>NC_067403.1:147832545-148561920 GCF_016432865.1 Antechinus flavipes
TTTTTTCTAGATCATTAAAATAGTTTTTTGGGAGTCTAATTGGTATAAAGCTAAACAAATAGATTAGTTTAGGTAGTATTGTCATCTTTATTATATTTTCTCTCCCTATCCAAGAGCATTTAATATTTTTCCAATTGGTTAGATCAGACTTAATTTGTGGGAAAAGTGTTTTGTAGTTTTGCTCATAAAGTCTCTGATTTTCCCTTGGCAGATAGATTCCTAAGTATTTTATACTATCAGTAGTTAGTTTAAATGGAATTTCTCTTTGTAACTCTGTTGGGTTTTGTTAGTGATATATAAGAATGCTGATGATGTATGTGGGTTTATTTTGTATCCTGCTACTTTGCTAAAGGTGTGAATTTTTTCTAATAACTTTTTAGTAGAGTCTCTGGGGTTCTCTAAATATACCATTATGTCATCAGCAAAGAGTGATAATTTGGTTTCCTCATTGCCTATTCTTATTCCTTTAATCTCTTTCTCAACTCTTATTGCCAAAGCTAACATTTCTAATACAATATTAAATAGTAACGGTGATAGTGGGCAACCTTGTTTTACTCCTGATCTTATTGGGAATGGTTGCAATTTGTCCCCGTTACATATAATGCTTACTGCTGGTTTTAAATAGATGCTACTGATTATTTTAAAGAAAAGTCCATTTATTCCTATACTCTCAAGAGTTTTTAATAGGAATGGATGTTGGATTTTATCAAATGCTTTTTCTGCATCTATTGAGATGAATATCAAGGTAATTAATGAAAAAATACAAAGTTTAATACTTAGCAGTACTAAACCTAAAACTATATTATAAAGTAACAGCAATCAAAACATTTGGTACTATCTAGGAAAAAGAGGTGTGGATCAGTGGAATAGATTAGATACATATGACCAATAATGAAAGCCTACAGAAATTTAGAATTTGATAAACCCCTACACTCTAACTTCTGCAATAAGAACTCACTATTTGACAAAAATTGCTGGGAAAAGTGGAAAATAATATCTCAGAAATTTAGCATAAACCTACATCTCACACTGTATATTTTAATAAGGTCAATATGGAAACATGATTTGGGCATAAAGGATTATACCATAAATAAATTAAGAGAACAAGGGATAATGTACCTATCAGATTTTGGAAAAGAAATGAATTTATGATCATAGATGGTTTAGAGAACATTATGAAAGGCAACATAGAAAACTTTGATTATATTAAATTAAATAGGGTTTGCATAAACAAAAGCAACTCAAACAAGATTAAAAAGGAAGTACAGCCAGTATTTCTGATAAAGGTCTCATTTCTAAAATATATAAAGAACTTTGTTGAACTTGTAGAATACAAGTCATTCCCCAATTGATAAATTAATTAATATGGGCAGACAATTTTCAGATGATGACATTAAAGTCACTTTTAGTTATATGAAAAATAATGCTTTAAATCACTATTGAAAAAAGAAATGCAAATTTAAACAACTCTGAGGTACAACTTCATACCTTTTAGATTTGCCAAGATGACAGGAAAAATAATGTTAAATGATGGGAAAGATATGGGAAAACTTGGATATTAATGGTGGAGTTATAAAATGATCCAACCATTCTGGAAAGTAATCTGGAACTAAGACCAAAGAACTTTAAAACTTTGATAAAAGCCGACTTTGATCAAGACAAAGGAGGCACTTTATTTGAATCCCAGTGGGCTTTTATCAAAGCCTGCTTTTCCAGAGGTATGTCAAGAAACAATAAATGAAAACTACATGAGACAAAAGTTAATTGTCCCAGTTTTAAAAAATATATATTTTTAGGGTGTCTGCATTAAGAATAAACTGTGACCTGTGTGATGCTGACCCTTCAGCTATATTTTCTTGTTCCATATAGCTAAACTCCCAGGGAAAAAAATCTAGCCACTGCACTCCACATTGCTTTGGTTGTATAAGCAATTAAAATTTATATTATTTTGGAAAGACCACTCCTGTGTGAAGGTAAGGAAAAAGAGGAAGAGGAGGAAAAGGAAGGGAAAAAAAGAAAAAGGAGGATGAGTGTAAGGAGGGAAAAGAGGAGAAGCCTAAAGAGGAAAAACTTATAATATTACAACTGGAACCAGCCTTTTGGGTCTCTAGGAAAGAAGCTATTACTACTCCCAGATGGTTGTTGATTCTTGATTCTCAAAGCAGATCAATGACATCCCGAAGGTGATATCTTGACTTGCAAGGGAATTTTAGTAGGGAGGACTTCTTGGTTTCAATTTCTTTTCCACCAATCAGGAAAGACTTTCAGGAAATCTACCTGGGGTAAAGATGAAGTGTAACATGGACCACACAAAAAATCCTGAGATTTCATTCATTCTAGATTCATTCGCTTTTTCCATGGCTGATCTTTTAGTCTCTCCCTAGGTTCACCAATCTAGCCCTCTCCAGGTTTATTAATTTCTATATCTTTGACAGAGTGATTAAGTCAATGACAATTTTAAAAAAAAAAAGCATTGCCTAGAGGCAAACTCCTAGAAGGATTTTTGGCACCACCAATTTAGTTATAACTCCTAGAGTTATATGCAAGAGTCAGGAAAATTCCAAAGGGGGAAAAATGTTATTCCATTTTATAAAAATGGTAAATATTACCTCAAATTACTTAAAATGAAAATAATTAATGAGAAAATGACAAAATGTTGCTTAGATGCTTGTACTTCTTACTCTAAATTGCATATTGTCGATTCATACAGTAGATATAGGAATGCTATTTTATGTATATGTTTAAAAGAAGAGTTATATTTTCATAGCAAAAGGTATAATTAAGTGAAAAGACAGAAAGTAATCACAGTTCCTTTACTGTCAGGAAATAACTGCACATATTCTCCTGAGAGATTTGAGAAAATTTAGGTTAGAAGTCATATCTCTTTTCCTCAGATATTCATAACTATTGAGAGTTTAGCTATAAGAAACAAGAAAACATAGCTGAGGAGTCAGCATCACACAGGTCACAGTTTACTCTTAATGTAGAGACCCTGAGAATCAACTGTTTATGGAGTTATAAACTTAAAAATCTGTAAACATTTTTTTTAATCAACTGACCCATAGGTTAAACTGAGTTAGCTTATAATCATAGATGTGGAGCTAGAGGAGCTCTCAGGGTCATCAAATTTAATTCTTTTATTTTTCCATATGATGAAAACTGAATTTTAGAGAAAGAAGTGACCTGTTGACAGTTACCCAAGTATGAAATATTTGAGGTAGGATTTAAACCCAAAGTTTCTAATTTTAAAGTCCATATTATTTGTACTGCAATTTGGATATGTAATAGAATGAAGATGTTTAAGAAGCATGACACCTGAACATAAATATATGAACTATTATATATATATGTATGTATATACATGTGTTGTACATATGTGTCCTATAAACACATATGCATTTCATATATATTTGTATATGCACATATATATATGTATATCTATCTAGCTTATGATGTCAGTCAACTCATTCGAAACAATGATCCCTTTAGGAAAGCAATTTAAGTGCTTTCACTCTCTCTTAAAAGATATTTAATTGGGGTTCAGAAAGTTTATGTGTTATATCCAAAGCTAAATAACTAGTAAGTGGAAAAATAAAAATTTGAACCCATGGTTTTTATTTTTAACAACATTCCTCTTTATGTGTGTCATAAGAAAAAGGTACTGAAAGACAGGTAAGAATTACAGCATGTGACACATAATTTTATTTTTTCCAATAACAAATTGTTGGGCTTCTGTGCCCTGCAGATGAAGGGCATAGATTTTATGTTTCAATAACAAAAAAAAAAAAAAGACAAAAAGACAACCACAAGTTGCTGCTCATTGTGAAAGGCATTTCAAGATTTCTTTTGTGTGAAAAAGAGAACATCAAAAGTAGACTTCTGTACTAAAAGCATTGTCCTGTAACTTGCCCCTAGTAAAATAAACAAACAGGTCCTATACAGTATAAATATATATTATTTAAATAATTCATAGTAGCTAGGGGATTGAAATAAATAACAAGTAAGACTTCTAGCCTTTTTTGAAATACTTTCTTGGGCATGGATATTTTTTAAACCAATATTACTTATATTTATTTCCATTTCCTTGCTCCATACATTTCACAAACTTATAAAGTACATATTTCTTAAGCTTCTTATTTATTTATTAAGCTAATGCCAGCACATCTACTGGTATTGGTTCTAACAAATGTGATACTGCCACAAAGAAAAACCCACTTCATTTATTAAGCCAGGCAGCATGTGCAACCAGTTTCTGGAAACAATACATTTTGATGCTAAGGAGACCAACTCTCTTTAGTAGAACTTTAAATGAAAAGTTGGGGTTTATGAGGAATGTATGAAACATAGGAGCTCATCTGAAATATTTGCTATTCATCTTTCTCTAAACTCAGCCAGAAGTCTTTAGTAGGAACACTGCTTATAAGCTCATTAAATGTCATATTTTTCACTATTGAAAGCTTTATTGATGCATTAGGGAGGAATAAGTGAAGAACCTCGTGAAAATGTATATTGGCTTGTCTCTCTTGTGCTCTCTTTTCTGTATTTCAGAGCTCAGTTTCTTTCTTCCTTGTTTCTGTGCTAGGCAATTATCTAAAGCAAGTGAAGTCTGCATAATTCCTTCCCTGAAACAGCAATCCAAAGTCATTGACTATTCAACAGATGTTTTATGAAATATTTGTAATGACCGTGTATTTAAAATCAGCCAGAGTCAGGAATTCATGTTAAGGGGAAAATCTTCAATATTTATTGAAGTGAAGAGGTGAATATGGATTGCGATAGCAATATGGGCAGCTGTGACAGGAAGCCAGCTAACAAAGGGGGATCTGAGCTGAAAGGCCGTCACAATGGCAATACAAGCAGTCTCTCCTTCCCCTTCCTTTTCCATTCCCCTGCCTCTACCCACCAAAATCGTCATTTCCTATACAACACATCAGGACTTGCACAAAGAGTGGGCGGGGGCCATTCTTTCTCCAAGCTTATATATTAATAGAGTATGGTCCAATTATTATTTAGCCTCATGTGCTTGGGACCTCAGTGCATCAACTTAAGCCTCAGCCCATTACACTCTTAATACTTAATGTAAGTATATACGTGTATTTTTTGAGGGGGTGGAATTGTGATCTTATGTTTTACTGGAAATTCCTTCCCTTATTGGGGTATATAGAAATTAAATCAATTTTTCTGGGACATATAGACCTATAAGAGGTGAGATGTGAACCCTAATTTTCCTAAATTCTGAATCCAACTCTTCCTCCTATCCAATGCTTTCTTTTTTTTTAATTTAATAGGCACACTTTTAGAAAAAAAAATAGAACAGATGAATGAGTAAGCATATATAGGCCTTACAGTTTAATTTACTCCCTCTTTATTCCCTCATGATGCATGCACCCCAGCTATCATCTTCATTTATCCATACTATAAAAATTGATTCCACTTCTTCAAACTTCATATTTGATAGGATAATATTGTCCAGAACCAAGGCCATTTACCCTGCCATCATGCAAATATAAATCCATTAGCCAAGTAATCCCATATGTATTTTCTTTTCCCTTAAGATTGTAAATTCCATGAGGGCAAAGATTATCATGCTTCACTATGTTTTTTTTTTTATCCTCAGTAATTACTATAATGTCATATATAATAAGGTCTTAATAAATGCTTTATATATCTATTCATCTTATTGCACTAAAATAGTGTAGTACAAAAGAAAATATTGCACTCAGAAATGAAAATTGTATAACCAACTTTAAGCATAAATTAGTCAGTTCTTAGTTTTGGGGGTTGAATTCTTCATTTCTAAAATGAAAATATTGCATGAGATCTAAATCAGGTCCCAAGAGGTCAAACTCAACACTCAAAATTCACTTCACTTCACAACTTTCAGTTGTGCAATGATATTTCCATTTGGCCTTTCCAGTTTTCACATTTTATAAAATCAAATTTATAAGCAAGCCCAATTGACTATTTTGATGCACAAAGAGTTGAAGTAATTAAACAATTGCCCCATTCAGCTGAAATGATCAAACTGCTTGAGTGTGTAGAAATAGCCTAACTGGAGTCATTTAACTAATGAAAATCTCATCTATTACTTGCCAAATGTTAATGCCCATACATTCTTCTTAATTAATGGTAAATTTGGTCCACATTCAGCAAATTAAGGAAAAAAGAAAAGGGAGGAGTTCCTAAAAGAAATTAATCATCTACATTGCCAAGTACAAGGAGTAAGAAAACTCTTGTTAACAAAAGTAAAACTGGTGGAGGATTTTGGGAAGATGGCTGAGTAGGTGGATAAATTTCAAGTTCTTCTGATTTCTCTCTCAAATATAATAAATTTGTGCCTCAGGGATAACCATAGACTGGTGAAAAACCAAAAAGATGTGAGGCAGTACTGGGATCCTCCTGATGATACAATTCAACAAGATCTGAAGACCCTGGGCTGGGAGTAAGCTGTTTGAAGTGCAAACACATCCAGGCTAGCTCATCAGAAAGATCAAGTGAGGATCCCTTCCCCTAGCTGAGTGAGGTAGGAATCTCATCAGGAACCAATGTCATTTTCA
Source organism: Antechinus flavipes (assembly GCF_016432865.1). Taxonomy (NCBI): domain Eukaryota; kingdom Metazoa; phylum Chordata; class Mammalia; order Dasyuromorphia; family Dasyuridae; genus Antechinus; species Antechinus flavipes. The sequence continues at coordinate 147,839,103 of NC_067403.1, forward strand.
CCTCCTGGACTGTTAGTGAAGAGGGGAGTCTGGAGAGACTGAGTGAACTTCAGCTCATTGGAAATGCCAGGCCAGCTGTGCCCGAGCATGGCCCTGGGTGAGAAGGAATCAGCACCTAGTGAGTGCAGAGACAGGTGAGCAGGGATGCTGCTGGCTTGTGGGTATTAGCAGGACAAACTGTGCATGTTCTTTAATCTAGCAATGTTTCTCCTGGATCTATGTCAAAAAGAGATCATAAAAAAGGAAAAGGACCTACATGTGTAAATTTGTTTGTAGCATCCCTTTTTGTAGTGACAATAAACAAGAAACTGAGTGGATGTGTTGTACCTCAGTTTCTCTAATTATCCTGCCTCATTTTCCCTAATTGTTCTGCCTCAGTTTCCCTGACTGAAACCCTCCCTTTTCTGCTCATTAGAACTGAGATAATTAAGGTTGTGCAGATCTGACATTACAGAAGATGGCATGACTCCAAATGTCCTATCTCAGATAACTAATTGGCATTGGCTATATCTCTAAGTTTCGGACTTCTTGGCTCTTGTTGAACACCTCCTAAATCTTCCCAATTTGTAAGAATTTATGGCCCTACCCCCAATCTGTCAGAACCAGATTGATGGTTCCTGCCTGGAGATTCCCACTAACCAGAGTTTGGACTCCACCCCTCACACCTTTGTGTATCTACCCAAGCTTAGAGTCATATATATGTCACTGAGAACTCACATTTGCTGCTGGATGCTTTGGGCATCATCCTTGGGGGTATCATGCCCAAGCACAATCTCTCCCTCTCAGAAATCCAAATAAAATATTAAAAACTCTCTAAGCTCTATCTTGCCTCAGTTTCTAAGGCATTACAGATGTTCATTACTTGAAGAATGGCTGAATAAGTTATGATATGTGAACATAATGGGATATTATTGTTCTATAAGAAATGATCAAGAGTATTATAGTGTTCTTTGTTGCACTCACCCTAATTTTGGGGTTAAAGAGTCTTTTCCACTGGAATCAGGATCTGAATCGATCCCTGTTCGGGGGCCAAATGTGATGACCATGTATTTAAAATCAGCTGGAGTCAGGAATTCAGGTTAAGGGAAAAATCTTCAATCTTTATTGAAGTGAAGAGACGAAAAAGGATTGTGATAGCAATATGGGCAGCTGTGACAGGAAGTCAGCTAGCAAAGGGGGATTGGAGAAGAAGGGTGATAGCAATGTGAGCAGCTGTGACAAGATGCCAGCCAGCAGTCTCTCCTTCCGCTTCCCATTCCACTCCCTTGCCTCCACCCACCAAAAAGTCATTTTCTATACAACACATCAGCACTTGCACAAAGAGTGGGTGGGGTCCATTCTTTCTCCAAGCATATTATATTAATAGAGTATGGTCTAATTACTACTTAGCCTCATGTGCTTGGGACCTCAGTGCATCAACTCAAGCCTCAGCCCATTACAGAGGATGATTTCAGAAAGGCCTGGAGAGACTGACATGAACTGCTGCTGAGTGCAGTGAATAGAACCAGGAGATCATTGTATATGGCAGGAGGAAGATTATGTGTTGATCAACTGTGATGGCCGTAGTTCTTTTCAACAATGAGGTGATTCAGGACAATACCAAGGGTCTTGTGGTGAAGAGAGCCATCTGCACACAGAAAGAGGACTGTGGGAACTGAATATGGACCACAACATAGTATGTTTGTACCAATTTTTCTTTTGGCCAATTCTGTTTTTGTGTTGTTATTTTTCTTCAGTGTTTTTTTGCTCCTGATATGTTTTCTTTCCATAATTTTCTTTCTTTGCTCTCATTTCTATACTTAATTTTTCCTCTACAACTCTGATTTGATTGTGAAAATCATTTTTTAGATCTTCCAGCAATTCTTATTCGATTCAAGTCCAATTGATTTTTTTTAAAAAAAGGTTTTGCTTATTTCTGTTTTGATTTTATTGTCTTTTTCTGAGTTCATGTCTTTATTCTCCCTGTCATCATAATGATTTTTTATGCTCAGACTATGAACCCTAAATGGGCATAGGCAATAGAATTGCCAAACAATATTTAGTTTAGTGTCCAGTGATAAGAGAGGGGTTTCTTGCAATATTTTTGGCCAATTTCCAGATCCCCTTATTAACTCTATTTTGAGAACTCCAGAAGATGCTGCTGCTTCTGTCACCCTGTTGATTTATTCATGTAGGTTCCAGCCTAATTTCCACCCCTATGTCACAGATTTTCCAACCTCCCAAATTGTCCTTGACTAGGAAAAAGTCTCATTCTAACCTGTTGCTCTCTCTGTCAAATCAGAACTTAAATTGGAGAAATTATTTAAAAGTTATTTGGAGGGGAATATTGTGCTTTTTCTATTTTGCTATCGTGGATCCAACCAGAGAAATTTCCATTCTTTTGAAAATATCAATTTTTTATATCTACCAGTCTTGTTTCATTTAACAAAACACTTTTTTTCATTCATTAAAACATTTCTTGAAATACTATAAAATGCTTACTTCATTTTTTAATAGAATTCTAGTTGGCCTTGTGCCCAAGCTGAGTTTTTCTTTTAGGTTTTCTTTATGGAGGTTTTAGAACTATTCTCTTCTGGATTTGTATCTTGAGTATAACTTTCTCTATAATAACTCTTCGTGGGGATATTTTTTTGGTTGTTTGTTTCTTCCTTATTCTTCCAGTATACTTCTTGATTTATTATACGATTTAGATATCTTAGGAGTAATGAGTATTATATTTTTCTAGAATTTCAGAAATAGCTTAAGTTGGGAATCTACTTTCAGTATCCCAAAATTATATGACCCACTAAAAAGTATCCTGACTTTACCATTTATCTAATCTCTTCAGATACTTAACATGAGTTTGGTTCTCAGCAAATATGCTAATTGGCTTGCTCCATTTACTGGTTCAGTATACAGCTTTTGGTTTCAGTTCCTATCAGTCAGTTGAAAGCTCTGCTGCTTCAGAATGACAGAAGTGTAAATTTGCTATGTGATCTGAAATTCCTATCCAAATTATTCTAACAAAGGCTTCAGAATGGGATGGAATCAGAAACAAAAGCCATACTCTTCTCCTGAGGTCAGAATTCTATAACTGCTACTAGCTTCAGAATTTCCTTCTTTTCTGGTGCATAGACTTGGACTCATCAATACTCTTTACCCTGGAATATCTCTCTTTCATACAAATTTTTACTTGTTTGTTTGTTTTTAGCCAAATCTGGAATTGTAACCTGAAAATTAGAACTGGGCAACAGATCAGTCAATTGGTAACTAACACAGAACCTACACAAATTTAGGCCCTTCTGTGTTGGATTTGAGACAGCTTTTACTAGTGCAAAATCTTTCCTTCAGCAGAATACTAATCATGGCCATTCCTGGATAAATCCCATGTCTACATTGTGATTTTTTTTTAAATTTGGATTTCTTCATCAGGAATTAATATGAAATATTTATAAATCTGTTTGGCATAGTAATGAAGAAAAATTGAGTGTATTTTTTTTCTGCTATTCTTCACATGAGAATAATTAGACTGCTAGGGATTAAATTGTCAGATTTCTGTTCATCTGCCCCCTCTTATCCTTTTCTTTTTTAATCATACTATATGTAGCCCTTACATAGCAAAAAAAAAAAAAAAAATGTAAATTTTAGGCCAAATAAATATTAGAGCAACTGCAAAAAAATCATGTTGATTCCACTACAAAATTGAGTTTGTGAATTGTTCCTATTGGGGATATTGCAATAGCTTTCTGCTTGATTTGTCTGACTCAATTTCATCTTTTATTCATCTGTTAAAGTGATCTTCCTAAAGTGTAAATTTGACTATGTCATTTTTTCCCCCTCTACCATTCTATAAACACCAGTGGATTCCTTTTTCTCCCAGATCAAATATAAAATCCTTTGGTTAACTTCTAAAACATTTTATAATTTATCCCCTTACTACCTTTTAAATCTTCTTACATGTTACTTACCTCCATGTAGTCTAAGATTAGTGATAAAGTCCTTCTTGCTGTTCTCCAACACAATTCTTCATTTCCTCACTTTGAGTATATTTATTGAATATCCCCATGTCTATGAGTCTTTTTTTCCTCATCTCTTTCCTGGCTTCCTTAAATCCTAAGCTAAAATTCCATTTCCCCAAGAAGTATTTCTCAGCCCTATTTAATCTTAGTGCCTTTCCTCTAAGTTTATCTCCAATTTATCTGGTATCCAGCTTATTATTTCAATGTTATACTGTAATCAGGGTTTTTTCTTTTGCCTTTCCACCTTTCTTAGTATTTCTAGCACTTATAATTATACTATATATGGTAAGCACTTAACAGATGCTTATTGGCTTATTTACTAGAGTTATATTTGTCTAAGCAATCTTCTCACACAGAATTAATTACTAATAATTGAGGAAAGTATATTCAATAAAAAGCATGGTGTATGGAAGTTTTTAACTAGATTTGATTTTGTTCTGGCCCTATGACACATGGAAATTTAGAAGACATTACCTACATGTGATGTTGTATGTCCTATAGAAAAGATTATTATTATTTTATTTTCTATGAGGACAAAAATTCCACAATATCTTTCCTTCTGACATATGGCAGAGGATATTTACTTTCCTTTTTCACATCTGTATATCATTTCCTTTTCTACATTTGTATATCATTGTAGATGTTCCCATGCTTCTATTTCTTTTTGAAGGCTATGGCAATTGAACATTCATTTTGGCAAGACCTTCAAAGCTGTAAAGACGTCAAGTTGGAACCCAGAGATAATCTCTGTAAAATATGTTCAAAGTCTAACCTAAGGAAAAATAGAGGGTCCAATTAATTTAGTAAAAAATAATTTAAATACATACATGTATATGTGTATGTAAACTTATGTTTAGATAGACAATATGCATAATTTTATTTTCAATTAATAAATATTTATTTTCATTAATTCAGTGGATACACTGTACTCAAACTGAGGAGGTGGTAAAAGAAAAAAAAAGTTCAAAAATTTGTAGCAGTTATGTGCATGAGCAAACAAGTAAAATTTTTGGATTGGTAATATCCAAATATCTATTTCTCATTTTGCATCTTATATCCAGAATTTCCTGATAACTTGGATTTCTTCCCCTGAGAATTGCCTATTAATAATTTGACTACTTACCAAAAGGGGAATTTTTATCATTGTGAATCAATTTGTCATAAGCCTTGAAAATCAGACCATTTTATATGAATCTTGAGGCAAAGAATTGTTTAATTACATGCATTCCCTCTAATACTGCACTATATGTGTACAATTTTAATAATATGTAATCAAAATTAAATTTTATCTTTTGTGATCTTCATGCTTTGATTGTGAATTCTTCCCTTATTTTAGATTTGAGTGAGAAATTCTTTCTTGTTCCACTGATTTGTTTATGATGTCATCTTTTTCATATAGTATATTTATCCATTAGAAGATAATCTTTAGTATGATGATAGGAAATGTTATATGTTATTTAAATCAAATTTCTGGCAAATTGCTATTCAGTCTTCATATTATCTTTTGTAAAATAGTGATTTCCCACCCCCCAGAAGCTCAAGTCCTTGAATTTATTGAATATTATGCTACTGGTTTATTTTACTTGGATATTTACTTGGATTTTAATCAGTACCAAATTATTTTTATTATTATTAACTTTACAATAATTTGAGATTTGATAGTTGTAGGCTCTTCTCTTTCCCTCCCATATTTTTTCATAATTTCTTTTGGGATTAACTTTTATACTCTAGATAAATTTTGTTATGGATTCTCATTATTCTATAAATTCATTGTTTCTTAAATTGTTTAGTTTACCCTTAATTTATTAATTGATTTAAATAGTCTTGCACTTTTTATATTGACTCAACTTAACCATGAATAATTAAAATATCTCTATCAGATATTTTTATATCCTTAGTATTTTTTATTATTATAGCTTTTTATTGACAAAACACATTTATGGATAATTTTTCAACACTCACTCTTGCAAATATTTCTGTTTCAACTTTTCCCTTCCTTCCCTCCACCTCCTCCTAAATGGCAGGTAGTCCCATACATATTAAATATATTAATGTATATGTTAAATACTATATATATGTATATATACATATATATATACATTAATCTTAAAGATTAATAATATTCCATAACATTCATATACCGCAATTTACCCAACCATTCTCCAATTGATGGGCATCTAATTAATTTCCAGTTTCTAGCCACAAAGAAAAGCCACAAAAACATTTTTGCACAAACAGGTCCCTTTCCCTCCTTTAAGATCTCTTGGGGATATATATATATATATATATATGCCATATATATATACATATTTATATATATATATATATATATATATATATATATATATATACACATATATAACCTGGGAAGAAAAACAAAAATACAAGCAAACAAAGCAATGAGAATGTAAATGCTATGTTGTGGTCCACACTCATTTTCCAGTGTTCTTTTGCTCGGTGTAGCTGGTTCTGTTCATTAATGATAAATTGGAACTGATTTGTATCCTCTCATTGTTGAAGATAGCCACTTCCATCAGAATTGATGCTCATATAGTATTGTTGTTGAAGTGAATAATGATCTCCTAGTTCTGCTCATTTCACTTAGCATCAGTACATGTAAGTCTCTCCAAGGCTCTCTGTATTCATCCTGATGGTTATTTCTTAAAGATTAATAATATTCCATAACATTCACATACCACAATTTACCCAGCCATTCTCCAGTTGATGGGCATCCAATTAATTTCCAGTTTCTAGCCACAAAGAAAAGCCACAACAAACATTTTTGCACAAACAGGTCCCTTTCCCTCCTTTAAGATCTCTTGGGGATATAAACCCAGTAGCAACATTGGTGAATCAAAGGGTATGCATAGTTGGATAACTTTTTGAGCATAATTCCAAATTGCTCTCCAGAATAGTTGAATTCATTGACAACTCCACCAACAGTGAATCAGTGTCCCAGTTTTCCCACATTCGCTCCAACATTTGTCTTTTTTTTTTCCTTTCATCTTAGCCAATCTGACAGATATGTAATGGTATCTCATAGTTATCTTAATTTGTATTTCTTTGATTAATAATGATTTAGAACACCTTTTCATATAACTAGAAATAGTTATAATTTCTTCATCTTAAAATTATCTCTTCTTATCCTTTGAGCATTTATCACTTGGAAAATGGCTTGATTTCTTATAAATTATAGTTAATTCTCTGTATATTTTGGAAATGAGGCTTTTATCAGAATCTTTAATTGTAAAAATATTTTCCCAGTTTATTGCTTCCCCTTCTAATCTTGTCTGCATTAGTTTTGATTGTATAAAAGCTTTTTAACTAGATATAATCAAAATTTTCTATTTTGTGATCAATGATGACCTCTAGTTCTTCTTTGGTCACAAATTCCTTCCTTTTCCACAGGTCTGAGAGGTAAAATATCCTATATTCTTATAATTTATTTATAATCTCATTATTTATGCCTAAACCATGAACCCATTTTGATCTTATATTGGTGTGTGGTGTTAAGTGTGGGTCAAAGCCTAGTTTTTATTATATTAATTTCCAATTTTCCCAGCAGTTTTTGTTAAATAGTGAATTCTTATCTCAGAAGTTGGGATCTTTGGGTTTGTCAAACACTAGATTGCTATAGTTATTGACTATTTTGTCCTGTGAACCTAAAATATTCCTAATCTATTTCTTAGCCAATACCAAATGATTTTGATGACTGCTGCTGATTTTCTCTTTCTATATTTTATAAAAGTAGGCCTCTAGAGATATAAAATTTCCCCTTATTATCACTTTGGCAACATCCCACACATTTTGGATTGACATATCATTATTGTCATTCTCTTGGGTGAAATTATTAATTGTGTTTATGATTTGCTGTTTCACCCATTCATTATTTAAGAGGAGATTGTTCATTTCCAATTACCTTTTGGTCTATTTTCTTCTGGCTTTTTATTGAATGCAATTTTTATTGCATCACGATCAGAAAAGAATGCATTTACTATTTCTGCCTTTCTGCATTTGAATTTGAGGTCTTTATGACTTAATGTATGGTCAATTTTTATGAACTGCTGAGAGGAATATGTACTCCTTTCTGTTTCCATTTAGTTTTCTCCAAAGATCTACCATACCTAACTTTTCTAGTGTTCTATTTACCTCTTTAACTTCTTTCTTATTTATTTCGTTGTTTGATTTATCTAGTTCTGAGAGTGCAAGGTTGAGATCTCCCACTATTATAGTTTTGTTGTCTATTTCTTGTTGAAGCTCTCAACTTCTCTTTTAGGAATTTAGATGCTACACAACTTGGTGCATATATGTTTATTATTGATATTGCTTCATTATCTTTGCTACTGTTTAGCAAGATATAATGCTCTTCCTTACCTCTTTTAATTAAATCATTTTTTGATTTTGCTTGATCTGAGATCAGGATGGCTAGTCCTGCTTTTTTGACTTTACCTGAAGCATAGTAGATTCTGCTCAAGTCTTTTACTTGACACTTGTATGTATTGCCTTGCTTCAAGTGTGTTTCCTGTAAACTTTTACAGGCTTTTAATCCAGTCTGCTATCCATCTCCACTTTATGAGAGAGTTTACTCCATTCACAGGTTATTTCAGGGAGTCCAATAATCTTTATATTATCTCTCCTAAATCTATTTCTCAGGACTGTTGTTTTCCCAAGTAAGTATTTAACATTTTTGTCTATTTTTAATTTTTTTTGGGGGGTTGCTTGACTGATTCTTGGTGTCATTAATTTCCATTTTGTCAATTTTGATTTTTAATGAATTATTTTCTTCTTTTACTTTTTTATATTTTTTTTGGTAATTGTCCAATTGCATTTTTAAATGAGTTGTTTTGTTCTATGGGATTTTTTCCATTTCACCAATTTTATTTTTTAAGGAGTTACTAGTATATCATCTTCAGTAGCAAATAATACTGTTTCTTCTTTGCATTATGAGACCTCCAATTTATTTGTAAGCTTGTATCAAATAGTGGTGATGGGAGTGGAGATCTTTGCTTTATCTTACTAGAAAGTATTTTTTAATCATTTTTACAAATAATTCTGAGTCAGTTTTAGATTTAGGATTTTTATTAGGGTAGACAAAGTTCACTTATTTCCATTTTCCTAATGATTTTCAATAGAAATGAGTATTTTGTATTTTGAGACAAAAGTTATTTTTTGTTTGCTGATATAATCATATGGTTCTTGTTCTCTTATTAATAATATGATATAAATATTATTATAGATATCTTTTAAATTATGATACAAACTGTATCATATCACATCCTCTCCATATCATAGAATCTCAGAGCTCAAAGGGATCCCAGAGGAAATTTAGTCCAAAACAATATTCTCCTTTATAACAGCTAAGACAATTCACCATTTAATTTTTGGATGGCTTTGATTATTAAACATCTGTCTCCACTTCTCCCATTGAACCCTGATTTTCTTTGCAATTTTCATTTACTTTTATGCTGTAATATTTTCATTGGAATATTTAACATGTTGTTATCTTTTAGACAGAGGAAATGCTGACTCAAAAAACCTATATAGATAATTCAAAATGGATCTTATTCTTAAAACTTAAAAGGAAAAAAAAGAGCCCTGTAAACAAATTAGAATGAGGGAAAGCAGAAGTGAAGTACACTTATGAGGGCAAAATTCCTCTTCACAGAAGAAATAATATTAATTAAGATGTATGTAACAATTTAATTCAGCAGACCACTCCCATAATAATTTTGTGAAGTAATTAATGAACACTCACTATTCCCTTGTTTCACATTGAGGAGCCTGAGATTTAGTAGAATTAGATAATCTGGCTAAATTTATACAACTAGTTAAACAGCAATGTCAAAATGTGAATTCACATCCTGAATCTAAGTCCAGTGTATGCTTTATTCTATCTTGACATCTCTAAGTATACGTATGCAAAACATGACTATAGACTTGAGCTCTGTCTCAATTTATTTTGAAGCTTTATATATATTTATATGTATGTGTGTATGTATACACACAAATATGTAAGAGCCCAATAAAATACTATTTGATCTAGGTTTCCTTTTTTTGCTAAATATATTTTATTTCTTTACTAAAAATAATTCTTTACAACAACATCATTGTAGTTCCAGGGGAAGACAAACTTTCACTTATCTCATTATGATATAATGATTGTGACTTTGAGTTCAGATAATGTCTATCATCTGAGAACCATCCTGAATAAGTTAAAGATAAGCTTATAAAAAGAAGCCTTTACCAACCAGTTTAAGAAATAACTTACAAAATAACTTACCAAGTTGTGTGGGAGCTTATTATCTTGGTTAGGGAGAGAAATGCCCACATGAATAAAGGTATGGGTCATTGGCATCCAAAGCATTTTACTTTTAGATTTAAATTCCACCATGATCTAGTTATGACCATTTTATTGCATTTGGACAATTTTCGTAAACTGGGAAGCTGAAATAATTTTAGCTGATGGCTCCTAGAGCTATCATTTGACAAGAGACCAGAAATTCAAAATACCACAGAAAAGGCTATCAGGAAACAGACCAGGTCATCAGCAATAATTATAAAAATATACTAAGCCTATATTCAGCAGAGAATCACTCAAAGTGCTTTTCTAATATCAAGTACTGAATGAATTCCATTAGCTTGGCAGTATATTTTACAACTTGGATGTAAGTAAACAACATGTGATTCCAATTTAAGGCTGTAGGCCTTTTTTCTGGTTGTCAATAGAATCTATATAGGCCTTTTTTTTTTGAACCCTAAATTATACTGTCATCATTTCTATGGTGACTTACACTCTTTATTTAAGCATATCTTTTTTCTTCCTATTAGTTAAAAATAGTCAATGTAAACAAATTATGGAATGTAGTCACAAACTGATGGAGAAAAGTAATAAATGCTAGGCAGATGAAATTGATTCTATAGGTATGCCTGGGATATTTATTTTCTTTGTAGCTGCATTTTCAAAATAAAGCCCATTAATACTATTTTGTGTCTACTGCTATGGCAATTTCAACATTTTCTCTATGACTCCTGAGAGGTACTGAACTTAAAAAGAAAGGAAATCTATGTTCTGTGGCAATAGCATTTTCTTAAAATGTAAGAATATTGTATATATGCATCTTTTATTCTCAGGAATGTGGAAATTAAACATAAAAATTATACACATATACAATTCAACTTCTCAGTGATACCCCAGTTTACCTTCAAAAAAGTTCTAGTTTTGTTTTCTTTGTTATCTTTTTTCTATTTTCTGTTGAATTTTTAATCAATAGGAATATTTTTAACTCATCTGAACTTTTCAAGACTTTCTATCACTTACTACTCTGGTTATTAATTTTGCTTAGCTATCCTATAATCACTAAAATTGGAGAAAGAAATATTTTTCTTCTTTTTAAAAATAGCTCAAAAATGGAATGGCTCAAGATGGCAGAATAGAAAAAACATTGATGTGAACTCTCCTAATATTCCCCTCCAAAAAGCTTTAATAAATCCTCAAACTTAATTCCAGAGTGGCAGAGGCAACAAGAAGTCGACATGAAATATTCTTTTAGCTCAAGGCAACTTAATAGATTGGAGAATACTGTGATGGGGGATGGAGGATATTCTGCAGTCCATATGATTGACCATGAGTGAGGGCAACAGAAGTGGCAGTCACTTCTAAAGTTCTTAATCCAGAAAAAATAAGGGACCCTAGCAAATGGTCAAAATGAGATTACAGAGGGCCACTTTGCCAGTATTGGATAAAGGACCAGATGGTTTTTGGCAATGCCAAAAAAAGTTTTTAAAGAAGGTAAGTATTAGAAATTAGAATTTTAGACAAAGCAAAACCAGACAAAAACCTAATTAAAAGAGGGAAGTGGAGAATGTGCATCTTGCTAAAAGACACCATTAGCAATGAAGTAATAAAGTACTAACAGTATATGCACCAAATGGCATAGTGTTCACATTCTTAGAGGAAATTTTTAATAATCTTAAAGAAGTATAGTAGTGTGATACCTCAACTTTCCTTTCTCATAACTATATAAATATAACCATGAAGTAAATAAGAAATACATTAAAGCAATAGAATCCATTTTTTTTCTTTTTTCTTTCTTTCTTTTTTTAAAGAATGCTTTTATCTGTATTCAGACTCAATCAGTTCTTTTTCTAGGTACGGATAGTATTTCTCATTAAAAGTCCTTCAGAGTAGTTGTGGGTGATTGTACTATTGCAAACAACAAAGTTATTTATACCTGGTCATCCCAGAATATTGTTCCAAGTTTGATTATTTGTTTGTTTGTTTTCTTGAGAGCATCCTGCTCATTATTTCCCAGAGAAATTTGCTTCATTTTTTTTTTTTACAATTACTATTGCTAATTGTATTTACCCCTCCATTTATTCTCTCTCTCCTTTCACCCTGTCCCTACTCAATAGTATTGACCATTCCCTCCCCTAGTATGCCTTCTCTTTATTCACCCCCCCCTTCTCATATCCCATTCCCCTTCTATTTCCCTGCAAGGTAAGGTGGATTTCTATAGTCCTATGAATATACTATTGAGTATGTATACTATTTTGATGAGAGTAAGGTTAACTTACTCCTTCTCTCTTCTCCCCTTCCCCTCCATTGTAAAAGCTTTTGCATCTCTTTTTTTATGGCAGAAAATTTGCAGCATTCCACTTTTCCCTTTCTCTTTTCCCAGTAAATTCCTCTTACCCCTTAATTTCATCATTTTTTAAAAATAGGTTATCCCTTCATATTCAACTCATACCCGGGCCTTCTGTCTCTCTCTATGTATACTCCTCCTAATTGCCAAAATAATGAGAACTTTCTAATGAGTTAACAAGCATCTCACATGACTTTTTTTTTTCTTTTCTGCCACAAGTCATGCCAAATACAAGAATGGAAAATCAGTCATTTTGTCCATAAGTTAAAAAATGAATCAGTTAAATTTATTATAATTAAAAAAAAACAATCCTAATTTCCTGATTGATTAATGGTTAATTGAGTTTGACTCTGTTCTGGATCCAAAGATTATATTGTTGTGGTATATTTTGATCCTTTTTTCATTTATAAACATTTAAAACTGAATTTACAAAATAGTCTCGAGGCATCTAGCAACTTTAACTGATCGTGATCCAGAACTAAATGAAAAAATAAAGTGACTCTTTGAGTGCTTTACATTTCATATAATGGAGGTCATTCTTTCAAGTTATTCCCTTTTGAGATGAGTGAAATTACACAAATGACTAGAAGAAAAAATATGCATCATGAAATCATCCCTTCAACAAGAGAAGGTAATAGAAACTGGACTAACAAAATAAATTATTGACCACCATTATATAATAAAGTACTTTACTTTTAAAGGATTGAAAATTGTATCAAAGGCTTAAAAACTGTCATCATTGAGCTATCTGTATTCCTATGTCTTGAAAAAGTTTTTGTGATTTGCTTAAAAGATGACAAAAGATATTTGAATAGGAATCACGAACTTCAAGTAGTGTAAGAACTAAAAGGATAAAAATGAAACTTATAGATAAATTGAGACTAAAATATAGATGAACAGTAAATGCAATTTAAGAATGCATCTTTCTTGAAATAGATTTTTGCAATGTTTTCAATATCTTGAATGAAAAAATATAATACTTGAAGAATAACTAAATAGCTTATAACATCAAATAATAAATGGCAAAAATCATATTTAAATATAAATTGTTACCTTACATTTCTATAGGATGTTTCTCTGAAAAACTCAAAACATTTAACAATCCTTATTTTAATAATCTTCATAATTTATATTCAAGGTACAAATATTAAAGGTTAAATTATGTTTTATAAAATACAGCATATTTAGTTCTAAAAAGATAAGTGGATAATTCAATGACTTGTAATTTTTTTTCTTAACTATCCCATTATTTAGAAAAGGGGGGGGGGGAGGAAATCATGACTAAACATGAAGAGGTTTTTATTATCGTTATTTAATGAATTGTCTTGGTGAATAATCTCTTTTACTCTTCTAACAGCAACAGTCAAACCCAGCAATTTCAATTCCTTAATTTTTATAGAGCAAGTATTATTAATACTTTATATTTTTTTCCTCTTGTCAAGTTCTAAAATGTAAAATTGTTACTCTTTATATATCCAGAAATCTGGCATATAAATAGTTTTGAGCACTGGGAAATATGAAGTTATATTTCATATAAATTTTGGAAATCAAAATTGTAAAAGAGACATCATTTTTTCCAAGTAGGCAAACAGTGTTGAATTTTTAAAAATTAGTGTCTAAGGCTGGATTTGAAAACCAGCTGGTTCCATTATTGATTGAAGAAATACAAATCCAAGCAACTCTGAGGTACCACCCCACACCTATCAGATTGGCTAAAATGACAGAGATAGAATATTACAAATATTGCAGGGGATATGGGAAAATAGATACACTAATCCACTATTGGTAAAGTTGTTAACTGATCCAAACATACTGAGGAACTCTTTAAAACTATGTTAAAAGGGTTAGAAGGTTGTACATATTCTTTTCACCCAGAAAAATTACTACTAAGCCTGTATTCTAAAGAGATAAAAGGAAATGGAAAAGCATTAATATCCACACAAATATTTGTAGCAATTTGTTTTGCAGAAGTAAAAATGTTGAAAACTGAGGCTCAGTTTCTTAAATGATGAATGATTGAATAAGTTATGGTATAAGATTGTGATGAAATACTATTGTGTCATAAGAAGTGATGAAAGGGATGCTTGAAGAAAAATATGGGAAGAAATATAAACTGATGCAAAATGAAGTAAGAAGAAATAGGAGAACATTATATACAATATTAATAATATTGTAATGATAATCCACATGTTGTTACTTACTTTGTTAATAGAAGTGATTTGATTTATGATGTCCAGAGAGGTTGAGGTTGTTACAGCTATTGAGTTGTTTGATTAATTAGGCAATTATTGTGTAGGTCAGGATTGAAATGGGGTATCTTTATTGTATGGTTGTGGGGGTTGAGCAATAGTGTTGCTAGGTTGGATTTTGTTTATTACTATTTTAGTAGTTTTGGACTACTAAAGGAGCATAAAGGATTATGTTTTGAATAATATTATTTCATTTTATTCTTATAATAATGTTTGGAAGGAAAGTTTATTTATTAGGAGTCTGCCATTTTAGCAAAGGTGTTATGAGGAGATTTCTAGTCATTTCTCTGAAAGCATTTTTAGCAATTAATATGTTTTATTATATCCCTTAATTATATCTAAAACTAACTTTTGTTTTTTAAAAAAAAAATGAGTTACAGATTCACTCAATTTCTTCCCTCCCCTCTCATTGATAAGGCAATTGATTTGTTATTAATTATATATATGTACATATATACATATATATATATTTAGTCAGCAAAATATATTTCCATGTTAGTCATGTTGGAAAAACATGGGGGAAAAACAAGAAAATAAAGAAAAATATGCTTCAATCTGCATTAAGATAACACCAGCTCTTTTTCTGGGTGTGAACAGTATTTTTCCTCATAAAAATTTCAGAATTGTCTCGGGTCACTGTGTTGCTGAGACATTCATCATTGATCATTGAAAAATATTCTTAATTTTTCTTAATTTTTAACAGCTTAATTTTATAGCTTAATTGCAGTTCTTAAAGGAGAAGTTAATAAAATTGAAACTAAGGAAAAAAACAACAAAATAGATAAGCATTTGGTTAATTTCATTCAAAAAAGAATGAAAAAAGTATGAGCATCAAAAATAAAGTGAACTAAACCACCAATGAAAAAGAAATTAAAGTAATAATTAAGTACTATTTTACCCAATTGTATGCTTGCAAATCAAACAATCTAATTGAAATGGATGGATATTTACCAAAACATAACTTGCCCAGATTAACAGAAAAGAAAAATTACTTAAATAGTCCCATTTAAGAAAAAAAATGAACAATTCATCAATGAATTTGCCAAGAAAAAATCTCCAGGACCAGATGGATTTACAAGTGAGTTCTACCAAACTTTTAAAGAACAATTAAATTCAATAATATGTAAACTATTTGGGAAAATAGGTAAAGAAGGAGTCCTGCCAAATTCCTTTTGTGACAAATATGGAACTGCTACCTAAACTAGGAAAAGCCAAAACAGAGAAAGAAAATTACAGACCAATCTCCCTCATGGATATTAATGTAAAAAATTTAAATAGAATACGAGTAAAGAAATTACAAAAAAGTTATAAGCAGAATAACAGACTATGATCAAATAGGATTTATACCTATATGTATTGCAATGCAGGGCTGATTTAATATCAGGAAAACTATTGCCTAAATTGAACATCTCAATAACAAAACCAACAGAAATCATATGATAATCTCAATAGTTGCAGAAAAAGCTTTTGATAAAATACACATGATGAAATTAAAGCCATCAATAGTCATATGAAAAAATGCTCTATTTCACTATTGATTTTTGAAATGCAAATTAAGACAACTTTAAAGTACCACCTCATATCTCTCATTGTCTAAGATGACAAAAAAAAGTTTAATGACAAATATTAGAGGGCATGTGAGAAAACTGGTACAGAATTGCATTGTTGGTAAAGATGTGAAATGATCCAACCATTCTGGAGAATAATTTGTAACTGATCTCAAAGGACTATAAAACTGTAATACCCTTTGACCACAGCAGTGCCACTAAAAAGATACACTTCAAAGATGTTTATGTGAATTGATGCTGAATGAAATAAGCAGAACCAGGACTAATTTGAACACAGTAACAGCAAGATTGTGCTATGATCAACTATGTAATACTTGATTGTTCTCAATGGTTCAATGATCCAAAGTAATCCCAATTGACTTTGAATAGAAAATGCGTTCTGCATCCAGAAAGAAAATTGTGGAGATTGAATATAAATCAATACATGCTATATTCATTTTTATTTGTCATGGTTTTTCCCTTTTGTTTTTATTTTTCTCTCCCAACATGATCTATAAAGAAATGTATATTAAAAATATTAATATGTGTGTATAACCAGAAAATAAATAAACAATAAAAAAGAAAAATATTGATGTTACTGTGTACAATGTTCTCCTTGTTCTGTCCATTACACTTTGCTTCAGTTCCTGTTAAATATTTCTGGGTTTTGCTGAAGCTGTCCTGCTTATCATTTCTTATAGAAAGTACCTCATTATAATCATATACAACAACTTGTTTAATCTTCCTCTAGTTAATGGATATCACCTATATTTCCAGGTGATTGCAGCATGAACTGCACTTTGACTATTTTGTTGGGCTTGTATCCTACAGAGCTCACTATATTCAGAAAGCCACAAGTAGTTTTGTCTAGGTTCTAGGCATACCCTTGCTATAGATTTCCAGTCATTAGGGGTCAAGATTTCAAAAGCCAAATTCTGTAATAACATCTTAACATAAGCTGATGTAGTTCCATAAAAAGTACAAGCCTTTTTCAGGTCTTTGAGGATTTCTACTTTCTTGGCCTGAAGAATTAAACTGTTGAATTACAAGAAAAAAATGTGATGTTGAAGTTCCATTGCATCTCTCCCTTCCACCTTGGCCTTAATTAGTCCCTTTTGCAATCTAGTCATAGGAGTGGCTGGATGCTGAAGGGAAGGTGCTGGTGCTGTCACTGTGCCCCCCCCCACTACCCCTCCTCCTTCCATCCCAGAGGGTGGAGTTGATGGAGGAGAGTCAATTACCTGCTCCTTAGGTAGGGCTGAAGCTGCCTCAGATTCACCACACCCTTGAGTCTCACTTAAGTCTCCATGCCCTGTGGAGATATGGTCATTAATCTGTTCATTGTCTTCCTCCTTTATCTTAGCCTTTCCCATTTGGCTATTACTAGAGCTTTTTTTCTTTCTTCTATAAATCATAGGGTTCTTTAAGGCCAACTGTATGATATTATATAACTAGAATGCCTCGATGGAAATTGAATGAGGACCGTTTTCATTGTAATATGCAGAGAGTTGTTGCCCCATTAATGTCTAATTATCTTGAGAGATTTGCTTTTCCTCAAAGAACCAAGGGGAGGTATGTTTTAACGTTCCCAGAAGTCTAGCTATCTATCCCCAAGTTATAAGTAGCCCTTGTCCTTCTATCAGCTTAAGCATGCTTTTTCCATAACGCCACTCCTGGATGGGGATGGGGGGGGGGGGGCCCGCGCGTTGCGGGGGGATGGAGAATCTTTAGCTAGCATCTGTCCCATTTCAGCCAAAAAAGGTTACTAGTTTAGTTTTTAAGAAAATAAGATCCCTGTTTGTCTATTACAATACTCACCTAAGTTCCTGGTCATTGGAGACTTCTTCAGTAAAAGTACGGTCCTTGATTCCCACACTTGGGCACCAAATGTGATGACTGCATATTTTAAAATCGGCCGGAGTCAGGAATTCAGGTTAGAGGAAAATTGTCGATCTTTATTCTCAGTGGAGGTGAAGAAGGATCGGAGTGAAGGGGAATTGGAGGTGAAGGGACATCGGAGATGAAGGGGGGTTGCGATAGCAATGTGCACAGCTGTGACAAAAAGCCAGCCAGCAGTCTCTTTTTGTCACTCTCTCCACCCCTCTGCCTCCACCCACCAAAATCGTCATTTCCTTCCATCAAGACTTGCACGAAGAGTGGGCAGGAGCCTTCTTTCTCCAAGCATATATATTAATATTTATTAATAAATTACTATTTAGTCTCACGTGGACTGGCGAGACTTACATGAACTGATGCTAAGTGAAATGAGCAGAACCAGGAGATCATTATATACCTCATCAATGATACTGTTTGAGGATGTATTCTGATGGAAGTGGATCTCTTCGATAAAGAGAGCTAATTCAGTTTCAATTGATCAAGGATGGACAGAAGCAACTACACCCAAAGAAAGAACACTGGGAAATGAATATAAACTGCTTGCATTTTTGTTTTTCTTCCCAGGTTATTTATACCTTCTGAATCCAATTCTCCCTGTGCAACAAGAGAACTGTTAGGTTCTGTATACATATATTGTATCTAGGATATACTATAACCTATTTAACATGTAAAGGATTGCTTGCCATTTGAGGGAGGGGGGAGGGAGGGAGGGGAAAAATCAGAACAGAAGTGAGTGCAAGGGATAATACTGTAAAAAATTACCCTGGCATGGGTTCTGTCAATAAAAAGTTAAAAAAAAAAAAAAAGAAAAAGAAAAGAAAAGAAAAGAAAAAGAAAAGTTGGGCCAAATTTAATCATTTCTGGTCTTCTGTTACCTCTCCATTGTCAATCTTGAAATATAATCAGTAATAGAATAGTGAAAATTCATGTAGTTTGCTTGGGCTTAGATATTTAGATATTTTTAAAGTGATTAGATGTTTTCAGAACATATTTCAGCAAGTGTGAATACTTCCTTTCTCTCTTTCTCTTTTGCCTATACTCCTATTCCTGCCCATATAGTTCAAATTCACTGCTCTACTATGGCATCAAGGTGACCTTGGGTTCTTAAGTATGCCAGGGGAACATAAGCTTTGGCAAGTTCTGCCATGCTAGAAGGAATGAAGCTGGCAAGAAAACAACAAATAGAAAATGGAACAAATCTGTCAATGTTTCCATAATTATCTATTTTTATCATCACTTAGAGCAGAACTGGCACATATGTACTCTTAGCACCTCAATCTCTGATGTATTTGTAAGGAAGCTGAAATGGTACTTAAGCAAGCAATAGAATGATCAATGAAATACATGTTGGCTGAGTCACAATTTTGAAAGAAAAAAAAATTCACTTTTTAGAAGTGAATTTATAGATAAAGAAGTTGCCTTGCTACAGTGAGGGACCAATTTATATTAGCTAGCACATTATTGTAGTGAACATAGTCAGCCCGGTGTTATGATTTCTTTACAATTATGTTCAGCAACAAATACATATGAATGAAGGGTACTGGAGATAGAAGTGATCCAGAGTTGATGTTTGGTGAGGCACTGCACTCTATCCCCAATGCTACCTATCTAGCTGTCACTTCTTTCAGATTTATTTAATACCTATTTCCAATCTCTTGCCCTCTCCTACAGAAACATTTTTGTATCTACCCCTTTCTCTCATTTGGCATAATTGAATTCCTGGTAGAGATTCTCATCATTTCACAGCTTAACAAGATGTCTAGTCTTTCCTCTTCTCAGTTATTCTGAAAGGACTCCCTAGACTATTCTAAGTATACATGCCTGGTCTAAAATTGGCCCCTTGGTGAATCTATTCCACTATATATTAAGTCTAATGTTGAATCCCTTATTCCTTTGCTATTGATATTAATACCTCCAAAGTTCAATGCAAAAATAAAAGGAACAAATATGGACCAAAAGAAAATAATCTAAAAGACATTTCCACCCTACCCCTTTGTAGAGGCAGAGGGTCTAAAATCAATGGAATATAGTACATATTTTCAAACTTTTGTGTTATCTTGAACATTAACTGATTTGGGGTGGAGCCAAATTGGTGGAGAGGACATATGCTTCTTTCTGAGCTCCTCTACTAGCCTTAAACTATTTACAAAATTCAGCCTCTGAATTAGTGCTAGACTGTCACAACCCACAAATATTGGGAATGCAACACATTACCAACAGAAGGTAATCTCAAAGATTGCCAGAAAAATGTCTATTTTGATCCTGTTTGTGGGCACAGAAGGAGGTCAGGCCTGGCATAAGCAAGCAGATAGGCAGAACATGGAGGACAACACACGCTGAGCAGACCAGGGGTGGGATGTGGTCTGGAAGAGGTGGGGGATCTGCAGGGAGGACTCTATCACAGTGTTGGCTACTCTGCTCTGGTTACAAGCCAATAGATCAGCAGAGAAGTTATAAAACTTCTAACATAAACACAGAGAGTAAAGAGTGTACCCCAAAGTGTTAGAGTCATACAAACGTGGCCACACCCACACAGCACCAGGAATGATTCAGCAAGATCCAAGCACAGCTGCTGATCCCAGAGCAGCCCCTGTCATTCTGCTGCCACTTTGCTGCCCCTTCCTTTTGCCTGCTGAGGAAGCTTGGAAAGCCCTCATTGCCCCAAAAGCAGATGCCAGCTTTTTTAAATTTTATTTTTAATGAATAAAAAGGCTAAGCAGGCTCTAACTATAAATAGCTTCTTTAGTGAAAGAGAATAGATTTCAAATCCTGAGGAGACTAAAAACAAATTTTCTCTAGATGAAACCCCAGAGGGGGATATGACCTGGTCCTTACCACACAAGGCTCTCTTAGAAGAAATTAAAAAGGCTTTTAAAAGAGAGCTAGAAGAAGAATGGGGTAAGGAAAGGGAAATATTGCAATAGAGTCTGGGTGAGGCATATAATTCATTAAAAGATAGAATGGAAAAAGCAAAGAACTCCCTGAAAAACAGAATTTGTGAACTGAAAAAAGTAAAAACAACTCCCAGAAAACAGAATTTTTGAATTGGAAAAAGAAAATAACTCCTTAAAAAAAAATTGGTCAAATGGAAATAAATTTCATAGAACAAAACAAGTAATTTAAAAGCTCAATTGGACAAATACAAAAAGAAATGCAAAAGTAAATGAAGAAAATAATTCATTAAAAACCAAAACTAAATAAATGGAAATGAATGACTTGAGGAGATATCAAGAATCAGTCAAGCAAAACAAAAACAAAAAAAAAAAAAAAACAAAAAAAAAAAAAAGAAAGAAAAGAAAAGAAAAAGAAAAAGAAAGAAAAAAATAGAAAACAATATTAAATACTTACTTGGGAAAACAACATATTTGGAAAATAGATTTAGGAGAGATAATCTAAGAATTATTGGACTCACTGAAATACATGATGAAAAAAGAACCTGGACACTATTTTTTCAGGCAATCATCAAAGAGAACTGCCCAGATGTCATAGAATCAGAAAGTGAAATAGCCATTGAAAGAATTCATTAAATATCTGCTGAAAAGAGACCCCAAAATTTAAACTCCAAGAAATATTGTGGCTAAATTCCAAATAATACAAGCAGCCAGAAAAAAAAAAATTCAAATACCAAGGAGCCACAATAAGGATTATTCATGATCTAGCAGCGTCCACATTAAAGGATCGAAAGGCCTGGAATCTGATATTCTGAAAGGCAAAGGAACTTGGAATGCAGCCAAGAATAAATTACCCAGCTAAACCGAACATTTTCTTTCAGGGAAGAAGATGGAAATTCAATGAAACAGGTGAATTCAATTTATTTCTCATAAAAAAAAAAAATTGGAACTACGCTCAAAAAGTTATCAAACTGTGCATTCCCTTTGATCCAGCAATGTTACCACTGGGCTTATATCCCAAAGAAACCTTAGAGAACGGAAGGGGTCCATATGTGCAAAAATGTTTGTGGCAGCCCTTTTTGTGTTGGCTAGAAACTGGAAATTGAATGGATGCCCATCAATTGAAGAATGGCTGAATAAATTATGGTATGTGAATGTTATGGAATATTATTGTTCTCTAAGAAATGACCAACAGGATGATTTCAGAGAGGCCTGGGGAGACGTACCTGAACTGATGCTAGGTGAAATGAGCAGAACCAGGAGACCATTTTATACTTCAACAATATTATATGATGGTCAGTTCTGTCTTCAATAATGAGATGATCCAAACTTCCAACTATCCAGTAATGAAGAGAATCAGCTGGAAAATGAATGGATGCCCATCAATTGGAGAATGGTTGAGTAAATTGTAGTATATGAATGTTATGGAATATTATTGTTCTGTAAGGAATGACCAGCAGGATGAATACAGAAAGAATTGGTGAGACTTACATGAACTGATGCTAAGTGAAATAAGTAGAACCAGGAGATCATTTATATATCTCAACAATGATACTGTTTGAGGATGTACTCTGATGGAAGTGGATCTCTTTGATAAAGAGAGCTAATTCAGTTTCAATTGATCAAGGATGGACAGAAGCAGCTACATCCAAAGAAAGAACACTGGGAAATGAATATAAACTCTTGCATTTTTGTTTTTCTTCCCAGGTTATTTATACCTTCTGAATCCAATTCTCCCTGTGCAACAAGAAAACTGTTTGGTTCTGCACACATATATTGTATCTAGGATATACTATAACCTATTCAACATGTAAAGGACTGCTTGTCATCTGGGGGAGGGGTTGGAGGGAGGGAAGGGGAAAAAATCAGAACAGAAGTGAGTGCAAGGGATAATGCTGTAAAAAATTACCCTGGCATGGGTTCTATCAATAAAAAGTTGTTTTAAAAAAATGGAAAAAAATATGAAGAGAATCAGCTACACCCAGAGAGAGAATTAGGGAAAATGAGTGGACCGCAACATAGTAGTTTTACTCTTTCTGTTATTATTTACTTGCATTTTTGTTTTCCTTTTCAGGTTGTTTTACCTTCTTTCTAGATCCGGTTTTTCTTGTGCAGCAAGATAACTGTGTATATGTATACATATATTGTATTTAACATATACTTAAACATATTTAACATGTATTGGACTATCTGACATCTAGGGAGAGGGTAGGGAGAAGGAAGGTAAAAGTTGGAACAGAAGGTTTTGCAAGAGTTAATGTTGAAAAATTACCCATGTATATGTTTTGTAAATAAAAAGCTATACTAAAAAAAAATGCAAAAATTAAAAAAAAAGAAAATTAATCGATTTTTCTCTCTTCACAGGTATTTTAAAATTTAGTGGCATGACTTTTTGGAACTGAAGACTTAGATAAAATTTTATCATTAAGAAAAAAGCATCAATAAATAAGTATTAAAAAAAAAATTCCCTAGCAGATGCTTAGTTTAGTTCCCTTGAAATCTTTTGAATAAACCATTTCCTGTCCTCTGGCCAGTCTGCTAAATGAGGCATGCTCTATAATTGCTGAATTAGCCTTATCAACATGGAGAAACACACATTGGTTTTAGGCTTTTGTTATTTTATAATCACCACCATTAACATTACTTTCTATACCAAATAGGCTGATAAATGGCAGATTACTACTGTCAGTGAACAAATGACATTTAATGTTGTGCTTTGAAGTTCAGGAATTCAAAAATCAACATAGTGTTTGATAATTGCTCTGAAATATAGGTGTATGCCAAAGAATGAATTAATTATGAAAGTTCAGATATTTAGAAGATTTTATCACAGTGATCTTAAATGTGATTCAACATTTCAATATGTTCCCCAGTTTAATAACTTTTCTTTCTTTCCTCTCTTTATTTTTCCAAAT
Organism: Antechinus flavipes; assembly: GCF_016432865.1. Lineage (NCBI taxonomy): Eukaryota > Metazoa > Chordata > Mammalia > Dasyuromorphia > Dasyuridae > Antechinus > Antechinus flavipes. The sequence goes on from NC_067403.1 coordinate 147,863,241, forward strand.
ACATGTAAAGATAGTTTTAAACATTCATTTCTGTAAGATTTTTTGTTCCAAATTCTTTCCCCCTCCCCTATTTCTCTTCTTCACCTCTATAAGACTGCAAGCAATCCAATATAGGTTAAAAATGTACAATCTTTCTAAACATATCCACATTTGTTATGTTGTACCAGTAAATCAGACCAAAAGGGGGGAAAAAGCAAATTTTATGAAAGGTGAAAATATTATGCTTCAATCTGCATTTAATCTCCATATTTCTCTTTCTGAAAGCAGATGATATTTTCCATCACAAATCTATTAAAATTGTTTTGGATCAGTGTATTGCTGAGAAGAACCAAGTTTATCATAGATAAACTTTTATCATCCAGATCTGTTTTTTTTTTTTATGTTTCACATTTTGTTCTGTTTTTTCAGTCTTTATATTTTGTTTTGTTATTTCTTACTCTCAGAGTTTTACTGGATTCTCCTTACCCAATTCAAAGAATTATTTTCTTCTTTAAAGCTCTATCTTCTTGTCTGGTCTGTTAACTTTTTCCCCATAATCCTCTTGTTTTTCTTGAATGGTTTTTATTTTTAATTTTTTTTTCCTCATTCTCTCTCACTTGACTTTTAAAGTCTTTTCTGAGTTCTTCTTTAAATTATTTCTGAGCAGTAACATTACTCTTTGGGGTAGAAAAAGCGCTTTTTTTTTTAAACTTCCCTGAGTTCCTCTGACAATAAACTTTGGTCTTCCTATTCCCATAGTAAATTTCTATGGTTGCATTCTTTTTCCCGCTCATAAAATAAGAACTTAATGGAATCACCCCTATTCCTGCTCAATCCTATCAAGATAACAGTATCTCTGGCTTCACTTCAGCTCTTTTTTCTGATAAGTAATTCCAAGTGCAAGTGCAGCCAGCAACATCCTGGCCCTAATTGCTTTTGCCCACTGGGTGTTCTAGTTTTTTCTGGCCCAGGACAACATCTCAGCAGTACAACTAAATTTGTGGTTCTTTACCAGAACAAATTCTCTTATTCTTCCCAGTCTCAGATTCCAGACTCCCCAGGCTTTCCAGGAAGTGACAGTCCCTATGGTTCAAGCTGAAGCTCCCTCTGGACTCAGCTAGACTCAGTACTTCCTGCTTGTTGTTCCAGTAGAGTGAACGTGGAGATGTTTATTCTTCACATGGGTTAAACTCCTGTTTTGGGGTATTTCTTTGAATCTTCTTTGGTTGTCCCAGGAGAACCTATTTCCTGTCCCAAGTCTTATTTGTTTTATATTGGTTTGTGTTTACCCTGAGGTAAAATTTTGTTTTGTTTGTGGGGCAAATCTAAAGAGCATGGAATTTTCTGATCTATTCTGCCAAATTCCCAGAATTCTCCTCCTAAATTGATGTTATAAATTGGCAAGTGGCTCTTAGAAGAAAAATGGTTCCTTACCTCTCCATGAAAGAAAGGAATCAGTGCTCCAAGCTTTGGAGATATTATTTAAGTCATTTTGTTTGATTTTGATAAAAAAAAAAAATAATTATTCCAAGAGACATTCCTGGAAAATTTATTAGGAATCTATTAATATTTACAACTACCAGAGACTAGTAGTGGATGTGAAAAAGGTCCAGAGGACAGTGGAATAAGGAATAACACCTACATAAAGGAACAGGAAGGGGAGAGAGGTGAATAAGTGGAGAAGTTGCATTCAGAAAATCAGGTAGCATTTGTGGGAGGGAAAATCTGATTTCCAGGCAGAACCTAAGAGTTTAGAGACAAATACACCATCAAGGGACAAACAGTGATTGTTTCACTGATAAGAGATTTGAGCTGATTTCATATACTATTTCTTATTTATGCAGTCCAATGGATAGAATATCTGACATAGTTAGAAAGATTCAGTTCAAATCTAGCCTCAGACATTTACTAGTTGTGTGATCCTAAGTAAATGACTTAATCCAGTTTGTCTCTGTTTCCTCATCTGTAAAATGAGTTGGAGAAGGAAATGGCAAACCTCTCCACTATCTCTGCCCAAAAAACTCCAAATGGATTCACAAAGGGATCACAACACTGAACAATAACAAGGGGGATTCCTCCTCCCTAGACCAAGTGGCATGGAACAGGGGAGGGGAGGGAGGCCATAACTTATTTACAGAAGCAAAATAGGTGAAGGATAGTTCAGTATTCTAACTTTGGTCTATCTTCCCAGGCATAGTCTTACCTCAAGATACAAGGTAGGAGAAAGATACTTGTCAGGATAGACACTCAGGAGAATACAAAGGGGGAGTCCAAGGTCTGGGAGTTCAGAAATCCATCTAGTAAATTTTCATAGCAATAATACTATATCACAAGTAAGAGTTATATATGAACCGAAGGTTAGGAAACAGAGTCTAAGAAAAGTAAAAAAAAAAAAAAAAAAAAAAAAAAAAAAACAATCGCACAGAAATTCCTATTTTAAAGTAAATATTTTTTAAAAATACAAAATTTAAAGTACAGATATTTTAAAGTACAAATATGGGATTCTGACATGTCAATGAAAACAGAAGGTGAGATTAGTACCCTTCAAGCTTATATGAGCCTCATAAATTTATACAAACAAAATACAGAGTTCAGCATGAGCTAGGATAAGCCTTAGATATTGTACGGATCAAGAACAGTTTTTAATCTGAAGGGTGAAAAAATAGGAATTTCAAGAAGTGGATATGAGGAGGGAATATATTTCCCACGCTGATGTACAAATAAAAGGAGATGGAATCCTGTTTGACTGGAACACTGAGTGTTTTAAGAAGTTAATGATTAACAAAGCTGGAAAGGTAAGATAGAGGCATATTGTTAAGGTCTTTAAATATCACATAGAAATATCTGATTGGATTACTAAGAGTAATAGGAAAATGTTATGCAAGAGAATAACATATTCAGACCTGTGATTAGGGAGTGTTATATTGGTAGTGTGGGGAAAGAGTAGAAACAAGGAAGGAAAATTATTAGAAGACTATTACACTAATCTAAGCAAATAATGTGAGAGCCAAAATTATGCCAGTGAATGAAAAGACTATATATGGAAGACATTTGGGAGAGGTAGAATCAATCAAGACTTGGCAAGTATTCGATATATGGAGTGAAGAAATCAAAGGATTGGGTGCCTAGAAAGATTATAATTGCAAACCAAATTATCACATGTAGAGACAGTAGGGGAACTTTGTGTAAGGCATAAGATTCTTCAGCCTATAGGGAACCTGCTGACATTGTCTGATTCAATTCCCTATCTCCCCTTGGGACATCTCACCCTTCCTGAGAAGTCAAGGTAGGGCATGACCACCTGTGTTCAACTTGAAGCAAGGGATACTTATAGTAAAGAGGAATTTACATATCAATAGCAGGGTGCTTATAGCTAGCACTTGTGCAGTATGATGTGGTGATGTAATGGTTCTATAGTTGGCACATGCTCAGTGTGCTATAATGATGCAATTGTACTAAGGTAGTTAGGAACTGGGAAGAGTTGAAATAAATGGATTCCATCTTTGACCATCCTTGTGGGTCTCCTGTCTTCATCACTCCTCCACTAAGACAAAGGACTCCGACTGGTCCTGAGATGCTCCAGAGAGCTATTTGGACTGTATATTTTCGCACCCCAGCATAGGGTCTCTAGAAAGCATAGTATATTTTGGCATCCCAACTTGGAGGCTCTAGAAAGCACACTGCAATTACAGAAGGATTTGCAAAAATCATAGTCCCATCAACCCCAAGTAATTATTTTATTCATTCTTGGAGCCCCGTTGTGCCCTTTAATATACCTAAAAAACAGAAATCAAAGTATTTTATGGTCCTTAACTTTCTTCATAAGCTTTGTTCATTGTGTGCCTTAACTTTCAATGCTATTCTTCATAGAATTGTACCACCTTAATTGAGCATACTTATTTACCTGTGTTTATTTCTATCTTTTCTCCATATTTCTCTCTTTTTTTTTTTGTTTAAAGATTAAGGTTATTGAAGTTCTATGTGTACACACATCCTTAAATTCAGAAAATTCTCATTTATTTGTCTCTTCTTCAGAAATGACTCTTTTTTAATAATTATAACTTTTTATTGACAGTACATATGCATGGGTAATTTCTACAACATTATCCCTTGCACTCACTTTTGTTCTGATTTTTCCCTTCTCTCCTTCCATCCTCTCCCCTAGATGACAAGCAGGCTTATACAATGTCACAATATATCCTAGGTACAATATATGTGTGCAGAAGTAATGAATTGAACCAGCTACACCACGCAAAAGAACTCTGGGAGGTGACTATAAACCATTTCATAGAATTCCCAATCCATATATTTTTGTCCACCTGCATTTTTTATTTTCTTCACAGGCTAATAGTACACTATTTCAAAGTCAGATTCTTTTTATACAGCAAAATAACTGTTAAGATATGTATACTTACATTGTATTTAATTTATACTTTAACATATTTAACATGAATTGGTCAATCTGTCATCAGCAGGGAAAAGATGGAGGGAAGGAGGGGAAAAATTGGAACAAAAGGTTTGGCAATTGTCAATGCTGTAAAATTATCCATGCATATAACTTGTAAATAAAAAAGCTATTTTAAAAAGTAAAAAAAATATATGTGTGCAGACATATTCTCTTGTTCTCTTGTTCTCTTGTTGCACAGGAAGAATTGGATTCAGAAGGTAAAAATCACCTCGGAAGAAGAGCAAAAATGCAAATCATTCACATTCATTTCCCAGTGTTCCTTCTCAGGGTGTAGCTGCTTCTCTCCATCATTGATCAATTGGAACTGAATTAGATCTTCTCTTTTGTCAAAGATATCCATTTTCATCAGAATACATCCTCATACAGTATTGTTGTTAAAGTGTATAATGATCTCCTGGTTCTGCTCATTTCACTCAGCATCAGTTCATGTAAGTCTCTCTCCAAGCCTTTCTATATCCATCCTGCAATACAGAACAATAATATTCCAACAATAATATCTCATAACATTCATATACCACAATTTACCCAACCATTCTCCAAGTGATGGGCATCCATTCATTTTCCAATTTCTAGCCACTACAAAAATGGCTGTCACAAACATTTTGGCACATACAGGCCCTTTCCCTTCTTTCGTATTTCTTTGGGATATAAGCCCAGTAGTAGCACTGCTGGATCAAAGAGTATGCACAATTTGATAACTTTTGAGGCATAATTCCAGATTGCTCTCCAGAATGGTTGGATTCATTCACAAGTTCACCAACAATGCATCAATGTCCCAGTTTTCTTGCATCCCCTGAAATATTCATCATTATTTTTTTCTGTCATCTTAGCCAATCTGACAGGTGTGTAGTGGTATCTCAGAGTTGTCTTAATTTGCATTTCTCTGATCAATAGTGATTTGGAACACTCTTTCATATGAGTGGAAATAGTTTCAATTTCATCATCTGAAAATTGTCTGTTCATAGGATTATAGATTTTAATCCAGTCTGCTCACCTCTTCTCTTTATGGGGGAGTTTACACCATTCACATTTATGGTTAAAATTACCAATTCTGTATTACTTGCCATCTTGTTAACCCCTGTTTATGCTTTTATCCTTTCCTCCCCTCTTATCTCCCTCCCCAGTATTAAATTTGTGAGCACCACTTGCTTCTCACAGCCCTCCCTACCCCTTTTCCTCACAATTTGTGTATTCCCTTCCGCTTAGCTTACTCTTTCCCTTTTCACTTTTCCCCTCCTACTTTTTAATGAGGTGGGAGAAGTTTTATCATAAATCAAATCTGTCTAATACTTTTCTTTTTAAGCCACTGATGGCAGTAGGATACACACTATGTTCATCCTCCTATATTCTTTCTCTCAAATATGATAGGTTCCCTTTGCCCTTTCATGAGATGTAGTGCCTCCAATTTATCCTTTTCTGGGTACAATTTCTTTTCCACCTCTAGTTTCTAGAGTAAAATACACATGTGTTCGATATAGATCGTTATAGTAGAAATATAGTTCCCAAGATTTCTTTTTACCTTTTTAGGTTTCTTTTGAGTTCTATATTTGTAGATCAAACTTTTTGTTCTGTTTTTTTTTTCATCAAAAATAGATGAAATTCACTTATTTCATTGAATGTTCATCTTCTTCCCTGGAAAAAGACGCTCATTTTGGCTGGGTACATTATTCTTGGCTCCATACCGAGTTCCTTAGCCTTTTGGAATATCAGATTCCAGGCCCTTCGATCCTTTAATGTGGACGCTGCTAGATCCTGAGTAATCCATTTTGTGGCTCCTCTATATTTGAATTGATTTTTTCTAGCAGTTAACAGTAATTTTTCCTTTGTCTGGTAGTTCTGGAATTTGGGCATTATATTTCTTGGAATTTTGATTTTAAGGTCCTTTCAGTAGGTGATTAATGAATTCTTTCAATTTCTATTCTACCTCTGTTTCTATAACTTCTTGGCAGTTCTCTTTGATAATTTCCTGCAACATAGTATCTAGATTCTTTTTTTTTTTTCATCATATTTTTAAGGGAGTCCAATACTTCTCACATTGTCTCCCTTAGATCTATTTTCCAGGTCTGTTGTTTTCCCAAGAAGGTATTTGACATTTTTCCATTGTTTCTTTTTCTTTTCTTTTTCTTTTCTTTTCTTTTATTTTTTTTTTTCTTTTCTTTTCTTTTCTTTTCTTTTTTTTTTTTTTTTTTTGGTTTTGTTTTACTGATTCGTGGTGTCTCCTCGCGTCATTCAATTCCATTTGTTCGATTCTGATATTCAATGAATTATTTTCTTCACTCACTTTTTTCTTTATTCCAATTGTCTAATTGAGTTTTTAAGTGAGTTGTTTTGTTCTATGGATTTTTTTTTTCCATTTCACCAATTTTATTTTTAAAGAGCTATTTTCTTTTTCCAATTTACTAATTCTGTTTTTCAAGGAAATGATTTTTTTGTCCACTCTATCTTTAAATGAGTGAGATGACTTATCCAGGCTCTCTTGACAAGCTTCCCTTTCCTTTTCCCATTTTTCTTCTAGCTCTCTTGTGAGAGCATTTTTAATTTCTTCTATGAGAGTGTTGTACATTGAGGACCAGATCCTATCCCCTTTTAGGGATTCATCTGGAGACAGTCTGTTTTTAGTCTCCTCAGGGTTTAAAGTCTGCTCTCTATCCATACAGAAGCTATCAGTAATAAGAGTCTGTTTAAATTTTTTTTGCTCATTTTGTAGAGAAGAACCAAAGAAGATAAATTAGCAAAAAAAAAAAAAAAAAAAAAAAAAAGCAGTCTGCTTTTTTTGGTAGGGAAGGGAGGAGGAAAAGGGGAGTGGCTGGATGGTATTACTGAGTTTTCTCTACAAACTGCAGGGGCAAGGTTGGGGGGGGGCACAGCAGTGAGGCACTAGCAGGGCTGCAATGTATGTGCTGCATCTGTGATTTGAGACTCTGAGAGCTGAGACATTGTGGGTGGGTGTGGCCAGGTCCTGAGAGACCCCAGTTTTGGGGTGTTAGTCTTCACCCCCTGTGCTTTTAGCTTCTCTGCTGATCAGAAGATCAGCTTGGCTTGCTGCTGAGGCAAAATAGACACACTGTGGTAAAGTTCTTTCTGTACAAAAGGCTGAGACCACCCCCGACTCCCCTCCAGTCTGCTCAGTGTGAGCTGCCTGCCTTATTCTGTCTGCTGTGATGCCGCTGCCTGCCTTCAGTCTGTGCCTGATCTAACTGTCCCCACCCTTGAGCAAAAACAGACCTTTTCTGGTGAATTTCAAGGATATCTTCTCTTTGTTTGTCTGCAGCCAATTTGTGGCGCTATGGGTGCTGCCAACGTCCTTTCCGCCGTGGATTCTCCAAGGGATTTCCAGATTATTTGTGTTTGTTTTTTTTCAGTCAAGTACTAATTCTTAGGCTTGTCAGGAAATAAATTATTTTGAGAGAAAACATGGAGCTTAAGAAGATGTGTGTGTCCTCTCCGCCATCTTGGCCATAAGTACCTTAGCAAAAATATTAATAAAAAAATGGAGAAAATAATATTTGAACTGAAAGTTCCCAGGAAATAAGACTCAAAATATAATCATAACCTTGAATATCATCTTCAATGATTATATCCTTGATTATGTGTTACAAAAATAATTTTCATGATTATACATAGGGAAAGTGATGTAATTTACAACCCATCATAAAGTCTTTATTCTACCTTGATTTGCTTACTTTTTCAAGGATATCTCAAAAAGCATTTATATCTTCCCATCTTGTTGGGAACAACTTGCTCCTTTAAAAATTGTTGTCCTGATTTTTGGGGGGAAGGGGAAATGAAGAGGGTAAAATAATACCTGTTAATTTATTTAAGATAGTTCTAAGAACACAGACATCTGACTTTCTTTCAATAAATAAAGAAGATGAAGCATTTACTTTGTATAGGCACTATTCATAGCATTGGAATACAAAAGCAAAAACAATCCCTAATCTCAGGGATTGTAAATCCTATTGGCTAGACAAAATATGCATACAAGATAGAAGATAGATCAAAGGGAGTTTGAGAGGAAAAACAGCGGATAAATTATGAAAATTCTCTTGCAGAAGAAGCACATGAGTTTTCCTTCTCTCTCTCTCTCTCTCTCTCTCTCTCTCTCTCTCTCTCTCTCAAATTTTTAAGTTCTATTTTGATTATAAGCTTTCTCTTGTTAGTATGAACTGATATTTAGAAAAGTTATTAAAATGGACTTCCTTTCCTAAATAATTTTGTTCATAAATTTCTTTTTTTCTAGGCTGAATTTTCTGACATAGACAATTCTGCTTTCACAAATTATGTCATCCCAAAATTATTTTTACAAGATTTTTCACCCATATGAATTATGTATCTTATGTTATGCAAGCTGTATTCTTGGGTAGGAGGCTTTTCAACATTCATTATATTTATATGTTTTTTTCTGTAGTATGAACATTATGATATTGCTTAAATTCTTGGGTAAGAGCAAAGCTCAAAAAGGTCAACTAACCATGTGATGTTCAGTAAGATGTATCCTCTGGCTAAATGTCTTCTTAGATTCATGACAACCATAAGGTTTCTATACAGTCTAAGTGTTCTTAAGTTCTGATTTGTGGCTGAAAGCTTTCTCATATTCATTATAGTCATGAAGTCTCTCTCCATATTAATCATACTCTGAAATATATTCTCTGAATACATCCTCTTCCATTTTCTTAAGTCTGTATATATAGTGTATATAAGTCTGTATATATATTTCTGTTTTTTTCACCTTTACAATTTTTCTTTGTCACTTTGTGGAAATCACTCCTTCATGTTGTGGAAAAAAGATTGAAACTTCTACCATCTATTAAAGTCTTGGCCTCTAATTCTATCTGGAGGCTTCTTTGGGGTGATTTTTATTGACTGAGACTTTTCTCCTCATCACTCTTGTACCTCTTTAAACTGGCACCACATTCCTAAGCTTCTTACAACTTTGAAACAAAAGAACCATCCCTTGTAATTCTTTTTCTGGGATGAAGGTTCTATTAGAATATGTAGCTTCTGTGCTGATTCTTTAATTTTTTTTTTAAATAATGACCTGTTTTTGTTTTGTTTTGTTTTGTTTTTCCCATTTGCACACCTGCTTCTTGGAACTTCTATCCCTGTAATCCAAGGCGGCCCCCCTTGCTTCAATTGTCTCATCACATCTGTTTTGGAAACTTTAATTTCCAGGCAGACCAAGTGCTCAACCGAAATCACAAGCCCTTCTAAGGAGTGGCCAGGTGCCCCCACTTTTACATCAGATGCTATGTCTTCTAAGGTCACTGATTCCTGATGATCCCAGAAGGCCAGAGGCCATTTTAATTTTCTTCAATGCTGCCTCCTGTAGGGGAAGGGCAGAACTCTCCCAAGTTAATACTGGCAGCCTGTTTGAAGACCATCAAGGAATGAAAGTCCACTTCCTCCTTCTAGCTTCCATGGGGAGAAGAAGAGAAGAAATGACCTGAGCTAAAAAGGAAAATCATCTTTCAAGTAAAGTACAGAAGAATGTAGAGGGCTGAAACCCTGGAAAGGTATGCTTGAATCAGGCAACAGAACACTTAAGGCTAATTACCTATTTGATGTGAGATAATGGCTCTCTCTCTATATTTAGATGAGATGGTGATGTGATGGCTCTCCTCACCATTGGTGCTTACTGAATGTTTAGTAGTGAGATAATCATAGGTGAGGATTGGAGGGCTGGGGGAGAGAAGTCAGTCACTTGATGGCAGGATGAGGAGGAAAGAGGCTGGAGACTCTGGACTCCAGAATCCAGGATACAGCTTTGGCAAGGCAAGTGGCAGCTTGCCTTCCTCTTTCCTGTCTCCCCCTAAAGACCAAGAACTTTGATTAATCCTGACTCTGACTGATCCTGAGGCCCGCCTGGGAACTAGTCCAGACATTACAGGAGGGAAAAAAAAAAGGAAATCCTGCAGGAGACTTAGGCTGTTGGTGCCAGTCCAAAGCTAGATAAAGGAGTGGGGAAGTGACAACATTTTAGAGAAATTGAGGAAAATACAAAGTTAAGCAAGCTTCTGACCTAGATACATGTCCAGTCGGCTTTTGGATTAAAAGAGAAGAGGGATTCAAGCCAATAGTAAAGAATTTACAAGGATGAAGGAAGACTCAGGAGGATTTGGGAATAAAACTTGAGGGATTACACTGGAGAAAGATAAGTAAGTAATGGGCCAGAAGCCTAGGGAAGGGTAGCAAATAGGAAGAGAGAGAAAGGAGAAAGATGAGGGTGAGTAGAGGCTAACCCATTTGCTCATCTGGTTTTCCTTAAAGAGAAAAGACTTCTGGTGGAGCTATTGGGGGCCAGTGAGGTTCTCAAGTTGTTGTGGGGTGATCACTGAGTAGGAAAGCTTTAACCATATGCCTGAGAGTGCAGAAGCCAACACCCACAGGTAGATAACTTCTGGGGAGAGAAGGGATGGGCCCTGACTTGCTGAAGAGCTACTAGAGAAAGGAGGCTTGGAGCTAGAGCGGAGGGAACTGGACATGTGTCAGGGGAATAAAAAGGCCAAGAGAGGACCCCAGAATGGGGGCAGCTAAGGAAGCTTGATGAGGAATGAGCTGCCTCCTTTCGAGAATGACAGGAGAGCCACAACAACTTTACCTGAGAGAGGAAGAAGGAATTGGTTGAAGTTGGTGGTTCCTGGCTCAGGAATCTTCCTTCTGCATTTATCTCTGCAGAAAAATTAGAGAGAGGATGTTCCATGGCATCCCCCATCAAACAGCACCTACTCTGCTAAGGGAGCAGAGAGGTCCAGGAGCACACAAAAAAGGGGAAGGTCAGAATGGAGTGAAAGAAAAGTGGAGAGGAAGGAGGGAAAGGGGAAAGAGAGGCAGGGAATGGTGTGGTTATACTGGAGAGAGGGTGATAGAGAAAGGAAAAAGAAAGAGAAGAAGAGGCAAAGGAGACAGGGATGAGGAGAGACAAAGGGAAGGGACAGGAGGAAAGAAGGGAAGAAGGGAAGAAGGTAAGAGAAAGATGAAAGGGGAAAGAAGGAGGATAGCAGCTAGAAGAGCAAGGAGAATGGGGGAAGAAAAGAGGGAGGAAGGGATGCCTTGTCTCTTAAATAAAGCTTGTATGTATAATATGTTGATCATAGGAGGAAGGAAATTCCAGGAATGAGGGCTACCCAGTGGAGGGTGGAGATGGAGATTCATGTATGAGAACTGCAAGGAGGCCAGCATGACTGGATCATGGAACATGTGAAAGGAGAGAAATGTGTCAAATTCCTGAAAGTTAGGAAAGACCTAGGTTGTAAAAGTATTTAAATACCAAAGAGAGGAGATTATAGTTAGTTTTGCTATTATTCTATGTGTGCATTCCTTAAAAAGTAAAGAAGTAAAAATCATAGCTGCTAATTCATTTACAGAGTTCTATGAAGGCAGCCAGCTGGCTCCTTCTAATCCAATAAAGCAACAAGCATATATTAAGGATTTATTATATAGCAGGTATAGTACAGAGAATTGAAGAAAATCACCAAAAATTAGATCTTACAAATTGGGTAATAAAACTTACTGGAATGAGGGGAATATAACATAATGCTTTTAGCCATGTTGTCAAATATCTTCAATGAGGACAAATATAACATCAAAGCCAGCTACTGTACTGATATTAAATTCTTCAACTTGAAAAGGCTACAAGTCAAACCAAAAGTACAGGAAATGTTAAGTAGAGAAAATGTTAATGCAGGATTTTTTATTTGCAGATGGTAGTGCACTCAATGCAGGCTCTGAAGTTGAGATGCAACAAAATATGGCTAGAATCTCTGCTGCTTGGGCTAATGTTGGCCTAACAATCAACATTAGGAAAATACAGGTCCTCCATAAACCATCACCACCTCATCCATATGTGGAGTCATCAGTTACAGGAAATGGAGAAGTTTTGAATGGTGTGGATAAGTACACTTAGATTGGCAGCATATTTTCAAGGGATACACACATTGATAATGAGGTTGACACATGCTTTGCCAAAGCTAGCTCAGAGTTTGGGAGGCTCCCAAGAAAAATGTATGAGAGAAGAGGTATTAGACCGATTATCAAACTTAAAGGTCTCCAGAGCCACTGTGCTGACCTCACTGTTGTATGCCCATGAACATACTAGCACCTTTTTAGGAAGCTGAATAGCTTCCATTTGAATTGTCTTTAAAAGATTCTGAAAATCACCTTGTAGGAGAAGATAGCAGAAACAAAAACTTTTTTTTAACTAAATTGCCAAGCATTCAAATTCTACTTCAGAGAGTTCAAATGCTGAACATATGCTTGCCAAAAAGATTATTGAATGACGAACTCACGCAGAACAAGAGTTCACAAAGTGGTCAGAAAAAGCAATACAAGGACACTCTAATGGTCTTTCTTAACAACCTTAGAATTAATTGTTCAATATGGGAGATACAGGCATAGGATGGCGCAACAAGGCATGCTCTCATTGAAGAAGGCGCTGTGTTATGTGAACAAAGCAGAATTGAATTAGCTCAGAAGAAATGTGAGGTTGACAAAGTTAGATGATCCACCCCAAATGTTCAGAGGGACTATTTGTGCATTCCAAGCTCATACTGATCTGGTCAGTCAAGTTGGAAAGTAAATGATTCATTTTGGTCCTTTTTAACAATGAATGAAAACAACCAACCAAGATTAGAGGCACAAAATTTAACTAATTCAATTTATTCAATCCAATTATTAATTCAATTAATTCAACTAATAATAATAGTAGTAGTTTAGTTTTTAGTTCTGTCAAACTTTTTTGTGACCATTTTTGGAGTTTCTTTGGCAAATATGCTGGAATGTTTTGCCATTTTCTTCTATAGCTCTTTTTACAGATGAGGACATTGAGACAGACATTTACCAGTTGAGTGATACTGGCAAGCCACTTACTCATGTTTGAGTCCACATTTGAACTCAGGAAGATGAATCTTCCTGACTCCAGACCCAGTGCTCTATGCACTATAGAGCCACCTAGCAGCCCAATAATAAAAAAAATGCACTTAGTAAAAGCAATAACAAAGTTTATGCATGTTAAATTGTTAAGAAATGCATAAAAATCACATAAATAAAGGTGACATCCTTGGCTTGGGGCTGCTGTTCAGTTTATACCCTATGGTTCCCATAGTCAGATTACATAGGGTGAATGGATTTTATGTAGAGCAGACGTCTCCCCACACCCATCCCTCCTACAGTGCCATAAGTTATTCAATAAATGTAGTGCTTATGTTGAAAAAGGCCTAAAATTGGATATGAACTGCCAAATTTTGTCCCACCTGAAGTTGTTGCCACACAAGAAATTCCAAGTGTTGCATTTGGGTCACAAGCAAAGCCAGAATCTGCTTATAGTGTGTAAAATTTACCTTTACCTCAAAATGTGAGACTGGTAGGAAAACCTGATTTATAAGGTATTTGGGGAAGGGGACTTATAGGAGGAGAGCCACCTCAGATACCAGGGCTATGGAAATGTTATATAGTAACTACCTTTGGCTGGTCATACGATGGTGCCCTAATGGCTCTCATTTCATCATAGGGCCAGAAAAATGACTGATTTCTGCATCTAGACAGAGAGTCCTTCTCAAAGTCCCTTCTTCCTGCATCATAAAGATTTATTACCTAAATGTCATCTGTGGAGGTAATCCCCCCGATGTATGTTCCACCATATTGATGCAGTTTTTCTTTACAATGAAACTGCCCAAAGCAAAAGAAAAAAAAAATTGTTGCGCTTAAACTATTCCCTAATCAACCAAAAACAATGGAAGATATTTATATTTTTAAAACAAGTTTGTAGCTTGATATTTACTTAATAAGGACTGTATTTGATCCTAGAAGTAATGAGGTGCCATTAGAGTTTAGTGAATAGAGCAATAATTTAGCTAGCCCTATCGACATTTTGGGGAAATCATTTAATTAACTGAATGGAAGAGGGATTAGGGTAGGGAGATATGAGGCAGGGAGCTCAATCAGGAGGCAATTGCAATTGACCAAGAAATGCTGATGATATGAACCAGATTGCTGTCTGTGTAAGTAGCAAGAAAGATACATATGGGTAACTTGTCGGTCTGGTTCTTCATGACCCTATTAAGGGTTTGCTTGACAAAATTACTGGCATGGCTTGCTATTTCCTTCTTCAGTAAATTTTAGAAATGATGAAAGAGGCAAACAAGATAAAATGGTTGGACAGGGTTACACAGTTAGTATGTGAGGGAGAATTAGAACTCAGGGCCACTTAACTTCATTGCACCATCTAGCTATTCACATATGAATAAAATTTCTTACTATCAATCAGATGAACAGAGTGGATATGCTTTGGAGTGTGAAAGACCTGTTTTTATTTTTGTTTTTTGTCTTAGTTTGTTTTACTTTTTTAACTGAGGACAGATTTTTAATTTCTCAGTGCCCTAATAATCTGTTAGAACTAAAGTGCAGATCTTCATTGGTGCAGGGAGTTTCCACATTCAAATTCTCTAAATTGTTGAAATCATAGGGATGAATCCTCTTTTCTCTTGCTTCTTTAACTAGACTATCAGCTCCCTATGTTGTTTGCTTTCACTTATGCTGCCTCTGTATTATATACTCATCAGCCTTCTAAATTTACTTTGACCCATCACCAATTCCTTTTTTAAACATTTATTTTATTTAAACAAAACAATAAAAAAAAAAGAAAAACAGGAAAAAATGCAAAACAAAATAAAACAAAAGAGAACATTGCAATGTGCCCAGCAGAACATCAGGGAGAATTTAAAATATATAACAACAAATTACTAGTTGAAGAAAGTATTATATGTAAATACATATATATATTATATATATGTATATATGTATATATATATATACACACACACATATATTTGTAGAAAATTATATTCATGAATGTTATTTTCTTTACTTGCTAGTAAATTATTCTTTTGTTCTCTGCTGTGCATCTTTTTTACTTTATTCTTTTTTCCTCCTTTCATTGCCCCCCATCTCAAGCAAGCTGCAATTCAGAAAATATGTATTTACGTATACATATGCAGATGTGTAGATACACATACATTCACACATACCCCACTCCTCCTCCATTTACACACATATTCATCTCTCCTTTCCTTGCTGACTCATTGCTTTCATTCTGTTCCTTAATTTGCCTTCCTATTACTTAATCCTCCACCTAAGGATCCCTCTGTTGTCTTCTTCCTTCACTCTTTGCTTCCCCATCTGCCCATCTCTTTCTACTTATTTTTTTTATAGATTTTGGATAGTGCTATCACTTTTATGATATATTTGTATAGTGTTGTTTATTTAACCCATTCCCAATGTGAGCAGATTTTCAGAACTATGAACCTTTCTTCCCCTCTAAGGCCTCTGTGTCCATTTTTCCTCAATTGTATAACATTTACTATTTTTACTTTAACTCTACTCCAAACTTTCTTTTGAGCTGCCCTATTGTTGATGTCAAATTTAAACATATGGTATACATTTCCCATATTAAAAAAAAAACATAAAAAATTGTCCATGTTGAGTTCCAAGAAATTGATTTTAATATGGGATTTTGTATGTTAAAGTTTCTATTAATAATGAACTTTCTAAGTAGAAAGTCCTGAAAATCTGCAATTTCATTGAATATCCATTTTTTCTCATTCAATATTATCAATAATTTTGTTGGATATGATATTTTTGGCCAAAGGCCTAGTTCTTTTGATTGTACAGTCTTGTACAATTCTAATTGTAGCTCTAGCATATTTAAATTGCTTTTGTCTTTTTTGTTGCAATTTTTTTTCTTTGATCTGGGGTGATATTTCTATGTGTTCTCCACAAAGAATAATGTTGAAGTGACAATTGGTGGATTTTTTCTATTTCTACTTTCCCTTTATGTTCTATCCCTTCAGGGCAATTTTCTTGGATTATTTCTTGCATTGTTGTGTCAAAGTTCTTTTTGTTTTTGGTCACAACTTTCAGGCAGTATAATTATTCTTATATTTTCTCTTTTTGATCTGTTCCCTAGATCTGTTGTTTTTTTCTTATGTGTCACATTCTGTTCAATTTTTTGTTTGTTTGTTTTTTATAAGCTGTTTTGTTATTTCTTGGTCTCTAACTTCACTGGCTTCCCCTTGCCGAATTCTAATTTTCAAAGAATTATTTTCATCTTTCAGACTCTAGACTCTATATCTCCTTTTCTACTTGGTTAATTTTTTTCCCATAATCTTCTTTTTCTTAAATGAATTTTATTTAATTAGTTTTCTTTTAGTTTTTTTTTCCTCAATGTATCATTTGATTTTTTTTTTTTTTACTTCCATAAACTATCTTTGGGCAGAGCCATTTCATATTACTCTTTGGGGCAGACACTTTTTTTACTGTAGTGTCCTCTTCTGAAGATGAATCTGGATCTTCCCCTTGCCCGTGTTAAGTTTCTATGGTAGGGCTTTCCTCTGATTCATTTTTTAAATTTTTTTTTTATTTTTATTTTTTTAATTTGCTATTGGTTTGAAAGAAAGTCAGGGGAGATCACAAAAAGCCGTGTCTGTTCTCTGCCATCATAGCTCTGGCCCCTTATACTTTTTTTAAATTTTTAAATAACTTTTTATTGATAGAACGCATGCCAGGGTAATTTTTTACAGCATTATCCCTTGCATTCACTTCTGTTCCGATTTTTCCCCTCCCTCCCTCTACCCCTGATTCATTTTTTTTTAAATAAGAGGTATCAGTGTAAGCACCTATAATCAAAGAGTTGTGGGGGGTAGTGCCTCTAGCTACATTTCAGCTGACTCTGACTTCACTCTCTGACCAGGAACCCCCAAAAAGAGCTCTCCCCTCTTGCAAGTGCCCACAGACAGCAGTGTCTCTGCCCCCCCCTCTGCTTATGCCCTCACCAGGTGTCTTGGTTCTTTGTCACCCAGGGCCACATCACTGCAGCACAGTGGACCTGACATTCCCAATCAGCCAGGTTCATTGTTCCCCGACTCAGACTCCAATTCCTCAAGTAGTCTAGGAGGTGAAAATTTCTGTGGTTCCTGCTGAGGCTCCAGACATAAGTCCCAGGGCTCTCCATTTGGTGTTTGTGCAGAGCTAGCTCAGAGGTAAACATTTGCACTTCCCAGCCTGAGGACTTTCTTCAGAACTTCTCAAGTTGTATCTTACACAAGTCTTGATTTTTCAAGAATTTATCTTTATCCTGAGTGCAAATTTGTTCTCTTTATGGGGAAATCTGGGGACCTTGAAATTCACCAACCTACTCCTCCATCTTTCCAGATGTCATATTTTTTTATTCTTCTTTTCCATTGTTTAATCACTCTCCTCTAGGACAGATCTATTTTTTTCAGGTTGTTGACAGGTTCTTCTGTTTTAAGTCAAAGCTTCCCTAAAACTAAGCATACTTAGTTCTTCCAGCCCCATGAAATCATTAGCTTCCTTGAGTCATTTTTGAAATGCTTGTTTGGATTCTTTCCAATCTGTCTGCATCTTTCTCACACTAAAGGATAGTAATTCCAAATGTATTAGGGGAATAGCCTAAATTGACAGGTTTATTTAATAAGTGAGTGCTGAAATTCTAAATTGCCTTGCTATGAATCAAACTGAGAGGTTTGGATCAGATGTGACTAATGAGGAGAGGTGGATGGATGAGCCAAGAAATAAGATCCAGTTTCTTATACTAGAAATCTTTGGCAATTTGTCCCCCTCAAATAACTTGAGGTAGGCACTGGTCCTAGACAATTTACTGAGCTAATGGCTTTTAAAATCAAGAGTGGGGTCAGAGTAACTTGCAAAATGAAATATTATTTGCAGCTGGAGGGAGCAGAAACTTTTTTTAAAAAGAGGGAAAAAAAGATTGAAGTTACTGGAATCACCTAAGGCCTAATTTATCTAAATGAATACTAATTAACAATTGCTTATAATGGGGGCAGAGTAAGGTGGTGGAAAGAAGCCAGGAAGTTACCTGACTTCTCCCAAGTTTCCCTCAGAAACATTAAATCAAGTCTCAAATAAAATTCTGGAATCACAGAATCCACAAAACAAACAAAAAACAGAGTGAAACATTTTTCCAGCCAAGGTTAACTTAAAAGGACTTCAAGAAAGATCTGTCTAACATGGGGGAGCAGAGTTTATGCTCATTCAGTATGAGTGGAGCCTAGGAGAGGCAGTGTCCAGGAAAGCAAGAGAAAGGCTTTTACTACAGCACAGATTAGTAACCAGGACCCCTTACTACTGGTTTAGCAGGCCAATGGCACAACAAACCAACTGTGAGACTTCCAGTCCTAGTGAAGAAGGCAAACTCTCAGACCCAGAAATCAGGGCACAATCGGCACAGCTAGTTAGGCAATCTGTCAGACCCAGAGAACTTGTCACAGAAAGCCTGACACCAGGCCCTTGAGCTGCAGTACATGAATCTTGGGACAGTGACTCCAGTGTCCCAGGAACACAGCTCAACTTTATAATAAAAATGAGCAAAAAAAGGGAGTCCTTCAATGTAAAAGCTACTATGGTGATGAAATATACAAACTCAGAAGAAGAAAACAAAGTTAAATATTTACATGAGAAGCCTCACAGGAGAATATTAATTGATGTCAAGCCCCAAAAGTCCTCTTGGAAGAGCTTAATAAAGAATTTAAAAAATCAAAGAGTTAGAAAAATATTGGGGGGAATGAAAGATATGCAAAGAAGGTACAAAAGCTAACTAAAGAAAATAATTCATTCAAAATTAGAAATGACAAAGTAAAAACTATTGAGTCTATGAGACATGAAGGATCAGTCAATGAAATCAAAAGCATGAAAAAAAAAGAAAAATAGAATTTAAATGAATTTTTAAAATAGAGGAAAATGTAAAATAATAGATTAGAAAAAGAACTGCCTTGGAACATAGATACAGGAAAGATAATTTTTAAATTATTGAAGTACCTAAAACTTATGATAAAAAAAAAAGAGACTGCACAGCATTTTTTCCAAGAATTTGTGAAGGAAAACTGCTCTGATATTCTAGATCCAGAGAGTAAATTAATCATTGAAAATCCACTGATCACATCCTGAAAGAGATCACAAAATGAAAATTCCAGGGAATATTACAGCCAAATTCCAAAACAATCAGCTCAGAAGAAAATACTACAAGTTACGGAGGGCCAGAACTCTGGAGAAGTATACTTGAAAACAAGGTGTTAACTCAGTGCAATTGATGAAATGATGGTTCTCTAATTCATATGTATATGTATGTATGTATATATATATATATATATATATATATATATATATATATATATATATATATGTAGTTCTTTAGTTCACACATATTCAGTATGTTGTAATGATGTAATTGTACTAAGGTATATAAGGGCTGAGAAGGACTGGAAATGATTCTATCTTTGCCCATTTTCCTGGTGGCTCTCTTACTTCCGGTACTCCTCCACTAAGGTGAAGAGTGTGGCAGTCAGTGTCAGACAGATTGTGGGGGAGAGTGTGAGATTGAGTGTGCTCTAACTTGATCTCAGACTCGAGACTCAAGAATAAAGACTATTCTTGAATAAACTGGTGGTGACTATCATGCCTTCATCACTTCTCCAACTAAAGACCAAGGCCTGTCCAAAGGATCTCTAGAAAGTTAGCTCAAACATTACAACAAGTTACCACGAAAACAAAATAATTCACATATCAAGGAGCCACAGTCAGGATAACACATAAGATTTATCAACTTCCGCCCTAAATTACTAAAATACTTGGAATACGATATGCCCAGAAAGCAAAGGAGCTTAGATTACAAAGGAGCTACCCAGAAAAATTGAGTATACTCTTTCAGGTTAAAAGATAGACATTCAATGAATTTGGGACTTTCAAACTTTCTTGAAATAAAAAGACAAGAAAATTTTAATTTTCAGAAATCAAAACCAGAAAATTTTGAACAGAAAATTTAATCTTCAAATATGAGATTCAAGAGAAGAATAATTAATAAACAAAACTAAGAATTGGTTTTATGAAAAAAAAAACAATAAAATAGATAAAACTTTGGTCAATCTCATTAGAAAAAGGAAAGAGGAAAATCAAATTTTTAATCTTAAAAAAGGAAAAGAGAGAACTTTCCACCAATGAATAAGAAATTAGAGCAATAATAAGGAGTTACTTTGCCCAACTTTATGCCAATAAATTTGATAACCTAAGTGAAATGTATGACCATCTCCAAAAATATAGGCTTCCCAAATTAACAGGGAGTTGATTGATAGCTTGTTCTATTTCTTTTTCTGAAATAGGGCTATTTAAGCAATTTACTTTCTCCTCTGTTAAGAAAAAATCCTTAGGACCAGAAGGATTTACATATGAATTCTACCAAACATTTAAAGAACAATTAGCTGCAGTGCTATATAAACTATTTGAAAAAAATAGGGAATGAAGGAGTCCTACCTAATTCGTTTTATGACACAGATGTGGTACTGATACCTACACCACGTAGGTTGAAAATAGAGAAAGAAAATAATAGACCAATCTCCCTAATGAATATTGATGCTAAAATCTTAAATAAGATATTAGCAAAAAGATAACAGAAAATCATCCCCAGGATAATACACCACGATCAAGTAGGGATGGTTCAATATTAGAAAGATTATTAGTATAATTGGCCAAATTAATAACCAAATTAACAAAAACCATATGATCATCTCAATAGATGCAGAAAAAAGCATTTGATAAAATCCAACATCCATTCCTATAAAAACACTTGAGAGTATAGGAATAAATGGACTTTTCCTTAAAATAATCAGTAGCATTTATTTAAAACCAGCAGTAAGCATCATATGTAATGGGGATAAAGTGGAACCATTCCCATTAAGATCAGGAGTGAAACAAGATTACCCACTATCACAATTATTATTCAATATTGTATTAGAAATGCTAGCCTCAGCAATAGGAGTTGAGATAGAGATTAAAGGAATTAAAGTAGGTAATGAGGAAACCAAATTATCACTCTTTGCAGATGATATGATGGTGTATACTAGAGCCCCAGAGATTCTACTAAAAAGCTATTAGAAATAATCCACACCTTTAGCAAAGTTGCAGGGTACAAAATAAACCCACATAAGTCATCAGCATTCTTATATATCACTAACAAAATCCAACAGTTAGAGTTACAAAGAGAAATTCCATTTAAAGTAATTGCAGATAGTATAAAATATTAGGGACTTTATCTGTCAAGGGAAAATCAGGAAGTATATGAGCAAAACTATAAAACACTTTCCATACAAATAAATTCAGATCTAACCAATTGGAAAAATATCAAATGCTCTTAGACAGGGTGAACAAATATAATAAAGATGACAATACTACCTAAACTAATCTATTTATTTAGCGCTATACTAATCAGACTCCCAAAAAAACTATTTTAATGACCTAGATAAAATAACAACAAAGTTCATATGGAAAAACAAAATGTCAAGAATTTCAAAGAAATTAATGGGAAAAAAAAATCAAATGAAGGTGGCCTAGCTGTACCAAATCTAAAATTATATTATAAGGCAGTGGTTACCAAAACCATTTGGTATTGGCTAAGAAGTAGAGTAGTTGATTAGTAGAATATGTTAGGTTCAAAGAACAAAACAGTCAATAACTTTAATAATTTAGTATTTGGCAAATCTAAAGACCCCAGCTTTTGGGATAAGAACTCACTGTTTGACAAAAATTGCTAGGAAAATTGGAAATTCGTATGGCAGAAACTAAACACTGATCCACACTTAACACCATACACCAAGATAAGGTCAAAATGGGTTCATGACCTACGCATAAAGAATGAGATTATAAATAAATTAGAAGAACATAGGATAGTTTACCTCTCAGACCTGTGGAAGAGGAAGGAATTTATGACCAAAGAACTAGAGATCATTACTGATCTCAAGATAGAAAATTTGGATTATATCAAATTGAAAAGTTTTTGTACAAACAAAACTAATGTAGACAAGATTAGAAGGGATGCAATAAACTGGGAAGAATTTTTCATAGTCAAAAGTTCTGATAAAGGTCTCATTTCCAAAATATATAGAAAATTGACTCTCCTTTATAAGAAATGGAGCCATTCTCCAATTGATAAATGGTCAAACGATATGAACAAACAATTCTCAGACAAAGAAATTGAAACTATTTCTAGCCATATGAAAAGATGCTCCAAGTCATTATTAATCAGAGAAATGAAGGTAAGACAACTCTGAGATGCCACTACACACCTGTCAGATTGGCTAGAATGACAGGGAAAGATAATGCTGAATGTTGGAGGGGATGTGGGAAAACAAACACACTAATACATTGTTGGTGAAATTGTGAATACATCCAGCCATTCTGGAGAGCAATTTGGAACTATGCTCAAAAAGTTATCAGACTGTGCATACCCTTTGATCCAGCAGTATTTCTACTGGCCTTATATCCCAAAGAGATCTTAAAGAAGGGAAAGGGACCTGTATGTGCAAGAATGTTTATGGCAGCCCTCTTTGTAGTGGCCACAAACTGGAAACTGAATGGATGCCCATCAATTGGAGAATGGCTGAATAAATTGTGGTATATGGATATTATGGAATATTATTGCTTTGTAAGAAATGACCAACAAGGTGATTTCAGAAAGGCCTGGAATGACTTACATGAACTGATGGTGAATGAAATGAGCAAAACCAGGAAATCATTATATACTTCAAAAACAATACTATATGATGACCAATTCTGATGGACCTGGCCATCTTCAACAATGAGATGAACCAAATCAGTTCCAATAGAGCAGTAATGAATTGAACCAGCTTCATCCAGCATAAGACCTCTTGGAGATGACTATGAACCACTACATAGAATTCCCAATCCCTCTATTTTTGTCTGCCTCATTTTTGATTTCCTTAACAGGTTCATTGTTCACTATTCAAAGTCTGATTCTTTTTGTGCAGCAAAATAACTGTATGGACATGTATACATAGATTGCATTTGATTTATTCTTTAACATATTTAACATGTATTGGTCAACCTGTCATCTGGGAGAGAGTGGGGGAAAGGAGGGGAAAAGTTGGAACAAAAGATTTTGCAATTGTCAATGCTGAAAAATTTCCCATATATGTATCTTGTAAATTAAAAGCTATATAATAATAAAAAAAAGTTTTAAAAGGGAAATATTGATAGAGTTCAACCAAATTCCTTTTATCACATAAATATAATGCTGATAAATAAAGAAATAAGATCAAAAAGAGAGAAATAAAATTGTAGATCATATTTCCTAATGAGTATTGATGCAAAAATTTTAAAGAAAACATTAACAACAATTGGAAAAATATAAAGTGCTCTTATTTAGGTTGAATCAATATAATAAAAATGGTAATACCACCTAAATTAATCTACACATGTAGTGCTATACCAATCAATCTCCTAAGAAATTAATTTGCAGATCTGGAAAATATAATAACAAATTCATCTAGAAGAACAAAAGGTTCAAGGGAATTAATGAAAAAAATGCAAATGAAATTGGCCTAGCTATAACAGATTTAAAACTATATTATAAAGCAACTGTTATTAAAGCCATTTGGCTAAGAAATAGAGTAGTCTATCAGTGGAATAGGTTAGGTTCACCGGAGAAAATAGTCAATGAGTATAGTAATCTAGTGTTTAACACATCCAAATATCCCAGCTTTGGCGATAAGAATTCACTATTTGAGAAAACCTGCTGGAAAAATTGAAAACTCGTGTAACAGAAACTAGGAATTGATCCACATCTAACACCAAGATAAGGTCAAAATATATTCATGATCTAGATATTAAGAATGATTTTAAAAACAAATTAGAAGAACATAATATAGTTTACCTTTATTTGTGGATGAAGAAGGAATTTGTGACCTTTGGAACTAGAACTCATAAATGAACACCAAATTGATAATTTTTATTATATTGAGTATTTGTACAAACAAAACAAATGCAAACACAATTAGATGGGAGGCAATAAACTGGGAAGACATTTTTACTTCTGATAAAGGTCTCATTTCTAAAATATAGAATTGACTCAAATTTATAAGAATTGAAGCCATTCTCCAGTTGATAAAAGGTCAAAGGATATGAACAGATAATTTTTAGATAAAAAGGTGAAAATATTGCTAGTCATATGAAAAGATCTTCTAAATCATTATTGATCAGAGAAATGCAAATTAAGACAATTCTGAGATACCACACTACACACTTCTCAGGTTGGCTAAGATGACAAGAAACGATAGTGATGAATGTTGGAGGGGATGTGGGAAAACTGGGACACTGATACATCGTTGGTTGAATTGTAAATGGATCCAACCATTCTATAGAGCAATTGGGACCTGTGCCCAAAAAGTTACCAAACTGTGCATACCCTTTGATCCAGCAGTGTTACTACTTGGCTTATATCCCAAGGATATCTTAAAGGAGGGAAAGGGACCCACATGTGCAAAAATGTTTGTGGCAGTCCTTTTAGTAGTGGCAAAAAACCTGGAAACTGAGTGGATGCCCACCATTTGGAGAATGGCTGAATAAGTTATGGTTTATGAATATTATGAAAACTTATTGTTCTGTAAGAAATGATAAGCAGCATGATTTCAGAGAGTCCTGGAGTGACTTGCATGAACTGATGCTTAGTGAAATGAGCAGAGCCAGGAGATCATGGTATATGGCAATATCAATTATTATATGATGATCAATTCTCATGGATGTGGCTCTCTTCAACAAGAAGATGATTCAGACCAGTTCCAATGGTCTTGTGATGAAGAAAACAATTTATACCCAGAGAATGGATTGTGGAAACAGTGTGTTCTGCAACATAACATTTTCACTCTTTTTGTTGTTGTTTACTTGCATTTTATTTTCTTTTTCCTTTTTTTTTTCTGATTTGATTTGAGTTTTCTTGTGCAGCAAGATAATTTTACAAATATGTATGCATATACTGGATTTAACATATATTTCTACCATGTTTAACTTTTATTGGACTTCTTTTTATCTAGGAGAGGTGGTAAGGAAAAAGGGGGGGGGAACTGGAACACAATATTTTACAAAGGTTAATGTTGAAGAATTATCCATGCATATATTTTGAAAAATAAAAAGCTTTAATAAAAAATAAGAAATAATTAAGAAAAAAAGAAATTATAGCAACTTATCACCAGAATAATATACTATGACCAGAGGGGGTTCATGCCAGGAATGTAAGACTTACTCAATATTAGGAAATCTATGAGTATAATTGATTGTATCAATGAAAAAAATCAACAGATATCTTATGATTATGTCAATAGATGTGGAAAAAGCTTTTGACACAATAAAGTACCCATAATTACTACAAATACTAAATAGCACAGGAAAAAATGTAGTTTTCCTTACAATGATAAAGCATTATTTACTTAAAAACATCAGCAAATACGATCTGTAATGGGAATGAGCTAGAAACCTTCCCTGTTTAAGATCAAGAATGAAACAATGATGTTCATTATGACCACTGTTATTCAGTATTATACTAGAAATGTTAGCTTTAGCAATAAGAGAAGAAAAAGAAATAGAAGAAATTAAAATAGACAATGAGGAAACAAAATCCTCATTCTGTGCAGATGTTATAATTAGAGAATTCTAGAGAATCAAATAAAAAAGCTACTGGAAGCAATTATTAACTTAAGTTTCAGAACATAAACTAAATCCACACAAATCATTGGCACTCTATATGTTATCAACAAGGTCCAGTAGCAAACACTTTTCACACAAATAAAGTCAGAAATAAACAATTGGAAAAATATTAATTGCTTATGAGTAGGTCAAGCTAATTTAATTAAAATGACAATTATATGCAAATTAATTTACTTATTCAGAGCCATTTAAATCAAAATATCAAAAATTATTTGATAAAGCTAGGAAAAAATAACAATAAAATTTATCTGGAAGAACACAAGGTCAAGAGTAACAATGAAATTAATGAAAGAAAAAAAAAAAGCAAAGGGAGACAACAACTATACTGTATCCAAAACAATTGTATAAAGCAGCAATCATCAGTATCATTTAGTACTAGCTAAGAAACAGAGTTGTAGATGAATGGAATGGATTTGGGACACAAAACAAAGTAGTAAATGAGTATAGTACTCTATTGTTTGATAAATCCAAAGACTTCATCTTCTGGAATAAGAACTTAGTACTTCACAAAAATTATTAAGTAAACCTGAAAAATGGTATGGCACAAACTAGGTATAGACCAACATCTCACAATATATATCAAGATAAGAGCTAAATGACTTATACATAAATGGTGATACCAATAAGCAAATTAGGAGAACAAGGGATAGTTTATCTGTCAGAGCTATGGAACGGAGAGTATTTATGACCAAAGATAGAGAATGTTATCATGTGTTAAATGGATAATTTTGATAAACTTAAACTAAAAAGGTTTTGCACAAACCAACACAACCAAGATTAAAAGGAAAGCAGAAAGATGGAAAATAATTTTGTTTCTGATATAGCTCTCATTTTCCAAATATATAAAAAACTGAATTAAATTTAAAAGTACTTAAATCATTCCCTAATTGATAAGTGATCAAAGATGAAAAGGCAGTTTTCAGATGAAGAAATTAAAACTATCTGCAATCATATGGGAAAATATTCTTTAGATTATTATTAGAGAAATCCAAATTAAAATAACTCCGAAGTGCCACCTTATTCATACCTATCATAGATTGCTAGTATGACCAAAAAGAAGATAATAAATGCTGAAGATGTAAGGAACCTGAGACACTAATGAGACAGGATTGTTAGAATTGTCAACTGATCTAACCATTATGAAGATCAATTTGGAATAATGCCTAATGGGTAACCAAACTGTGCATACCCTTTTGATCTATTTCTAGGTCTGTATTCCAAAGACATCATTAAAAAGGGAAAAAAGACACACATATACAAAAGTATTTTTTACCAGCTTTTTTGGTAGTGGCCAAGAATTGAGAACTCTGGGGATGTCCATCAATTGGTAAATAGTTGAACAAGTTGTGGTATATAAACATAATGGAATAATATTGTGCTATAAGAAATAATGAGCAAGTAGATTTCTAGAAAACCTGGAAAGACTAACTAACTAACTGAATGAGTGAAATATTTAAAAATCAGAAAAATATTGCACACAGTAAGATTGTACGATACACTGATTTAAGGCAATTAAAAAAAAAATCATGATGGAAAATGCTATCCACCTCCAGAAAAAAAACAATGGAGTCTGAATCCAGATCAAAACATACTATTTTATTTTTTTCATGTTCATGTTTTTTTTCTCTTTTGATCTGTTTGTTTTTTTCACAATATGATTTACATGACATATTGACAATATGACACAATTTCACATTTGTAATCTATATTAGATAGCATACCCTTTGTGGAAGGAAGTATGGAAAGGAGAAAGAAAGAAAAATTCAAAGTAGTATAAAATGAATGTTGAAAACTATCTTTACAGGTAATTGGGATTAAAAACATCTATTTACAAAAGAAAAAAATAGCTCCTTGCATGAACCATTTTGCCTGTCTACAGTACAAGCGTTTTAACAGGAAACATCAAATGTGTTTTTCTTTTTTTAAGTTTTTCTATGTCTTTGGTTCTTCTAATTAATTTTTCTTTTTGGTGAGATGATTGGAGTTTAGTGACTTGCCCAGGATCACACAGCTAGGAAGCGTTTGTTAAGTGTCTGAGACCAGATTTGTCCTCCTGATCTATTAACTGTGCTATCTAGATGCCCCTTATAGGCTAAGGAAGGAAAAATGTTAATTATATGTTCTCTAAGATTAAGACTATTCAATTGTTACAATTAAGAGTTTCTTTTATATGAGGTTTTTTTCTATTTATAACACTGGGTGCTTTATATATGCTATTCCTAATTCTGCTTACTTCAGTCTTTGTTCACCCCCATACACACACACACATATTAACAGTGTTGAGGGTACAAAAAGAGATAAAAGATATCACAATCTCATGGAGGAGGCAATGTGCAAATATATACAAACAAGCTCTATATAGGTTCTATAATAATGAACAAGGGAAGGCAGCACAATTAAGAGGGACTGGGATTCTTCTTGCATAAGCTGGTATTTGAAGGAAGTGAGGGAAGCCAGTTGTTTGACATTAAAATTTTGAAATTTAATTGCTACAATTCATTGCAATTATAGCTTGAGATTTCTCACTCTCAGTCATTTGTAGAGTACATTAGTCAGGTTTTTTGACTTGTTTCAAACTTCAGTATGGCTTAAACTTGAAATACTTGATCTGTAATTTATTTGAAGACTGGATCTATGATCTGTGACATCTGTTTTTTTTTTTTGTTTGTTTGTTTGTTTGTTTTGTTTTTATTATATTCCTTCATGGGAGCAACTCAGCATTTATTTCTCCTTCGCTCCCTTCTAACTCCTTTCTTCTATTTCTCTCTCTCTGTCTCTCTCTGTCTCTTTGAAGCATTATTCTGACATTCCTTTTTGTAATATTTTATGGCAAAATGCCTTTTTGAGATAGGGAAATGGTTATTTTACCTCATTTTCTTTTTGTGTGATCAATTCCGTGTTCTTAACCCGTTTCCCTCCCACAAAAAAATTAAAAATTAAAAAAACTAACAACCCAATAAATTACAGTTTGATCCACAGTTCTTATTTAAAACAGCCAACAGCATGAAAGGAAAAGTTTATTAAGGAAGTAAGAAAAGCTGAGGGAGTAAAACTTACCAGGGGCAAAAGCAGGGAAGAGAAGGATTATAAGCTGTTCCATCTGCTATTGCAATTATTTCTTCTATTATTTTGTTACTTTGTCTCTGTTTACCCTGAGAACCTACTCTGAACATTATAATAAGGTACTATTACAGTTTATCTCAGACTTTTATCATCTGTTGCTCTGAAGAAAAGAGCAGCCATGTTCTTCCTGATAGACTTTACAAGAATATGGCAGTCATTTCAAAAGTATCATGGGGAAATTTAAAGTTCAGGTAATATACTCTCCAAAAAGTGATGTCTCCATGGCAATGAGTTTTTAAGCATCAGGACCAGTTCTACTATTTTGTGAATTCTTGACCTTTCTTATGCTTTCATAGTTATCAGATGCCTTGCTGTGTTTTTCAGAGTTCCAGCAATAAACATAATGATGGGGAGAGTTAAATGATATGTTAGACATAGGTGATCATAAATTATGAATTTGATTAAAATATACCAATCTTGGTTATGTTGGCTATAAGATAGCAAAAGGTAGAAATAGTAAATGTTAAAAAAAATGTCTGTTGGAAAACTGGCTACAAAATGAGAATTATATTTTACATTTTTTTTGAAAATTATATTGCATTTTCAACATTATTTCTTATTAAAATAACTACAAAAATATTTTCCTCCATATTCTCCAAGTAGCATCTCAAATCAGTCCCTTGGATTCTTCTTGGCTTCTAATTTGTGAAATTTCACCCAATCTTGTCCAGATTGAGGCCTGTGCACTCTACCATAAATCTCAACCTCTTTGGATTCTCAACTTAGACTTAGTCTTCAGTTTGGAAAGTTAATTGGATGATGAATAGGGGAAAATAAGAATATATTTGATTCATACTCTGGGAATAATGGCAGATCCTGTTTTCAGAAACAGAGGGAGGATGAGCATAAGTTGCAGAAAAGAAGGTATAAATTGAAGCATGACTATTGTTTGCCTAAAATAGTGAGGCAGTTAAGGAAGCTAAAGTGATACAGTGGAGAGAGTTCCAGTTCTATAATCAGCTAGACGCATCTCAGACTCTTACTAGCTGTGTGACTAGACAAATCACTTAAACCTGTTTGCTCTAGTTCTTCAGCTATAAAATGAGCTGGAAAAGGAAATGGCAAACCACTACAGTATCTTTGCCAAGAAAACTCCAAATGGGGTTCGAGTTAGAAACAACTTAACAAAAACAAAGAAATGCTCAATTATAAAAAAAAAATTATATGGTCTCATAGGGGAGCATTTGTTATTTATTTTTTCAATACAATGGAATGTCTTTTGGTATGTTTAGGTTTCTAGAATGTTTCCAAAGTATGTTAAATGACTAATTCCTGGTGAATTCTATGAGAAAAGAAAGAAAAACAAGGCAAAAGCTATATAAATGAAAGAGTTGTTTTTCTGAAACTCTAAAAGCAATGGTGATATTGAGAATATTGAATATTTTCTAGATGTTTTTTCTATCCCTTGTTAATTTTAGTTTCTGTATATGCCTCTTCACCCAAATGTCTTTCTTCATCCTCTTTTTCTTTTATTCTGCTGGTCCCAGGACTCTAGCACCTGGCTATTTCTATTAAGTCTTTTTTGCTATCAACAACAGTTAAGTGAGTTTCAAGATCTGTAATGCATTCATTCTGTACCTCTGCTTCAGCATATTGCTCTCTTTCAATGAACTAACCAGGGAATGAAATGAGATTTAAACAAAGTTAAAAGAAAACTTCAGGCACTCCCTTCTGCTCTCAATCTAATGCTTTCTCGGTATTGAGGGACTCAGGGTGGTTAGCACTTCCACACTCAGGTTATATCTTGTAATGTTCTTTTGTTCGGTTTTCTTGGGATCTCTGGGAGCAGCTTTCATTTCAGTTCAGTAATCACCACAAGTACAACCAAGTATTAAAGTCCAAATCCTTTATTGTCTCCTTCAAAGTCCTATCTCCTTCACTTGGGGCTTGGCTATTTTTCTGGAGGCCTTCTGGAGTCTTCGTTTCAGTGGAGAAGTGAAGCAGATGGCGTGAGATGGGATGAATGAATCAAAGTCCAAGGGCTTGTGCTTCAGCCTTCAGCCTCCACAAAGGTGGACAATGGAATGAATCTGTCTCAGCCTCCAAGAGCTTCTAGTGCACTTGTGTCTTCTCTGGTCCTGAGAGCTTCTCCTCTGTGGCTCCCAGTCCCTGCTTATATGCTCCACACTGAGTGTACACCAATCATTATCACTAGGAAACCATTATTTGTTGTAGGATTAAATCAATGCTAAACTAGATTTAACCACTGTCTCCTCAATTCCACTTAGTACCTTCTTTCAAGTTCTGACCCATAACAACATCTCATGGAACTCATTATGATACAAAGAATTTTAAGAATCCCTGCCTATGTAGCAAATAGTGATGATATCTAATCTGCCTGCTTTATAGGAGAAGACAGGTATGGATCAAATGAGATTATTGGAAGCTGAAACTATTACTTAGTTCACTAATGTGAAAGCATTTTGTTAACTGAAGAGGTCAGATTCTTTCTTTAGAGGAAAGGATTTATTTAGAGTTCTGAGACTTGCTCTCTATGTGAATTTGAGCAAGTCACTTTCTCCTATAAATATCTTTGTTTAAACATAAAATGGGGCAATCCTTTTGAGTACAAAATGTTCTTATATAAATGAAATGCTTTCTAAATTAGAGAGTCTTGGAACTGGGCTAGATGATAAGAATTCAAAGGCAATATATATATATGTGTATGTATATATATATATACATACACATATATACATACAGTATATACATATTTAAATGTTATATTTATGTATATGTATATGTTTATATATATGTATATATACACAATATATATAGCATACACATATTTAAATGTTATATTTAATAAAAATTCTTGTTATTAATTATAACATGCGATATGTAATTCCCTATCAACTTGAAAAGGCATAGATCATATATGTTTTTGAAGGATATTGCTTATTTTTCCTTTTTCATAATGTCATAGCTGGAAGGTATCTTAAAAAAAATTTATTTGAGCAGTGTCACAAACAAGGCAGAGGGCTACTACTGAATGCCAGAACCAGATTTAAGTATAATTGGAAAATATTAACAAAATAAATTAAAGTACAATAAAATATAGCTATAACATTTTAAAATAACTTTTTATTGACAGAACCCATTCCTGGGTAATTTTTTACAACATTATCCCTTGAACTCATTTTTGTTGCTATTTTTCTCCTCCCTCCCTCCACTCGCTCCCCCAGATGGCAAGCAGTCTTGTATATGTTAAATATGTCACAGTATATCCTAGATACAATATATATGTGCAGAACCAAACAGTTCTCTTGTTGCACAGGGAGAATTGGATTCAGAAGGTAAAAATAACCCAGGAAGAAAAACAAAAATACAAACAGTTTATATTTATTACTCAGTGTTCTTTCTTTGGGTGTAGCTGCTTCTGTCCATCATTGATCAATTGAAACTGAGTTAGATCTTCTCTTTGTCGAAGAACTCCATTTCCATCAGAATACATCCTCATATCGTTGTTGAAATATGTAATGATCTTCGGGTTCTGCTCATTTCACTCAGCATCAGTCCATGTAGGTCTCTCGAAGCCTCTCTGTATTCATCCTGCTGATCATTTCTTACAGAACAATAATATTCCATAACATTCATATACCACAATTTACCCAACCATTTTCCAATTGATGGGCATCCATTCATTTTCAAGTTTTTATCCACTACAAACAGGGCTGCCACAAACATTTTGGCACATACAGGTCCCTTTCCCTTCTTTAGTATCTCTTTGGGGTATAAGCCCAGTAGTAGCACTGCTGGATCAAAGGGTATGCACAGTTTGATAACTTTTTGGGCATAATTCCAGATAGCTCTCCAGAATGGTTGTATTCATTCACAACTCCACCAACAATGTACCAATGTCCCAGTTTTCCCACATCCCCTGCAACATTCATCATTATTTTTTCCTGTTATCTTAGCCAATCTGATAGGTATATAGTGGTATCTCAGAGTTGTCTTAATTTACATTTCTCTGATCAATAGTGATTTGGAACACTCTTTCATATGACAGGAAATAGTTTCAATTTCATCATCTGAAAATTGTCTGTTCATATCCTTTGACCATTTATCAATTGGAGAATGGCTGGATTTCTTATAAATTTGAGTCAATTCTCTATATATTTTGAAAACGAGGCCTTTATCAGAACCTTTAACTGTGAAGATGTTTTCCCAGTTTGTTGCTTCCCTTCTAATCTTGTTTGCATTAATTTTGTTTGTACAAAGGCTTTTTAATTTGATGAAATCAAAATTTTCTATTTTGTGATCAGTAGTGGTCTCTAGTTCATCTTTGGTCACAAATTTATTCCTCTTCCACAAGTCTGAGAGATAAACTATCTTATGTTCCTCTGATTTATTTATAATCTCGTTATTTGTGCCTAAATCATGGACCCATTTTGATCTTATCTTAGTACACGGGGTGTGGGGTCCATCCATACCTAATTTCTGCCATACTAATTTCTAGTTATCCCAGCAGTTTTTGCCAAATAATGAATTCTTATCCCCAAAGTTAGAATCTTTGGATTTGTCAAACACTAGATTGCTGTAGTTGACTATTTTGTCTTGTGAATCTAACCTATTCCATTGATCAACTAATCTATTTTTTAGCCAATGCCAAATGGTTTTGGTGACTGCTGCTTTATAATATAGTTTTAGATCAGGTACAGCTAGGCCACCTTCAGCTATAACATTTTTTAAAAAAGTCAAACTGATGTCCTCAGAAATGCTTATGTGTGCATGAATGCCCCTCTCTTACCAATTTTCTTTTTGAGTTGGGCCCCACTCATCTGATGCAACCTCCTTCCTCTTATAAATGGTTTGCTGAAGGTCAAATGTAAACCTAAGATTTTGGTTCCAATGTCAGCACTCCCTTCCACTTTGTCTTATTTCTTCCATCATGGCATCATAGTATGATATTATACTAACTTTTGACATTCTGTACTATATGTCAATAACTATGTCATCTTGTCATTTGACTATAATGAAGTCAGAAAGGAATGCTTGGTGTAAGCCAGTATTCAATATGTCAGTGAATGATTTTGTCAGTCATAGTAAATCCACTCATTTCACAGAATAAATGAAGGAAACATTTATTAAGTACTTACTATATCATAGATACTACGCTAGGCACTTTACAAATATTTTCTTATCTAATTTTCACAATAACCTTGAGAAAGAGACACTATTATTTATTTCATTACATACATATTTATATATGTGTTTTGAGTTCCACACAGAATGGTTATTTAGAAAGGAGATGAATTTATGTTTAAGAAGATCAGTTATTGATTAAAGTTATAAGAATATGGAAATCAGAGAATAAATTAACAGACCTAAGTTATAAACTAATAAATATATGATGCTGACATGAACAATTAATGACAATGGGAAAAATCAGAAAGAGATGAATGCAAAAGAATTATTATAATACTTAATTTTTCCCAATTATACATATTTTTTCAACTTTTTTTTAAATTTTGTTTTCCAAATTCTTTTTTTCCCACAATTTCCTTTCCCTGAGATTGTAAAAAAAAAAAATTAGGTTAGATATATGTAATCATGTAAAACATTTCTATAATTATCATGTTGTAAGAAAAAGATACAACCTCCCCTCTAAAAAAAGGAAAAAAAAATATGCTTTCATCTGCATTGAGACTATATCAGTTCTTTCTCTGGAGGTGGTTGATATTTTCCAATGTAAGTCCTTTGAAACTGTCTAAGATTATTGAATTTCTGATAATAACTAAGTTGTTCATAATTGATCATCATATAATATTACCTTTTCTATGTACAATGTTCTTCTGGTGTCGCTCATTTCACTATGCATTAATTCAATTAAGTCTTTCCAGTTTTTCTGAAATCATCCTCCTTATTTTTTTAGCACAATAATATTCCATTACAATAACATACTACAACTTGTTTAGCTATTCATGGGAAAGAATTTTTTAAGAAATAAAAACAACAAAATCCACAATTAAAATTAATTAAATGTTAGCAAGGTTTTGGTGCTTAATATTTTTTAAAAATTCTTTACCTTAAAAATTCATTATTGGCACTTTTCTTTCATGTATCTGAACTTCTTAAATTTCAGTATCCTGTACATGTGCAAGTAACTGGTCCAGTTTTGACCTTTGAATTACAACTCTTGTCCTCTCAAATAGCCTTCAGAAATAGTTACCATTTCCCTTGTTTCGAGTTTTTCTTATTACTAGTACATATTATCATGACCTTGATCAGGGTATGACAGTGTTCAAAGCAAAAAGCAAGCGCAATAGGAGTAAAGCAATGAGAGATGGGAAATTGAAGTCAGAAAGGAGAATAAAAGAATATGAAATCTCCAAGTTCAACTGATTAAGGACTTAAAACATCCAAAATATAAGCATTTTACAGGGTGTAGAAGTTTAGTGGAGATTAATGCCATTAGAAATGAAGAAGTTAAAGAACTATGAAAGTAGATTGTTGGAAAGTTGATCAATGTGAATACTGAAGTCATCAAGTGTTCTATGAAGTAATGGAATAAAAATTAGAACACTTAGCCATGTTCAAAGATCACCAAGCAAAGTCAAAGAGTATCCTGTAAGCTAGAGCATAGCAGAAAGGATAGAAAAAATAGTAAAAGCAAATACATTAAATAAAGTAAAAAAGAAGAATTTGCAATATGGATAATAAGCATATAGATACAATATTTATCAAGTACTTACTTGAATACTATGTAAACAAATACACTGAACAAGACAGTTACTACCTCAAGTAACTTGCATTCTACTGGGAAAAGATTCATTAAGAAGAACTAGAAAAGAGGATTTGATAAGATAAAGATGGTTAATTTTATGAAAGAAAAGACATAGAGATAGAGAAGCTCAGAAAATGAAATCAACCATAATTGAAATAAACATGGCTGGAGCCTTTCATGAAATGGAATGGGAAGTCCATTTTAAGGAATCAAAAATCAGGAGAAAGGGATGACTAGAAGGTAAAATATAGAGAATGATGTGGAAATGATAGTGGGAAACATCATAGATACACTACAGAATTTTCTATCTAACCCAAAGAATCAAAGCAAAGTGGGAATTAACATCAGGAGAAAGCTGTCAATACCCAAAACAGATAAAAAAGGATAACATGGAATCACCAATCATTAGCCATATCAGATTTATTTCAGCTACATCTTTGAGAGGGTAAAAGAACTGGAAAGTCTAAGGAACACTGTATAAATTATATTCCATCAACATATTTGACAAAGTAGCATAAATTGTCTTTGTAATAAAATAACATTAATAGCTGACTTTTATATAGCACTTATGTGGCAGGTACTGTTCTAAGTATTTTTAAATGATTATGTCATTTGATCTTTACAACTGCTCTGAGAGGTAGGTACTATTATTATCCCCATTATATAGATGAGAAAATTGAGATAGTGATCAATTTAAGGTCACATGGCTAATGAATAATACTGAATTTGAACTTATAGACAAGATAGAGAAAAGTGGATTGCCATTAAGTGAAATCAAACTGACTGCATAACTAGATCTCAAAAGTAGTAATTAAAAAGGCAACATGTTGTAAGGAGGAGAATGCTGGTTTTGACTTAGAGGGAAAAATACAAAATGGCTTTCTATCTCATCTCGTAGATATTGAATGAGTGTTTTAATCTCCCTCAACTCTAGATTTTTTTATTTGTAAAATGGTATGATAAATATCTTCCTTGATAGGCTTCATGATACAATAGATAGAAATACCCGGGTTCAAGTCTTATCTTTGACACATACTAACTATGGAACCTTGGCCCAATTAGTTAACCTTTCATTATATATAGTTTTCTAAGTCTGTAAGATACAGATGATTTGCTGATTGGTGAAAAAAGGACTTTTTATACTGGGAATTCTTTACAATGATAAAATAATAAATCTCAAATGATAATAATTTTTACCAGTTGATTGACTTTCTAAGAATGAAACAAAATCAAATGAGAGAAAATAATTATATAAATATTTTAAAACTATGGAAAAATCTGTGTAGACATCAATTTTTTAATGAATTATCTTGGAAGTATGTTTTCAAGAGGAGTGTTATCATTTAGTCATTTTTCAATTGCATCTGACTCTTCATGAACCAAATTTTTTGTTTTGTTTTGTTTGTTGTGGCAGTCTTTAAGAGCTCAAAGCATATGAGCCCTTTGATGTCAAAGTCAAGATAAATGAAGCAGGAGACTCATAGAGAGTGAAAAGACCTCCAGTTTATTGTGCATTTTTTCCTCTTGGCTGGCTGGTGGCAGACGAAGAGTTTACAGAGGAAGAAGCTACGAGTGGAGAGTTCAGTGGACAACCAGATTCATCTTCATCTCACACCACTGTAGTTGGTGCCTGGGCTCCCCAGAAGGATACAAGAGAGACATTCCATCTCTGTGTTGGTTGGAGGCTGAAGAAAGCAGAGGCAGAGGATGAAGGATAGAACCTTTGGATTTGGAGATATTCGGAGGGCTCTAACCTCTACGCCCTGTGTTTTGAGAAGAACAAGAACTCCAACATTTGAACTCATAACATTTGGCGCCCAAGCGTGGGAACCAAGGACCCTACTTTCACTGAAGAAGTCTCCAGTGACCAGGAACTGAGTAAGTACAACCTTTTTTGGCTGAAATGGGACAAATCCTAGGTAAAGATTCTCC
This sequence comes from Antechinus flavipes, assembly GCF_016432865.1. NCBI lineage: Eukaryota > Metazoa > Chordata > Mammalia > Dasyuromorphia > Dasyuridae > Antechinus > Antechinus flavipes. The sequence goes on from NC_067403.1 coordinate 147,901,046, forward strand.
ATCCCCCACCCCAACCCCACAAACCCCAGCCCCACCCAGGAGTGGTGCTATAGAAAGCCTGCTTAAGCTGATAGAAGATCAAGGGCTACTTGTAACTTGGGGACAGGCAGCTAGACTTCTGGCTACATTAAAACGCACCTCCCCTTGGTTCTTAGAGGAAGAGCAAATCTCTCTAAAAAAACTGGTCAACAGATTTCCACATATAACAATGAAAACGGTCCTCTTTCAGTTTCCATTGAAGTATTCTATTTATACAATACGATACAGATGGCCTTAAAATACCGTATTAGTTCTAGGAGAAAAGGAAAAAACTCTAGGAATAGCCAAAGGGGGAAGCCTGAGATAAAGGAGGAAGACAAAGAACAGATTAATGGCCATATCCCCACAGGGCAGGGAGACTTAAGTGAGGCTCAAGGGCGGGGTGAATCTGAGGCAGCTTCAGCCCCACCTGAGGAGCAGGTAATTGACTCTCCTCCATCAACTCTACCCTCTGGACCCAGGACCAGATGGATTTACATGTGAATTCTATCAAACATTTAAATGTTAGAGTTCAAATGTTGGAGTTCTTGTTCTTCTCAAAGCACAGCCGATTTAGAGGCTTAGAGCCCTTCGGATGTCTCCAAATCCAAAGGTTCTGTCCTTCAGCCTCTGCCTCTGCTTTCTTCTGCCTCCAACCAACACAGAGATGGAATGTCTCTCTTGACTCCTTCTGGGGAGCCCAGCCACCAACTACAGTGGGGTGAGATGAAGATGAATCTGGTTGTCCACTGAACTCTCCACTCGTAGCTTTATCCTCTGAAAACCCTTCGTCTGCCACCAGAGTCACTCCTCTCGAGTCCAGCTGAACTTTCTTCTGCAACCAGCCAGCCAAGAGGAAATAATGTATTCTGCCTTGTTGATATAGACATTTTTGCAAGCATGATCAGCACATGGACAGTAGACAATCCCCAATCACCATTCAGAGAAGTAGCTTTTGGGCTTTGTGTTTGCATGGTATCTGCCAATGGCAGGAGAACAGACCCAGCAATTCAGCAATTTCCTCACAGGCAAGAGGCCCTGTTAAGACATCCCTCTTTACGGAGCCACTGGTTGTGACCCTCCAATTCACCTGTTGCCATGATCACAAATCATTACTCCTTGCTCAACAAGGGTTTTCCTGCAATGTGGCAGAAAACTTATTATACACCAAAGGTCGAGGTAGCCTCTGTACTCCAGGACTAGCACTCTATTCACTATATAACCTAGCTGCCCCTAGGAATAATCATTCTATGATATTTTGTTGTTTAACATTTTTACCAGTAACTAGGATGAAGTCATGGAAGGCAAATTTATCCAATGTAGAGATGGTACTAATGAAAGAAAAGCAGCTAGCACTTTGGAGGGCAAGTTCTTTACAGATAGTTAAAACAATAGACCAAATCTCATAAGATAAAATTTAATAGAATTAAATATAAAATCGTAGACAAGGACTAAAGAAATAGACATTAAAAATGGCTAGTGATCTGTGTGAAGAAAAAAAAAAAAAAAGATTGTGGTAGCCTATAAACTCAATATGAATCAGCATTGTTATATGATAGCCAAAATTTAATCCATTCTAGTGGTTTTGTGCCCAGAAAAAAAAGAAGCGATAATTTGAATTTGAATGGAATATCCTAACTTGAAAATTTTCAGTCCCTCAATAAACACTCATTAAGAGTCTGATATGAACTAGGTGCTGTTATAATCACTGAAGATACAAAAAAAAATGGCAAAATCATTCCCTGTTCTGCAGTAGTTCACAGTCTATTGGAGGAGATAGTATTCAAACAAGTTATATAAAGGACAAATTAGAAATAGCCATTGGGGGAAGGCACAACATTAAGGGAGTAGAGTCTTTCTATAGAAAGTAGAATTTTAGCTGGGGTTTGAAAGGATCCAGAGAAGCGAAGTGACAGACACGAACAGAGAGAAAATTCCAGTCATGAGAAACTGTGAAAATTCCCAGAGCTGGGAAATGTTGTTCAAGGAAAAGCAAGTAGGTCAATCATTATCAATGAATTTCGGAATATGCTGCAAGGGTAAAATGTATTAAGCTAGAAAGGTAGAAGGGGTTCAGGTTATGAAGAACTTTAATACCAAAAGGAGTATTCTGGAGATGCTAGGAGTCACTGAAGTTTGTTGAATGTGGGGGATACAATAGTTTGGATGTGATCAAATTTACACTTTAGAAAGATTAATCTGATACGTAAGTGGTTGCTAGTCTAGAGTGGGAGAAATTAGAAGCAGAAAGGCCAATCAACAGGTTACTTGAAGAGCCCAGGCTTGAACTGATATTGTCCTCCATCAGGATAATAGTGCCAGATGAAAGCAGGGACAGCATATAAGAGACATGATGTAGGTAAAATTTATTGGCTAAGGCAATAGATTGGATATGGTCACTAAGAGAACTAAAGGATGACACCAATAAGGTAATGCTGAATAATTAGAAGATATGATATGATCAAATATAATAGATACATTAGGAAAATGGGATGGTTTTGAAGGAAAGATAATAAGTTGAGTTTCAAATATATTGAATGGAAAATGCCTATGGCTTATCCAGTTTGAGATATCCGAAAGGCAGTTGAAGATTTGAGGTGGTTAGGAAAGAAATTAGGGTTACATAAAATATTTTAAGAATTAATTATCAACAAAGAAATGATAATTGAAACTATAGTGGTTGATGAGATATTCAAATTATAAGTTTCATTTGAATACTATGTTTTCAGGGGGAAAAATAAGAAGTTATAGAAAGCCCAAATGAGGCTTGTAAGCAAAATATTGAAGAATATCAGAAATATAACATAGAAGAATCAATTTAGGAAACTTGGACTGTTTGACTGGAAGATGGCATGTTGCATGGTACACAATAGCTATTTTTGAACATTAGAAGAGCTATCAAATAGAAAACTGATTAGATTTAGTCTGTTTTACCTAAAATTATCATGAACAGCAAAAGTAAACTATGAATGACTAATAAAATTATTTGAAGCAGGTTTCAAATTTCTATGCAAAAAACCCTCCAAATAACAGTAGAAATGGGCAACCTCATGATTACGTAACATCCTATATCAAAAGGTCTTCAAGAAAAGACTAGATGACCACTATTAAGAATGTTTTAGTGGATATCCATTTTATCTTTTGTTTAGACAACATAGTCAAAATAGCCTTTTGATTCTATAATGCTAGGAGTCTTCTGGGAAAGCTAAATTTCAGGTTAAATGATCTGAAACTTACATGGAACAGGTAGAAGAGGTGTACTCACAATAGCATATAGCATCCAAAAGACAAAGTGGAAAGACTAGTAGAAAAATATCATGGTATCTGGAAATGACTGGCAAAATTTGATAGTGATTACAATATGGAAATGGAAAGAAATGTATTCTGAGGATAATGTATGTAAATAACAGCACATTCAATGTGGATGGCAAACCTCGAGCAGGCAGGATACTGGGGATTACATTTGGCTATGATTGTCCCTATTTGTTGGTGCATCTGTGTGTGGAAGTCATTTTTTTAATGATTTTGAATAGCATCAATGCCATCAGGATAAGTAGGCAGCTCTTTGAAAGAATATTTGTTTTCTTCTATGATGTGTTACATTATCTCTTATAACTTCATCTTATAAATCAAAGTCATAACCAAGAATTTAACTTATGAATAGATTTTATCACAGTTCAATTTCTGAGACCAATTAAGATTAAATCTGCCTCATGACTGGGGGCAAATGGAAATAAATCCAGTTTCAGACAGAGGGATTTCTTATTCCTTATATAAAGTATACATGTTTGTGTTACTTGAATTAAAAAAACAATCCTTTATCAAATTAAAGAGGAAGCTGCTTATGTTGACTTGATTGACAATAACAATGCTGAAGGAGTTGTGTGGTATTTTGCAAGATAAAATGTGTATCCTCCAATTTAAAAGATGCTAGTATGATGCTGAGTGAGCTTCAGGAGAACTGAGCACCTGCAAACATAACTCATTTACAAATACAGGTGGTGAGCTGGATTAACTGAATCAGAAAGTCCTGCATAATATTACAGAGCTAAAGGAAGGGGGGAAGCCATAAAAAGACTTATATTGGATAGAGATAAGTAAGCAATACAAATCCTCAATGAAAATATTGTCATTTTCACCACAGGTTTTAGTAAACTGCAGCATGCTGAATTCTTCAATCATGACTACATGCTGATTTCTAGGATGATAGATAAAAATGCTATCCTCAAAGTTATTCTGTGAAGTGATGTAGTTCATCATAAGATTATATAACATAGTATTTTTTGACTTGACACATGCTCACCCATGAAAGATATTGAAAATACACATTTTTTAAGTCTTTAATGTTCAGACAGGGTTAGTTGTTCAATTTATTTTAAAATAACACATTTATGACACTAAAAATAATTCACTAAACACATAAGCATATACATAGTCTAAAATATCTTTTGATTTACACATTAATATTTTTCTTGAAGAAGTCTATATAAAGCAAAAATATGCATATCAAATTTGATACATGTACTTAGAGACAAAAAAAATTACCGATAAAATTTTGATAAAGAAGACATCATTTGGTCCTTAGCTTAAATAGTGTGTTACTCAATAACTGAAATTGTACCACCTATAACTTTATAATGAATAAACCATTTCATCAAAGTGTTGTGTTCAGATCCCACCTCAGACATTTTCTAATAGTCCAGTGACCCTGAGCAAATCACTTACCATATTTATCATCTCTAAATTGTAATTGTTTCACCTATAGCATGAGGGAGTGAATTGGGTAATCTTGAAGGTACTTTCTACTTCTATGATTCTATAAGAAAAGTCATTTCCTAAAACAATAAAATAATTTGTTTTTATACTTGGACCAGTGATGTATAACATTTGTGTCAATGATTGATAAAGGAATGTCTAACTAAGTTGCACATGATACAAAACTTAAAAGGAAAGCTAATGCATTGGAGGCAAAATAAGCTAGAACCTCGAGCCTAATTTGTGCTTGGTGAAATTTCATAGGGTTAAATGAAACAAAACAAAAAAAGCTAACTGCATGATTCAACACTGGAGAAAAACAGTAGGACAGTTCTTATCTGGAAAAAAGGATCATTTTGTGAATATAAAGTTCAATGTAATGTAAATCAGCAGTGTGATATTGAAACCAAGAAAGCTAAGCAAACTTAGGTTTCATAAAGATAAACATGAATCCTGGAACCGGAGGTTCCAACATACCTTTTCTTCTTTATGCTGTATCTGGAATATGGAGTTCAGTTCTTGATACCACATTATAGGAAAGGCATTGATAAGCCTAACAGTACCCAGAGGCAGACTATTGGAGTAATATTCCCCTACCCATGGCAGTTACCCTCCACTTGGTTTAGCCCATCTAAAACTCTCTTTTCAGAAGTTTTATTGGAGTATGAGTGCTGGACATACTAGTTTCTTACAGTCTTAAATGAGAATTAGGTGACAGATGGATTCCAAAAATAGAAGAGCCGTGCTGAAAAAGGCTCAGAAAGCACTTATACTAGAGATACTAGTTCTCTTTCAACTCCCTAGACATTTGTTTACCACAAGCATTTGAAGTCTTTTACTGATGGAACATAAAGAGGAGAATGATTTGATTTAAAATCCATAAAAATAAATAATAATTAGAGCTTGATCCCACACCAAAAATGCCAAGTTCATATACTACATCTCAAGCCATCACCAGTCACCTTGACTTTGATTTTTACTATTCAACTTTGATGACTCTGAAAGAGAAAATGAGGTTGACTTCTTTGTGTTTTATTTAAAATAATTTTTACATTTTTAAAAATCAAATTCTAGGTTCTATCTCTTATCCCCATCTATGATTAAGCAATCATGTATGAAGTTATGCAAAACATTTCCATAAAAGTCATTTTGTGAAAGAAAACATAGATCTCCCACCCTAATGAAAATAAAAACCTTCAAGATAAAGTTGAGAGAGAGAGACAGAGAGAGAGAGAGAGAAAGAAAGAGAGAGAGAGAGAAGAGAGAGAGAGAGAGAGAGAGAGAGAGAGAGAGAGAGAAAAGGAGAGAGAGAGAGAGAGAGAAAAGGAGAGAGAGAGAGAGAAAGAGAGAGAGAGAGAGAGAAAGAGAGAGAGAGAGAGAGAGAGAGAGAGAGAGAGAGAGAGAGAGAGAAGAAGAGAGAGAGAGAATGTTTTAGTCTGTATTCAGACACAATCGGTTCCTTCTCTGGGTATAAATACAATTTTTCATCACTGATCCTTCAGAGTAGTTGTGTATCATTGTATTGCTGAGAATAGCAAAGTCATTTATAACTGCTCATCCCAGAACATTATTACTTTGTATGCAATGTTTTGAATACATGGAGTTCTGTCCAGGTTTTGTTTTGTTTTGTTTGCCTAAGAGCAAACTGCTCATCATTTCCCTTAGAACAATAATATTCCATCACAAAAAAATATCACGATTTGTTGAGCCATTTTCTAGTTGATGGGCACCCTTTTACTTTCCATTTTTTTTGCCCTTAGAAGAGAGCTTCTATGAATTTTTTTTTTTTTTTTTTTTTTTTTTTGGTATACATAGGTTCTTTTCTCTTTTTAAAAATCCCTTTTGGTATTCATGCCTAGTAGTGGTATTGTTGGATCAAAGTATATGCATGAATTTATAGCCCTTTGGGACACATCATATCTTTTGATCATCTATCAATTGGGGCATGGCTCTTATTATTTTGTAAATTCAACGCAGTTCCCTTTGTTTGAGAAATGAGGCCTTATAAGAGAAACATGCTTCAAAATTCTTTTTACAATTACTATTGTTAACAATATTTTCCCCATTAATTCTCTCTGTCCTTTCACCATACCCTCCTCAAAAGTGTGTTGCTGACCACTCCCTCCCCCAATATGATGAGAATACAGTTCATTCTTCTCCTTCTTTTTCCCCTCTTCCCCTCCACTGTAAAAACTTTTTTCTTGCCTCTTTAATGGCAAATAATTTGTATCAATTTGATAATTTTTTGGGCATAATTCCAGATTGCTCTCCAGAATGGTTGGATTCGTTCACAACTCCACCAACAATGCAATAGTGTCCCAGTTTTCCCGCATCCCCTCCAACATTCATCATTATTTTTTCCTGTCATCTTAGCCAATCTGACAGGTGTGTAGTGGTATCTCAGAGTTGTCTTAATTTGCATTTCTCTGATCAATAATGATTTGGAACACTCTTTCATATGAGTGGTAATAGTTTCAATTTCATCCTCTGAAAATTGTCTGTTCATATCCTTTGACCATTTATCAATTGGAGAATGGCTTGATTTCTTATAAATTTGAGTCAGTTCTCTATATATTTTGGAAATGAGGCCTTTATCAGAACCTTTAACTGTGAAAATGTTTTCCCAGTTTGTTGCTTCCCTTCTAATCTTGTTTGCATTAGTTTTATTTGTACAAAGGCTTTTTAATTTGATGTAATCGAAATTTTCTATTTTGTGATCAGTAATGGTCTCTAGTTCATCTTTGGTCACAAATTTCTTTCTCCTCCACAAGTCTGAGAGATAAACTATTCTATGTTCTCTAATTTATTTATAATCTCATTCTTTATGCCTAGGTCATAGACCCATTTTGATCTTATCTTGGTATATGGTGTTAAGTGTGGGTCCATGCCTAATTTCTGCCATACTAATTTCCAATTATCCCAGCAGTTTTTATCAAATAATGAATTCTTTTCCCAGAAATTGGGGGCTTTGGGTTTGTCAAACACTAGATTGCTATAATTGACTATTCTGTCTTGTGAACCTAGCCTTTTCCACTGATCCACTAATCTATTTCTTAGCCAATACCAAATGGTTTTGGTGACTGCTGCTTTATAATATAATTTTAGATCAGGTACAGCTAGGCCACCTTCATTTGATTTTTTTTTCATTAATTCCCTTGAGATTCTTGACTTTTTATTGTTCCATATGAATTTTGTTGTTATTTTTTCTAGATCAATAAAATATTTTCTTGGAAGTCTGATTGGTATAGCACTAAATAAATAGATTAGTTTAGGGAGTATTGTCATCTTTATTATGTTCGCTCGGCCGATCCAAGAGCACTTAATATTTTTCCAATTATTTAAGTCTGACTTTATTTGTGTGGAGACTTTTTTATAATTTTGCTCATATAGTTCCTGACTTTCCTTTGGTAGATAGATTCCCAAATATTTTATGGTATCAACAGTTATTCTGAATGGAATTTCTCTTTGTATCTCTTGCTGTTGGGTTTTGTTGGTGATGTATAAAAATGGTGAGGATTTATGGGGATTTATTTTGTAGCCAGCTACTTTGCTAAAATTATGAATTATTTCCAATAGCTTTTTAGTAGAATCTCTGGGGTTCTCTAGGTATACCATCATATCATCTGCAAAGAGTGATAGTTTGGTTTCCTCATTGCCTACTTTAATTCCTTTAATATCTTTCTCGACTCTTATTGCCGAGGCTAGTGTTTCTAATACGATATTAAATAATAATGGTGATAGTGGGCAACCTTGCTTCACTCCAGATCTTACTGGGAAAGGTTCCAGTTTTTCCCCATTGCATATGATGCTTACTGATGGTTTTAAATATATGCTCCTGACTATTTTAAGGAAAAGTCCATTTATTCCTATGCTCTCAAGTGTTTTTATTAGGAATGGATGTTGGATTTTATCAAATGCTTTTTCTGCATCTATTGAGATGATCATATGGTTTTTGTTTGTTTGGTTATTGATATAGTCAATTATGCTAATAGTTTTCCTAATATTGAACCAGCCCTTCATTGCTGGCATAAATCCTACTTGGTCATAGTGTATTATCCTGGTGACGATTTTCTGTAATCTTTTTGCTAATATTTTATTTAAGATTTTAGCATCAATATTCATTAGGGAGATTGGTCTATAATTTTCTTTCTCTGTTTTCAGCCTACCTGGTTTAGGTATCAGTACCATGTCTGTGTCATAAAAGGAGTTTGGTAGGACTCCTTCAATCCCTATTTTTTCAAATAGTTTATTTAGCATTGGAGTTAATTGTTCTTTAAATGTTTGGTAGAATTCACATGTAAATCTATCTGGTCTTGGGGATTTTTTCTTAGGGAGTTGATTGATAGTTTGTTCTATTTCTTTTTCTGATATGGGACTGTTTAGGATATTTACTTCTTCCTCTGTTAGTTTGGGCAAGCTATATTTTTGGAGGTATTTTTCTATTTCATTTAAGTTGTCGAATTTATTGGCATAAAGTTGGGCAAAGTAATTCCTAATTATTGCTCTAATTTCCTCTTCATTAGTGGTGAGTTCTCCCTTTTCATTTTTAAGACTAACAATTTGATTTTCCTCCTTCCTTTTTTTAATCAGATTTACTAAGGGTTTGTCTATTTTGTTGGTTTTTTCATAGAACCAACTCTTAGTTTTATTAATCAATTCAATAGTTTTTTTTTTACTTTCAATTTTATTGATCTCACCTTTTATTTTTAGAATTTCAAGTTTAGTGTTTGACTGGGGGTTTTTAATTTGTTCCTTTTCTAGCATTTTTAATTGCAAACCCAATTCATTGACCTTCTCTTTCTCTATTTTATACAAATAGGCCTCTAGAGATATGAAATTTCCCCTTATTACCGCTTTGGCTGTATCCCATACATTTTGGTATGATGTCTCATTATTATCGTTTTCTTGGGTGAAGTTATTAATTATGTCTATGATTTGCTGTTTCACCCAATCATTCTTTAGTATGAGATTATTTAGTTTCCAATTATTTTTTGGTCTACTTCCCCCTGGTTTTTTGTTGAATGTAATTTTCATTGCATCGTGGTCTGAAAAGGATGCATTTACTATTTCTGCCTTACTGCATTTGAGTTTGAGGTTTTTATGTCCTAATATATGGTCAATTTTTGTATAGGTTCCATGAACTGCTGAAAAGAAAGTGTACTCCTTTCTGTCTCCATTATATTTTCTCCAGAGATCTATCATATCTAACTTTTCTAGTATTCTATTTACGTCTTTGACTTCTTTCTTATTTATTTTGTGGTTTGATTTATCTAATTCTGAGAGTGCAAGGTTAAGATCTCCCACTATTATAGTTTTACTGTCTATTTCTTCTTGCAACTTTCTTAGTTTCTCTTTTAAGAATTTAGATGCTACCCCACTTGGTGCATATATGTTTAATATAGATAGTGCTTCATTATCCATGCTACCCTTTAGCAAGATATAGTGTCCTTCCTTATCTCTTTTAATTAGGTCAATTTTTGCTTTAGCTTGATCTGAGATCAGGATGGCTACCCCTGCTTTTTTGACTTCACCTGAGGCATAGTAGATTTTGCTCCAACCTTTTACCTTTAACCTGCATGTATCTCCCCGCTTCAGGTGTGTTTCCTGTAAACAACATATTGTAGGATTATGGCTTTTAATCCATTCTGCTAACCGCTTCCTCTTTATGGGGGAGTTTACCCCGTTCACGTTTATGGTTAGAATGACCAATTCTGTATTACTTGCCATCTTGTTAACCCCGGTTTATGCTTTTCTCCCTTCTTTCCCCTTTCCCCTCCTTCCCAGTATTAAGCTTGTGAGCACCATTTGCTTCTCACAGCCCTCCCTTTTTAGTATCCCTCCCCCCCCTTAGAGTTCCTCCCCCTATCTTACCCCTTTCCCTCCCAGTTCCCGTATTCCCTTCCTCTTAGCTTATTCCTTCCCTTTTCACTTTTCCCTTCTCACTTTTCAATGAGGTGGGAGAAGTTTCACCATAGATTGAATATGTCTTAAGATTTTTCACTTAAAGCCAATTCTGAAGGCAGTAAGATACCCACTATATTCATCCCCCTCCATTCTTTCTCTCAGATATAATAGGTTTCCTATGCCTCTTTATGAGATGTACTACCCCCACTTTACCCTTTTTCTGATACAATGTCCTTTCCACATCAATTTCTAGAACAAGGTATACATGTATTCTTTATACATCTATATAGTCAAAATATAGTTCCCAAGATTAATCTTTACCTTTTTAGATTTCTCTTGACTTCTATATTTGTAGATCAAACTTTTTGTTAAGTTCTGGTTTTTTCATCAGAAATAGATGAAATTCGCTTACTTCGTTGAATGTCCATCTTCTTCCCTGGAAAAAGATGCTCATTCTCGCTGGGTAAGTTATTTTTCGTTGCATACCAAGTTCCTTAGCCTTTCGGAATATCATATTCCAGGCCCTTCGATCTTTTAATGTGGATGCTGCCAGATCCTGGGTGATCCTTATTGTGGCTCCTTGATACTTGAATTGGGTTTTTCTAGCCACTTGCAATATTTTTTCCTTTATCTGAGGGTTCTGGCATTTGGCCACTATATACCTTGGTGTTTTGATTTTAGGATCCCTTTCAGTGGGTGATCGATGAATCCTTTCAATGTTTATTTTTTCCTCTGTTCCTATGACTTCTGGGCAGTTCTCTTTGATAATTTCCTGGAAAATAGTGTCCAGGCTCTTTTTTTCATCATGTTTTTCTGGAAGTCCAATGATTCTCAGATTGTCTCTCCTGGATCTGTTTTCCAGGTCTGTTGTCTTCCCCAGAAGGTATTTCACATTTTTCTCCATTGTTTGATTTTTTTGGATTTGCTTGACTGATTCTTCTTGTCTCCTCGAGTCATTCAATTCCACTTGTTCAAGTCTGATTTTCAGTGAAGTATTCTCTTCACTCACTTTTTTAAAATCTTTTTCTAATTGTCCAATTGAGTTCTTTTGTTCTGTGGAATTTTTTTCCATTTCGCCAATTTTGTTTTTTAGAGAGCTGTTTTCTGTTTCCAGTTCACCAATCTTATTTTTCAAGGATTTTACTTCTTTATCCACTGTCTCTTTAACTTTCTCCAGGCTCTTTTGCCAAGCCTCCCTCTCCTTTTCCCAAGCTTCCCTCTCCTTTTGCCAAGCCTCACTCTGCTTTCCCCATTTTTCTTCTAGCTCCCTTGTGAGAGCCTTTTTAATCACTTCTATGAGGTTCAACTGTGCTGAGGAACAGATGATCTCTTCCTTTGGGGATTCACCCGGGGACTGCCTGTTTTTAGTCTCCTCAGGATTTAGAGTCTGCTCTCTATCTGTGTAGAAGCTGTCAAGGGTTAAAGTCCTCTTCAGCTTCTTGCTCATTCTGTCTATTAATCAGAGACAAACTACCAAAGAAAAACAGAAAAAACTGGAGTCTTTCTTTGGGGGAGGGGTTGGGTATGTTATCGAGCTTCCTCTCCAGACTGCGGGAGGCAGCAGTGAGGCACTAGCAGGACTGTGTGCGCGTGGGCTCTGAGATCCCAGAGCGTGCTGAGTCACTGTGGGGGGGAAGGGGGGGACGGCCAGGTCCCGGGAGACTCCAGCTGTTTGGGGTTGTGTTCTTCAGCCCCAGTGTTCTTAGCTTCTCTGCTGGGCTGCTGACTTGCTGCTGGAGCAAAGTATCCAAACCTGTAGCGAAGCTCTCCCCGCAGAGATGGCTGCGATCACTCCCCACCCCCTCTCCAGTCTGCTCCCGTGCTCTCACTGCCGCTGCCCTCAGCCTGCGCCCAATCTAAAACCTCCCCAGCCCTCCAGTAAAGACAGACCTTTCTTGGCATATCTCAAGGATGGCTTCTCTTGGTAACTATATGTGGGTTTTTTTCAGTCAAGCATTGATTCAGAGGCTTGTAATGAAGTGGATAGTGAGAGAAAGCGCGGAGCTTATGCAGCTGTGAGCCTCCTCTCCGCCATCTTAACCGGAAGTCTCCCTAACTGAGTTTCAATGGATAAATGATGGACAGAAGCAGCTACACCCAAAGAAGGGACACTGGGAAATGAATGTGAACTATTTAAATTTTTGATTTTCTTCCCGAGTTATTTTTACCTTCTGAATCCAATTTTTCCTGTGCAGCGGGAGAAGTGTTCGGTTCTGCAACTATGTATTGTATCTAGGATATACTGCAACATATTTAACATATATAGGACTGCTTGCCATCTTGGGAAGGGGGGTGGAGGGAGGGAGGGGAAAAAAAAAAACGAAACATAAGCGAGTGCAAGGGATAATGTTGTAAAAAAATTATCCTGGCATGGATTCTGTCAATACAAAGTTATTATTAAATAAAATAAAATTTTGAAATTAAAAAAAAATATATATGTACAGTTTTCAACATTTACCCTCACAAACCTGTGTTCCAAATTTTTTTCTCTCCCTTTTTCCCATCTCCTCTACTAGATGGCAAGTAATCCAATATAAATTAAACATGTGCAATTCTTCTATACATATTTCCATATTTATCATTATGTACGAGAAAAATTGGATCAAAGAGGGAAAAATGAGAAACAAAAAACAAAATGCAAGCAAACAACAATAAAAAAGTGAAAATGCTATGTTGTGATACATACTGACAGTTCTTTCTCTGGGTACAGATGGCTCTCTCCATCACAAGGCCATTGGAACTGACTTGAATCACCTCACTGTTAAAAAGAGCCATGTCCTTTAGAATTGATCATCACATAATCATGTTTTGCTATATACAATGTTCTCTTGATTCTACTCACTTCATTTAACACCAGTTCATGGGGACTGATAGTTTCTTATAGAACAATGATAATCTATAACATCCATATGCCATAACTTATTCAGCCATTCTCCAACTTATGGGCACCCACTCAGTTTTCAGTTTCTTGCCATTACAAAGAAGGCTGCCACAAACATTTTTGCAATGTGAGTCCCTTTCCCTCCTTTAAGATCTCTTTGATTTACAGACCAAGTAGAGAAACTGTTGGATCAAAGGGTATACAGTTTGATAGCTCTTTGAGCATAGTTTCAAATTGATTTCCAGAATGGTTGGATCAGTTGACAACTCCACCAACAATGTATTAGTGTACCAGTTTTCCCACATCCCCTCCATTTACCATTATCTTTTCCTGTCATCCTATCCAATGTGAGAGGTATGTAGTGGGAAGTAAGACAACCTCAGAGTTGTCTTAATTTACATTTCTCTGATCAATAGTGATTTAGAGCATTTTTTATATGACTAGAAATCCAAATATGTTTTTTCTTAAAGCTCAAAATCTTACCTGACAACCACAGGTGACCAAAGAGATAATAGTGTTCTACGATTATATGCTTCTTCTACCTTAAATCTCTTGCCAAATGCCACTTCAATTCATCTAGAAAGAAATTACAAGACAGTTAAATGCACATTGTTCCTTTTTTCTTTTTTTTAAAATATTATTTGTAAATGTTGGCATAGCTCATAGTCCCTCCATTTTTCCTGAAGTTGGTTAAATACAAGTTGTTCCATATTCATTACAGAACATGATAAATCTACAAATAAAAATAAAAATTACCCCCCAAAAGTTCTTTATTAATTGTAGTAAATAATTGACATAAATATATAGTCAGGATCATTTAATTTGACGCTGTTGTTTAAAAATAGAAATCAATAAACTGAATAACAGATTAGAAATACTGACTCATTTTTCCTGTATCCATTTTAAAAGTAAATATCTCTAATTATTTAATCTTCTATTGATGTTCAAAATTTAGTATCATAAAAAGTATATATTGATCCCTGCTATATTTCTTTTGAGAACATGAGAGTTTTACAACAATTATTTCTGTTTTCAGTATAATTTAAAGTATGTACATGCCTTATAGTATTTGTAACTCTTTTTAGTTGTCATTCTTGAATTTTATCAATCTATCTTTCCCTGGCAATTTTCCCTTCCAAATTTGTCTTTTAAGATGAGTCTGGATTGGGACGTTAAAGGTTTAAAAATAAGTTAATAATCCAAATTAAACATGAAAAAATGAATTTTCCATTTTTTAGTTGAATATACATGATGGTTCTCAGGGATTTTTTTTCTTTTTTCCTTTATAATCTTTTATTTTGGTCCAAAAATTAAGATTGATAGAGAATAAGCCTTCAGATATTGGAATGTTTTGGTGTGTGTGTGTGTGTGTGTGTGTGTGTGTGTGTGTATGTGTGTATCAATAACAAATATCACATTTCTGTATATAATTAGACTTTTAAGTGGAAAAAGATAATTTAGACAGTCAATACCATAAATTCAGTAAAATAGAGTTTCCATGGAAGTAATGCTTCAATTGCTCATCAAGGCATAAATGTGAATCACTTTAAGATAAGAATCTCATACAAGAGTTTTTTAAGTCTCTATCCACAAAATTGAGCTCTATCTAGTTGTCCCAAAATGGAAGAAATTTAAGAAGAGCCTCAGTGATGGTCTAAATATTTTTCATCTGAAGCCTCCCTGCCAGAATTAAAAGTCAAGTCAATTAAAGAAACATTTCTTAAGGACCTACTGTGTACCAGCCATTCTTCCAAGTTTGGGGAAGACATTTTTTTAAAGTTAAAAAAAACAAAAACAAATATGCCCTCAAGAAAAGTCTCTGCTTCTATCATTCCCAAAATGTTATGGACTAAAGATGTGCAAAATACTCTGTCTAGAAAGGATATATGCTGATTTTTAGGAGAAAAATAATCAGAAAAACATATTCACAAAATAAAATAAATTTATTGACTACAGAATTCAAGAAGGGATAATAATGATTTTTGATAGAGTGTTAATACTAATAAAATTTACTAATCTTCTGAAATAAAAATTTTAAATACTCTCAAATAGAGATTCAATTATAATCACAATGTAGATGGTTTGTTAGAGGTGATAATTATTAAAAATCATTACTTATAGTAGGTTTTAAGAGAGTAGTACCAAGAGCAACAGTAATATTTAATCAGAAACTAAGATTTATGTGTAATATTTTAAGATTTAAGTGAAATCTTTCAGAAGGAAACAAAACAATAAATGAAAGAATCTAAATTAGCCCAATTTTAGTTCATGATGATGGAGCTTGGGAGAGAGACCCTTTTGTCCACAAACAAAACAATCTAAATTATTCTCACAATATTCTATTGGACTATTTCTACTTTACAATAAAAGGGAAAGCAATTGAATGTCAAGGCATTCACCTCAGTAGGGAATGCCATTTTGTTGTTGTTGTTGTTATATATTTACCCTGCAGAATATTGCGACTATTCATTCAACAGGTATTTACTTATCAGAATAAGTTAGATTTGCACAAAGAAACTAAATATGAATCTGAAGAGAACAGAGAATAGTGAAATCTTAAAAATTAACAATAGTTTATTAAAATGGTAGCTCACAAAGTTTATTAGAATAAAGGGATTGTATTATGTTACCATAAGCATTCAAAAAAAGACCTCTCCAGCAGCTTCTTAGAAGTTTTTTTCAGTGACGTGAACAAACCCATTCCCTTCATATAACTAAAAAATTAACAATTTTGCTTTTGTTTTGGCTTGGGCAAAATTTTGTGCATGTTATGACTCAACCACAGGAATAGTCTGCCCAATTTTAAGTTGGTTTGGGATTTAAACATTAGATATGATCATTTTAAGGGGCAAATAGAATTAATGATCATGGTCTTGCTGGATTAAGTAGAAGGATCATGGCATGACATATATATATATATATATATATATATATAAAATGAAAAGAAATTTAGTTAACAAACAAACATAGGAGAACAAGAAATCTGAAGTTCCTCAGCATTTTGGATAAAGTTCATTTGTGTGAGGAGAGAGAAAAGGACAAATGGAGGAGGAGACAGCAAAAATGATTGTAAAAAAGAATTTTGAAGCAAATTTCTCAGATAAAAGCTGATATTTCTCAAGCATAGAGGGAACTTTGTCAAATTTTAAATAAGAGCCATACCTCAAATGATAAATGATCAAAAGATAAGATTTGTGCCCAAAGGGCTATAAATTCATGCATTTGCTTTGAACCTAACAATACTATTACTAGACATGAACACAAAAAGAGATTTTAAAATACGAAAAGAATCTATATGTACAAAAATATTTGTAGCAGTTCTCTCTCAAAGCAAAAAATTGAAAATTGAGAGGATACCCATCAATTGATGAAAGGCTGAATACATTGTGGTATGTGATTTTTATAGATTATCATAGTGCTATGAAAAATTATGAGCAGTATATGCTCAAAAAAAAAAAAAAAAAAAAAAAACAATACCCCATGAACTCAAGCAAAGTTAAATGTATTCTATCTAAAGTTATAGTAATGTAATTGACTTTGTCATTCTCACCAGTACAATGATCCATAACTATCTGAAGGATTTATATAAAAAATCCTATCTATAACCAGAAAAGAAACTGATCATGTTTGAATAAAGATTGAAGCATTTTCTCTTTCTATCTTTCTTTTTAACTCAGGTATTACACTCATTTTTTTTTTTTTTTGGTGAAGTGATTTTTGGTTGTAATCATAACTCCATTGCTCTCCAAAATATGATATTCCAAGTCATCTGATTTAGAACCCTTAAAATTAAAAACAAACAAAAATGAACCAAAAAAGGAAAATGATTATTTACAATGTAGAAAACACTGGAGAATAGTGTTCATTAAGCCAAAAGAAATACCAACAACAGGATGAGATTAATGAGGAAGAGACTAAGTGTGAGAGCCAGTTTTTTTCATTTAGAGAACAAAAAAGAAAAAATATTATCATGAAGAATAGGAATTAGCTTTACAGAACAGTAATTTCCGTCTTACACTGCATGATTTTATTGGGATGAGAAGAAAAATGAAGGAAGATGTCTGTATTCAATTCAAATTGTTATTAAAAACCAAGTAGATATTTCTTAACTGAGTGAATGCTATGTATGCAATAAAATCAACAAGTATTTATTTGGTGCTCTGTGTGAGCACCGTTCATATAAATACAAGCAAAATGAAAGGTAGACCTTGTTTTAAAGAAGCTTCTATTCTGATGAGGAAAAGCAAAACACAAAAGGGTCGCTGAAAGGCAAGGAGGGAGCTTATTGTAGCTAAATCTTGACAAAGTTAGCTGCTCTAGGCCTTGTCCCAAAATGGAAGATCTGGAAAGAACTGATGAATGACAGAAGGAGCCTGTAGAAGCAGAGTCAAAAAGCAGCTGAGAGGTATGGTGGCCAAGCTCACCAAATCAACAATGACTGATCTGGATCCTTATTTAGAATACTTCAGTAAATAGTGCATGGATCTTTAATGTTATTGATATAGATCTAACAGCAGTGGTTAAGATGATAACATATACCTAATTTCTCTTCCTAGGTTGCTCTTGTTAATGTAGTCCTACATATCATATACAATTTACTTACTCAACAATTAAGAATCTTCTTTTCTTGAATTTTTAACATTTTGTAGATGTCAATAGAAACTTGGTATTACCATGTAATTCTCCTATTTTTTTTTCCCTATGTGGGTATCCAGAATCTTTTTATATTTATTAATTTCTCTCTGGATAGGTTCTAATTTTTTTTCCTATACAATTTTTATTGGTTATATGTTCAAACCAATGAAGTTACTTGACATTGTCCCTTCAGTGACTCAGACTTTAGTTCTTCAAGGGTTATGGCTATCTCTGAGATGCAGTATCACCAGAAAAAATTTTTGTAATAGTCATGTTAAGAAGGTTTCAATGAGAACTTAGGAGTTATAAATGTACTATACAATTTCCCCCAAAAACCTAAAACTTTTTATGTCCAATACTAATTTTAATTCATCATATATCCATTATTTCTGTCTAGCATATACACATATGTATATCTTATGAATTTGTAGAAATATGCATACATATATATATATATATGTATATATATATATATATGTATGTATAGATAGATAGATAGATGTTTCTTCCTCCACTCCAAAATGGATAATTTATTAAGCTTTATCATTTGCGAGGAAAAAAACCAGCAATTATTCAAATAAATTAATAAAAATGTTTGTCTTCTATATCAAAGTAACCTTGGGTATGTGGACTAGTTCTGCCATTGTTATAGTCCAGTCTGCTTCCCCTCCATGGATGTTATGTTAACCAAGACAACATGTGTCTCACAGCTTTTTTTTTCCCTTGCCAACATCCTTTCCCCATCCTCTGGGCCCATGTCAACCCTGGACAATCAAGGGCTAAGTCTCCATCAGCAGAATAATATGGGAATGTGCAGGAGGTTATTGGGAATGAAGAAGGCAGACCCCAGAAATGAGAGAAGTTGAATCCCTCTAAGTCAGCCAGTCTCTGACTAGTAAATTATCTTCCATTTGAGGATTTTATAGCTTCCCAGTGCTGCTCCCTAAAGCTGCTTCCTGATTTGGTTTTTATTTTTAAAAATATCTAGATCATGAAAAGGACATTGCATTAGAAAGAGTAAAGTGCCCAAAGAGGTGAAAGCTGGAAATCCTAACACTAACAATCCTAAACAAACTATGCTATGGAATGAAACTTTTGAACTCAAAATGTAAAACTTAAAAAAAAAAGAAGAAAAGACAAGGATAGGCCCAGAAAAACATCTAAATATTTCTATGAACTCAAGTAAAATGAAATGAGCATGATCATAAGAACAATTTATATGATAGTAATAGTTTGATAAAGACATAAAATTTTGAAAAACAAGTATACTAATCAATGCAAAAATTAACGATGATTCCAGAGGATGGATGATAAAGTATACTATGTAATCCTGATAGAGAGGTAATATATTAATATGCGGAATAGAATAAAATATTAGACATAGATAATATGGGAATTTGTTTTACTTGAATATTACTAATCATTATAGGATGTCTTCCTTCCTTCATTTCTTTCTTCTTCCCTTCTTTTCTCTATAAAATTAGAAGAGGGAGATAGGAGTGGACAAAAATTATTTACATATACAATTTATATAATCATATGTAATTCTATTCATGAACAATTAAAAACTAACCTTTGAAGGTAATTTTTATAATTCATGAACTGTCTCTTCATACTTCATACTTGTCTCTTCTCCTTAGGATCTATTTTACACTTCATTTCCTCAGTGAAGATTTTTGCAGATTTCTGAATTTACCTTGATTTCTTTAATTTCTTTCTTTCCCTGTGGGCAACTTTCAGCATGGAAGAAAAGATGAGTGATTGCACCCTGTAACCTCCCACCAAGGCTACTGATTGCCAAGCCATACATACCAATCTTACCCAGATAGACATGGAGACAAGCCAATGTCAAAGTGCTAAACAACCTTTCTTTATAGGTGATCTCAGTAGGAGTTAGCAGGAAGCAAAAGCAAGTATATGTATGCCTCCGAGTCTCTCTCTGTGCATCCCTGAATCTCTCTACATCTCTGCCTCTCTCTGCATCTCTCCACATCCTTCTCTTTTGCCTATAGCAAAGTGGCCATTTATATTTACTCTCCTCAGGGATTACCTTGTACCTAGCCCACTCCACTTCGTGGATGGATCCCCAAAAGGGAGGCACCTGGAGTTAGTGCTGCATCCTACGAAAAGGTCTAGCAAGAGGATACACCCTTCGCCTTCTCAAGGAAACACCTGCAAGACACAACCTCCTGCCTCAGAGGTCAAGCCCCCTTCTACCTCCTGGGTCCACTTTACCAGCTGACATGGCATACATGGCAATTCTCAGAAGGAAAGTTCCTAACAGCAGTCATATAGAAAATGGAAAGAAACGTGTATCTTTAAGGAAATTACTTGTGGACACTGTTGTTGCATTTTGAAACATTTTTTTTTCATAAATTCTATATAGTTCCATGGATATTCTGAAAATTTATTACTGTGGTCTGTGTATTATCTAAAATAAAATAATCAGTGAAATACAACTTTAGGTATAAAATATTTCCAAGTTCTTTTTTATGTTGCAGATTCTTTTTATTTAGTGATGAGTTTTCATTTAATAAACCAACTAATCCAAAGACTTATTCAGTAAATGTTTCTTAAGTGTCAGCTGCATGAAATTTATAGGATAATAGAATGAGAGTTGGATTTCAACTCAATGTCAAATTAAAAAAAAAAAAAAAAAAAAAAAAAAAACCTTTATTAAGTATGGACTCTGTTTCAGAAGTAGTGCTGGATCCAAAGATAAAAATGCAAACAATCATTTCCCTCAAAGTTCTTACATACTATTGAATGGAAGGAATACAAGCATGGATAAATCAGTACAAAATGTATGGCAAATTGTTTTTGGAGAGAAAGTAAAGAATGAAAGCAGTTGTTTGGAGTGGAATAGGGGATAGGAAAGGCCTCTTGAAAGATGTCATTTCAACTGAGCCTTGAAGGGAGCTAGGGATTCTAAAACACAAGCATTTGACACCAGGCCTGAACATTCCAAAGCTGGATGTTATGAATAGGAAGAAGACAATGACAAAGAGCATTTACCTATTCCCAGAACGAAACTCATTTGCTGATCTCAGAAAACCATTCATAGCTATGTTTAAATAAAACTCTAGAAGAGGCTCACAAAAGATGAATAGGGAACAATTTGGGACTAGCTTCCTTAGAGATACAAAAGCATTGTACTTGTCAGGGGCAAGTTAAGTTGGGGAATAGGGAGACGTAAGGTTAAAATAGGAGCTTCCGTTGACATCTACCCTTTCCATTAGGAGATACTCCCAAATGAACTATTCCTAATGGAAAATCCAATTCATTTTTTAAAAGGTAGAGTTGAGGGACCAGTGTTTGTTTGTTTTTTTTTATCCCCTTCCCCTCCCATGCAACTTAAGACATAACAACTAAGGAAGTGAGATGGGCTCAGTCTCAGTCTAGAATTTTGAGAGATTTCCAGCTCCAAATAAGTCTTTTAAAATGTTCTTGAAAATATAGAGATATAGGAGAGTGTCTTCATATCCAACACTTTTCTACTACAAAGGTCCACCTGAGGTGTTCCATAGAGAAAACCAAAGACTGAGAATTGAGGAAATAGAGGGAAAAAAGGAAACTGATTATGAATTATTTTGTAGGGTTAGAAGGATGAGCAATGGGTTCTACAGATGTTGAAAGATATTGATGAACTTGCTCATGGTGAGTAGTTCAAGAATGTCTTTGTCTTCCAGAAATCAAATGAGATGACTTTATGAAAGGAACAGAACATTAGGGGCTAACTATCACAATTTATTTTATTAATAAGGAAATCAGTATCAGAGATATTCAGTAATATATCCAAAGTTACATTGGGAATAACTGTTGGAATTTGGATTCAAAACATGAGTCTCTGATTCTAAATCTAGTACTACAATCTATAGACTAAAAATCATGATTATTCTAAGTTATAAAAAAGACAGAAAAAGAGATTTAGGAATGTGGGGAAGGGAAGAGAGACAGAGAGAGAAAAAAGGGAAGGAGACAGAGACAGAGAGAAAACATGCTCTTTGCTGATATAACATAAAACATAATTTAAACATTACATTAAAAAGAGAAAAAGTCGATCAGAAAATACCTTTCCTTCACTACAGGAAAATACATTCATAGCAAACCACATGAGACATTTACAAAAGAAAGTTATATGTACAATGAACTCAGTGAAATTTCATTTAATAGAACTGGTGCAAACAGAAATGAGTACTAAAGCAGACAGATAATTTTTTTCTCTAGTATTCTGATAGTTATTTCTATTAGTCTTTCAAGTTTTCTAGTTTTTTTTAATAAAATTGATTTTTTTTGTCATTTCATGAACAAGATAATATTTTTCTTGAAAATAACCAAAGTTACATTCTAAATAGTAACAGGTCAGAAATATCCCTTTATTTCTAAATAAGTTCATTAATTTGCTGCTTTGGTTAGGGAAGGGGGTTACAGTTATAATAAAATGGATTAAAGCTATTTGTGAAGCCAGGAAGAGCAGAAGATACAGATTCATGCTCTACTTCTGACACATGCTGGGTGTGTGACTCCACAAAATTCAACCTTCTCAGCAACTCTTTAAAACTATGCATTTGAGGAAAGGTTAACATTCAAATTGATTGAGGAAATTTATCTGTCAAGTGATCCCTATTCTAATGAATTCACTGGTCTATATCTAAAATAAATTCTACAGCTCTTAGTATTTCCCTCTTTCAAGTCATTTATTTTTATATAAATGAGGACATTGGAAAGAGAAAGAGGAAGAAAAAAAGGAAGAAATTTTTTAAAAGAGGAGGAAGAGAAAAAGAGAAACAGCCACACAATTCAATTTTTATTAAATGCTTGATGTGTTTTGACTTTTATATCCATACTTTCTCTTTTAATAAGTTAATCTATAATCAAGGGAGAAAAGTTTTCTTTGGTAAGAAAGAGAAAATCAATTCAAGCACCTGGGGAGCAGGGGAAGAAATCAAATGTTCATATTGATAGTTGCAGTAGCAAAATGATATGGTTTATAGACACCAGATGATATGATTTAGAAAAGCAACAAATGTTGTGGTTTGGTCATGTGAATAATTCACAATGGCCATTCTCTTTGGAAAATGGTACATTTATTTAAAAGAAGACATGACAAACAAAATGAAGAGATACAATGGATACCAGGAATGTTAAATATGAAATAATGTTGAGAAAGCATATAGTTATCAATAAAGAGGTTTTAATAATTAATGATAAAGGATAAGTTCCACTAAAAAATCATAATTAGCCAGGAGAAAGGAAACACCCCATGAGATTGGGTAATTCCCTCAGTTAAAAGGGAATCAGCATCCTAAAAGTTAGGAATATATAGGGATATAAAGAAGAGAAAAACCCCATAAGGCATAACGGAAGGATGAGACTCCAAACACCACATAGGGGGTGAAATATACCATGAGGTAGTGCTACATGATGAACTTATCCAAAAGGGTTCAGCAAAGGTGGTGGGGGCCATTGGCAGATTTATAGAAGTTTAACCTCTGGGACATGGCTGGGATTTCTTCTCTGGACACAGCAAGGAGGGGCTATCCATCATCTCCAGATGGTGGGCTTCAAGGGTTTTACATCACTTGGATTTCTGACTGGACAACCTCCATAGAGGGTGGGACTATAAGGCTAAACTGATTCTATAAATAATTCATTCTTTCTCTGCCTTCCACAACCAAGACCTCATCAATATTATTTTTTTGCCTTCAATTACTAACATTGAGTTCACATGTCAGATTTATAAGTGTAATTTGAATCTTTTATTTTTTATGTAGAAAAAGACTTTTCTGAGTTCATGTGGTGGATAACTGCTATGAAATACATATTTACTACAATTTACTAAATAGTACATATTTACTACAATAAAAATGTGTGTGAAATGATCCAACCATTCTGAGAGCAATCTGGAACTATGCCCAAAGGGCTATAAAATCCCTTTGATCCAGCAGCCATCATAAGAGGGAAGAAATCATAAAGAGGGAAAAAGACCCACATGTGCAAAAATGTTTGTAGCAGTTCTTTTTGTGGTAGAAAAGAATTGGAATTGAAAAATCAATTGGGTAATGGCTGAACAAGTTGTGGTACATGAAAGTAATGGAATAGTATTGTTTTGTAAAACATGAAAAAGCTGATTATAGAAAGGCCTGGAAATATTTACATAAATTAATGTGAAACATGCAGAACCAGGAATACATTGTACACAAGAACAGCAAGAATGTGTGATGATCCACTATGAAAGATTTGGTTCTTCTCATTAATTCAGTGATCCAAAGCAATCCAAATAGACTTTGGAGAGAAAATGCCATCTGTATCCAGAAAAAGAACTAACGAGACTGAATGTGAATAAACAATACTATGTTCACTTCTTTTTTTTCTGTGTTTTTTAATCTCTCCAATGTTTTTTTTCCCTTTTGCTCTGATTTTTCTCTCTCAACATGATTCATAAAGCAATATGAATTAAAATAAATAAAATTACTACAATAAAAAAGAAAGAAAAATATAGATATTAGTATTATGCTAAGAATAGATTCAGCCCTCAGAGAAAATCTGAAACTGAACCTGAAGATTCTGACAAGACTTCTGATAGAAAAAATTAGGTCAGAATGACAAAAAAATAATTAATTTACTTATTACAACTTGTAAATTTCTCTTAGGCTATAAAAGTTAAAGATAGATTCATAATCCCATACATCCTTCAACATTATATAAGTTGAATACATTTAATTAAATGAAGTCTTAGTTTTATCCATCCCTTAAGAAAACAAACCTAATCAAACAAATTCTATAGTGAACTAAGCCTGGTTACATTTAGAGGATTCAAAAAAACTCTTTGAAGAGAAGGATTTATATATTGTAAAGTCAGGGACAGTTAAAATTCTTCCTCTGGCTTCTTATCTCAAGAATATTTAAGACTCTTAAGTAAATTTTTACATCCCACAGTACAATTATTTTTGTTCAGTTGACATTAATATTAGCCAAAGGATGCAGAAGGAATAAAAGGAAATTGAAAAGGAAAATTTCCATAGCATTCTTCCTACCTTTCCATTCCAAATATTCTTAGAAAAAACAATATTTTCCCTCTCTGGATAATTTTGCCTTTGAAAGGATATAGAACAGCAGGAACAAATGAATCTCCAAAAAAGAAAGTATTTTAAGCTCTTAGATTATTAATTACAATTTTAACATAGAATTTTTAATATACCAAATTCTGCTCATATTGATCCTATGAAAAGAAAGGGATCTTAATTAATCATAGGTCTGCAATATTTTTTTAAATTCAATATTTCTATATAATTGATTTACTTTGTAAATCTTATGAATTTTATTTTACTTAAAAACTATTTTTTTTCCTGAGGAGTTCTAAGAGTAATCTGGGCAAAAAGGCAAATTCACATTTTCCAGATCTAATTGAGTAAAACACAATGGGCCAGAACCCATCAACCTAAAATGTTCTACCTTTTTTTAACAGATCTGAGTTTTTCCTCTCATTATCAGCCCTATACTTCAAAGGCTGTCTGAATAACCTAGAGGGGATGATTTCTGAATGAGAAAGTAGAAAAGATAAAAACCCTTAGTCCTAATTCAATAATTGGCTATTTATATAAAAGAATGAAGAATACCTGAGATAAGGTATGTAAAAATGCCACCCCTAAAAAGCTATATAAATGGATGATATTATTATCATTGATGTTTTATTTTTATTATGCTTCAAATTATCTGATAATTGCTGTGATATGCGTGGACAGTGAAGGTCTGTGGCTTATCTTTCAATTCTTTGCCTTTTAGAAATTTCTTATTGCTTTCCTTTGCATAATATTTATATTGAACATTGAGAACTTTTGTAAGAGAGTTTTTTCTTAATAAAATATGGTTAACCATAGATAGGAGTCATGTGTAAATTATATTTTAGGGATTTTTTATGAAGAAATTCAGTTGACAAAGTTAGCTCATCAAAAGAATTTGATGATTTTGGAGCACCAGTATGGAACTTTGTCCATGTGAATTCAGAGCCACTTGCTCTGGACCACAGGTGAAAATATTATTTTGTTGATTTATTCTATTTTTCTCCTCTCCAGTTGCCTAATATAGCCTTGTTATGTAGGAATTGTCCTTTCACTTTCCAATGTCTCTGATGTAGTAGATTTTCATTAAATTTCTATTGGCTTGATTAACAATAGACCTGTTCTGCTAGTAACTCTAATGTTTGAGTGCATAGCATTTGTTCCAATTAAATTTTTCTTTTTTTTTTTTTTTCTTTTCCTTTGTGTACTTTTAAATCAAACTGAGACATACCATCAGGTGGAAGCTTTTATTTTGCTCTTGCCACAATCTGGCAAGATTTATTTTTCTTTTATAAAGGAATGGAAATGAAATATAAAAAATCCAATGTATTACTGATAAAATCTGGACATGTTAGTTAATAAAATATCTAGCAGCCTGAGTATCTCGCCCACAAACATTTAAAATATCAGCAAAATATCCTTGGGAACAGAAAATATATTACATTTATATGGTTATTAATATCCTCTGAAATTCTGATTGGCCATTCTAATTACCAAGGTTTCTTCCTCATGGGGACATTTAGTTCTAACAGCTTTGCAGGCTTATCTGGAGAAATTATGCTTCGGGATTTATATCTTTGTCTTTTTTATAGCCATCTTTGTCTTTTTTTTCCCCTCTGTCTCTGTTCCTTGGTCTCTATCTCTGTTTCTCTGTTTTTCTCTCTCTATCTCTCTCTCTCTTTTATTCCACCCATTGAGGTGGATAAATTCTTTCTGTTCTATCATCCTTATGTGTCTTATATACATTTCTTTTATACAGCCATTTAAACTATCCTCCCTTTCTGATTTAGGTTCTTATCACTTCTTATCCTCTTCCTTGTCTGTACCTTAAGTTTCTGTCACTTTCAATCCATTTTTCAGACCAAGTTTAAAGTATTGTGTCAATGTATGAGTATGATAATCAAGTCAAGTAAATGAGTTAACAAAGGCGCTGAGGCTACAAAAAAAAAAGGCAAAAATAAACACAATTCTTATGGTGTGCTCAAAATATAATGGGGAAGACTTTTACGCAAAAAAAAAAATGCACAAAAAAATAGATGGATGATAAAATTGAGATAATCTCAGAGTGAATTAATTAACATTAGTGGAATTAAGAAAAGGCATGAAGTGGAATTAAGAAAAGGCAAGAGACAGATAGGTGGAGGAGAGCCATTGAAATTCAAGATGAGGAGAAATTCAAGGTGTCTTAATTAAGAAAAAGGGTCATCAAATCTCAGAATAAGTACTGTTCAGGGCCCGTTGAATTATATGATATCAGAAGACTAAGAAAATTATAAATGACCAAAAAGAGGTGAAGGGAAAGGGAACAAGCATTTATTAATTTTCTGTGATGCATGAGGCATTGTACAAAGTACTTTACAAATATTACCTCATTTAATCCGAACAACAGTTCTTTGAGGTAGGCATTATTATTATTTATATTAATATAATATAGTAGTATATTAATATTGTATTTATTATATTAATATAATGTAAAATAATATATTATTATTTATAGTTGAGGAAACTGAGACAGACAATGTCACATAGCTAGTAAACTTTTAAGGCTAGTTTTGAGCTCAGATCTTTCTACCTGGAATCCCACTACTCTATATCTATTTTAATCATCTAACAAGATTTTTTATTTGATTCAGTAGGTGATGGGAAGCTATGGTAGCTTATTGATGGGAGAGAAGGCTTTTTTGACCATACCTGTGCTGAAGGAAGAAAAATTTGACCACACAATAGAGAATGAAGAGAAATATGGCAGTGAGAATAACTAGAAGGTTTTTACTAGTTTAAGTGTGTAATAATGAAGGTCTGTCCCCATGTGCTGGCAATATCAGAAGAAAGAAGGAGGCATATAAGAGGTGTAAAGATAAAAAAAAAATTAATGAACTTTGGTATATGGAGTGGGAGGTTGGAAATTAATGTCCAGTATGATACCTACAATATGAGTTTGAATAACTGGGAAGATGGTAGGACTCTCAAGAATGATGAAGAACTTTGGAAGAGATGAAAGTTTGGAGATGTGGAAAAGAATGAGTTGGTAAAAACAGGTGTTTTTAAAGATATTATGAGATATCTATGTCAAGATATCCAATAAGCATCTGGAGATGCAAGATGAGAGGGGAGCGAAGAGATTAATTATCAATAAATAAATATGAAAATCATTAGTATAGACATGACAATTTAATCCCTCAGAGCAGATGAAAATGCCAGTTAGTATACATGACCTAGATGAAGATGGTAGTGATATGAAAGATAGAAGGAAAATCAGGAAATTATGGTCATGGAAATCTAGAGACCAGAGAGTATCAAGGAGAATCAACTGATCAATAGTAATAAGGCTTCATAGATTTCAAGAAAAAAGAAAATTGAAAAAGGATCATTGAATTTGGTCATTAGGAAATCACTGTAACCTTCCGGGGCGGAGCCAAGATGGCGGAGCAGGCACACACGACTCTCTAAGCTCCTCTCATTACCCTCATAACCAACTATTTAATCCAGCCTCAAAAATAACTCTTCACTGCTTAAATTCATGAAGATAAGAAGCACTACAACTTACCAGCCGATCCGGAAGCTCACCAGGAAAGGTTTGTCCTGAGGGGCCAGGAACAGACTAGCACAGGCAGCAAGAGGCTAGTGTCCAGAGCAGACCAGGGGCGGGGGTGATCTCTGTGGCTAGAGAAGTTATAGGGACCACTCTGCTATAGGCTAACTGCTCTGCCTTGATTACAAAGCAGTAAACTGGCAGAGAAGTTAAAGCCTAAAACAGAGGGTCCTCTAAAAAACGCCAGAACCTAACGAGATCTGGCTGTAACCCCTCAAACCTGGAAGTGACTCAGGCAGGCTTAATCGCAGCCCTGTGGCCACATCCTGCAGTTCGGGGCTTTTGCTGGGGCAGTTACTAATCTGCACGGCAAGGGGGCACAGCCTGGGCAGCCTCTAATCGGCAGTGTGGGGGGCTCGGCCTGGGGCAATAGAACCTCCCCAGCTGCCTGGGCTTCCGGGGCAGATACTTCCAGTCCCTGCAAATCCATTCACTGCTCAGCTGCTAATACCCATAGCCCCAGAGCAGGGTTTGGCTTGGGAAGTGAAACTCTCACTGCTAAGTGTCTAGCCCCAGGGCAGTCATTATCTCACACAACTGAGGTTCTTTGAAAGGCACTTTCCCAGCCCGGCCCTGCAGGCCTGAGTTACTTTCGGGTGGGGAACTCTTTCCCAGAGCACTCCAGTACCTCGCTGCTTTTTGTAGCCAGTTGGCAGGACAGCTACCAGTCCATATACCTTTCACTGCTCTGCAGAGGAAGCTAGTAACCTCCTGGCTCTGAAGGCAGACCTTACAGGCTTTAACAAAATGAGTAAAAAAATCAAAAGAACGATTGATAGTTTCTACTCAGAAAGAGAACAGCTTTTCAACCCTGAAGAGACTAATAGCAAACAGTCTCCAGATGATTGTTGGTCTCCAATACAAAAGGCTCTCCTAGAAGAGACTATTAAAAACCTTAAAAGAGAGCTAGAAGAGAAATGGGGAAAGACACATAACTCACTAAAAGAAAAATGTGATAAAGTGGAAAAAGAAAACAACTTCTTGAAATGTGAATTGGAAAAGGTAAAAAACTCCCAAGAAGTGCAGGGAAACAGAGTTTGTGAATTGGGAAACAGAGTTTGCGAATTGGAAAAGGAAAATGACTCACTAAAAAAAAAAAAAAAAAAAAAAAAAAATTAGTGAAATGGAAAAAAATTCCATAGAGCAAAATAACTCAATTGGACATATACAAAAAGAAGTAAAAAAAGCTAATGAAGAAAATAACTCACTAAAAATTAGAACTGAACAAATAGAAATGACTGATTCAGTGAGACATTAAGAATCAGTCAAGCAAAACCAAAAAAATGAAAGATTGGGAAAAAAATATCAAATATTTACTTGGAAAAACAACAGACCTGGAAAATAGATCTAGAAGAGATAACCTGAGGATCATCGGACTACCAGAAAATTATGATGAAAAAAAGAGCCTAGCTACTATTTTACAGGAAATCATCAAAGAGAACTGCCCAGAAGTAATAGAACCGGAAGGGAAAATAGGCATTGAAAGAATTCATCAAACACCTTCTGAAAAAGACCCTAAAATAAAGGCTCCAAGGAATATTGTGGCCAAACTTCAGAATTTCCAGACTAAAGAAAAAATTTTACAAGCAGCCAGGAAAAAAACAGTTCAAATACCGAGATGCAACAATAAGGGTCACATAAGATCTGGCTGCCTCAACATTAAAGGATCGAAGGGCCTGGAATCAGATATTCCGAAAGGCAAAAGAACTTGGAATGCAGCCAAGAATAAACTATCCAGCCAAATTGAGTATTTTTTTCCACGGAAGAAGATGGACATTTAATGAAATAGAGGAATTCCATCTGTTTCTAAGGAAAAAAACAGACTTAAACAAAAAATTTGATCTTCAACAACAGGAATCAAGAGAAGTAGAAAAAGGTAAAAGGAACTCTTGAGAACTGTATTTCTGTTGTGAATATACATAAAAATCATATATATAATTTGATTTTACCGATATAACATAAAAAAGGGAAGTAGAAATGGAAAGGGGATAGTGCCAGAAAAAGGGAAGAAGGGAGATAAAAAGAGGGAAACTACATGCAACAATGAGGCAGAGGAAACCTATCATATATGAGGGAACTTAGAGAGGGGGAGGAACATTGTGTGAATCCTACTCTCATCAGAGTTGGCTCAAAGAGGAAACAATTGACATATTTGTTTTACACAGATTCTTCTCCCACTTCATTAAAAAGTGGGAGAGAAAAAGGGAGAAGGAAAAAGAGTAATAAGGGAAGGGTACAAGAAAGGGGAAGGGATTCCAAGGGAGGAGGGAGGGATACTAAAGAGGGAGAGCTGTGCGACATTAGCGGGACCAATAGGGAAGAAGGGAAGGAGGGCAAGAAAAAGAAAAGTATAATCTGGGGATATTAGGATGGCAGAAAATGCAAAATTGGTTATTTTAACCGCAAATGTGAATGGGATGAACTCTCCCATAAAAAGGAGGCGGATAGCACACTGGATCAAAAGTCAGAACCCTACAATCTGTTGTTTACAGGAAACACATTTAAAACAGGGAGATACATACAGACTAAAGGTCAAAGGCTGGAGTAGAATCTATTATGCTTCAGGTGCAGTCAAAAAAGCAGGGGTAGCCATCCTTATCTCAGATCAAGCAAAAGCAAAGATTGATCTAATTAAAAGAGATAAGGAAGGAAACTATATCTTGCTTAAGGGTACTATAGACAATGAAGCAATATCAGTATTAAACATATATGCACCAAGTGGTATAGCATCTAACTTCCTTAAAGAGAAGCTAAGAGAGTTGAGAGAAGAAATAGACAGCAAAACTATAATAGTGGGAGATTTCAATCTTGCACTCTCAGATTTAGATAAATCAAATCACAAAACAAATGAGAAAGAAATTAAAGAGGTAAATATAATATTAGAAAAATTAGGTATGACAGATCTCTGGAGAAAACTGAATGGTGACAGAAAGGAGTATATTTTCTTCTCAGCAGTTCATGGAACCTACACAAAAATTGATCATATATTAGGACATAAAGACCTCAAAATTAAATGCAGGAAGGCAGAAATAGTAAATACTTATTTTTCAGATTACAAAGCAATAAAAACTACATTCAACGAAAAGTTAGGTGTAAATAGACCAAAAAGTAATTGGAAACTAAATAATCTCATCTTAAAGAATGATTGGGTGAAACAGCAAATTATAGATATAATTAATAATTTCACTCAGGATAATGAC
The DNA here is from genome assembly GCF_016432865.1 of Antechinus flavipes. NCBI lineage: Eukaryota > Metazoa > Chordata > Mammalia > Dasyuromorphia > Dasyuridae > Antechinus > Antechinus flavipes. Next base: position 147,933,092 of record NC_067403.1, read on the forward strand.
AACAATGAAACATCATATCAAAATTTATGGGATGCAGCCAAAGCAGTAATAAGGGGAAATTTTATATCCTTAGAGGCTTACTTGAATAAAATAGAAAAAGAGAAGATCAATGAATTGGGCCTGGAATTTAAAAAGTTAGAAAAAGACCAAATTAAAAACCCCCAATCAATTACTAAACTTGAAATTCTAAAATTAAAAGGAGAAATTAATAATATAGAAAGTAAAAAAACTATTGAACTAATAAATAAAACTAAGAGTTGGTTTTATGAAAAAACCAATAAAATTGATAAACCTTTGGTAAATCTGATTAGAAAAAGAAGAGAGGGAAATCAAATTGGCAGTCTTAAAAATGAAAAAGGAGAACTTATCACTGATGAAGAGGAAATTAAAGAAATAATAAGGGGTTACTTTGCCCAACTTTATGCCAATAAATTTGATAACCTAAGCGAAATGGATGACTACCTCCAAAAATATAGGCTTCCCAGATTATCAGAGGAGGAAGCAAATTGCTTAAATAGTCCCATTTCAGAAAAAGAAATAGAACAAGGTATTAATCAACTCCCTAAAAAAAAATCCCCAGGACCAGATGGATTTACATGTGAATTCTACCAAACATTCAAAGAACAATTAGCCCCAATGCTTTATAAACTATTTGAAAAAATAGGGAATGAAGGAGTCCTACCAAACTCCTTTTATGACACAGACATGGTACTGATACCTAAACCAGGTAGGTTGAAAACAGAGAAAGAAAATTATAGACCAATCTCCCTAATGAATATTGATGCTAAAATCTTAAATAAGATATTAGCAAAAAGAATACAGAAAATCATCCCCAGGATAATACATTATGATCAAGTAGGATTTATACCAGGAATGCAGGGCTGGTTCAATATTAGGAAAACTATCAATATAATTGGCCATATTAATAATCAAATTAACAAAAACCATATGATCATCTCAATAGATGCAGAAAAAGCATTTGATAAAATCCAACATCCATTCCTATTAAAAACTCTTGAGAGTATAGGAATAAATGCACTTTTCCTTAAAATAATCAGTAGCATCTATTTAAAACCAGCAGTAAGCATCATATGTAACAGGGACAAACTGCAACCATTTCCAATAAGATCAGGAGTAAAACAAGGTTGCCCACTATCACCGTTACTATTTAATATTGTATTAGAAATGCTAGCTTTGGCAATAAGAGTTGAGAAGAGATTAAAGGAATAAGAATAGGCAATGAAGAAACCAAATTATCACTCTTTGCTGATGATATGATGGTATACTTAGAGAACCCCAGAGATTCTACCAAAAAGTTATTAGAAACTATCTACACCTTCAGCAAAGTTGCAGGATATAAAATAAACCCACATAAGTCATCAGCATTCTTATATATCACTAACAAAACCCAACAGTTAGAGTTACAAAAAGAAATTCCATTTAAAGTAACTACTGATTGTATAAAATATTTAGGAATCTATCTGCCAAGGGAAAATCAGAAACTTTATGAGCAAAACTATAAAACACTTTCCACACAAATTAAGTCTGATCTAACCAACTGGAAAAATATTAAATGCTCTTGGATTGGGCGAGCAAATATAATAAAGATGACAATACTACCTAAATTAATCTACTTATTTAGTGCTATACCAATCAGACTCCCAAAAAACTACTTTGATGAATTAGAAAAAATAACAACAAAGTTCATATGGAAAAACAAAAGGTCAAGAATTTCAAGGGAATTAATGAAAAAAAAAAAAAAATCAAATGAAGGTGGCCTAGCTGTACCAGATCTAAAATTATATTATAAAGCAGCAGTTACTAAAACCATCTGGTATTGGCTAAGAAATAGACTAGTTGATCAATGGAATAGGTTAGGTTCAAAGGACAAAACAGCCAATAACTTTAATAATATAGTGTTTGACAAACCCAAAGACACCAGTTTCTGGGATAAGAATGCATTATTTGACAAAAATTGCTGGGAAAATTGGAAATCAGTATGGCAGAAACTAGGCATTGACCCACACTTAACACCGTACACCAAGATAAGGTCAAAATGGGTTCATGACCTAGGCATAAAGAATGAGATGATAAATAAATTGGAAGAGCATAGGATAGTTTACCTCGCAGACCTGTGGAAGAGGGAGGAATTTATGACCAAAGAAGAACTAGAGATCGCTATTGACCACAACATAGAAAATTTTGATTATATCAAATTGAAAAGTTTTTGTACAAACAAAACAAATGCAGACAAGATTAGAAGGGAAACAATAAACTGGGAAAACATTTTTACAATCAAAGGTTCTGATAAAGGCCTCATTTCCAAAATATATAGAGAATTGACTCTAATCTATAAGAAATCAAACCATTCTCCAATTGATAAATGGTCAAAGGATATGAACAGACAATTCTCAGAATTTGAAGAAATTTTGAAGAAGAAATTGAAACTATTTATAGACACATGAAAATATGCTCCAAATCATTATTAATCAGAGAAATGCAAATTAAGACAACTCTGAGATACCACTACACACCTGTCAGATTGGCTAGAATGACAGGGAAAGATAATGGGGAATGTTGGAGGGGATGTGGGAAAACAGGGACACTGATACATTGTTGGTGGAATTGTGAACACATCCAGCCATTCTGGAGAGCAATTTGGAACTATGCTCAAAAAGTTATCAAGCTGTGCATACCCTTTGATCCAGCAGTGTTTCTACTGGGCTTCTACCCCAAAGAAAGGAAAGGGACCTGTATGTGCCAAAATGTTTGTGGCAGCCCTGTTTGTAGTGGCTAGAAGCTGGAAAATGAAAGGATGTCCATCAATTGGAGAATGGTTGAGTAAATTGTGGTATATGAATGTTATGGAATATTATTGTTCTGTAAGGAATAACCAGCAGGATGAATACAGAGAGGACTGGTGAGACTTACATGAACTGATGCTGAGTGAAATGAGCAGAACCAGGAGATCATTATATACCTCAACAACGATACTGTTTGAGGATGTATTCTGATGGAAGTGGATCTCTTCGATAAAGAGAGCCTTAATTGATCAAAGATGGACAGAAGCAGCTACACCCAGAGAAAGAATACTGGGAAATGAATATAAACTGCTTGCATTTTTGTTTTTCTTCCCGGGTTATTTATACCTTCTGAATTCAATTCTCCCTGTACAACAAGAAAACTGTCCTGTTCTGCACAAATATATTGTATCCAGGATATACTGTAACCTATTCAACATGTAAAGGACTGCTTGCCATCTGGGGTAATGGGTGGAGGGAGGGAGGGGAAAAATCGGAACAGAAATGAATGCAAGGGATAATGCTGTAAAAAATTACCCTGGCATGCGTTCTATCAATAAAAAGATATTAAAATTAAAAAAAAAAAGGAAATCACTGTAACTTTGAAGAAAAGAATATCAGTGGAACGATAAGATCATAAACCAGACTTGTAGTTAAGAAAAAAAGGGAGAGGAAAAAAGTGGAGGTATGAATTATATTTGGCTTCTCAATAAATATGGGCTAATGAAGATGGATGACAAATCAAGCTTTTTTTTTTCCCCACTTTGGTTTGCATTTGGTTTGTTTTTGTTTTTTGTTTTTGTTTCATATTGTTTTGTTTTGTTTTTGAGGATGATTAAAGTGTGGATATGTCTTTTGGGACAATGCTTTCTGGAGTGAAAGAGAAGTCCACAAAAAAGGCATATAAATAATGCATTATTAGGAAGAGGAAAAAAGAGGGAGAATTTGTTAAATGGCCTCAACATTTCAATAAAAACTACTCCTCGTTTATCTTTAGGAGTTCTTCATTGCCTTCCAAAATCTATAGTCAGGCAATTAATATACTCAATAATAAATTCCAAGTAACCTTGCCAGCTAAAGTGCATACTTCAACTTTATTCATTCTATAATCATAATCACTATTTCTGCATCACTTCTTCTCCTCTCTTCTGTGGACGTTTTTATATAGCATCCCTCATTCTGGAACAGATAAAGAATTCCACTTTTTCCCCCTTACTCCATATCTACATGTCAAAATCTTTCTTCAAGATCCAGGTCAAGGATCTCGTCCTTGATGTATTTTCTGATTATATCTAGAGGTAATTCTTCCTTAAATGTGGTACTCTCACTACTCAGGTATATTAATATCATTACAATTTGGATTTTATTTCTCTTCATATCTCATCCTCTATGAAATTTTGTTCCTTGAGTTTTGTATTACCATGTTCTAGCAGAGTGCATTGCATTGTGAATTTTTAATTAATGTTTATGGAATTAAATGTTACTAATAAAAATACTTTCCCTCCACTCAAAGCTTTTCCAGTATTTTCCACATTTTATAAATTATGAATTAAATAAAAAAGAATAGTCCAGAGTCTCACTTTTTAGTGGACTAGCCAATCATTAAAAAGTGGTATGATCGGGATTGGCTTTCCTATACGTTCTGTATCATCATCATTATCATTATCCTCCTCCTCTTCCTCCTCCTCCTCCTCCTCATCATCATAGCAGTAAGCTTTAAAATTTGCAAAGCACTTTATATATGTTATCTCATTAGATCCTCACAACAATCCTGGATGGGAGATGTTATTATTATACCTATTTTTCCCTTGAGGAAAATGAAATTTAAAGTAACTTGCCCAGGAATCATATTACCTACTAAGTTTCTGAAATAGGATCTGAAATCAGGTTATTGTGACATAATCTGCAATTCTGGAGTATGCTCTAAACTCTTATCCTCAGTTTCAAATTAGAGACTGGAATTAACATTTCAGAAAAATGTTAAGTATGATACTCAAAGCTTTTGGGAAATATTTCACCAACTATCTAAAAAGGAACAAAAAAACAGGGTGGGGGAAAGGATAACAATACAAAACATAAAGAAAGCCTTGGCTCAATTTGTTCTATCTGATCGCAAACATTTTATTAACATTGTAATAGAACTTTTGCTCAAACATTAAGGCTAAATTCACTTTTATTTAAATCTCCTATATAATAGACAAATACTTTTAGCTGAGTTTTTAATGTATTAAAAAAAACAGAGAAAAAATGAGAACAAAAAAGTTTTGACTCCTTCCCCTTCCCCCAAATGGCTAAATGACAATTAATCCTGTATTTCATTATTTTCTATATAATAAATAGTTTTTCTCATATGTTCCCCCTTCACAGGAAAGACATTGATTCCTTTCCCCAATGTTTCATCAATTTGACTTGTTTGTTTTCTGCTGCCACATAGTCTATAGAGTCTTTCTTGATCCTTTTAATTTTTCTCACCTTAGGTGAATCTCATATCTTCTTATTTACATTTCTCCTCACCATTTGTCAACCTCTTTTGTATCACATCATGATATTTTTAAGGGGGGAAGGAAAAATATCCCATATTTGTAAGTGCAAGTGCATTATACTTCTTTTTGTGATCAACATCTAGGATTTTATGTGTTTATTGAATGAATGGTAGCTAGGTTGTACAGAGGATAGACTTGGAGTCAGGAAGATCAGAATTTAACTTGGCTTCAGACACTTACTTATTATTTGTGTAATCTTGGGCAAATCACTTCTCCTCACTCTGCCTCAATTATCTCACTTGTAATATGAGGGAAATAATAGTACTACCCCCTTTCCCAGGGTTATAATAAGATTAAAATAAGTTCACATGCATAAAGAATTTGGAAAATTATCAAGTTATATAAAGGTAGTTGTTATTGTTATTAAATAATCCAATCATAACAAAATTAATGTCTAAACTATCCAAAAGATCGCCTCCATTTCCTTTGTGAAATATCCCTATGCTTGGAAACCATATAAGTCCCCCACACTCAAAAACTCCTTATGATGTTTTATCATCCTGGCATCACCTACACCATACATGTGATCAGAAGAAGAGGGACCAAAACTTTGAAAAAATATAATACTTTAAATTTCCTTGTTTTCCAAGACCATGCCATCTGGAAAACACCAACTGTGAAGAGTCAAATGGTTCTTCCCTAATGAAAGTATATCCTATTATTTGGCACATACAGTATATCAATTCCTCAGTGAAAAGCTTTGGCAGGTCACCAGACTACTTTCTATGGTGTCATATGACATTAGTTGTATATAGGACACTGCGGCACTGTGATAAATTTGCATAGAAAAATTTGTGGATGAAATCAAGGCTGCCATGAGCCTCCCAGTCTGGCAAGGTTTCAATATATTTCTTGAAATAATTTGATCTTTGCATTGTGCAGAATGGTAAAAGTGTTTAGGTGTAAAAAAAGATGTCTTCTTTTCACAGTGAAATCAAATTCCTGGATGCCTTAAAATTCTGTTTGTTGTACATATTGCATTGCAAGGCTTACTAGGTCATGATAAATGAATATCCTATATTTGATAGTCTGATAAATTTTAAAAGAATGTTTAATAACATTCTTCATGCATTATTTCCCCTTGAATGATATCAGATTTTTTTCTTATGGGAGTTCAAAAACCAAGTATCTTTTTACTTCAGATGCCATAAGAAATAATAAATAAAAAGAATACTCATAAATTACATGATTTTAGGTGACTATACAACATATGTATAGGTATATGCATACATGTATGCTTATATATACATATAAAATTTGTGAGTATATAATTGAAATTCAGAAAGCATATGTTATCAAGTGATCTTAAAAATGTTTAGTAAAGTAAAGGTTTATGGTCTTTTACCTCATTTATTATAGTATAGTAATAGTCCATTACATTGATGTATTACTGTAGAAGGCCACAGATAGTGGGGGAACTCTGGGTGAGGCATAAGACCCTTCAGCCCAGAGAGAATCTGCTGACAATGTCTGTTGGCTCCCCACCTCCCCTAAGGGCTCTTGACCTTCCTGAGAAGTCATGAGATGGTGACAACCTGTGTTACAATTGAAGCAGAGTGATACCAGGTGGCAAAGAGTCATCTACATACAATAGCAAGTTGTTTATGTGGTCCCACATGCACAGTATATAGTTAGCACATGCTGTGTTTTGCTTACATAGGGGTATTAGGATATATAAGGGTGAGAGGTTTGGAAGAAACAGATTCCATGTTTGACCATCCATGTGAGTCCTGCCTCATCACTCCTCACTAACACTAAGAACTCAGGATAGTACCAAGGTCCTCCAGAAAGCTAGTCTGCTCACAACATTTGGCGCTCACTGTGGGACTCCACAGTGGGGCCCTAGAAAGTAAGGTACACAGCAACTCAACTGACACAATTGGCGAATTAGATGAAGGAATCCCCATGAATTAAGTATAAAAATAGGCAAGTGGGAAGATTTGGTAATTCAATTAAAACTAGTCATTTTCATTTTTCAACTGAAATGGCATAATTGCTAACAAAAGAGCCTCCCTCCCCTAAAGCATGCTTAGTTGGGTTAGTGGAGAAGCAAGGTTTGTTGGTAACTCAGAAGCAGGTCAATTAGTTCTCTGGTGCTCTGAAGTGCACTTCTCTGTGGCTCTCCAAGGAAGAGAGTTTGGAGCCAGAGATGTGGAAGGTAGTGGGAGAACAACTAACTGAAAACAAAGGGATAAAATTGTCTTTAAGGAATCCCACAAGTTTTAAAATAAGGAAAGATTTTTAAATTATTTGTGTAAATTTATGGAATAAAACAAGTTTTTCCATAACAATACAATAAAAACATTACATATGAAACTGCAAATTCATTATGTACAACTTGTTATTCCCCTTAAATAGACCACAAAGTTATGTAAATTTCTTGCATTCTGGTTTTTCCCCCTTTTCTTTTTTTTTTTTCCTTTCTTTTTTTTTTTTAATAGTTTTTTTTATTTACAAGTTATATGTATGGTTAATTTTACAGCCAAACCTTTTGTTCCAGTTTTCATAAGGAAAGATTTTAACTTGGATGGCCAAACAAGGAAGTATCAGGAGAAAAACAAAGCAGAGAGTTGTTGCCCATATTCCCAGAGAGTACAGCACATGGGATGGAGCTAAGGAAGTCTTTTTTTTTTTTTTTTTTTTTTTTTGTATTTTGTTTATTTATATTGTTTGTTACGGCTCTAGGAGGTTTGAGGGGTATGATGCTTCTCAGTTTCTCAGCCCATCTTCACTTCAGCCTGTGCATTTGCCCTTGGGGTAGCCTCTGATTCCAGAATCTTCTCCCTCAAACTCTGCCTTAATGGGCAAGAGGGGAAGGAGCTGGAGGGGTGATGATACTATCAGCTTCTCCAGCACAGTTTTGTCCTCCTGTGTCCCAAGGCAAGGCAAAAGAGAAGAGACTTTTTATTGCAGTCAGTATTACTATTGATTACTTTGGCTTTTTAGGCATGGCTGCTCTTGAATGCCTACCAACCCTTATACTTATCCCCATCCATTGGAAAGTTAATATACCAATGTGGGTGAAAGAGTGTTCCTTATTGAGTGAAAAATTTCAGGTCTTATTAGATGTAGAGGAGCAACTTGACTAAGGACACCTATAACCTTCTCTAAGTCCTTGGAATTCCCCTGTATTTGTTTTAACAAAGAAATCTGGAAAATGGAGGATATTGACTGATTTGAGAAAAGTAAATGAACAGATGGAAACTAGGGGAACTCTTCAGCTTAGGCTTCCATCTCCTACTCAATTGCCTAAAAATGGCCTCTTTGGGTTGTAGACATTAAGGATTGTTTCTACTCTATCCCTCTGGATAAGGAGGATATGAAAAGATTTGCATTTTCAGTGCCCAGTGTTAATTTAGTTGAGCCTTATAAAAGATTTGGATGGACAATTTTGACACAGGGAATGAAAAATATCCCTACCATGTGTCAAATATATGTGGCTTCTGCTCTTACTCCTGTAAGTAAAGCATTTGCAAAAGTTGTGTTATTACATTACATGGATGATATATTGGGGTATGCACCTGAGGAGTAAATGTTAGAAGTGTGTCTACAATAAGATCCTGGAAATACTAAGGAATTACAAATTGCGTATAGCTCCAGAAAAAATTCAAAGGCACACTCCTTTTCAATATTTAGGATATGAAGTATACCCTAAGGTGCTTACAATACAAAAACTTTCTTTAAGAACATGTGTCCAGTATTACTAGGCTTAACTACCTGTCAATTGCAATCATTATATGACATTTTAAGGAGAGACACTGCTTTAGACTCAACATGCCAACTTACCAAAGATGCTCAAGAGTCTTTGAGAGAGGTTGAACTGGCTTTATCCAATGTGATTTAAAGAATTACTCAAAAACCCTTGGAAATCTCAGTCTTTGCTACAAAAGAGACACCCATAGCAGTCCTTCACCAAGAAGACAATGTGACCGAGTGGGTAAACTCTTCAAGCACCATCAAACCAAAACCTTATTCCTTACCCAATATTCATGGTTAGAATCTTATTCAAGGCCTTTAAGCAAGTAATACAATTATCTGGGATAAGACCTGACAAGATATATACCTTTTATACCAATGCACAAACTAATGTATGCTGTGAAACCATCCCAGAGTGGCAAATTTTATTGGCCACAGTTCCAAATTTTACACATGGGCCTCCTTTAAAGATAACCTGATTATTACATAATTGACAATGGATTTTATTATTATTATTATTTCACTTTTTTCCAAGTTTTTTGTTTTCTTTTATTATATATTGATTTCTCATGAAGCCATTAGCTTCCATTTGTTCAATTCTAATTTTTAAGGAATTATTTTTTTTTATCAATGAGCTTTTGTATTTCCTTTCCTATTTGTTCAATTTTGCTTTCTAAGGAATTCTTCTCCTCATTAACTTTTTGTATTTCCTTTTGCACCATTCTCAATTTTTTTTCCAAAATTTTTTTTTATCTCTCTTGATTTTCAAAACTCCTTTTGAGCTCATTTATAGCCTCAGACTAAGTCTTATTTTTTGAAGGCTTTGGATTTCATCAAATCAATTCTAAACTAATAACATTTATATTTTCCCTTTCAAGTGAGTTTGTGTACTTTATTTTTATGTGGGACTTTCCATCCTGACTCCCAGAATTCTGACAGAGGAAATAGATTAATGAAAGACAAGGCAATACATAAAAATAATTAAGTGACACTGGATGTCTTTTCCAAGAGTTTATTCCCTTACCAATGAATACTGTGGTCATTGCTTCTTTGTTTACCTAAACAAAACTTTCTGCTAAAGCTTAAGCTGTTTGCTTTTTCCTGGAAGAAATTATCCAGTTCAATCATCTCCCAATTCTTTTACTACCATTTGTCCATCTTGTATTACCTACAATCACAGAATCCAAATTATTTTCCTTTCTTCATTGTACTATTCACAGCTTTCAGTTAAAAATTTAACTTTTCCTACGTTTTAATCTCTGATTTGAAAGAAAAAGCATATGAACTGGACCATAAATTGCATCTCAAATATTATCCTTTATATCATGCTGAATCATACTACACAGAGGGATTCTATTTAAATCATTCGTCACAGATATATGTTGTTGCACACATTTTGGGGCCTTGCTCACAGCAGGTCATGTTGCAAAGAGTTAAGCGGGATCTCAGTTAAATATCGGTTTCTGATATTTGATAGCTATACGAGTATGAGAGAGTAATTTAAAATCAGCCTCGGTTTCCTGAGTAATAATTTCAGTGTTACTGAACTCACAGTATTGTTTTATGAATCAGAAAAAATAAATATTAAAATGATATATAAATATCTAATATTATTATAAGAATTTCCACAGATTATACTAATTCTCCTAAAGAAGAAGATTTAAGAAAATCCAAAAAAGGAATTTTTAAAGAGGGCTACACTGAAGAAAACTGAAGCAAATCATCTAACTTTTGAATTGTACAGAATTCAGAGAGCAGGAAATAGCTGTTATCCAGCACTGACCACTGTGGTTAGACTTATGCAAATTCTCTCTACTTCTCCCATGGTAATATTCAGAGAATGATACTCCTACTCTCTGAGTGCAGAAAAAGGCCTAAGAATGAATATTTCCCTCTAGATCTGTGATTTTCATCTGCACGGCAAAACCTGTGGAAACCCTTTCCACTAACGTTACAACTGATCATCTTAGAGAATTTCCTGGGGAAATAAGAAGTTCATGGACTTGCTGATGGACACACAGTATGACTGTATTAGAAGAAAGATATGAACTCTGATATTCCTTAATGTAAGGCTTGCCCATTCATACTATTACCAGATTAAAAAAACCAAGAGAGTTAAGCTGTGAAGGCATAAAATAACAATTCCAGGCAATAACCCTGAGGTCAAAAATCAGGCTTTTTCCCTCACTGAGACTGACTGAAGATCTTAAGAGACTTTGAACATAAACTGGGGCTGGAAGAGATATCAGAGGCTACTTCATGCAGGCCTTTCATTTTACTGATGAGGAAAGAGAAGTTTAACTTTAGGCACTTAAAAGATTTAATTGTGACAGTGTCAGAGATTTAGACACAGGTCCTCTCTTTCTAAACTCAGTGTTCTCTCCATTGAGCAACTAATTAGTGACAGACTTCGGCCTAAAACCCAAATGACCCCTTCCCAAAGCAGGGTACTTTTATCATACTTTGATATTCAAAGACTTCTTTGATTAGAGACCTGAAAGCATTTCTTCTGCTAGTCAGATATAGTGCCTCCCATATTTAGCCTCTAAGTATACCAGTTGAATAGGTGCAAGTAAAACGTTTCTGTGGTTCTCAATATTTTCTACCAAACTTGACCATACTTGTGGCACAACTTGGAGCACACAACAAAGATAAATTACAATTATCTTTTGTCTTTAGCTAAATAAATCATAAAATTGTGCCATTGGCATGAATCTACTTAGCTATTGACTAAATCCATTACTGAGCTAATGCCTTAGAATTTATTTGAAGCTATTTAAGGGAAGAGTTTAAGCAGTCTATCTTCCTCTTCCTCTAGCTAGAGACAGGACTCCTGTCTCCAAAGTGAAAATGAAAAAGCACATGGGACTGACTAGGTTCTTTTACTACTTGCATGAGTCTGGGTAAGTCACTTAACTCTGTTTGCTTCAGTTTCCTCATTAATAAAATGAGCTGAAGGAACTAACAAAGCACTTCAGTATCTTTGGGGGAAAAAAATGGATCATGGGGATTCAGAAAAATTGAAAACAAACTAACTGAACTAATTACGAGGTACTCTGCTTATTCATGGTACATGAACTTTCACTATATAGACAAAGCCAGCACTTGTGGACTGATTTATCTCAACCCTTTAGTCAAACTAAATGAGAAGAGAATTCTCACTCCTTGTTTTCATTTTTTAAAATAATTACTTTAAAGCAGAAGTTGAATATTCAAGCTTCAGCTCATATGATCATTGGTTTAGAGCTGGAATCTACTTTATATAGACATCATGTAGTACAATTCCTTTGTTTTATAGATGAAGAAACTTGAGTATCAGAGAAATTGTATATTCTGCCCAAAGTCACACAGTTAGCTGAGTAGCAATTCAAACTCAGTCCCTCTGATTCTCAATGCAGTGTATTTACATTGTAGTGTGATGCTTCTTTTTTTCTTTCCTCTCTATCTCTTTACTTCCAACTGCAACTACCTTCCTCTTCTCAATCAGCTTAAAAATTGATTTTGCTACATTATAGAGAAACTAATCAAAGATCTTTGCTTTTGCTTTTGCTGTCAGGTCTCCTTACTGAGTAGTAGTAAACTAAATTTATATTACAGAAATATTTGTTCTTGTTTTTATAACTAAACATGTTCAGACATAATGAAACTTTTTTTTTCAAATAACTGAGTTAAGGTATTATAGCATCCTATAAATGGTCAAACCACAATAACATATGTCTGGAAATTACAACTTTTATTTATGATGATGTTCCAAAATTCAATTAAGTCAACTTTAATCCCAAATACTAAAAATTAAAAAAAATTAAAAAATAAGTTCTCATTGCTAAGGTAGGGAAACCTAAATAGTCAAACACTGCAAAGTAATCAAAATTTTGAATTTAAAGAAGTATATTATACAATGCACTCAAAATTCTATGCATGATCAATAGAAAAAGCTGGAAGACAATTGCTCCTATCCTAACCCTTTAAAATGGAATGCTGTCCTAGCAAAGCTACTAGGGTTGAAAAAAAAAGGGAAAATCAATATGCATGGATATACAGAGTTAGAATAGCTTCTATTTCTCAAATGTTAAAGTCAATAGAGAGCCTATAAAAAACTCAATGTTATATAAAATGTAAATAAATTTATGATGATGGATCTGCCTTGCTTTCAAAGGAAACATAAATGTGCTCTTTAAATGGAATGATTCTTATGTAGAAGGTTTAGGATCTTTCAGATTTGTTACAGTAAGAGATCTTAATTAAGATTCATAATAACATATGGGAAGTATGAAAGATTTGTATGTCTGAGTGATTTTAAATTAATGAACAGTCCTTGTAACATAACTTAAAAATCAGCTTCCTTGCATAAAATCGACATTTTGCATCTACAACTTCACTTAGAGGAAACAAAGCACCTCACTTTGAGAGACATCTACTTTATTTTGCTATAAAAGTTCTATGAATAATATTTCTATTTGAAAACCTTGGGCCTCTCTTCCTATTCCTAGCCATGCAGTGTGCTGCAGCTATCACAAATCACTACTGTTCTGCTACAGATTTTCACTACATTAATGCCTCTATTGTATAATTACCCTAAGTTTTTTTTTTTTTTTAACATGGTTTTCTCTAAGCCAAATACAAATCTTATTTTCGTCTTATCTAAATTGAGCTATAGAAAAATCACCAACTTATTTAACATGTCCAGAAATATTTAATATATAATTCTCTATGTACAGGCAGGCATATAGAAAATTTACTGAACAACCCCGGATGGGAAGGTTTTGAGGAGTTATAATTTGTACAGTAGAGGAAATGCCTACATTGATAAGATCACTGAGCCATCCAAGGATATATCATCCAAATAGCTTGTTTGATTGTTTTAGTTTTTACCATTTTTGTTTATTTTTTCTCCTGTCTAGGAATGCTATAGTAGACTGGCTTCTTTTCTCTCAGACATGAAGCATATATTTGAAAGAAACTTGCAGGGATGTATAATATAATTTTTTATATCTGGGAAATGTCACCAAGGTCTAAAGGGAAAAGATAAAACTTTCATACTGCCAGTGGGATTCCAAAGTCCTTAATCATAACAAGTTTCTACTGAGTACTTTAGGTTTTTTTTTTTTTTTTTTTTTTTTAACCTGGGTAGTGACAGGAGAATCAAGTTCCTATCTGTATTCTTTTTCAGGAAATCCATCAGAAACCTAATTGCATGAAGCTGGGCAATCTGACCAGCCAGCATAACTATCTAGCATTGTGAACTATTTTTTTATTTTGGATTAAAGGAAATTGTCAGTGTACATTTCCCTATGTGATATTAATCATAATAATCCCTTTAAATATGTGAACAGTTTACTTTTTGTAGATATGTTAAAGGAATTGGATTATAGAGACATGCAAGAGATGAACAAATAAAGGAATCATGTAAACGAAGTAAACACTAAATTATTAGCTCAGTAATCTGAAAAACCTATTCTATTTCTATTCCACTGGATTGGTTTTCTTTCCCCTTATCACCATCTATGAAATATTGCTAATTATCAAGGTGGATAAATTTAGAGTTAAAAAAATTGAATTTTAATCCCACCTCAGACGTTCACTTTTTATATGACCCTCACAATAACTGAGCCTCACTAAGGTGCAGTTTCCACCTTTGGAAAATGGGATAATAATGGCACCTTCCAAAGAAGATTATTAGAAGGCCCAAATAAGCTAATATTCATAAAATTCTTTGAAAGTCTTGCATACTATATAAATATGAGTTATTGCTACTCTTCTTATTATTGAATCAACAAACACATGCTGACTTTCAGTAAAAAGTTATAAGGCAAAATAACATATTGTCTTCAACAATCTAAAAGAGTTTGACAAGAACATATTTTAAGAATTAAAATATACTTTAGAAAATATCTAACACGTCATGGAGAATACTAAGTTATTTAGAGTAGTCATTCCCAAAGTATGGTCTTGGGACCCTTTAGAGATCCTTAAATTCTTTGATAGCATCCACAAGTTAAAAACTGCTTTCATTATGATATGAATTTATTTTAGTTTTTAAAATGATAAATATTACTAGATACAACAGACATAAACCAAAGCTCAAAAAAGCTGAGAATCACTGAGCTAGGATGATAAGAAATAAAAATCCAAAATAGTCATATTCTCCATTAATATAAAATAGTGTAGTCATTTCAAAAGTAAATATATATATATTGCTCTTGATGGTTAGAGATACAAATAATTATTAAAATATATTACCCCAAAATGTAGGGTAAAATTGCCCTACAATTACCCCAAAATTACCCCAACATGCCAAAGGAAAATGAGATAGTATATTTTGTTACTGTACAACAAATACTTTGTCCTGATAACAAATAATGTAAACATATAATATTATATATTATATATGTGTGTGCATATATAAACATTGTTATATATAATATTTTGTAACTTATCTTTAAGTAATCTCAGGACACATATTGATAAAAATGGAAAATTATCACTCAGTTAAAAAATTAAAAAGTAGAAATTTTTAAGTGTTGTCTGGTAGTTTACCAATGCTAAATGGTCTTGTAATGAAAAGGTATGTGTTAAAGGTTGGAGTGGGGGAATAATCAGGAAAAATGTATATATTTAAATAAAATAGTTTAAATAAAATAGTTGACATTTTCATGTTATATTAATGTTTATAAGCATATAATAATTAGCTCTATTAGTTTTTCCAATAGCATTGTTATGTGGGAATTACTGTGAAAAAATGAAAAACAAACAAATAAATGAAGACCCAAGCAATAGAACTAAAATTTTCTTCACCTTACATAGTTAAATTAAGGCATACACAAGGAAAAAAAAACGTTTTTATAAATTGTGTATGATATGTTGTCTAAAGATGACATGTGGATTTCTAGACTATGCCTTAAATTAGAAATAGCAAACCATTTGGCTAAGGATCAAGTGACCTAAAAAGAAAAATTTGCCTGTTATCTAACAAATGTAACTTAAAATTATTTGAACAACAAAGCAAAAAATCTTCTATACTATTTGTCTATCAATCTAGATATCATAGAGAGTAGCATTAATGAAAGAAGACCAATTAAGACACTTAGAAATTTAAAAATGCTAAAAATCCAAGAAATGAAACAATAGTAAATCCTAGAACACCAAATGTGTGGACAATAACTAAAGTTTATGTACTAAAGGAAACAGACAAATTTAATCTTAAGGTAATTTTATATGATTTAAATGAAACCCATGACTTGAATATAATTTTTAAAAACAAAATAGAAAAAGATGGGTTTGTGGATATTAAAAATATGTATTAAAATTTTACACAAAAGAAGAAATCCAAGAATGAGAGGGAGGAAGTATAATGGAAAGCATTTGAACAAAGATCAAAGGAGAGGCAAAATTAATCATTTCTATCCTCTGAATATTTTACACTCATCATAGACAAGTAAGATGCAGTAGAAGAGGATTTGGAGAAGTGGAACACAAGCCTGAAAAAAGGACTATTATGATAGTCATGGGAAACTTGAATAATCTAGATATCTACTGAAACTGGCAATTTTCTAAAAAAAAAAAATTACTAATTGAATTGCCTTAATAATTCCATCAATTAATAATCTGAAGAATTTTTTTAAATGGGGAGAATTTTATATTAGTCAAGATTCTTATTTAAAAAATGAATTTGTTGTTGAATTATAAGTGATAGAAACCTTGGAATGAATTGAATGCTGCTTTTTAGAATTTGTGATAATGGAAGAAAATCTGGTTACGATTAGACAGACACTTGATTTAAGAACATATTTCAGAGTTCCTAGAAAGAGTAGTTTGAATTTTATAGACTAAAATTCAACTGAAATGTAAGATGCTCAAGAATGAAATTCTGCAGACACAAAGATTAAAAATTTCTGAAGTAAAAAAGGCAAAATTAGCTGACTTTTGCACTTGAAAGGGCAGAATAAAAATGGCTAACAGAGTGTTGAACTTTAAGATAAGTGAGGAAATAATATAGCTGCTTTTGATATAATTCAGATCATTAGACCCACATGAATACCGTTGAATAATAAAAGAGAGCACCCAGTCCTGATTCTGATGATTGCTCATTGAAAAAAGAAGGTATACCTGTTTGACGATGTATTCTGATGGAAGTGGATCTCTTCGATAAAGAGAGCTAATTCAGTTTCAATGGATCAAAAATGGACAGAAGCAACTACACTCAAAGAAAGAACACTGGGAAATGAATATAAACTGCTTGCATTTTTGTTTTTCTTCTCGGGTTCTTTATACCTTCTGAATCCAATGCTCCCTGTCCAACAAGAGAACTGTTAGGTTCTACATACATATATTGTATCTAGGATATACTGTAACCTATTTAACCTATAAAGGACTGCTTGCCATCTGGGGGAGGGGGTAGAAGGAGGGAGGGGAAAAATCAGAACAGAAGTGAGTGCAAGGGATAATGCTGTAAAAAAATCACCTTGGCATGGGTTCTGTCAATAAAAAGTTAAAAAAAAAAAAAAGAAAAGAAGAAGTCTTCCCACATTTGTCATTTTCCTTTACTGTCACATTGGCAATTTGACAGATGTGGAGAAGTAGCTCAGAATTGTATTTCTATTATCAACAGTGATATAGAGCATATTAAAATATGATGGTAGATAACTTTAATTATTCTGTCTGAAAAAAATGCCTATTCATATACGTTTGACCATTCATCAATTAAAGAATGATGTATTTCTATAAATTTGAATCATTTTTCTATATGTTTGAGAAAAGAAGTCTGTATCAGTTTTTCATATTACTGAATACCAACTATATATTTCCCTTCATTCTATTTCTTATCCCCATTTATCCTAATATCTCTCTGCTGTTACACTAATTATTCTCAAGTGCTTTGCTTCTGACTTTCACATGCCCCAAACTGCCCTCCCTTTTATCAGCTCTCCTGGCATTTCTTATCCTTTTCCTTTCCTAATTTTCACTATGGTAGAATAAATTTCTACAGAATGGTTGAATAGATTTCTACTGTATGGGAGTATTATTGTTTCAGATAATTCCAGTGAGAATAAGTTTTATGTATTCCCCTCCTGCTTTGCTCATTTTTTCTTTCATTATAATTTATCCTATTCTACTCTTCCTCTCTTCTCTCATACTTTTTCCCTTTTATCTCCGAATTTTATTTTATTTTTAAATAATTATATCCAACTCCTTTCTTTCAATGTATACTTGTATACATCTTGTAACTGCTTTAGTAATGAAAAGACTTTTGGACTTATTTTGTTCTTATCAATTTCTCATGTAGGAATATAAGCAGTTTAACCTTGTTGAATCCCTTATTGTTTCTCTTTCCTATTTGCCTTCCTTTGATTTCTTTTGGATCTTCTATTAGAAAGTAGAATTTTCTATTCAGCTCTGATCTTTTCAGCAGGAATGCTTCAAAATCCTTTATTTCACTGAATGTCAGTTTTTCTCTGAAGGCTGATACTTAATTTTGCTCACTAGGTGATTCTTGATTGTAATTCTATTTTGTCTTCTGGAATATTGTATTCCAAGCCTTTAATTTCAAATTCTTTAACACTGAAGCTGCTAAATCTTGTAGATCCACTCTATATTATTTCTTTCTATATGCTTGCAATATTTTCTCCTTAACTTGGGAGGTCTGGAATTTGACTATAATATTCCTGAGAGTGTTAAATTTGGAATCTCTTTCAGAAGTGACTTGTGAATTCTTTAAATTTCTATTTCACCATTGCATTCTAGAATATCAGAGCAGTTTTCATTTATAATTTTTTGAAAGATAATGTCTAATCATCTTTTTTGATCATGGCTTTCAGATAGTCCAATAGTTTTAAATTTAGAAAAAGAAAAAGAAAAAACTCCCAGTTGAACATCAAATTAGAAATTCTGAAAATCCTGAAACTGGAAAGATTGAAAGAATTAAAAAAAAATACTATTAAGCTAATAAATCTAGGAGTTGGTTCTAGGTGGGGAAAGGGTATGGGGGAAGATAGACAAACCATTGCTTAATCTGATTATTTTTTTAAAAGGCAGAAAAGAAAATATCCAATATCAATACTGAAAAAAATTTGAAATCACCACCAAAGAAAGAAGATAAAAGCAATCATTAGGAAATATTTTGTCTAATTATATGCCAATTAATCTGAAAATCTGAGTGAAATCTATGAATATTCTTGCAAATAAAAATTACCTAGGTTAACAGATAAGGAAATAGAATCTTTAAATAACCCTATTTCAGAGAAAGAAATTGAACAAGCCATTAATGAACTTTCTAGGAAAAAACTCTAGGGCCAGACAAGTGCACAAGTAAATTCTACCAAACATTTGAAGATCAATTAATTCCAATAGTATAAAAATTATTTGGAAAAACATGTGAAGAATGTGAAAAAATGTTTGTAGCAACCCTTTTTTGTAGTGACAAAAGACTGGAAACTAAGTGGATGCCCATCAGTTGGGAAATGGCTGAATAGATTATATTATATGAATGTTATGGAATACTATTGTTCTATAAGAAATGATCAGAAGGATGATTTTAGAGAGATCTGGAGACATAGGCTTACATGAACTGATGCTAAGTGAAATGAGCAGAACCAGGAGATCATTGTACACAGCAGCATCAATATTATACAACAATCAATTCTGATAAACGTAACTCTTTCCAATAATGAAATCTATACTCAGAGAGGACTGTAGGAGCTGAGTGTGGACCACATTCTCACTCTTTTTGCTGTTGTTCACTTGCATTTTGTTTTCTTACTCATTTTCTTTCCTTTTTGATCTGATTTTTCTTGTGCAGCAAGAGAATTTTATAAATATGTTTACACATATTGGATTTAACACATTTTAACATGCATAACAAAAAATAAATAAAATAACATACTGTAAAAAAAAGAAAGAAGAATACGTGAAGAAAGAGTTTTATGAAACTCTTTTTATGACACAAATGTGGTGCTGATACAGAAACAATGAAGAGTTAAAATAGAGAAAGAAAATTATAAACCAATTTCCATAATGAATATTGATGCAATTATTTTTAATACACTAGCAAGGGAATTAGAGCAATCTATCACAAGGATTATTTACTATGATCAGGTGGAATTTATATCAGGAATGCAGGACCAGTTTAACATTAGGAAAACTGTAAATGTGCTTGGCCATATTAATAAAAAAAACCCATCAGATAATAGATAATTAATTCAATAGCTATTGAAAAAGTTTTTGACAAAATACAGTACCAATTCCTATTGACACTAAAGCACAGAAATAAAGGAAGTATTCCTTAAAAGGACAAACAATATCTATCTTAAACTCTCAGCAAACAGCATCTGAAAAGTAAAGCTAGCAGCCTTCCTAATAATGTCAGGCATGAAGCAATGGTGTCCATTATCACCATTTTTATTTAATTTAAACAAGTTGAAGGAAATATAATAAGCAATAAGGAACCAAAACTATCACTTTTTGCAGATTATATGATGGTATACTTAAGGAAACCTATGATGGTATATTAAAGAAACAACTAAAAAAGCTACTTAAGATAATTTATCACTTTAGCAAAATTGCAGGATATAAAATAAACCCACATAAATCATCAGCATTTCTTTATATGACCAAGAAATCCCAGCAGCAAGACTTGTAAAGAGAAATTTCATTTAAGGTAGCTTTAAAAACATAAAATACTGTTAAGATAAACCTTGAAGTTATAGGAACACAAATATAAAACACCTTTCATAAAGTCAGAGCTAAACATCTAGAAAAATATCAATTGCTTAAAAGTAGGTTGAACTAATGTAATAAAAATGACAATTTTTAAATTAAAAATGCCTAAACTCATTTGTTCATTCAGTGCCATATCAACCAAACTATTCCAACAATTGATAGAGCTAGAAAAACAATAACAAAATTCCTCTGGAAGAACAAAAGATCAAGAATATTAAGGGAATTAATGAAAAAAAAAAGTACTAAGGAAAGTAGTCCAACGATACCAGATTTCAGTCTATACTATAAAGCAGTAATCATCAAAAACATCTCGTCTTGGCTAAGAAATAGAGTGATAGATCAGATTCAGTACCCAAGATACAACAGTCAATAACCACAGAAACCTGGTGATTTATAACCCCCAAATCCCCAGTCTTTGTAATAAGAACTCACTATTTGACAAAATCTTTTGGGAAAGTTGACAAATAATAGAACACAAACTAGGTATAGATCAGCATCTCATACTGTATAGAAAGATAAGATCTTAATCAGTTAATGTTTTAAATATAAAGGGTAACATTCTTTGGTTAATTCTTAATATAAGCAAATTAAAAGAGGAAAGAATTGTCTACTAGTCAGAGCCAGATGTATGGGGAGGTGAAGAATTCATAATCAAACTAGAGATAGAAAAAAATCATAAGATTCCAAAGAGAAAATGTTGATTATGTCACATTAAAGGGAAAATAAAAACTTTTGGATAAACAAAACCAAATGCAAATAAAGGCAGAAAACTGGAAGTTTTTTTTTTTTTGTTTTTGTTTTTGTTTTTTTTTGGATAAGGCATTTGAGGTTAAGTGACTTGCCTAGGGTCACACAGCTAGTAAGTGTCTGAGGTCAGATTTTAACTCAGGTCTTCCTGAGTCCACTCATTCCTTATAATAAATAAATAGTTAAAGAATATGAACAGGCAACTTTCTGATACATAAATAAAAACTATCAATAGAAATATGAAGAAATATTCTAAACCACTTTTGCTCAGAGAAATACAAAATTAACAACTCTGAGGTACCACTGCATACCTTTTAGGTTTGCTAACATGACAAAAAAGAAAAGGATAAATGTTGGAGAATATGCAGAGAAACTGAGACATTATATAGTATTGATGGAACGTGAACTGATACAATCATTTCTGGAGAGCAATTTGAAACCGCACCCAAAGAGCAACCAAATTGTGCATGCCTTTGATCCAATAATATCACTATTATGTCTATATCCCAAAGATATCATAATAGGAAAGGACCTACATATGCAAAAATATTTATAGAAGCTCTTTCCACAGTGCCAAAATATTGGAAATTGAGAGGCTCCCAATCAATTGGGGAATGGCCAAACAAGTTGTGGCATAAGAATGTAATGGATTACTATTGTGCTATAAGAAATTATCAACAGGTAAATTTCAGAAAAACCTGGAAGTACTTGCACAAACTTATGCAAAATAATGTGGGCAGAGCTAATAAAACATTATAAAGATTAGCAACATTGTATGATGATCAACTCAGAATGTCTCTGCTTTTCTTAACCAACACAATGAGCCAAGACAAACACAAAGGATTATAATGGAAAATTTTATCTACATCTAGATAAAGAACTGATGAACCCGGAATTGCAGGTTGAAGCATTTTTTTTTTCACTTAAAATTTTTCTTTGTGTGATTATATTTTCTCTTTTGATCCATTTCTTCTTTCACAAATGAGACTAATGAGGAAATATGTTTGCATGATAGCAAACATATAACCTTTATCAAATTGCCTATCATTTTCAGAAAAGGGGAGGGGAGGAATAGAGGGAGAAAAATCTGAAAATCAAAATCTTGTAAAAATGAATATTTTTTTTTCTTGACATGTAGCTGGGGAGAAAAATGCTACTAAATATATATGGAAACAGCTTCAGAAAGAATTTAATTGACAAAAATCTATTATACCTTTCCCATCCCATACTGCCTCTCAAATCTACCTACAATTTTGAATAATACCTAACATTACTACAATTCTACTATATACTTCAATCAAAAACTTAAAAGCACCTGAATCTCACCTATTCCTCCATATCTTAAGAATGACAATTAATCCAATTGGTGCTTTAAGATATAATGCCTGTTTTTCTCTCGTGTAGTAATGAGAGTTACCAACCCTAAAATTAATTAAAAGCATTGTTCCAGAGCTGTTTGCAATTAATGTCAAGTGCTTTGCTTCTGACTTTCACATGCCCCAAACTGCCCTCCCTTTTATCAGCTCTCCTGGCATTTCTTATCCTTTTCCTTTCCTAATTTTCACTATGGTAGAATAAATTTCTACAGAATGGTTGAATAGATTTCTACTGTATGGGAGTATTATTGTTTCAGATAATTCCAGTGAGAATAAGTTTTATGTATTCCCCTCCTGCTTTCCTCATTTTTTCTTTCATTATAATTTATCCTATTCTACTCTTCCTCTCTTCTCTCATACTTTTTCCCTTTTATCTCCGAATTTTATTTTATTTTTAAATAATTATATCCAACTCCTTTCTTTCAATGTATACTTGTATACATCTTGTAATTGCTTTAGTAATGAAAAGACTTTTGGACTTATTTTGTTCTTATCAATTTCTCATGTAGGAATATAAGCAGTTTAACCTTGTTGAATCCCTTATTGTTTCTCTTTCCTATTTGCCTTCCTTTGATTTCTTTTGGATCTTCTATTAGAAAGTAGAATTTTCTATTCAGCTCTGATCTTTTCAGCAGGAATGCTTCAAAATCCTTTATTTCACTGAATGTCAGTTTTTCTCTGAAGGCTGATACTTAATTTTGCTCACTAGGTGATTCTTGATTGTAATTCTATTTTGCCTTCTGGAATATTGTATTCCAAGCCTTTAATTTCAAATTCTTTAACACTGAAGCTGCTAAATCTTGTAGATCCACTCTATATTATTTCTTTCTATATGCTTGCAATATTTTCTCCTTAACTTGGGAGGTCTGGAATTTGACTATAATATTCCTGAGAGTGTTAAATTTGGAATCTCTTTCAGAAGTGACTTGTGAATTCTTTAAATTTCTATTTCACCATTGCATTCTAGAATATCAG
This sequence comes from Antechinus flavipes, assembly GCF_016432865.1. Lineage (NCBI taxonomy): Eukaryota > Metazoa > Chordata > Mammalia > Dasyuromorphia > Dasyuridae > Antechinus > Antechinus flavipes. The sequence goes on from NC_067403.1 coordinate 147,956,945, forward strand.
AGCAGTTTTCATTTATAATTTTTTGAAAGATAATGTCTAATAATCTTTTTTGATCATAGCTTTCAGATAGTCCAATAGTTTTAAATTTAGAAAAAGAAAAAGAAAAAACTCCCAGTTGAACATCAAATTAGAAATTCTGAAAATCCTGAAACTGGAAAGATTGAAAGAATTAAAAAAAAAATACTATTAAGCTAATAAATCTAGGAGTTGGTTCTAGGTGGGGAAAGGGTATGGGGGAAGATAGACAAACCATTGCTTAATCTGATTATTTTTTTAAAAGGCAGAAAAGAAAATATCCAATATCAATACTGAAAAAAATTTGAAATCACCACCAAAGAAAGAAGATAAAAGCAATCATTAGGAAATATTTTGTCTAATTATATGCCAATTAATCTGAAAATCTGAGTGAAATCTATGAATATTCTTGCAAATAAAAATTACCTAGGTTAACAGATAAGGAAATAGAATCTTTAAATAACCCTATTTCAGAGAAAGAAATTGAACAAGCCATTAATGAACTTTCTAGGAAAAAACTCTAGGGCCAGACAAGTGCACAAGTAAATTCTACCAAACATTTGAAGATCAATTAATTCCAATAGTATAAAAATTATTTGGAAAAACATGTGAAGAATGTGAAAAAATGTTTGTAGCAACCCTTTTTTGTAGTGACAAAAGACTGGAAACTAAGTGGATGCCCATCAGTTGGGAAATGGCTGTATAGATTATATTATATGAATGTTATGGAATACTATTGTTCTATAAGAAATGATCAGAAGGATGATTTTAGAGAGATCTGGAGACATAGGCTTATATGAACTGATGCTAAGTGAAATGAGCAGAACCAGGAGATCATTGTACACAGCAGCATCAATATTATACAACAATCAATTCTGATAAACGTGATTCTTTCCAATAATGAAATCTATACTCAGAGAGGACTGTAGGAGCTGAGTGTGGACCACATTCTCACTCTTTTTGCTGTTGTTCACTTGCATTTTGTTTTCTTACTCATTTTCTTTCCTTTTTGATCTGATTTTTCTTGTGCAGCAAGAGAATTTTATAAATATGTTTACACATATTGGATTTAACACATTTTAACATGCATAACAAAAAATAAATAAAATAACATACTGTAAAAAAAAAGAAAGAAAAATACGTGAAGAAAGAGTTTTATGAAACTCTTTTTATGACACAAATGTGGTGCTGATACAGAAACAATGAAGAGTTAAAATAGAGAAAGAAAATTATAAACCAATTTCCATAATGAATATTGATGCAATTATTTTTAATACACTAGCAAGGGAATTAGAGCAATCTATCACAAGGATTATTTACTATGATCAGGTGGAATTTATATCAGGAATGCAGGACCAGTTTAACATTAGGAAAACTGTAAATGTGCTTGGCCATATTAATAAAAAAAACCCATCAGATAATAGATAATTAATTCAATAGCTATTGAAAAAGTTTTTGACAAAATACAGTACCAATTCCTATTGACACTAAAGCACAGAAATAAAGGAAGTATTCCTTAAAAGGACAAACAATATCTATCTTAAACTCTCAGCAAACAGCATCTGAAAAGTAAAGCTAGCAGCCTTCCTAATAATGTCAGGCATGAAGCAATGGTGTCCATTATCACCATTTTTATTTAATTTAAACAAGTTGAAGGAAATATAATAAGCAATAAGGAACCAAAACTATCACTTTTTGCAGATTATATGATGGTATACTTAAGGAAACCTATGATGGTATATTAAAGAAACAACTAAAAAAGCTACTTAAGATAATTTATCACTTTAGCAAAATTGCAGGATATAAAATAAACCCACATAAATCATCAGCATTTCTTTATATGACCAAGAAATCCCAGCAGCAAGACTTGTAAAGAGAAATTTCATTTAAGGTAGCTTTAAAAAACATAAAATACTGTTAAGATAAACCTTGAAGTTATAGGAACACAAATATAAAACACCTTTCATAAAGTCAGAGCTAAACATCTAGAAAAATATCAATTGCTTAAAAGTAGGTTGAACTAATGTAATAAAAATGACAATTTTTAAATTAAAAATGCCTAAACTCATTTGTTCATTCAGTGCCATATCAACCAAACTATTCCAACAATTGATAGAGCTAGAAAAACAATAACAAAATTCCTCTGGAAGAACAAAAGATCAAGAATATTAAGGGAATTAATGAAAAAAAAAAGTACTAAGGAAAGTAGTCCAACGATACCAGATTTCAGTCTATACTATAAAGCAGTAATCATCAAAAACATCTTGTCTTGGCTAAGAAATAGAGTGATAGATCAGATTCATTACCCAAGATACAACAGTCAATAACCACAGAAACCTGGTGATTTATAACCCCCAAATCCCCAGTCTTTGTAATAAGAACTCAATATTTGACAAAATCTTTTGGGAAAGCTGACAAATAATAGAACACAAACTAGGTATAGATCAGCATCTCATACTGTATAGAAAGATAAGATCTTAATCAGTTAATGTTTTAAATATAAAGGGTAACATTCTTTGGTTAATTCTTAATATAAGCAAATTAAAAGAGGAAAGAATTGTCTACTAGTCAGAGCCAGATGTATGGGGAGGTGAAGAATTCATAATCAAACTAGAGATAGAAAAAATCATAAGATTTCAAAGAGAAAATGTTGATTATGTCACATTAAAGGGAAAATAAAAACTTTTGGATAAACAAAACCAAATGCAAATAAAGGCAGAAAACTGGAAGTTTTTTTTTTTTTTTTTTTTTTTTTTTTTTTTTTTGGATAAGGCATTTGAGGTTAAGTGACTTGCCTAGGGTCACACAGCTAGTAAGTGTCTGAGGTCAGATTTTAACTCAGGTCTTCCTGAGTCCACTCATTCCTTATAATAAATAAATAGTTAAAGAATATGAACAGGCAACTTTCTGATACAGAAATAAAAACTATCAATAGAAATATGAAGAAATATTCTAAACCACTTTTGCTCAGAGAAATACAAAATTAACAACTCTGAGGTACCACATACCTTTTAGGTTTGCTAACATGACAAAAAAGAAAAGTATAAATATTGGAGAATATGCAGAGAAACTGAGACATTATATAGTATTGATGGAACGTGAACTGATACAATCATTTCTGGAGAGCAATTTGAAACCGCACCCAAAGAGCAACCAAATTGTGCATGCCTTTGATCCAATAATATCACTATTATGTCTATATCCCAAAGATATCATAATAGGAAAGGACCTACATATGCAAAAATATTTATAGAAGCTCTTTCCACAGTGCCAAAATATTGGAAATTGAGAGGCTCCCAATCAATTGGGGAATGGCCAAACAAGTTGTGGCATAAGAATGTAATGGATTACTATTGTGCTATAAGAAATTATCAACAGGTAAATTTCAGAAAAACCTGGAAGTACTTGAACAAACTTATGCAAAATAATGTGGGCAGAGCTAATAAAACATTATAAAGATTAGCAACATTGTATGATGATCAACTCAGAATGTCTCTGCTTTTCTTAACCAACACAATGAGCCAAGACAAACACAAAGGATTATAATGGAAAATTTTATCTACATCTAGATAAAGAACTGATGAACCCGGAATTGCAGGTTGAAGCATTTTTTTTCACTTAAAATTTTTCTTTGTGTGATTATATTTTCTCTTTTGATCCATTTCTTCTTTCACAAATGAGACTAATAAGGAAATATGTTTGCATGATAGCAAACATATAACCTTTATCAAATTGCCTATCATTTTCAGAAGAGGGGAGGGGAGGAATAGAGGGAGAAAAATCTGAAAATCAAAATCTTGTAAAAATGAATATTTTTTTTTCTTGACATGTAGCTGGGGAGAAAAATGCTACTAAATATATATGGAAACAGCTTCAGAAAGAATTTAATTGACAAAAATCTATTATACCTTTCCCATCCCATACTGCCTCTCAAATCTACCTACAATTTTGAATAATACCTAACATTACTACAATTCTACTATATACTTCAATCAAAAACTTAAAAGCACCTGAATCTCACCTATTCCTCCATATCTTAAGAATGACAATTAATCCAATTGGTGCTTTAAGATATAATGCCTGTTTTTCTCTCGTGTAGTAATGAGAGTTACCAACCCTAAAATTAATTAAAAGCATTGTTCCAGAGCTGTTTGCAATTAATGTCAATGTCATTATCCACACTCAGACTAGCCCACCAAATGAGGCAGTACAAATACGGTATAAACATTAAACTTCTAAAAGCATGGTACACTTGATCACTGATTACACAATTAAGAGAAGAATCTGAAACCAAAATAATTAAGAAAAGGATGTACTTTAAAAATCATAAACAAAAAGTTAAGGAAAATTGAAAATGGCTTCATTTTAAAATAAAGTACAATTTAGAGTGTGGTACAATTCAGAGTGTGGTTTTTATTAAAGTTGTGCTTAAAAGGTCACTGATTTGAATCATAAAAGACATGACTTCATTAGAGTTTTTGTTTTGTTTTGTTGTTTTGTTTTTATTTTTGTCTCACCTATGGTTTCATCATTAGAGAAAACTCTTTTTACTAATATAGATTGGCTTTATACAGTTCGCATATACTTTTAGTAAGTTGTCATATAGCCAAAAAAAAATTAAAGTTTGAACTTGAATTCCTATCTTCCTGACTCTAAGGTTAACTCTCTAAACATTATGCATCTCACATCTATTAGCCTGTTCATGGGTCTGCCTGCCTGAAGTCACTCCTCACTCCAATCTATCCTTCATTAATTGAAAAAAGTGATTTTCCTAAAGCACGGATCTGACCCCATGATTCCCCTGCTTAATAAACTCCTGTGACTTCCTATTGCTTCTTGAAGCAAACACAAAATATTCTCTTTGACTTTCTTAGCCCTTTATAATCAACCTGTTCTTACCTTGTATCCTTCCATTCAGCAACACTGCTCTCCTGACAGTTCCAAGAACAAGATGCTCTGAGCTTTTTTTTTCTGGATGTGAATTACAATGCTCTCCCTCTTCTATATCACATATTTGGCCTCCTTGGCTTCCTTTTAAGACATAACTAAAATCCATCTTTTACTGGAAGCCTATTCCTACTTCATTTTATTCTATTGTTTCCCCACTGGTAGTTATTATAATTTTTACTCATCTTGTACATTACTTGTTTTGTATATATTGGTTTTCATTTAGTTTCCTACTTTAGATTGTAATCTCATTGATTGTATACCTAGCACACAATATAGTGGGTGGAACATAACAGACAATGTTTATTTATTGATTGTTTAATTTAAAAATGCTATTAATTGCTATTATCATGCGCCATAATAGGGATTTGTAATTTGGGTCCTTAAACTCTGTAAAAGGTTTTATTTTTTAAATAGGGGAAACGATAACTTTATTTTGCAATTGGTTTATTTTGCAGTGCATATATTTTATTTTGAACACTTAAAATAATTATTCAGAAAAGAATAATGTCCCAAGAAAAACTACTCACTACACTTTAAAAAGGTCCCAAGACACAAAAAATTTAAGAACTTCTGCTTTATATGATTCAACATATGTGATCTCTAATATAAATATCAGACTACTAAGTAAATACTGTTTGTAATAGGATAAAAATGCTTGTTACTAGCAAATATTCTGGTGTTTATCATTTTTAATAGAAATTACATTATTCACTTGCTATTGGATTAACCTCACTTTCAAAAAATTTAGAATAACAGAGATGGGGAAGATAGTAGCTATTTCTGTATGTTAATAACTTCAACTAAGAGTATATTAATTTACTCTTTTACTGTACCTTCTTTTTTAGTAAATAATTCCTTTCATATCAGGATCCCCATATCCCAGTAGCATTAAAGGCATTTCCAAGGGGCCACCATTCACAATCGTTTTTTTTTTTTTTTCAATCAAGAAGCCCTGACCATTCTCAACTTAGCTTTCTCTTTGTTAGTTGCAGTATATCAAAAAAAATTGCATAATCTCCCCCACTTACACAAGCAAAATTCTGTGTGTTTTCATCTCCCATTTTAAAATCATTAATACATAATATGAAATTCCTCTGTGGGTTGTCTCTTAAAGATAATATTGTTTTCTCCTTATCTTCACTATTCCATACCCTTATTGTCTCAAGTTTGTATTAAAACCACCTTTTTTCAGATACTGATCTTCCCTCATCCTCCATTCTTTTTTCATTCTAGACTCATCTTCCTTGGACATCATTATCCAACTCAAAAACTGTTCTTGCCTTCTCATTTTCTGTCACAAAACTAAATGTCATTGTCTTTAAAATCTCTAAAGTTTTAGTTCCTGCTTATATACTTTCCCTTCATATTAGTCCTAAAAACTTTCAGTTCTAAGTCAAATGTTTTCTTCACTGTTTAGTCCAATGCATTCTTTAAGTTCTGTTTTTTTTTTCTAAAAACTTGTTCTAATAATTCTGTTGTGATTGATCCTCTCTAAAGGATCATTGTTTTACAAATTTTATTAATGTATTTTATATTATCTTAATTTCCAAATATATTCCTCATCCTCCCCTTCTCAGAGAGTCCTCTATTCTAGCAAAATGGATAATAAGATAGGCAATCAAATAAAATAGAGGAGAGCAAAAGTTCAGTAAAAGTAAACAACATAACAAGATTAAATGCCTCATATGCTTTTCAAAGATTTAACATATGAAATATATTAAGATATATGAAGAAAGATGTTATCTGAATCAAGAGAAAGAAGAGACAGATAAAAATATGTATAGAATGTTTATAATTTTTGGCTAATAATTTGTGTTCTTTAAGGGGGGAGGTGGGAAGAAAAAATAAGAAAAAATTTACAGCATAATTTTGTTATACATTTGAAAGGGATAGCAAGATGTATAAAGTGGGTTTGTAGTTTCATCTATGATCATCTTTTTATTGCACTCTTAGAAAAATGTTTATTTCATTCCCTAAATTAAAATATTTTTAAGGAAAAGGAGAGAGGTACATTTCCCTTTTATTCTTCTAAGCTGAGTTTGATCATTATAATTGCAGGGTTTCCAGTTTCAATTTTGGATAATTATTGTTCTTTCTATTTTCATTTGTTTTAGGATCTTGAGATCACAAATATAGAGCTGTAAAAGACCTCAAAGACAATCTATTTCAACCCCCTCTTTTTATATTTGAGGCACAAAGTCAGGCAGATATAAATTAGGAGTCACCATTTGAACTAGTCTTTTGATGACAAAACTAAGCAATTTTCCCCTATAGTATTATTTTCTTTTCACTGAATATATTATTACTGTTTCTTCTACTTCACTTTGTATAAGTTCATATATCTTCCCATGCTTCTTTTTGCATTAAATACCTATGCTATATCTAGCCCACTAAAAACTTCACTCTAGTAAACATGTACTTTTAATTCATGTTTTGTCTGTGTTTATGCAAATCATGATTTGATTGCAATGGTTGAAAGAGCACTCTTTCTAAAGTTTGGTTTAAATTCAATTTTTATTTTTAACATTCTTTACTTAACTTTAAGCAAGTAATTTAAGTTTCTCGGGTCTGTTTCTTTAGTTCCAAAAGGAGTGGAGTGGGAGCAGATTTGGTTGTTAATCCACAAATTAAGTGCCTAAATCTTTCTGGGACTGTGTTAACTCACATGAAAAAAAGACAAAAAATAATCCCCTCCAGTAGCTCATTAAACTCTCTAAGAATTTAAAGGCAGGATCAACATGCAAACAACTATGTACAAACAATTTGCCTTGTAAAAGGCAAATTGAAGATATTCATTAGAAAGAAGAGACTAGAATTAAGGGACATTAGGAGAGGTTTCTAGGAAAAAGTTTAGTGGATACATGGAGGAAACCAGAAGTAACAGATGAGAAGGGAAAGAATTCCAGGCATAGCAAACAGCTCAGGTGGTAGCTGTGAGTGTCATTATTGAGGAACAAGGAAACCATTGTCAATGGCTCAAACTACATCTGAGGAGTATAAGGGAGTATAACGGCTAAGAAAACTGTGAAGGTTTTTGTTCTATGATCAGTCTTTCCAGTTCAGAGAGATTAATCACTAAGTTACTTGTAGGTTATATATTATTTTATTTTTTTTCCTTAGGCCATCACAGAATCGGACTGATGGAACAGCTAACACATCCAGCAAGGAAGCATGCTGATTTTCTGAGGCAATGCATTATCTCTCCACAACACCATACTTAGAAATGAACTTGATTGGAAATCTGAGAAAAAAGAAAAGAGCTTAACAGGAGTTGTAAGGTATTCCTTGGTCCCATATTTTTAAATATATGCATGCAGCATTCCTTTGGTCATTGATGTTAAAGTCTCTTTCCCCAAAGGGACTTTATGTATTCAAGAGGAGAGCATATTCCATTTGGGGGTAAATCTTTTTGTAACTTCCTTTTTGTTATATCTTATCAGTAATATAATTTTTCATAAAAGCTATTTTATGTCTGGCTGACATTCATACTGAAGGGAAGACATTAAATACAGTAAAATAGCATTTTATGATATAAATATAATGATAATAATAGCATTTGAAACAGCATCTGGATTATTTTTAGAATTTTGAAGGGTAGAACATGTTATCATTTTCTGAGGCTTTTTACCTTCCAGTTCAAGTGGGAGAAGGGGATGAGAGAATAAATCCAGAAGGGGAGTCACATATATCCTGTACTGCAAGGCAACATGACATAGTGGATAGAGAGATGGGTTGAAGTCCTGTCTCTGATAAGTAATGATGCTGGGTTCCTGGACAATTCCGTTAACATCAAAGTTCTAGAAACTAACTCTTGGGGACAATAATTTGCAGAGAAGGTGCCAATTTGAATTGGAGTTTCGTTGTGAGGGAGTTCCCTCTACTCCTGAAATTATAGTTCTGTTTCTTTATCTCATTCTAGTGCTCGGTTATCTGTCAATATATTGTATTGCAGCAGCAGCAAAATCAGGAGCAACAGCAGCAGCAACAATAGTAATAGTCATAAAAGTATTAATTTTTATACAGCTTCTACAATATCCCATTCATTGTGCTAAATGCTTTACAAATGTCTTTTTTGATCCTTAACATAATCCTGGAAGTAGGTACTATTCATATTTTTCAGATGAGAAAACTGAAGCAAACATTGGTTAAGGTCGTACAGCTGTAAATATAGTAAACAAACTACTTGAATACAGGAACTATGCTAAATTTGTATGTCTATCATTCCCTATCAAGGTGTATGGCAAATAATAGAAATTCAATAAATGCCTAATGGTTTATTTATTGGAAGATAAATATAAAGTATGAACACTTTTTACTTTGTAAGTAAAAATAGTGCCCCTCTTCTCTATTATTTGAATTAATACATAACAATATATAATTTTAAATTTATTTAGTATTTTATTTTCATCAGTTATATGCAAAAAATTTTAAACAATTCATTGTAATTTTAAACTCTAACGTTCTTGTATTTTTATGTTAAACACCTTAGCATTTTATTTTATTAGATAATACATTTCCCTAGTAATGTGTCAAGAAAATTTTTAGCATTTGTTTTTATGCTATTTTATTTTTCTAAATACTTGCAAAGATATTTTTTAACATTCACCTTTGTGAAACCTTGTATTCCAAATTTTTCTCCTGCTCTACCCATTCCTCCCTCTCTCAAACAGCAAAGCAATCTGATATATGTGCACAATTCTTTTAAATATATTTCCATATTCATCATAGCATTTACTTTTGCAGGACTTTGAAAACCAATGTTTTCATCCTCCCTCCCCTCCCCTTTTCTGAAGATGGTAGGCAATTTGACATAGTGTATTCAAGTGCTATCATGTAAAACATATTTCCATATTAGTTATTTTTGAAAGAAGAAAAGGAGAAAAAAATCACAAGAAAGAATAAATTAAGTGGAAAAAAATATGCTTCAATCTGCATTCTCAATCCATCAGTTCTTTATCTGAATATGGACAGCATTTTCTTAGTCTTTTGTACAATGTATGGAATCATTGTGCTATTAAGAGGAGCTGAGTCATTCAGAATTGAGCATCATACAATGTTACTGATAGTGTGTATAATGTTTTCTTAGTTCAGCCCGTTCCACTTTGCATCATTTTGTGCAAGTATTTCCATTTTTTTTTGAAATCTGCCTTTGGATTATTTCTTACTGAAAATGTACCATTAAATTCATATACAAAATCTTGTTCAGCAATCCCATAATGAGTTTCTCCTCAATTTCCAATAAATGTCACCATGAAAGGCAGAGCTATCAATATTTTTGCACATGACAGTTCTTTGCTCTTTTTAAATGATTTCTTTGGAATATAGGCATAGTGATGCTGGTGTTGAATCAAAGGGCATACACAATTTAGTTGCCTTTCAGACAACAAATTGCTCTCCAGAATGGTTGAATCAGTTCACAATTCCACCAACACTGCATCTGTGTGTTAATTTTACCACATCCTGTTCAACATTTATCACTTTCTTTTTTGTCATATCAATCAATCTGATAGCTGTGAGGTAGTATCTCAGAGCTGTTTTAATTTGGAACTCTAAGTTTTAAAAACAATTGTTAAATTTTTTTTTTCAGAAGACATTACTTCCAGGAGACAACATGGAAGAGTAAACAATGAATTGCTCTAACTCTCCAAGTTCCCCTGAAGACAACCATAAAATAGAATCCCAAGACATATCCTTTAACAGGAGATAGAGTGAAACAATCATCTAGCCCAGGAAACTTGGAAGATAAATAGGAGGGCTCTGTCTCACTTAGGTAAAAAGTGGGTGGAATCCAGAACAGAAAGCTTCCCAATGAGCTATAGGCTATACCTACTTCAGCAAATCATCAGGAGATCCTGAATCTCTGTGTATTGGAGGAGGCAAATAGTAACATTTGAACCCACCCCCCCATGCTTTAGCATAAACAGGACAGCCAGCAGATCCCAGCACTGGGAACCAGCACCTGCTTCGGTATAGCCCTAGGGAAACAGGTACCTTCTACCATCCAGACTTTCACATGTTTCAGTGTATCCCAGGGTAACTGTAGAAAGACCTACTGAACTTCAGCACCCACAAGAAATTACCACTAGACCCCAGCTCAGTACCAGGAAAGCTGCTAGAACCCTATGGCCTCCACTAGTGCTTGGAACTTCCCATCCATAGTAGCTCCAGACACAAGGGGCCTCCATTCAGTGCAACATCAGTGCAACACCAGGTAAACAGCAAGAGCCTGCAGCAACTGGCATGAGATGCCTTAGACAGTACTCCTCCTACCTTAGGAGCAAATAATATTCAAAAAAATTTGAGTTCTTCCATGATCTGAGCTCAATTCATATTATTCTTGAAACTTTGTATGTAAGAGTTTTGATTTTATTATCTTCTGAGTGCATGTTTTTATCTTTGTCACCATCATAATTGTATATGATCAGAATATATTTTTTCTGATGTTTGTTTAATTTTGCAGCCTATTTCTTGATTTTTAAGTCTTTCTTAAAGTAGGGATCCACTTTGAGGATGTAGGGTGCATAGTCCCAAAATTCAGGGATTTTGTGTAACTATTTTCAGAGATACTTGTAAGGACTATAACTTTTCATTTCATCCAATGTGGTATGATCTAAAGTGAATTGTTTAATATTCTCCTGGTCTGTGCTCTGGTCTGTAAGTGACCAAAAATACTCTTCTCTGTCTTGAAAACTGTGAGGAAAGTCTTTGCTTATGGCCACCAGTTTTGGTATGCTAATACTCTTCCTCACCCTGGGACCCATCCAGGACTACATTCCTGAACCAAGTTTGAGCAAAGAAATAGACTTCTGCCTTAGTGTTAGCAAAGAGATCTCCAAAATCTCTTTTTTGACCAATTGTACAACTTTGCTATTTATAGACTGAGAGCTGTAGAAGCAACTGCTGATGATGCTGATTCAGTGGCTCCCAAGGACTGCTCCTATTTTACTGACACTAGGTCTGTTCTGGCACTGTGCTGTGTTTCATTGTCACGCAGGTATGAGTTACCTTTCTTGCTGATTTTATATGTTACCTTTAGCTAGAAAATTATTTCACCCCATTTTTTGTGGATGCTACTGCTTTAGGAATAGTTTACTTAAAGGCATTTTGAGGGGTTTTGAGAAGAGCTCAGCTGAGCTGCTGTCTTTTTTTCCACCATTTTGTCTGTGTCCTCTGATATAATTATACTTTTGAGGAAGGATCAACAATATTTACTGACTCAATAGTTAAATACAAAGGAAAACAATTCTTACAATAGTGAATATAGCACAATACATTATTTTTCATTGTACAATATTGTATTTAAAGTTGTAATTAATACATGGTTCAACCAAACAATTAATGTCAGGAGTAGGAACATTTCTTATACATTTCTTATATTTAATACTTATGCATATAGTATATACGTATATATAAACATGTTATGTATTATATATGCTATATATTATCTATAATAACTCCTTAAAGACAATATTATTAACAAGTATTCTCTGAGATAGAAGTATATTCAAAATTACCAGACTAGGATGCAGTTGCAAATTGTCAAATCAGACTGAGGGCTGTGAAGATTAAGCCATTCAAGGTGCACTCATATTTCAGGACTCACTCTTGCACTGGGCCCTGTCATCTCTCTTTATATGGTCTCAGTTTCCTAGGATTTTTTCCACTCTAATCACCGACAATAGAGGAAAGTGAATGAAACCCTTAACAAAGGCTTTCCTAATTAATAGACTACCACCCATGACATCAGATTGCACTAATTCATCTCACCACCCTTGTTAGCTCACCAATACTCTAGGACTCCAAATATTTGACACAGAATTTTCTCTACATGGATACTTAATAGCTTATTCCATCTCTGTCTCCCAGAATTTCTGTCTCTTTATTCTAGGATAAGAACCTAAGCACAAAGACACCGTCTCATAAGATTTTTGTTGTGGGATATTAGTCAGGTCCATCCTTAAAGCCTGAAGCCTCATGAGAAATGTAGTCCCTTCAATTAGAAAGGCCTCTATTATGAGTGAGAGGAATTTGTATTAGCTCAAAAACGTCAAGAATGTCATGGAAAATATTGAATGAGGAAGGAGAGAAAAAACTCTGAATTACAACATCATGTTGCTAATGAGTCTCCTTAGAAGGTGGGATTGCTCTGTACTATAGCACTAACTACACTTCAATATTTAATTAGGCAAACCTCTCAAAAGAAAATACAACAGTGTAGAATCCATTCCTACTCTCAGTAAAGGAACTTAAATTACAGACCATAGGAAGGTTTGACCACTAGATTTATTGTAACAAAAAAAGAATAATACATTTTATAAACAAAAGGGGAAAATAGATGAATGTGAAATGATATAATGAATTCTCTCAAAAGAAAGTAATAACTGAGTATGTAATCATATCATGCTCTTAAAGTAAACACAAATTCAATTCTAAAGGAGAATTGCATTTTACTTAACATTTGTCTTTACTGTAGAAATAAGTTAATTATCAAACTGTGCATACCTTTTGACTCAGCAGTGTTACTACTGAGCTTATATCCCAAAGAGATCTTAAAGAAGGGAAAGGGAACTGTATGTGCGAGAATGTTTGTGGCAGCCCTGTTTGTAGTGGCTAGAAACTGGAAACTGACTGGATGCCCATCAATTGGAGAATAGCTGGGTAAATTGTGGTATATGAATATTATGGAATATTATTGTTCTGTAAGAAATGACCAGCAGGATGATTTCAGAAAGGCCTGGAGAGACTTACATGAACTGATGCTGAGTAAAATGAGCAGGACCAGGAGATCATTATATACTTCAACAACAATACTATATGATGACCAATTCTGATGGACCTGGCCATCCTCAGCAATGAGATGAACCAAATCAGTTCCAATGGAGCAATAATGAACTGAACCAGCTACACCCAGAGAAAGAAATCTGGGAGATGACTAAGAACTATTACACTGAATTTCCAATCCCTATATTTTTGCCTACTGGCATTTTGGATTTCCTTCACAAGCTAACAGAACAATATTCCAGAGTCCAATTCTTTTTGTACAGCAAAATAACGATTTGGACATGTATACTTATTTTGTATTTAATTTATACTTTAATATATTTAACATGCATTGGTCATCCTGCCATCTAGAAAAGGGGGTGGGGGAAAGGAGGGGAAAAATTGGAACAAAAGGTTTGGCAATTGTCAATGCTGTAACATTACTTATGCATATAACTTGTAAATAAAAATGCTACTAAAATTTAAAAAAAGAAAAAAGTAAATTATTCTATTTTATTTATTTTTATTATTATTATTATAGCTATTTATTGACAAAGCATATGCATGAGTAATTTTTCAACATTAATCCTTGCAAAAACTTCTGTTCCAACTTTTCCCCTCTTTACTTCCACCTCCTGTCCTAGATGGCAGGCAGTCCCATACATGTTAAATATGTTAAAGTATATCTTAAATGCAATATAAGTATACATTTGTATACAGTTCTCTTGTTGCACAAGAAAAATCAGATTTAGAAAGAAGATAAAAATAACCTGGGAAGAAAAACAAAAATGCAAACAAACAACAACAGAAAGAGGGCAAACACTATATTGTGGTCCACACTCATTTCCCAGTGTTCTTTCAATGGGAGTACCTGATTCTGTTCATTGCTGATCAATTGTAACTGCTTTGGACCCTCTTATTGCTGAAAATAGCCATTTCCATCAGAATTGATCCGCATATAGTATTATTGTTGAAGTGTATAATGATCTCCTGGTTCTGCTCATTTCATTTAGCATCAGTTCATGTAAGTCTTTCCAAACCTCTCTGTATTCATCCTGTTGGTCATTTTTTACAGAAAATTAATATCCTATAACATTCATATACCATAATTTACTCAGCATTTTCCAAGTGATGGGTATTCATTCAATTTCCAGTTTCTAGCCAAAAGAGTTGCCAAAAATATTTTTTGCACATACAGGTCCCTTTCCCTTCTTTAATATCTCTTTGGGATATAAGCACAGTAGTAACACTTCTGGATCAAAGGGTATGCACAGTTTGACTTACAGGTATGACTTACCATTCTTGTTGATTTTATACGCTATCTTTGGCTAGAAAATTATTTCACCCCATTCTTTTGTTGATGCTACTGCTTTAGGAATAGTATTATGATATTACTTAAAGGCATTTTGAGTATAGTTCCAAATTGCTCTCCAGAATGGTTGGATCCATTCACAACTCCACCAACAATGCAACAGTGTCCCAGTTTTCTCACATCCCCTCCAACATCAGCCATTATCTTTTCCTGTCATCTCAGACAATCTAGCAGGTATGCAGTAACATAACAGAGAAATCAAATGCAAGTAATCTTGCATTTCTCTGATCAATAATGATTGGGAACAGCTTTTCATGTGAGTAGAAATAGTTTCAATTTAATCATCTGAAAATTGTCTGTTCATATCCTTTCATCATTTATCAATTGGAAAATGTTGATTTTTTTATAAATTAAGAGTCAATTATCTATATATTTTGGAAATGAGGCCTTTATCAGAACCTTTAACTGTAAAAAAAAGTTTTCCCAGTTTATGTCTTCCATTCTAATCTTATCTGCATTAGTTTTGTTTACACAAAACATTTTTAACTTAATATAATCAAAATTTTCTATTTTGTGATCAATAAAGATCTCTGACTCTTCTTTGGTCACACATTCCTTCCTCTTCCATAGGTCTGAGAGATAAATTATCCTATGTTCTTCTATTTATTTATAATCTCATTCTTTATGCCTAAATCATGAACCTATATTGATTTTGTCTTGGTATATGGTGTTAAGTGTGGGTCATTGCCTAGTTTCTGCCATACTAATTTCCAATTTTCCCAGCAGTTTTTGTCAAAAAGTAAATTCTTTTCCCAAAAGCTGAGGTTTTGGGGTTTGTCAAACATTAAATTGCTATAGTTATTGAATATTTTGTCCTGTGAACCTAACCTATTCTATTGATCAACTATTTTATTTCTTAGTCAATACCAAATGGTCTTGGTGACTGCTGCTTTATAATATAGTTTTAGATCTGGTACAGCTAGGCCACTTTCATTTGATTTTTTCCACTACTTCCCTTCAGATTTTTGACCTATTGTTCTCCTAAGTGAATCTTATTGTAATTTTTTCTAGTCATTAAAATAGTTTTTTGGGAATCTGATTGGTATAGCACCAAATAAATTAGTTTAGGGAGTACTGTTATCTATATTATATTAGCTTTATCTATGCAAGAGCACTTAATAATTTCCCAATTGTTTAGATCTGACTTTACTTGTGTGAAAAGTGTTTTGTACTTTAGCTCATATAGTTCTGACTTTCCTTTGGCATATAGATTTCCAAATATTTTATACTATGGACAGTTATTTTAAATGGAATTTTCTTTGTATCTCTTGCTGATGGATTTTGTTAGTGATGTACAAAAATGCTGAGAATTTATGTGGGTTTATTTTTTTATCCTACAACTTTGCTAAAGTTGTTGATTATTTCTAATAACTTTTTAGTAGAATCTCTGGGATTCTCTAAGTATACCATCATATCATCTACAAAGAAGGATAATTTAGTTTCCTCATTACCTACTCTAATTCCTTTAATCTCTTTTTCATCCCTTATTGCCAAACCTAGAATTTCTAATATAATACAGAATAGTAATGGTAATAGTGGACAACCTTGTTTCACTCCTGATTTTATTGGAAATGGTTCCAGTTTATCACCATTACATATGATGCTTACTGATTGTTTTAAATAGATTATACTGGCTATTTTAAGAAAAAAAGTCTATTTATTCCTATACTCTCTAGTGTTTTTAATAGGAATGGGTGTTGGGTTTTATCAAATGCTTTTTCTGCATCTATTGAGATGATCATATGATTTTTGTTAATTTGGTTATTGATATAGTCAATTATGTTAATAGTTTTCCTAATATTGAACCAGCCCTGCATTCCTAGTATAAATCCTACTTGGTCATGGTGTATTATCCTGAAGATGATTGTCAATAATCTTTTTGCTAATATTTTATTTAAAATTTTTGCATCAATATTCATTAAAGAGATAGGTTTATTTTTTTTTCTCTGTTTTCGTCCTACCTGGTTTAGGTATCAGTACCATTTCTATGTCTTAAAAGGAACTTAGTAGGACTCCTTCAATCCCTATTTTTTCAAATAGTTTATATAAAATTGGGGCTAATTGTTCTTTAAATGTTTAGTAGAATTCACATGTAAATCCGTCTGGTCCTGGGGATTTTTTTCTTAGGGAGTTGATTACTAGCTTGTTCTACTTCTTTTTCTAAAATGGGATTATTTAACCAATTTACTTCTTCCTCTGTTAATCTAGGCAACCTATATTCTTGAAGGTATTCATCCATTTCATTTAAGTTATTAAATTTATGGGCATAAATTTGGGCAAAATAACTCCTAATTATTACTCTAATTTCCTCTTTATTAGTGTCAAGTTCTTTCTTTTCATTTTTAAGACTAAGAATTTGATTTTCCTCTTTCCTTTTTCTAATCAAATTTAGCAAGAGTTTATCTATTTTTCATAGAACCACCTCTTAGTTTTATTTATTAATTAATTTTTTTACATTCAATTTTATTTTTTTCTTTTTCTTTTTAGAATTTCAAGTTTTAGTGTTTGATTGGGGGGTTTTAATTTGCTCTTTTTCTAGCTTTTTTAGTTGCAAGCCTAATTTATTGATTTTCTCTTTCTCTATTTTATGCAAGTAGGCCTCTATTTCCCCTTATTACCACTTTGGCTGTATCATACACATTTTGGTATGTTGTCTAATTATTGTCATTCTCTTGGGTGAAATTATTAATTGTGTCTATGATTTGCTGTTTCACCCAATCATTGTTTAGGATGAAATTATTTAGTTTCCAATTATCTTTTAATCTATTTTCCCCTGGTATTTTATTGAGTAATTTTTATTTCATTGTGATCTGAAAAAGATGCATTTAGTATTTCTGCCTAATCCTTATTGTGACTCCTCGGTATTTGAATTGTTTTTTTCTTGCTGCTTGTAGTATTTTGACTTGGTCTGATAGTTCTGGAATTTACCAAAATATTTCTTGGAGTTTTGATTTTGGGATCTCTTTTAGTAGGTGATAGATGAATTCTTTCCATGTTTATTTTACCTTCTGTTTCTATAACATCTGAGCAGTTCTCTTTGATGATTTCCTAAAAAATAGTGTCTATGCCCTTTTGTATCATCATGATTTTCAGGGAGTCCAATAATCCTTAGATTATCTCTTCTAGATCTATTTTCCAGGTCTGTTGTTTTCCCAAGTAGGTATTTTTTTTTAATAATTATAACTTTTTGTTGACAGTACATATGCATGGGTAATTTTTTTACAACATTATTCCTTGCACTCACTTCTGTTCCAGTTTTTCCCTTCTCTCCCTCCACTCCTTCCCCAATATCGTATATCCTAGATACAATATATGTGTGCAGAACTGAACAGTTCTCTTGTTGCACAGGAAGAATTGGATTCAGAATGTAAAATCACCTAGGCAGAAAAACAAAAATACAAACAGTTTACACTCATTTCTCAGTGTTCCTTCTCAGAATGTAGCAGGTTCTGTCCATCATAGATCAGTTGGAACTGAATTAGTTTTTCTCTTTATCGAAGATATCCATTTCCATAAGAATTCATCCTCATACAGTATTGTTGTTGAACTATGTAATGATCACCTGGTTCTGCTCATTTCACTTAGCATCAGTTCATGTAAGTCTCTCCAGGCCTTTCTGAAATCATCCTGTTGGAAAAGTCCATTTATTCCTATACTCTCAAATGTTTTTATTAGAAATGGATGTTGGATTTTATCAAATGCTTTTTCTGCATCTATTGAGATGATTATATGGTTTTGATTAATTTGGTTAGTGATATAGTCAATTATGTTAATAGTTTTCCTAATATTGAACCAGCCCTGCATTCCTGGTATGAACAACTCCTTGTTCATAATGTATTATCCTGGGGATGATTTTTTGTAATTTTTTGCTAATATTTTATTTAAGATTTTAACATCAATATTTATTAGGGAGATTGGTCTATAATTTTCTTTCTCTGTTTTCAACCTACCTGGTTTAGGTATCAGTACCATAATTGTGTCATAAAAGGAATTTGGTAGGGCTCCTTCATTGCCTATTTTATCAAATAGTTTATATAGTATTGGGGCCAATTGTTCTTTAAATGTTTGGTAGAATTCACATGTAAATCCATCTGGTCCTGGGGATTTTTTTCTTAAGGAGTTAATTAATAGTTTGTTCTATTTCTTTTTTCTAAAATGGAACTGTTTACTCAATTTACTTCCTCCTTTGTTAATCTGGATAAGCTATATTTTGAAGATAATCTTCCATTTCATTTAAGTTGTTGAATTTATTGGCATAAAGTTGGGCAAAGTCACTCCTAATTATTGCTCTGGTTTCCTCTTCATTAGTGGTGAGTTCTCTCTTTTCATGTTTAAGACTAACAATTTGATTTTCCTCTTTCCTTTTTTAAAATCAGATTTACTAAATTGAGACAGAAAGGAGTCCACTTTCTTCTCAGCAGTTCATGGAACCTATACAAAAATTGACCATATATTAGGACATAAAAACCTCAAACTCAAATGCAGTAAGGCAGAAATAGCAAATGCTTCCTTTTCACACCACAATGCAATAAAAATTACATTCAATAAAAATCCAGGGGAAAATAGACCAAAAAATAATTGGAAACTAAATAATCTCATACTAAAGAATGATTGGGTGAAACAGCAAATCATAGACATAATTAACACCTTCACCCAAGAAAATGACAGTAATGAGATGTCATACCAAAATGTGTGGGATGCTCCCAAAACGGTAATAAGGGAAAATTTCATGTCTCTAGAGGCCTATTTGCATAAAATAGAAAAAGAAAAGGTCAACAAATTGGGCTTGCAACTAAAAATGCTAGAAAAGAAACAAATTAAAAACCCCCAGTCAAACACTAAACTTGAAATCCTAAAAATAAAAGGAGAGATCAATAAAATTGAAAGTTTAAAAAAAAAAACCTATTGAATTAATTAATAAAACTAAGAGTTGGTTCTATGAAAAAACCCAAGTAGGTGTTCAATATTTTTTTTCTATATATTTTTTTTCATTTTGGGGGTTTTGCCTGACTGATTCTTGGTGTCTCCTTGAGTAATTCATTTCCATTTGTTCAGTTCTGATTTTTAATCAATTATTTTCTTTATTTACTTTTTTATTTCTTTTTGTAATTGTCCAATTGAGTTTTAAAATGAATTGTTTTCTTCTATGGAATTTTTTTTTCCATCTCACCAATTTTATTTTTAAGGAGTTATTTTCTTTTTCCAATTCACTTATTCTATTTTTCAGGGAGCTGATTTTTTTTTCCACTCAATCTTGTAAGTTGTTACATGTCTTATCCTGACCCTCTTGCAAAGCTTTCCTTTCCTTTTCCCATTTTTCTTCCTTTCTATTAAGAACCGTTTTAATTTCTTCTATGAGAGCCTTATGTGGTGGGGATCAGTTCATATTTACCTTTGGATCTAGAGACAAACTGTTTTTATTCTCCTCAGGGTTTGAAATCTGCTCTCTTTCAGTATAGAAGCTATCTATAATTAGAGCTTACTTTGAGTTTTTACTCATTTTAACAAAAAAGAAAAAAGCCTCAGTCTGTTTTGGGGGCAATGTGAGATTATTGAGTTTCCTCCACAGACAACAGGAAGCAGCAGTGAAGCAACAGTGAAGCAGCAGTGGAACAGCAATGGCTTTGCTGGGATTAGCATCTGCACTGGGAATTAGTCTGGGCCAGGATCAGCAATTGTGAGCTGAGATTGTGCTGAATCAACTCCTGGTGTTGGGTGTGTATGGCCAGGTCCCGACTCTAGCATTTTGGGCTTTTATCTTTACCTTTTGTGTTTATTTTCTCTGCTGATCTACTGGCTTGCTGCTAGGGCAAGGTAGCCAGAAATGCGGTAAAGTTCTTTCTGCAGATTTTCAGTCAGTGAAGACCACACCCTACTCCCCTCCTGTCTGCTCAATGTGAGCTGTTTCCAAGCTCTCACTGCCTATTTGCCTGTGTCTGCATTTGGCCTAGACCTGTTCTGTTGCTTCCTGCAAGCACAAACAGATCTTTTCTGGTGAATTTTGAGATTATCGTCTGTTGATAATGTGTTGAACTCCCAATATTCTTGGATTTTGACAGTCAAGCACTAATTCCGAGGTTGAGTTTTGTTAAAAAAAAAATAGTTTGAGGATAAAGGAGAGGTCAAAAAGACAGTGTGTTCTCTCTGCCATCTTGGCTCCACCCCAATAAGTTAATTATTCTAAGGAAAAAAATATGCCTCTATCAGTTCTAACAAAGCTGGAAAGAAATAAAGGAATGACATATTAACAGTTAATGTGTGGAATCTAAAGACCAGGTTGGTTTCTCCAATTATATTTATATCATCTCTAATGCTTATTTTTATCTTTCTATCTATCTACCTAATCTAGTTATCCATCTGATAGAAATAAAGCTAAAACTGTAGATCCAAAGCACCTAAAGGAGTTCTCAGTAATGTTGCCTTTGTCTTAATCCTAATTCTTCCCATCAATAACTGTTGAAAATCACAAATTAAATTGAAAATGATATTTTGTTTATTTCCTAAAATTTAGACCCTAGAATCTGCATCCTTTACCAAAAAAAATGAATGAATGAATATAAAAAATAAAATAAAATTGATCATTTTTATGTCTCTGTTGGTTGCTAGTTTGTGACATGAATCTCTGCTCCCCTTCTACAGTCTATTCTTGGCACCCTTATTAATAGAATATGATCCTTTTTTTTTAAAGGTTGTTAATCAAAGTACCTCTGGAGCAATATACAATAAATTGTATCTACTACCCATATTCAATTTAATTTCTTAATCCTTGAAATTCTTTAAAGTAAAGAAATTTACTTTCATTTAAGGGAATGATTTTCCTTTATTAAGGTGACTAGTTGTGGCACTTTTATATTTTAGAGATCAGAATTTTTTTGAACTGCCCAGTATCTTAATTTATTTGCTAATACTGCACCACATTCTATTAAGTGGCACTAATTGCATTGAAAATGGAAATTAATTGAGAAGCTCTTGCTATCTGTGCTTAGTTCCATGAACTTACACATTATCTTCCAAGCTAATTCCAAGTAAGCAGTAATTTCACACAGAGTCTGCACATTCCATGACCTAATATGAACAAATGTATGTGTAATTTGCCAGAGCAAAGCTACTAAAATGATGTGATTCAATGTAGCCAAAGAACATAAAAATGACAATATAGTTACTTCCCAATTACCCACATTTGCAGCAAAATGAGTGTTTTAGTGTGAAGTGTAATTGATTCCTAATTATTATACTTTTGGAGAAAGGCCACAGTCCATAACTTCATTAAACAGTGATAACACAAATAACTATTCATAAGGAAAGAATTAGCATATACTATATGCTTATTTACTTTCCAATCTGTAAATATTTGGGGTTCCGTGCTGTGGGAAGACACCATTTCAGTATAAGAGGGTATCTTAATACCCACTGGTGAACACAAAAGTTGCCTGATGATTTTACTTGGAAAGACATGCATTTCTTGTCTACTTCATGGATTGAGACCACTTTATGACAAAAAGCAGAATAAGGAGTAGGGATATGGGCTCGTGATTCCTGAAGAACCCACTATTACATAGTATAATCTATTATTATTGAATATATTTGTATATTTCCTAAGCTTTGAAAGAAATGGAACTGGAGTTCTGGCAAAAAAATAAATAAATAAATAAATAAAAATAAAGAATTTTTCATGTCTGTCAATTGTCCTATAAATGACAGAAGCAATTATTCAAATAACCAATACATTGGTTATTGGCCCATTTCAAAAACTCTTTCAATGCCTTTGACATTCTTAAGCTGAGCTTTGGGACTTGGTGTAGCAAGATCTAAATATTATTGAAGTATTCTGTATTAGAGGGATAAACATGAAAAGAAGGAACCTCTCTGCTTATTTAGCACTCCATAAAGAATAGAGGTCTTTCTTCAAATTCTTAGACTCTTAAACTTTGAATGGAAATTTCAGATTTTTTTTTTACAATTTCAGAGTTAGAAGAGACTACCAAGTACTAACCATATATCTCCAATCATTATTTTTCTTCATCTCTCTTTTTTTCTTAGTTTTAGTTTTTCCCAGATCCTTATTCTCACCCTATCCTTCTGACTTCCTCAGTTCCCTTCTTCCAACCCTGAATCTCTAAGACTTATTTATAATGCTTAGGAGCTTTCCTTATTGTTCATTTTCAGAAAAAAATATAAAAGAGAAAGATTAAAAAGAGTGTATATGGCTTCTGTATCCCTTAGACTCTCTCCATGATTTTGTCTCTAGATTATTTGTTACTTGGTAGTATCTTTATCTGAAAGTAGTATTTCTCATAAAAAGACATTCTCCAAGTTAAAACATGTTGTTGCCTGAGAATATTCTCTCTAAGACACTTCTATTTTGTGAGGGTTTATCTGCAGTAGTGGTCTCAGGGTCTTGGTTATTAGAAATATATTTAGTTAGCAGATAGTTCTCTCCTTTATATGCTTTTTCTATATAACAGGGAACAATTTCACTTCCCTGAATTTCAGCTTTTTCATCTGTTAAATAAGAATGATAATATCTTATTGTCTGCCTAAAAGGATTGTTATGAGAAAACTGTGAGATAAGGTATTTAAAGTATTGTTTAAACCATGAGACTCTGTAAAAACAATTACTTTCATTACTTAAAAAAAAAAGAAACAGACTGAAGGAATGAACATACTTTTTTTCCTTTTGGGATTATAAAATCAAACCTGTTATGTTCCTAGTGAAAGGCAAGACATTAATAAATATTCTGTGCATGTGTTATTTTGTGTGTGTGTGTGTGTGTGTGTGTGTGTGTGTGTGTGTAAGAGAGACAGACAAGAGAAGCTCTAAAGATTATATGTCCACATGTATGCCATATCCTGAAAAATAGGCATTATTTATCAGCTTGATTTTGTTTTAAAGATGTTTAGGTGAAACTCTTGACTGGTTGATCATGTTTGAGGGTTCTGTAATATTTACTGGCTTAATGAAATTAACACACACACACACACACACACACACACACACACACACACAAAACCTCAGAAGCACCTGGGGGACTTTATATAGAGAGAGACTATACTGGAAATCTCTATGACAAAGTTTAACATCTTTGGTAAACATATCACTCCCTATTTTACTTGACATTCATGGAATAGTATTGTTTCTATTGTTTTTATATTAAGAATTCATAAAATTTTGATAACTTTTAAAGAAATATTGTTCCACAGAACAAGCTTAATTATGGCATTTTTCTTTACCAAATCAATTTTTTTTCATTTTTTTTACCACACAAGAAGTACAATAGAATTCCATATTCTGTATGTTTTATGAAATATATGTTGAATATCTATAAAATGTGTATATACATAGCAAATTATGTATGTGTATAGATTAATGCATGTGACCTATTAAGATCTTTATCAAAACATGAATAGAATATTCTTACATAGATTTTATATAAAAGAGACAGAAAACATTTAGATCAATTGATATGCTAGTGTTCTCTACTTTTTGGTAATCTTCCTTAATTTTCCCCATAAGACATTTTTTGAAAAGCATATCTCCAAGTTGTGTGTTGTCTATAGCTGTTTTTGAACAACACTGTTTGCTTACTGAGTTCATTTCTCATATTTTTAGTTCACTTTATTATGGACATTGATTCATATTATTTAATGTACTGACAATGGCTTTCACTAAACTACATAACCTATATATGACAAGCTCTACTCCAATCCTAATATTTTATGTTTTTTGTTTTTTAAGAACAACAAGAAAAACATAGGCATATTTCCTTAAAATTCCATGTATTCATAGAAAGTTTTCATTTGTCAAAATGACCAAGAAGAGAAGATACACATAAATATCTCTATCTATATCTCTCTCTGTATCTCTCTATATATAAACGTGTGTATGTATATATATATATATATATGTATATATATATATATTTGAACAATGTGCACCACAATGAAGTGTATCAATAAACCACTCCCATCTAACTGATATTAGACACATTCCCATATATATTTTATTTTTTTTCTGATGCAATTGGGGTTAAGTGACTTGGCCAGGATCACACAGCTAGGAAATGTTAATTGTCTAAGACCAGATTTGAACTCAGGTCCTCCTGACTTCAGGATTGATGTTCTTTCTATTATGCCACCTAGCTTCCTCCATAGTTATTCTTATCATTCTAAACTCTAGAGTCATCTAGGATTATGTTTGTGCATTTTAAAGAGTGATTAATATACCTTTGCAGAGATATCTTAAGTAGTCAAATAATCTCAGAGTTAATCAATCATTAGTTATTTAATAAACTGATTTCAAAAATTAAAACTTTCATTAATACTTATTTTATAAGTAATTATATTTGTATCTTTCTAAACATTAGTCTTACTAATTTTCTAGGTTTGAATAAATATCCAGGTTAAGAATAAACAATTAATGGAAAAGTATATAAATAATAAAATAAAAAATTACCTATAACATTTTAACTCTGAGAACAATGACAACCATTGTCAGTCAACTATTTACCATGACACCATTCCAAGGAGTTTTAATTTATGTGTGGGGGAGGGAGATCACATTGAATTAGTATGAATTATGTGATACAAAATAAAAAAATATGCTATTTCTAAGAATAAGGAATTGTATATAATATATGGAATAAATTTTTCATGCCTTTGCTTTTACTTTTTTTTCCTTTTTCTCCTGAATAGAAACAGAGAAATCAGCCAAATTTTAAGGAAGCATGATATATACATGAATTATTTCAATTCTGAACTGGAAGTTTTGACTCATGCCATTCAGCAATGAAAACTGTTTGATTGACATACACATGGGATATGCTAATTAGATCAAACTGGACATTTTCTTTCCATGAAATCAATCTTTGAATCTGTGATTGTGTTTATATGTCAGCCTTCCAAACAGTTTGAAATGTGGGGATTTTATAATTTTTATTAAACTATTCAAACAAATGTCTAGTCAAATTCAACCATTTAAAGCTATTTAATTAGAATACTTACGTGAAGTATTATACTTAATACTTCTGTTAAATCACTAAGGTAAAACTAATGCAAACATTTAAGCAAAGTAAATATCCTTCTGTTCTCTGACTATAGCTGCCCTCCCCAAAAGAAAATAATTGTAAGAAAATCTAATTCAAGAATCTTGAGTAGATAGACACATGCTCAGGTATTCAGGAATATGCAAAAACTGGGAATAAGAATTCTGGATATGCTTTTGAAGATTCCATTCTGCACAAGGATAAAAAGCTTCAGAAAGTTTTCAAATATGTCATTATTCTTTCCCTCTATTCCAAGGATGCTGATGAAGTGTTATATGGCACAAGTCTAGTAAGTAATTTCCAAGCAATTAATTGAGTTCCAATTCTAAATCAGAATATTTTATAGATAGTTTGCAGGCTGGATACCTTGAAAAAGGTAAGCAATTTGTGAAGCCATCTCAGTATAGAGGGAATAATATTTATTTTGATTCTGACCTCCCTTTTTAACAGGCATTAGTATTGTGCAACACAATCTTATCTTTTGCTTTATTACACATAAAGCTGCAATAATGCTATATGTTACTGCAATAATGGCCAGAAGCCAAAGTCTCCAATTCCACAGTTATGGTTTTGGATTGAAACAAAATAAAAAGAGACTCTTTGACCATCTAAGGTTTAACAAAATGTTGTGTACATTAAAAGAAAGTTAAAAAAAAAAAACTTCTAGGGGTGAAGCCATCATGGCAGAGTGATCTCTGGAAAATGCTTGAGCTATCCTAGTTTCCCTTGAAAATCATATGAAACTAAGTCTTTGAATAGAATCTGACAGAATGAAAGCACTCTCCAACTCAAGATAGATTGGTAAAACTTCAATAAAGGTTAGTCTCACTGGGGTGAATGGGATGTTCAGCCTAGTTCAGATAGAGTCTGGAAAAGCCAACAAGAAAGTGTTAATAGCAGATCAGCAACGGAGACCCTTTGTCTTGCTTCAGTAGCAGAGCAGATTGGTATGACAGTCCACTTCCCAGCTCAGAAGGCAAATTCTGGGAAATCAGGCTCTTTCCTGGATGAAGCTAACCCTGCAAACACAAGGGGCCCCTGTACTCAAAGCCAAGACTCAAAGCTATGTCCTTTACCTCAGGAGCAGAGCAGAGCTCAATCATAAAAGTAAAAAAAAAAAAAAAAAAAAAAAAAAAAAAAAAAAAAGAGGAAATACTAAGAGAAAAAGAAAGAAAATAAACAAGAAACAGAAAAGAATGTTGGTCATAGAAAACTACTACGGTGACAGTGAAGACCAATACAACAATTCAGACAAGGACAAAATTTTTACAGAGGAAATCACAAAGAATAATATGAATTGGTCTCAAGGCAAACGAGGTTTCTTGGAAGTACTTATAAAAGACTAAAAGGCAAATAAAAGAGAAGGAAAAATGAAAAAAAAATTGAGAAATATGCATGAGAGTGACAACAGCTTGGAAAATGAAGGAAAAAATTGACTAAAGAAAATAACTCATTAAAAAGCAGAATTAATAACATGGAAAAAAGAGATACAAAAGCTAACTAAATATCATCACATATTAAAAACTACAATGGGGGCAAATAGAAGTTGACTCTATGAGACACCAACAATCATTCAAACAAACTAAAAAGAGTGAATAAAATTGAACAAAATATAAAATAATTCATTGGAAAAACAGCCAATCTAGAAAATAAATCCAGAAGAAACAATTTAAAATTATTGGTCTATCTGAAGGTCATGATAAAAAAGAGCCTGGAGAACATTCTTCAAGAGATCATCAAGGAAAACTACTCAAATATTCTAGAAACAGAGGGGGAAATAGTCATTAAAAAAATTCATCAATCACCTTTGGAAAGAGATATCACAAGGGAAACCTCAAGAAACATTATTGCAAAACTCCAAAACTATAATCTCAAGAAGAAGAAAAAACCTAAAAGCTGCCAGACAAAAACAATTCAAATATCAAGGAGCAATAATAGTCAGCGTTACTAAATATCTGACCACTTCTACAATAAAGTAATGGAGAGCTTCAAAAACCATAATCCTGAAGGGAAAGGATCTGGGGTTACAGCCAAGAATTTACTACCCAGCAAGAATTAGTATCGTCTTTCAGGGGAGACAGTGGATCTTCAATGAAATAAAAGACTTTCAAACACTTCTATTAAAAAAAAAAAAAAACAGAAATAATCAGAAAATTCAGTCTTCAAATAAGGTCTCAAGAGAAATATAGAAAAGTAAACAGAAGAAATATATATGTTATTTTAAAGTAAAACTGTTTACATACCTAGATGGGAAAATAAAATCTGTAGCTTTTGAAAACTGTTGCTATTACTGGGGCAGATGAGGGAGCCATCAAATGAACAGAAGGTGTGGCTGTGAATGGACTCTAATGTGAAATTATCAAACAAAAAGTCATTAAAGCTTTGGAAAAAAGAGTATACTGGGAGAAGAGGAAAGTGGAGTTTTAATGGGATGAATTAGATCATATGAAGAGGCACAAAAGTGCTATTACAATTAAAAGAAAGAAGGGAGGAGGATAAGCATTATATGAACCTTGATCTCCTCAGTATTTGCTCAAAGAGAGGATAATTTAACCATTCAGTTGGATAAAGAGATTTATCTTACTATGTAAAGAAGAAGGAGGAGAAAAAAAATGAGAAGAGTGGGGCTTGAAAGGACAGAACCAATAAGGGGAAAAGATAAGAGAAGGGGAAGGGGTGATAGAAGATAAGTAGTAGTGGGTTGGGTTAAAAAAAAAACAAGGAATGGAAGGAAAAAGAGAACAAAAGTGTATACAAGGGATAAAATAGGATGGAAGAAAATAGAGAATTGATCATCATAACTATATGGAGTAAAAGTAAAAGACTAGAGAAAAAAATTATTATGCTTCAGCTGAAGTTCAAAAAAAAATCAGGGATACCAATTCTGATCTTAGATAATGCAAAAATAGAAGTAGATTTAAAAGAGATAAGGAAGGAAAGTACACCTTGATAAAGGGTATTGTAAACAGTGAAGTTTGTAAAAATACTAAATGTATATGCATCGAGTGGTAGAGCATAATATTAAGTCAGTTACAGGAAAAAATTGTGATGTTCTCCTCTTTAAAATAATATAATATTTCTCTCTGGGAGCAGGTTTCTTGGGGAGGTTTTCTGGAGGCAGCCTTAGTATCAGTTCAGATCAATAATCACCCCAAATGCAGCCAGGTGTTAAAAGTCCAGATCTTTTATTGCTTCCTCCAAAATAGCCCCGTTAATTTTCTTTGTGGTCTATCTCTCTGCTTGGTTCCAAGAGCTCCCTTCAAATTTCTCCAAATCCAAAGATTTGTCCTTCACTCTCCAGCCAGTACCAGGGTGAAAGTTGGAATGAATCTGACTTGTCTCTGAGAGAGGGATTCTGCTGAACTGACCCTGACGGGCTCACTGTAGCTCTATTTATGCTGGGTGTAAAAGGTTGATGCCTCCTCTGAGGGAGGGATTAAGGGAGGTATTAATTCACAAAGTTACAAAGTTAAATTTGTGAATCTCCCATACGGTAATAGGTTAGAAATTCTGAAACTCAAAGAAGAGATTAGTAATATTGAAACTAAGAAAACTATTGAAATAAATAAAACTGAGTTGGTTTTATGAAAAACTGTCAAAATAGATAAACTTTTGATTAATTTGATTGGGAAAAGGAAAGAAAAAATCCAGATCACCAACATCAAAAATGAAAAAGTTGAATTTACCACCAATGAAAGAGAATTAAAGCAATAATTAGAAACTATTTCTTCAATTGCAGAATTGTTTGTAACAGCTTTTTTTGTGGGAGCAAAAAATTGAAAATAAGTAGATCTCTATTAATTGGGGAATAATTGAACAATTTGTGGTATATGAACGTAACAGAACAATATTTTTCTATAGAAAATTATGAACAACCTCATTTTAGAAGGACCTGGAAAGATAAGCAAGAACTGATGCTGACCAAAACAAGCAGAAAACAAGTAGGAATACATTGTCCATGGTAACAGTAAAACTGTATAATGATCAAGTATGAAAAATTTGGATCTTCTCAGCAGTTTAGGCAATCCAAATAAACTTTTGATAGAAAATGTCATCTGCATTCAGAACAAGAACTATGGAGTATGAATGCAAATTATCGCATGCTATTTTCTGTTTTCTTTTTTTTCTCTTCCTTGGTTTTTCTATTTTGTTGTCATTTTTCTCTCCCAACAATCATAAAATAATTAATATGCATAGAAATAATTAAATAAATAGTAAATATATATATATATATATATATATATATATATATATATATATATATATATATATATATATATATATATATATAATGAATACAGTAGGAAAAGAAAAATGTTGTTACGCCTAAGCTATTTTCTAATCAATCACTAGCATTGGAAGACATTTATATTTTCGAAAATAAATTTGTAGCTTAATACTCAGTTTAATAAGGACTGTATTTGATCCAAAGATAATAATAATGTTATTAGAGCTTAGTGAATAGAGTAGTAATTTAGTCAATTTTGGAAAAATCATTTAATTAGTTGATTAGAAGATGGATTGGAATAGGGAGATTATTTTTTTTTAAATTATAGCTTTTTATTTATAAAATACATGTTTTATTTATAAAATACATGCATGGGTAATTTTTCAGCATTGACAATTGCAAAACCTTTTGTTCCAATTTTTCCCCTGCTACTCCCCCCCATCCCCTCTCCCAGATGGCAGATAGACCAATGCATATTAAATATGTTAAAGTATATATTAAATATAATATATGAATACATGCCCATACAGTTATTTTGTTGAACAAGAAGAATCGGACTTTGAAATAATGTATAATTAACCTGTGAAGGAAATAAGAAATGCAGGCTGACAAAAATAGAGGGATTGGGAATTCTATGTAGTGGTTCACATTCATTTCCCAGAGTGTGGGTGAAGCTGGGTATAGCTGATTCAATTCATTACTGCTCTATTGGAACTGATTTGGTTCATCTCATCATTGAAGAAGGCCATGTCCATCAGAATTGTTCATCATATAGTATTGTTGTTGAAGTATGTAATGATCTCCTGCTTCTGCTCATTTCACTAAGCATCAGTTCCTGTAAGTCTCTCCAGGCATCTCTGATATCATCCTGCTAGTCCCTTCTTACAGAACAATAATATTTCATAACTTTCATATACCACAATTTATTCAGCCATTCTCCAACTGATAAGCATCCACTCAGATTTCAGTTTCTGGCCACTACAAAGAGGGCTACTGTGGTGAGCTTTTTCTTCTTCTCAAATGCAGCCAGGTGATAAAAGTTCAGATCTTTTATTATCTCCAATATAGCCCGGTTAGCTTAGAGGCCTATCTCTCTGCTTGGTTCCAAGAGCTCTCTCCGAAGCCCTCTCTCTGAATGTCGCCAAATCCAAAGGTTCTGTCCTTTAGCCTCTGCCTCTGCTTTCTTCAGCCTCCAACCAGCACAGAGATGGAATGAATCTCTTGTTTCCTTCACTTGGGGCTCTGCTACCTTTCTGGTAAGTCTTTCAGACCAGCTTGGTCTCAGTGGGGGAAGTGCAGGAGCCCAGCCACCTACCACAGTGGTGTGAGATGAAGATGAATCTGGTTGTCCACTGAACTCTCGACTCGTAGCTTCTTCCTCTTAAAAACTTCTTCTTCTGCCACCAGCCAGCCAAGTGGAAAATATTCCTTCTTGCCTCGCCTTGGCATAATTCTGCTGAAATCTTGACTTGATCTTAATGGGAATGGTTCCAGTTTATGCTTACTGATGGTTTTAAATAGATGCTATTGCTTATTTTAAGAAAAAGTCCATTTATTCCTATAAAATACTTTCCACACAAGTAAAGTCATAACTAAACAATTAGAAAAATATTAAGTGCTCTTGGATAGGTTGAGCTAATATAATAAAGATGACAATACTCCCTAAATTAATTTATTTATTGAATGTTTTGCCAATCACATTGCCAAGAAACTATTTTACTGACTTAGAAAAAATAACAAGAAAGTTCATCTGAAGTAAAAAAAGGTCAAGAATTTCAAGGGAACTAATGAAAAATATGAAATAAAGTTGGCCTAACTGTACCAGACCTAAAAGTATATTATAAAGCAGTGGTCATCAAAACCATTTGGTATTGGCTAAGAAACAGATCAGTTGATCAGTGGAATAGGTTAGGTTCACAGGACAAAATAGTCAATAACTACAGCAATCTAGTGTTTGACAAACCCAAAGACCCCAGCTACTGGGATAAGAATTCACTATTTGACAAAAACTGCTGGGAAAATTGAAAACTAATATGGCAGAAGCTAGGTGTTGACACACACAACACCATATACCAAGATAAGGACAAAATGGGTTAATGATCTAGACCAGGGGTCCTAAAACTTTTTAAATAGGGGGCTAGTTCACTGTCCCTCAGACTGTTGGGGGGCTGGACTATAGTAAAAACAAAAACTTTGTTTTGTGGGCCTTTAAATAAAGAAACTTCATAGCCCTGGGTGAGGGGGATAAACATCCTCAACTGCCACATCTGGCCCATGGGATGTAGTTTGAGGACCCCTTGATCTAGACACAAAGAATGACATTATAAATAAATTAGAAGAATACAGAATACTTTACTTCTCAGACCTGTGGAGGAGGAAGGAATTTGTGACCAAAGAAGAGCTAGAGATCATTATTGATCACAAAAGAGACTATTTTGATTATATTAAGTGAAAAAGTTTTTGTACAAACAAAACTAATGCAGACAAGATTAGAAGGGAAGCAATAAACTGGAGAAATAGTTTTATATTCAAAGGTTCTGATAAAGGCTCATTTCTAAAATATATAGAGAATTGACTCAAATTTATAAGAAATGATATGAACAGACAATTTTCAGATGAAGAAATTGAAATTATTTCTAGTCATAAAAAAGGTGCTCCAAATTATTATTGATCAAAGAAATTAAAATGAAGATAATGAGTATTGGAGGGGATGTGGGAAAACTGGGACCCTGATACATTGTTCGTGGAATTGTGAATAGATCCAACCATTCTAGAGAGCACTTTGGAACTATGCTAAAAAGATTATCAAACTGTGCATACCCATTGATCCTATAGTATTTCTACTGGGCTCATATCCCAAAGAGATATTAAAGAAAGGAAAGGGACCCACATGTGCAAAAAATTTTGTGGCAGACCTTTTTGTAATAGCTAGAAACTGGAAATTGAATGGATGCCCATCAATTGGAGAATGACTAAATAAATTGTGGTATATGAATGCTCTGGAATACTATTATTCTATAAGAAATGACCCCCAAGATGATTTCAGAGAGGCTTGGAGAGACTTATATGAATTGATGCTAAGTGATATAAGCAGAACCAGGAGATCATTATACATGGGAACAACAAGATTATACAATGATCAACTCTTTTGGATGTGGTTCTCTTCAACAAAGAGATGATTCAAAGCAGTTTCAATTGTTCAGTAATGAAGAGAATCATCTATACCTAGAGAAAGAACTATGGGAAATGTGTGTGGACCACAACATAGCATTTCCACTATTTATGTTATTGTGTGTTTGAATTTTTTTTCCCTTAGGTTTTTTTTCTTTCTTTCTAGATCCAATTGTTCTTGTGTAGCAAGATAATTGTATGTGTGTGTGTGTGTGTGTGTGTGTGTGTGTGTGTGTGTATACACACATATTGGATTTAACATATATTTTAACATATTAACATGTATTGGACTACCTGCCATATAGGAGAGGGGGTGGGAAGAAGGAGGGGAAAAGTTGGAACAGAATGTTTTGCACAGGTTAATGTTGAAAATTACCCATGAATATGTTTTGTAAATAAAAAGCTATAATAATAATTCTAATAATATGTTTAATATAACTGCAAATATATTCAATAGCTTTATGAAAATCCCCAGAACTACTGAAGGACCTTAATAGTTCATACTAATCATGGTGATACCCATGGTTCATTACAGAATTTTAAAAACTAACAAGTAAGCAAATAAGAAAGTATCAGAAGCCAATTAAAATATGTATTATCAAATAAAAAAAAAACCATTTTTCTCATTAGATTTGATCTACTTTTTGAAGTACAAAATTTTTTTTGATGATTTTCATTCTATCATACAACATGCTATTTTTTCTTCTTTTCATGCAATTTTACAAATTTGAATCTACTGATAATATGACTTACTAAAGCCAACTAGGAAGACATGGATGATGCTTATCAAATGTATGAAAAATTATATGAATTTTATTTTAACATCTTTTTTTTATGTTATACTACTTTGTATTGGGAGTCTATAGACCTAGATTCTAGGCCTGTAACAATTATGCCCATAACAATTATGACCATAAAAGAGAAAAAAAGAAGAAAGATATAAGTAAAAAAAAAAAAAGAAAACTAATTATTAAAATTTTTTTATAAAACAAGCATGCTCATAATTAACTAAGTTATAAAAATGGCATATATTATAATTGCAATCCAGAAATCAACTATTCTAATCTTCTTAGGAAATTGAAGACCATCATTGTATACCTGATTGTATTTGAGATACACAGAGGCCTTATTTGTTAGTTCGTATTCAAGACAGAATGAAATGACACAGAGTAAGTTGTGATTTTTCTTTTATTAACATAATAATCACCTACCCAGGGATTTAGCTTTGCCACCATAAATGAAACACCTCATTTCAAGAGGACATCAGTTCTCTTTTTTTTTTCTTTTGAGATTTTTTTAATAAAAGCCTTAAACTGTATCCACAGCAGCTATGTCTTTCATTTCCCCACTCTAATACCAATACATCATTTGTTAGCAGGCAAGCCTTCAGAGAGCTCATATGTCTAAATACATTTGAACGACAAGTGAATAGCATCAAAACATTATGCTTAATGGATGTATAACTTTACTAGCATCCATTCATTTGTGTGCGAATACGCCCAAAATGTAGGCAGTCTTCCAGTGAGCTATACTTCATTTGAGCATGACAAGAAGACATGGCCAAGTAGCCTTCTTGAAGAAGCAGTAATGGTGAACAATAGGACAGATAATCATGAGAAATGATTATCCATCCTCATAAATCCACACCAATGCTGACAAGATTTCAGCTTTCAGAATGACAAACCTCTTCTTATTTCAGAAAGAATGTGAGGTATGAAGCTAATCGGCTCACTATGCCAGAATTCTATGCATCATTGTATGACTTAAAAATATTTATAAACATGTATTTATGTTTACCATTTAATTTACAGAAGGAGAATTTTCTGAATTTAATGCAAGCTACCATAGTTATTCTTATATTTAAATAAATTGATAGATTATAATTTGAGAAAATAATATATAGTGAATATACTGTTGAATTCCCAAAAAAAGGAATTTATATTTCTTATTTAACATATTTGTATATGTTTCAAAAGATGGATAATAGTAAAACTATGTCCTATTTTACTGGATAAACTTTTTTTTTTAATCAGCAGGTTACAATAAAGGCTGCTCTGTTTACAGTAACAAGTCTATGTCCCCGGGCCTCCACATCCTGTCTGTGTTAGAAGATGGGAACGTAAATCCAAATGTGGAAATCCTGGGGATGTACACTTTAACAAGCAGTCCATTGTTGTAACATGGGAACCACCTGCCAGTGGCTACTGGAGGTCTAACTCAAACCTGTAGAATGGATCTTTTTAATGTGAGAGGATGATGATGATACAAGGAGACTGAGAGGCAATTGCTGTTCTCTGACATCTCTACTGAGAGGCAATTGCATTGTCTGACCTCACCTCTCTCCTCTTCCCTCTTGCTTCCAATTTGTTTCCTTCCCCATGCACAAGGAGCATTTGTGTCAGCAAAGGCTGCTTTGGAACTCCTTCAGATGTTATGATTCACAGTTGTGGAGGCTCTTGGAGAATTGACCTGCCCCTTCACTTAGGCATGCTCCTTGACAGTCCACCTTTTTCCAACTTTGTAGTTTGAGAATCATTTATCAGCATTGTCTAATACTAATTAGATCATTAAAGAAAAACTCCAAAAACATTAGTCAGCTAGATGAGAACATAGTCTATTTTGATCATTGGTAGAAAAAGTGTTGGAATTAAAAGGAGTCAGAGCCTTTTCAAGTAACTTTTGACAAATGAAGTTCCCTCATAATCATAATAACTGCATCTGTATAATTTGTATAGTGCTTTATGACACAAATAATTGTATATACTTTATCCTCATAAACATCTCCATCATAGTTCAAGGATAACAGCTATGAAAAGAGATCTGAGGGAAATGGAATTGGCCAAAAATGACCAAAACAATAAGACACAGAGTTAAGAGTGAAACCTGGGCCTTCTAACTTGAAAGTTGGACCTCATTCTAAATGTGAAATATTCTTTCACCTGAGAAATCAGTGATGCCATAGTGTAACAGAAAAATTAAGAG
Organism: Antechinus flavipes; assembly: GCF_016432865.1. Classification (NCBI taxonomy): domain Eukaryota; kingdom Metazoa; phylum Chordata; class Mammalia; order Dasyuromorphia; family Dasyuridae; genus Antechinus; species Antechinus flavipes. Next base: position 147,993,465 of record NC_067403.1, read on the forward strand.
ACTGCTAATAAAAAGATCAGGAGCTAATTTGTGCTCAGTCACTAATTAATTGTAAGGTATTGTGTAACTCATTTCACTTCTGAACTTCAGCTTTCTATGGGAAATAAAATAATTAAATTAGATGAGATCTATTATTATAACTAAGTAGGAATTAAAATGTAGAGATGCATTTTTTAATCTCTCATTAAAAATATCCAGAAACACCAAAAGTCAGAGTCGAAGGGGAACTCGAAGTCCAACTAGTCTAATTCATTCATGAAGAAGAATACATTACACAATAATAATCTCCCAAAATAGTAAAGATCGCTACAAACTGCTTAGTGAGAGAAAACCCTTTATTTTCTTTAAAAAATGAAGAAAGGGGGGAGCTAATTGGTATAGTGGATAGAGTACCAGCCCTAAAGTCAAGAGGATCTGAGTTCAAATTTGATTTCAGACACTTAACACTTCCTGATTGTGTGATCTTGGGCAAGTCACTTAACCCCAATTACCTCAACCAAAAAAAAAAAAAAAATGAAGAAGCCATTCTGGAGATCAATGTGGAACTATGCTTAAAAAGTTGTCAAACTGTACATATCCTTTGATTTAGCAGTGTTTCTACTGGACTTATATCCCAAAGAGATCTTAAAGGAGGGAAAGGGACTCACATGAGCAAAAATGTTTGTGGCAGCCCTTTTTGTAGTGGTAAGAAGCTGGAAACTGAATGGATGCCCATCAATTGGAGAATGGTTGAATAAGTTATGATACATGAATGTTATGGAATATCATTTTTCTATAAGAAATGATCAACAGGATATTTTAGAGAGAATTGGAGAGACTTACATGAACTGACACTTGATGAAATGAGCAAAGCTAGGAAATCATTGTATATGACAATGGCAAAATTATATGATGATTAATTCTGATGGATGTGGCTCAACAATGAGATGATCAGACCAATTCCTATAATCTTGTGATGATGAGAACCATCTATATCTAGAAAGAGGACTGTGGGAACTGCATATGCATCATAAAATAGCTTTTCACTCTTTTGTTGTTGTTTGCGTGAATCTAATTTTCGTTCTCATTTTTTGATCAGGTTCTTTTTTTTTTTGCAAGAAGATAATTGTATAAATATATATGGCTATATTTGATTTACATATATTTTACCATGTTTAACATATATTGGATTACTTGCGAAGTAGGTGAAGAAATGGGAGAAAGGGGAGGAAATTGGAACACAACGTTTTGCAAGGGTCAATGGTGAAAAATTATCCTAACATGTGTTTTGAAAATAAAAATTTCACCTAAAAAGAAAGAAAGAAAGAAAGAAAGAAAGAAAGAAAGAAAGAAAGAAAGAAAGAAAGAAAAAAAGAAAGAAAAAAAGAAAGAAAGAAAGAAAGGAAGGAAGAAAGAAAGAAAGAAAAAGAAAGGAAGGAAGGAAGGAAGGAAGGAAGGAAGGAAGGAAGGAAGGAAGGAAGGAAGGAAGGAAGGAGGGAGGAAGGAAGGAAGGAAGGAAGAAAGGGAGGGAGGGAGGCAGGAAGGGAGGGAGGGAGAGAGAGAGAGAGAAAGGAAGGGAGGGAGGGAGAGAGAGAGGGAGGAAGGAAGGAAAGAAGAAAGGGAGGGAGAGAGGGAAGGAGGGAGGGAAGGAGGAAGGAAGGAAGGAAGGTAGGAAGGTAGGAAGGAAGGAGGAAGGGAGGAAGGGAGGAAAGGAGGAAGGAAGGGAGGAAGGAAGGAAGGGAGGGGAGGAAGGGAGGAAGGAACAGAGGGGAGGAAGGGAGGAGAGGAAGAAGGGAAGAAAGGAGGAAGGGAGGAATGAAGGAAGAGAGAGAAAGAGAGAGAAGGGAAAAGAGAGGGGAGAGAGAGAGAGAGAGAGAGAGAAAGGGAGGGAGGGAGGGAGGGAGGGAGAGAGGGACAGAGAGGAGGAGAAAAACCTCCAAAAGACAATTTCACAATTTAAAAGTTGTAATGAATATAGGGGAAAGAGGAAGGCAACAAATTTCAGTATATTAAAAAACATTCTTTGAAATGACAAAAACCTATTTTCAAGGTTGGCACATAATGATTGTGTAAACATGGGCAAGTCATGTAACTTCTCTCAACATCCTAAACAAATTTTTAAGACCAAGTTGTAGTTCTGCATTAGTGGAAAGATTTTCCAAACTAGGAGTTTTCTAAATGGACTAAATGAAAAATGTGGACTGAAACAAACAACAAATGAATGAATGAAATATAAAGAGAAAAAATGAGCAAATAAAGAAATAAAATAATAAGTATATGAGTGAATAAACAAATTAATGAATAAAAAGAAACTCATGTAGTGAAATATCAAACATATATAACTTTGTAACTTCTATCTGTAGTTGCTTATTCTGCTTTATAGAACCAAAAAGTACAAGAATAATTTATCTCCCACCAAGTAGTAATTGGAAAACTGGAGCTATTATATCCACTCTAGACATTATTTTTCTCCAGATTAATAACCCTAAATTCTTTTAATTAATCCAATAGCCCTTATCATCTCATGATTGGACTTCTATAATAGTCCTCTAGTTACTCTCTCTGCTTCAAGTGTCACTACCCTTCAGTTTATCCTTTATTCAGTCATAACAGGCCTAGTAGAGACAGAGGGATTGCATACTTTGATAGCTCTTTTGGCATAGTTTCAAATTGTTCTCAAGGATGGTTGGATTAGTTCCCAACTCCACCAACAATCTATTATTTTCCAAATTTCCCACATCCCCCCAACATTCATCATCTTTTCCTGTTATCTTAGCCAAATTAAGAAATGTGTAATGACACCTCATGGTTGTATTAATTTGCATTTCTCTAATTAATATTTAAAGCAGAAATGGCTTTAATTTCTTCATCTGAAAATTGTCCTTTCATATCCTTTGACCAATTTATGAAGTTGACCAATTGAAAAATATCAATTTCAGAATGGCTTGTCTTCTTATAAATATGAGTCAATTCTCTATATATTCTAGAAATGAGTTCTTCATCAGAATCCTTGGATGGAAAAATTTTCCTCCAGTTTTTGTCTTTCCTCATAATCATGGCTGCATTTTTTTCTTTATACAATTTTTTAGAAATTATCCACTTTGCATTTCATAATGCTTATTTATTTTTTTCACATAAATTCCTTCTGAGATAGAAGTACACTAGATCTGGGAAGTACACTATCCCTTGTTCTCCTAATTTGCTTATAGTATCATTCTTTATATCTAAATTATGAATTCATTTCCACCTTATATTATTATAGGATGTTAGGTTTTGGTCACTGTCAAATTTTTGCCATACTATTTTCCAATTTTCCCAGCAATTCCAAATTTCCCAGCAAAAGAGTATTTATCCCAGAAGTCTTGGGGTGTATCAAAGACTAAATTATTGTAGTCACAGGGCTATTGTGTCCTGTGAATTTAAACTATTTCAATGATCCACTACACTGTTTTTAAGAGATTACCAAATGGTTTTGATGACCACTGCTTTATAATAGAACTTTAGTTCTTCTACACCCAGGCCACCTTTTTTTTTCCTTTTCTTTTTCATTATTTCTCTTGAAATTCTTGACCTTTTGTTATTCCAGATAAATGTTGTTATTATTTTTTCTGGCTCTTTAAAGTACTTTTTTGGTAGTTTGAGTGGTATGGCACTGAATAAGCAGATTAGATAGAATTGTTATTTTTTATTATGTTAGCTCCGCCTACCAATAAGTATTTGATATTCTTCCAATTCCTATTAAATCTAAGTTGATTTGTGTGAAAAAATGTTTGTAGTTGTGTTCATATAGTTCCTGGCTTTGTCTTGGCAGAGATAGACTTCTGGATATTTTGTACTGTCGACAGTTATTTTAAATGAAATTTCTCTTTGTATCTCTTGGACTTTATTGGTAACATAGAAATGCTGATGATTTATGTGGATTTATTTTATATTCTTCTACTTTGCTAAAGATGTTAATTGTTTCTAGTAATTTGTAATTGATTCTTTAGGATTCTCTACACAGCACATTATATCATTTATAAAGAGTGATAATTGTGTTTCCTCATTACCTACTCTAATTCTTTCAATTTCTTTTTCTTCCCTTATTGCTAAACCTAACATTTCTAATATATCAAAGAGCAATGGTGATAGTATGCAACCAGTTTTCACCCCTGATCTTATTGTAAATGCTTCAGCTTGTCCCTATTACATATGATGCTTGCTGATGGTTTTGGATAGATGGTATTTATCATTTTAAGAAAAACTCCATTCATTCATATTCTCTCCAGGATTTTTATTAGAAATGGGTGTTGTATTTTCTTACTAATATAATCATATATTTTTTTAGTTTGGGTATTGATATAGTCAATTATGCTAATAATTTCCCTTTATGTGGGGCAGCCCCTAGTCCAAGCTCAGAAGGCAAATTCTGGGAAACCGGTTTTCCTGGAATCCTGAAAAGGGCAGATAAAGTTAACCCACATAAAAGGGGCTCCTGTGCACAGAACCAATTCTCAGATTTGTTCAGGAAACTTGGGACAGAACCCCCTTTATCCTAGGAGCAGAACTCGACATAAAAAGTAAACAAACAAACAAACAAACCAAAACCAAAAAAGAAAAAAAAAAAAGAGAGAGAGAGAGAATATACCAAAATAAAAAGAAACAAATGATCAAGAAACAGAAAAGAATCTTGACCTTAGGCATGGGTCAGAGAAGATCAAAGCACTACTCAGATGAAGACAAAATGTCAATAAAGGAAATTTCAAAGAGTGATATGATTTGATCTCAAAGGCAAAAAGACTTCTTAGAAGTGCTCTTAAAAGACTTTGAAAGGTAAATAAGAGGAGTAGAAGAAAAAATGAGAGGAAAAGCAATTCCTTTAAAACTAAAAACAAAAAAACAAAAAAACTGACCAATGCAAAAAAAAAAAAATACACTGAAGGAAATAATACTTCAAAATTAGAATTAATTAAATAGAAAAAGAGGTATAAGAGCTAAGTGAAAAAATATCACACTAAAAACTAGAATGGAGCAAATGGAAGCTAATGACTCTATGAGACATCAAGCATCAATCAAACAAACTAAAACAATGAAAAAAAATGGAAGAAAAATGTAAAATATCTCATTGGAAAAAATAGTCAACCTGAAAAATAGATCTAGAAGATACAGCTTAAAATTACTTTAAAAATACAACTTAAAAATTCCACCTGAAGGGCAAAAAGAAAAGACTAGATAGCATTCTTCAAGACATCAATAAGGAAAACTGCCCTGGTTATTCTAGATAAAATAAAAAAATTATTGAACTAATTAAAACTGAGATGGTTTTATGAGAAAACTAACAAAATAGATAACTCTTTGGTTAATATCATTAGACAAAGAAAAACAAAAAACAAATCACCAGCATCATAAATGAAAAGATGACCTTCTCACCAATGAAATAGAAATTAAAGTAATAATAAAGAGCTATTTTGTCTAATTGTATGACAGCAAATATGGCAATCTAACTGAAATAGATGAATATTTACAAAAATATAAATTTTCCAGATTAACAGAAGAGAAAATCAAATACTTAAATAGCCCTATTTCAGAAAAAGAAATTGAACAAGCCATTAAGGAACTCCCAAGAAAAAAATCTCCAGGGCCAAATGGATTTACAAGTGAATTCTACCAAACACTTAAAGAACAATTAATTCGAACACTATCAATATATTTGGGAAAATAAGTAAAGAAGGAGTCCTGCCAAATTCCTTCTGTGACATAAATGTGGTATGAATACCTAAACCAGGAAGGGTCAATATAGAGAAAGAAAATTCCAGACTAAACTTTCTAATGAATATTGATGCCAAAAATTTAAATAAAATATTAGCAAAGGTAATTACAACAATTATCAGTAAGATAATATAGGATAATACACTATGACCAAGTGTACCAGGAATGCAGGGCTAGTTCATCAGGAAAATTATTAGCATAACCCACCATATACATAATTAAACTAACAAAAATCATATGATAATCTCAATAGAAGCAGAAAAAGCTTTTGATAAAATACAGCACCCATTTCTATTAAAAACACTTGAGAGCATAGGGATAAAAGGAGGTATCCTTAAAATAATAAGTCGTATCTATCTAAAACCAACAGCAAGCATTATTTATAATGGAGAGAAGCTGGATGCATTCTCAATAATATCAGTAGTGAAACAAAGATGCTTATTATTATCACTATTATTCAACTTTGTACCAAAAATGTTGGTTTTAGTCATAAGAAAATAAAAAGAAATTAAAGACAATAGAATAGGCAATGAGGAGATAAAACTATCACTTTTTTCTGAAGATATGATGATATACTTAAAGATTCCTAGAAAATCATCCAAAAACCTACTCAAAACAATTAATAGTATTAGCAAAGTTTCATTATATAAAATAAACCCACACAAATGAGCAGCATTTCTATATATTACTGGCAAAACCCAGCAGCAAGAGATACAAAATGAAATTCCATTTAAAATAACTGTAGACAAATTAAAATATTTGGGTGTTTACCTGCCAAGACAAACCCAGGAACTATACAAACTCAATTACAAAACACTTCTCACTCAGATAAAATCAGATTTAAACCATTGGAAAAAATAGCAATTGCTCATGGTTATGCTGAGCTAATGTAATGATAAATGTAATGTAAAAATGATAATTCTGCTGAAATCGGTCTACTCATTCATTATCATACCATTCAAATTGCTCAAAAATCACTTTATAGAGCTAGAAAAAAAATAATATCAAAATTCATCTGGAAGAATAAAAGGTCACGAATATCAAGAGAAATAATGAAAACAATTACAAAGGATGGTGGCTTTTTGTCCAAACAAGACTGTGGGATGATATGAAAGATTTGGTTTGTTTCAGCATTTCAGTGATCCAAAAAAATCCCAATAGACTTTGGATAGAAAATGGCATCTACAACCAGCAAAAGAACTATGGAGGTTGAATGTAAATCAATGTTTACTTCTTTTTTGGTTGTTGTTTTTTTTTTTTTCTCTTGTTTCTGTGAACCTGGGTATGTTACTTAATTTAGCAGTGCTAAAAAGAACTCTTAACACTCTTAAGTAGTGGAATAATCATAGATTTTTATTGGGTGAGAGAGAATGTTCAGAATTTCTTATGTCCAGTAAATCATTGATCCTGACATCTCTTCCTGCTATTAAAACACATCTCTGTACAAATATAAAATACATAAAATGCACGCATATATGCAGTGTCATATATGCTAGGATATTCCTGTTTGGATTACCTTCCATATGTTCTATATATGCTTTATATGTATAATTTTATATGCTATCTTTCAAATTCATAAGTGAATTAGGAAATGTTTTGTATTTCTTTGTATCCTCACTGCTTAGCATGGTAAGTGGCACATAGTAATTAATAAAAGTGTGTTGGTGACTGAAAAATAAAAAGAACTATTTGGGCTGCATCCCATGAATTTTGTGTCTCATTACTGTCATTGTCTTGGATAAAATTATCAACTATTTCTATGGTTTGTTGTTTCACCCACTCATTCCTTAAAATTAGAATATTTAATTTCCTTTTTTTATTTAATTTTTATTTAATAATTACTTTATATTGACACTCATTTCTGTTCCGATTTTTTTCCCCTCCCTCCCTCCACCCCCTCCCCTAGATGGCAAGCAGTCCTTTATATGTTGGATATGTTGCAGTATATCCTAGATACAATATATGTTTGCAGAACCGAACAGTTCTCTTGTTGCATAGGGAGAATTGGATTCAGAAGGGATAAATAACCCGGAAAGAAAAACAAAAATGCAGATAGTTCACATTCGTTTCCCAGTGTTCTTTCTTTGGGTGTAGCTGCTTTTGTCCGTCATTTATCAATTGAAACTCAGGTCTCTTTGTCAAAGAAATCCACTTCCATCAAAATATGTCCTCATACAATATCGTTGTTGAAGTGTATAATGATCTCCTGGTTCTGCTCATTTCACTTAGCATCAGTTCATGTAAGTCTCACCAGTCCTCTCTGTATTCATCCTGCTGGTCATTTCTTACAGAACAATAATATTCCATAACATTCATATACCACAATTTACCCAGCCATTCTCCAATTGATGGGCATCCATTCCTTTTCCAGTTTCTAGCCACTACAAACAGGGCTGCTACAAACATTTTGGCACATACAGGTCCCTTTCCCTTCTTTAGTATTTCTTTGGGATATAAGCCCAATAGAAACACTGCTGGATCAAAGGGTATGCACAATTTGATAATTTTTTGGGCATAATTCCAATTAATTTTTGGAGAATTTTTTCATGACCCTTTACTAAATGTAATTTTTAGTGCATCGTGATCTGGAAAAAATGTTTTTGCTATGTATGCTTTTCTTCATTTGACTGAGAAGTTTTTATCCTAATGCATGGTCAATTTTATGTAGGTTCCAGGTATGATTGAGAAAAAGTAAATTCCTTTCTGTCCCCATTAACTTTTCTTCCATGGTCTATCATACCTTACTTTTATAAAATTATATTTACCTCATTAACTTCTTTCTGTTTATTTTGTGCTTCAATTTATCTAGTTCTGAGAGAGCAAGTTTGAGATCCTCCACTAGTATAGTTTTGTTGTCTAATTCTTCTTGTAGCTCCTAACTTTTCTTCTAGGAATGTAGATGCTCTACCATTTCATGCATGTATGTTTAGTAACTTTTTATTACTTCATTATCTATGGAGTCTGCTAACAAAATGAAATTTACTTCATTATGTCTTTTAATTAAATTCATTTTTGCTTTTGTTTGATCTGAGATCAGGATCATTACCCACACTTTTTAAAATTTATTTCAGCTGATACAAAATAGATTCTGCCCCAGCCTTTTATCATTACTTTGCATGTGTCTCTCTGTTACAAATGCATTTCTTGTGAACAACATATTGTAGGACTCTGGTTTCCAAACTGCACTGCTATCTTCTTCTGCTTTATGGAAGAGTTTACCTCATTTACATTTACAGTTAAAATTACTAACGCTTATATTTCCCATCATTCTATTTTCCAAGTTATATTTCTCTCTCTCCTTTACCCTTTTGTCTCCTCAGTAGTATTACTTCTGACTATCACTTCCCTCAATCAGCCCTTCCTTTTTTTCAGCTCCTCCAACCTTTCTTATCCCTTTCTCCTTCTCTTTCTATTAGCTCCTCCCCTTCTATTAGCTTCCCCTTTCCTTTCCCCTTTCCCTTCCTATTTCCCTATAAGATGAGACAAATTTCTATGTCAAATTAAATATGTTATGATATTCCTTCTGTGAGCCAAATCTAATGAGATTAAGGTTTAAACCAGTGGTTCTCAAAGTGTGGTTCAAAGAATTCTGGGAATCTCTGAAATCCTTTTGGAGGATCTACAAATTCAAAATTACTTTTTATTTCTAATATGGTAAATATAATCTACATAAACAAAAACTTTTTGGACAGATCCTCAGTCACTTTTAATAATATAAAGATACTGATAACAAAAGTTTGAGAACCACTGGTTTAAACATTGCTCATCCCTATCCCTTTTTTCCTTCAAATATAATAGAATTTTTGGCCTGTTCATATGACTCCAAATATTTGTGCATTCTGTCACTCCAAAATTCATTCAGAGGCTTAATCTAGTGTTGATTCGGAGGGAAGCCAAGAAGAGCCTAGGCAAAATCTTGTCTATTCTCCACTATCTTGACCCTTATGTCCCTTCTCCTTTCTAAGGAAAACTCCTCAATATGCATGAGTGGTCCGATTCAACCTATCTTTCTCTATATATATACTCTCTCATTTTCAATCTCTTCCTGCTTACAGGCTGCTTTCCTACTTCCTGTGAACATTCCCATATTATTTTCGAAAACAACATAAAATTCACAAAATTCAACTCCAGTAGCTGTCATGTTTTGTCTCCTCTCACTTTTTTGATCAAATTACTTGAGATCCTCTGCTATGAGTATGTCTACATCCATTATTCTCATGTTCTCATCAACTCTTTACAGTAAGGCTCTGATTCCATCATTCAACTAAACTCTTCTAAGTTACTAATATTCTCTTAATTATTATATCCAATGGCCTTTTTAGTGCTCATGCTCCTTCAGCTCTCTTCAGTTTTTGACTGTTGATTCCAGTATTCTTTCTGATATTCTCTTAGTTCTTTCTCTTTGTTATCCTCCAAACTATCCACTCATTCCTTGATTTCATATTCTAGTTGAAGATCCAGATCACTGAATCATGGGTGTCTCAGAGGATTTTTATCTTGAGCCATCTTTTCTTCTTCTGTACTGTTTTACTTAGTTATCACCTCTCTTGAATGGAATTAGCACCTTTGTGTTGATGATGCTAAAATCTACCTGTCTAGTCCTACTGCTCTGCTGACCTTCAGTCTTATATCTCTATTTGCCTGTTGGGGATCTTAAATTAGATATTTTATGGATATCTTTATTTCAACAGGTAGAAAATTCAACTTGGTTGTCTTTCCCCCATCTTTTTTTGACTTCTATCTTATTGTCATATGGTTTACTATGATCAGCATCCTCTGTCACTTTACCTTCCTCCATAACTAATCTGTCATCAAAAGTTATTGATTTCTAAATCTCATATATATATATATATATATACCCTTCCCTCTCTACTCTATCAATATCACCATTCCAGTGCAGGGCTTTCATTATTTCATGTCTAAACTACTGCAGTAGGCTCCTGGTTGGTTTGCTTGCCAAGTTTCTCACTACTCCAGTTCATCCTTCATTTAGTCAAGTGACTTTCCTATACCAAATATTGCACCATGTCACCACCCTACATAATAACCAGTGGCTCCTCATTGTCCCTTGGATTTATTTTAAATTATCTCTTTTTTTTCAAAGTCTTTCATAATCTATAACATATCCACCTTTTCAGTTTTCTTATACTTTATATTCCCACATTTGCAGCAACTCTGTGACAGTTTTTTCTTGCTATTTCTTGAATGAATTATTCCATCTAATGACTCCAGATGACTTCAATGGTTAGAATGAATAGAATGTTCTCTTTCTCCTCTTCACTTCTTGAATTTCCTAGCTTCTTTCAATCATGACTTAAAATCTCAATTTCTACATGAAATTTCCCCCTTTACTCACATACCCTTAAATAAACTTTTTTCTCAGTACTAATGATTTTCAATTTATCCTGTATAAAAATTGCTTGCACAGAATAGTTTACATATTATCTTTCTCATTAGATTAATCCTTGAAAGTAGAGGCCTTCATAAACGTACATACATATGCACGTGTATTTATGCATGTGTGCATGTATATATGGTGCTTCCATGTCTGGGTGTATGCAGTATTTAGCACAATTCTTAGAAAATAGTTGGTACTTAATAAATGGATTGACTAATGATCAAGTTCTCAAAAGCCTTCAAAAACTACTCTCTGTACACTCTATAACATTGGTTTCTTGCTTGTTCATAATACTCCACCTCCGAACTCAATGCTTATTCACCAACTCTTCCTCTTGATTTCCTTATCTTCCTTTCAGTCTCAGATAAAATATCACCTTGTACAAGAAGTTTTTCCTAGTAATAATAGCAGTTTTTCTTTGAGATTACTCCAAATTATAAATGTGTGTACATATATACACACATATACATATTATGTTTATTCATATTTACTTGCACCTATATGTAAACACTGCACACATCATATATGTATATATTCATATATGTGTATGTGTGTGTATATGTGTATGTGTATATATATAAAATACAGTTTTGTTATTGTGTTTTTTACTGATTCCATTGCAGTTGTGTCTGACACATTTGGGGTTTTATTGTGAAAAATACTGAAGCAGTTTGTACTTTCCTTCTCTAGCTCATTATAATGAAGAGAAATTGAGCAAACAGAGTTGAATGACTTGTTCAGTGTCACAAAGCTAATAAGTATCTGAGACTGGATTTTAATTCATGAAGAACCTTCCTGATTCCAAGGCCCATGCCCTAGACACTCTACCATCTAGATGTCCATATAGCATAGAGTATGTGTGTGTGTGTGTGTATACATATATACACATATATGTATATATATACACACACACATACATATACACATATATATTCATTATATGTAATACATATATGTGTGTGTGTGTGTGTATAAATGTATGTGTGTATATGTGTGCATATATGTCTTAAGGGACTCCCTGAAAAATGTTGCAATATTTTCCAAAGATAAAGCTTCTACCCCTATTCCACCAACAAACTAACATAAGAGTGAAGTCAATTATGCTTTCAGTGCCCCTGAAGCCAAGTCACTTCCAAACTTAATTCTGGCCAGTCTAACCAATACTGATAAACTGTGCAGCTGGGATCCTTTCACATAAGAGGAACATCTGTTCTCCATGGTTTGATTTACCAAGACCTCTCACTTCCTCTTATTTTCAGGTCTCTACTGCTCCCTTTCTCCTCCCATGCCAATCCCCATTTGTGAAGATTTACTCCCCACTCTTCCCATGAAATTTCCTCTTTTTTGCTGTATCTAGCTATATATCATCTATCCATCCATCCATCTATCTATCTATTTGGCTGTCTGTCTGATTGTCCGTCCATCCATCTGCCTGTGTCTCTATCTATTTACCTATCTATCCACATATAGCTCTGTTTGTAATGGAGTTCCTTAAGAAATTCCCAAATGTATGAACTTTTCGCTTGCCAAAAAAAAAAACCAAACACAATAAAGTGACTACCTATGTTTTATGGAGTTGTGACTCATGTGTGTATGTATATATGCATACAAAAATGTATATGTATATATACATATATACATACCTAAGGTATCAATTATATCTCATGGATTGTTGACATATATATATATATATATATATATATATATACACACACACACACACACACATGTGTGCTTATGTGTATACATATGTGATCAGACATGCATATATATGGATGGATGGATGGATGCATCCACACACCCACACCCACACCCACACCCACACTCTAAGGATTTCTGTGTATGTATGGAGAGAAAGACAGAAATAAGAGACAGAATTTCCTGTACATTTTCTTCCTCATAAGACTGTGAGCTCCCTGAAAGAAGGGACTACTTTTGTATTTTCATATATCCCCAAAATTCAATACAATAATTGGTACATTAGAAATGCTTAATAGGCGCCTGTTGATATCATTAATACTGAAGTGGCCAGATATTTTCATTGCCTTCTATAACTAAGTACAAAAATCTAGCAGAATTTAATCCTGCTAAGGATTTTCTACTCTGCACTGTGCATTATTACATAAATATAAATATGAATTTATAAATTATATATATCTAAAATATAAAAAAAACCTGTCTTCACTTCTAAGGTATTAAATTCATGTATATACATAGACAATTTTATAAGTTATGTAAAAAACAATACAGCATAATTTGGTAGAGCCTCCTCTAGCTCATAGCTGGGGAAATCAGGAAAAGCCTCATGTAGAAGGTATCACATCAACTGAGCTTTGATGAAAAACTAAGGATTTTAGGAATCTGAGGAAATGCTAGGATGGGTTCCATACATGGGAGATAACATTTTAAAGATGAAATGAAATTTAATTAAGATGGAATATAAAGCAGCCAGCGAATCAACAGCTACCACCACCTCCCCAAAACACTTGCTCAAACTATGCTAGTCTTATGAGGATTACTCAATTTGTTCCTGCTTCCCACATTGACTCATCATCATGATAAGAAAGTTATTAGAGAAACAATTTTAGTAATTGATCACAGAAGCCCTCTTCTTTCACTGTCATCAGCAATGAATGTACAGAGTCATGACAACAATCTCTGGAGAGGTCTGGTTCTTAAGAACTGAAGGTTCAGAATTCTCAGACCACGTCCCTTTTCATCTCCCAATATCTTTCTTCACTAGTTTTGAAAATGACCTGGGAAATGAAATGCCATATATGAGAAACAATAAAAATATCCATTTTTATAGTCTGTAGATTATGTCTTCTTCTGGAAGTGACTTTCTGTTCTGACTCATTCATGCCTGTGTATAATATGTTATTTCCATTCCCCAAATGCCTCAAACTGAATCAAAATAACTTGACATCTACTAAATGGAGTATTTCTTTCAGGTCAAGTAGCTTATTATATGTGATGGCCAATGGGAAGGATGCATAAGAAAGACAAATTCCTTCTTCCCCCTTAAAAACCATTTCCTTTCATAGAATAGTTCTACAAATTCTAGCTGTTAAACTAACTCAGATCTCAAACTACTTCATTTCACTATATCAGCTCCTTTAAGGTCTCTTGAAAAGTATGTCCATTTTTTGCTAGATACCCAGTAACAACCTATGTAATTCATTTGAAGATATCATATTTCTTATTGTTAATATATTCTATGATTATATTCCATCATTATATCATTTGTTTTCGGTATAATTCTCTCTCCCCTGTATTCTCAATCTAGTTAAACATGTGTTGTACTCAATTTAAGTCAATATGCCAGAGTTTACAAATAATTTGAAAATTAACATTTTTCCACAACAATATAGGCCTGTCTGATGGAAATTATGCTGAATTCATGATTACTCCATTATAAAATGCAGTTATTATCCAATATTCTCATAAGGTATTGGCTTTCATGATATTTTCAAAGACCTACATCCAAAACCACAAAGAAAAGGAAAAATAAAATTAAGTTTCCCCCTTCAGAGGCAGTCTTGATCTATTAAAAGCTCCAAAAATATCTTGGGGCCTAAGTCTCTATATAATCCAAATGGAGATCCAGAACAAGAGAAAAGAGCAGAAATTCATCTTGGTCCTAACCTGTTCCCAATAAAACTTTGCAACATATTGAGTTCTTCAAGTGTACATCTAAACTCATCTCTTACTGGGACCAACAAACTGACTCTATAATAATTTTGCTAAGAAATTTTGATGTTTGTCTGATACATAAGTTATCAAATCAAAAGAAAGCTATTCTGTGGCCTCATAATGAAAAAATGAACAACTTGCCCTTTGACACAATTGACACAATTGTTTACATGCGGAGGGAATTTTTAAAGACAATTCAGTACAACCACTTGTTGCTTATGGAAACATTAGTTGGATTGCTTGATAAATAGAAAAAGACTGTGAAGATTTTACTCTCAATGGATTTAAAGCAAAAAAAGTATATCTACCAGTTTTTAAAGATTGTCTGAACCCAACTGATTCAGGAACAGATAATTTCAACTAAAGAAGACTCAATATTCCTTAATGATCAACTAGAAATAAAGAGTGTACACAAAAGCAATTCCTTTTATACCTACTATTTTAGTTCTAGATAAGATAATATAGCATTACTAGAATATAAAAATGCTCCATTGAGTAAAATTATACTATTATCCAACATAGACAAAGTATAAGTTTAGATTTAAGAATATAGGACTGAAATTCTGATTAGTACTATGATCAATCAATACCAACAGTTATTCAATTATTTCACTTTTGTCTGACTTTTCATGATATTATCTGGAAATTTCTTAGAAAAGATATAGGAGAGATTTGCCATTTCCTTCTACTACTCATTTTACAGATGAAAAAAATGAGGCAAATATGATTTATCCAGGATCACACAACTAATAAGTTTCTGAGCCCAGTTTTTAAATCAGGTGTTCCTGATTATATTTATTCACTTAGCCTCCTAGTTGCCTTCAAGCATGGATTGGTTCCAGGAGAACTAGAGCTACTGGTTATATGACAAACCTAAATTATGATGTTAATGAGTGAAAATGGACAAATGTAAATGGATAGCAATATTGATATAATACATACTTTGCACATAATTCCATAATTGATCATTACCTAAGTATGATTTCCTCTTCCATATATACTACTTATTAAGGATGTTCATATATTTTATAAACCTAGTAAATATATCATTATATAGCTTTGTTTTCATATATATATGTTTGTATGTAACTATGTACATTCTGTTGTGGTTTCTCAGTTCACAAATTACTTAATTTTTCAGCAAATTTTTCACATTACACCTAGGTCAAAAGAGATACCTAATAATTACATTTTTCAATAATTACTTGAAGCAAATCAATAGGTCTTTATGTCTCAAAAACTCAGTATACTTTTAAATAATATACATAAATTTTAAAAGCCTCCATTCTTAAATATTAATTATTGACTAAAGGGATATGCTCCTATATGGACCTGCAAACTTCTCTTATCTTAAAATCATATTGGACAATGACAGCCTCATTTATTTTCTTTTTTGGCATATAGTCATTTAATTCAAATAAAGATTTTATGAATCCTGTTAATGACTATTTAGGCACTCTGCTAGGTGCTGAGTCAGTTCCTATTTCCTATGAATTTTCATTTTTATTACATCAATGATTGAAAACCAGTTTTGAAAAGATATTAACATCTCAAATGAGAAAGCTTGAGAAGATAGATATGTTAGCAAAAAAATATTAAAAAAGAATATCATCACATCATGGAGGTAATATAGAAAGTAGATGATGAAATAACACAAACACTACTGTATTAAAAGGTATGCACTTGGTGCGTATATGTTTAATACTGATATTGCTTCATTGTCTATAGTACCCTTTAGCAAGATATAGTTTCCTTCCTTATCTCTTTTAATTAGATCAATTTTTGTTTTTGCTTGATCTGAGATAAGGATGGCTACCCCTGCTTTTTGTACTTCACCTGAAGCATAATAGATTCTGCTCCAGCTTTTTACCTTTACTCTGTATGTATCTCTCTGCTTGAAATGTGTTTCCTGTAAACAACATATTGTAGGGTTCTGACTTTTGATCCAGTCTGCTATCTGCCTCCACTTTATGAGAGAGTTCATCCCATTCACATTTAGAGTTAAAATTACTAATTTTGTATTTCTTGCCATCTTATTATCCCCAGATTATGCTTTTCTTTTTCTTGTCTCCCCTTACCCCCTTTCCCAGTATTAAACTTATGGGCACCACTTGTGTCACGCAGCTCTCACTCAAGGATCCCTCCTTCCCTCCTTTGAATATCTTCCCCTTTCTCGTACCTTTTCCTTATTACTCTCTTTTCCCTTTTCCACTCCCACTTTTTAATGAGGTGAGAGAAGATTTTTTGTAAAACAAGTATATCAATTAATTTCTCTTTGAGCCAACTCTGGTGAGAGTAAGATTCACACAATTTTCCTCCCCTTCTCTAAATTCCCTTGGATATGATAAGTTTCCTTTGCCTCTTCATGGGATATAGTTTCCCTCTTTTTAATCTCCCATTTTCCTTTTTTCTGACACTATCCCCTTTCCATTTCTATTTCCCTTTTTTATGTTATATCAGTAAAATCAAATTATACATGTATTCCTTTTGTATATCCACAACAGAAATACAGTTCCTTTTAATTTTTTCTGCTTCTCTTGAGTCCTATGGTTGGAGATCAAATTTTTTGTTTAGATCTGTTTTTTTTTTCCTTTGAAACAAATGGGATTCGTCTGTTTCATTAAATGTCCATCTTCTTCCATGGAAGAAAATGCTCAGCTTAGCTGGGTAGTTTATTCTTGGCTGCCTTCCAAGTTCTTTTGCCTTTCAGAATATCAGATTCCAGGCCCTTCAATCCTTTAATGTGGAGGCAGCCAGATCTTGAGTGATCTTTATTGTGGCACCTAGGTATATGAAATTGTTTTTTCTGGCTCTTGTAATATTTTTTCCTTAGTCTGATAGTTTTGAAATTTGGCCACAATATTCTTTAGAGTTTTTATTTTAGGGTCTTTTCCAGAAGGTATTTGATGAATTTTTTCAATGCCTATTTTACCTTCTGATTCTATTATATTGGGACAGTTCTCTTTCATCAAAGAGCCTGTTACAAACAGCTTTAATAATGAATAATTTGCTTACACCACTAAAGATACTGTAAAAGAGTATCTAGGCTCTTTTTTTCATCATAATTTTTGGGAAGTCCAATAATCCTCAGATTATCTCTCCTAGATCTACATTCCAGGTCTGTTGTTTTCCAAGTAGATATTTAACAATTTTTTTCCTAATTTTTCTTTTCTTTTTTTTTGTTTTTCTTGACTGATTCTTGATGTCTCAATGAATTATTCATTTCTGATGTTTAATGAGTTATTTTCTTCATTAGCTTATTTTACTTCTTTTTCGTATATGTCCAAGTAAGTTTTTAAATGAGTTGTTTTGCTCTATGGAATTTTTTTCCATTTCACTATTTTTTTAATGAGTTATTTTCTTTTTCCAATTCACAAATCCTACTTTCTTGGGAGTTCTTTATCTTTTACAATTCACATTTCAGGTAGTTGTTACTTTCTTGCATACTTTCCTTTCCCCATTTTTCTTCTAGCTTTCTTTTAAGATTTTTAAGAGTCTCTTCTAAGAGAGATTTGTGTGATGGCAGTCAGATTACATCACCCTTTGGGGTACTGCCTGGAGATTGTTTGCTATTAGTCTCCTTGTGGTTGAAAACCTGTTCTCTTTCTGTATAGTAGCTATCAATCGTCCTTTTGATTTTTTACACATTTTTTTTTTGAAGCCTGTAGGCTCTGCCTTCAGGGCAAGGAGGTTACCAGCTTCTTCTGCAGAGCAGAAATAGATATATGGACAGTAGCTGTCCTGCAAATGGGCTGCAAAGAGTGGCTTGGTAGGTGAGTGCTCTGGGAAAAAGTTTTCCACTGGAAGTGATTCAAATCTGGTTAGCATGGGCAGAGCTGTGGAAGTGCCCAGTTAAGAACCTCACTATACAGATTATCAACTGACCTGGGGCTAGAGGCTGAGCAGTGAAAGTGTCACTATCCAAAGCCAAAGGCCACTGTGGGGCTGTGGGTGTTAGCAGTTGACCAGCAAATAGCTCCACAAGGACCAGAAGTGTCTCTACCCAGGGAAGTGCAGTCATATGGTGGAAGTTCTATTGCCCCAGGCTGACCCCCCCACACACACACACACGCACACACACACACTGTACAGATTAGAGGCTGCTCTGGGCTGAGCCCTCCTGCCGTGCAGATTTGTGACTGCCCTGGCCTGTGCTACAGAATGCACTGTGCTGAGTCACTTCTGATTTGGGGTGGGTATAGCCAGATCTTGTTAGGTTCTGGTGTTTTTTAGAGTATCCTCTGCCTTTGGCTTTGATTTCTCTATTGGTCTACTGCTTTGCAAGCAAGGCAGAACAGTCAGCCTATGGCAATTTTCTAACCACAGAGGCCACCCTTGCTCCTGGTCTGCTTCAGACCTTAGCCTCTAGTTCTATCCCTGCCTGCGCTGGTCTGTTCCCACCTCTCAGTACAAACCTTTTCTGGCATTCTTCCAGATTATCTTCAGCTGGTAAGTTGTTGTACTTCTAATCTTTGTGAATTTTACCAGTCAAGCGCTATTTTTGAGGCTAAAATTAATAATTGGTTGTGAGGGGATGAGAGGAGCTTAGAAAGTCACATGTGCCTTCTCTGCCATCTTGTAAGTGACAAATTTTTGATAAACTAGTGAAAACTCAAAATTTTTAAAGCATATCCCTATAAGAGGAAGTAAATGGATTATAAGAACAATGCTGCTAAATTTCTTAATAACAATTCATTTGTGAGCCTGTTACAAACAGCTTTAATAACTGAATAATTTGCTTACACCACTAAGTATGTTAAAATATCAGTACCTGATGCCAAATGAATAGTATCTATATGCAGGTGTCTGAACTGCAGGAGACTGAGCCTAGCTTGTGGAACATTTAAAATCAGCTGGGTCAATTGAAATGAAACTATTCCTTCCAGCAGTCATTTGAGCTTCAGATAATTAATTAGCAAGGTGTCTTCCCTGGCATGTGGAGTTTTTCTAATATAAGAACACTGGATTGTTGTCTACTTCTTAGAGCATTTGGACTTTGTCCAACAATATTTTTGCAGAATTGCCTGTTTCTTCACATGATGTAGCCCTGTGAGCAGGGCTTATGGATTCTGAGCTTTATAAACAAAAATAGGATTCTCTGTCCAATGCTAAACACACACACACACACACACACACACACACACCAACTTTTTGGTGAATATTCAAAAACAATTTTTTCTCTCTTTTGGCAATTGGAAAGAAGATCATCTAAACACCAGTTCAATATACAAAAACCAACTGGAATTAGTGGTGAAGCTGGTACTCATGGTTTTTGCAGAGCAGCATGATGATTGAAACTGTGCCTACTCAGTTTGGTAAAAAATGAAATGGTAACTGGCAAACATAATACATGTTTAGACAATGAACTATATAACTCATAAAATATTTTATGATACATTTTTAGTTTTCATGTGAATTGGTTAGTGATAAGTTTCTTTTTTATATATTTTAATAGCTTTCTATTTCCAAGTTATATGGATGGGTAATTTTACAGCATTGACAATTGACAAATCTTTTGTTCCAATTTTTCCCCTCCTTCCTCCTACCCTCTCCCCTAGATGACAGGATGACCAATACATGTTATATATGTTAAAGTATAAATTAAATACATAATAAGTATACATGTCCAAACTGTCGTTTTGCTCTACAAAAAGAATCAGACTCTGAAATAGTGTACAATTAGCCTGTGAAGGAAATCAAAAATGCAAGTGGACAAAGATTTAGGAATTGGAAATTCTATGTAATGGTTCTTATTCATCTCCCAGAGTTCTTTCGCAGGATGTAGCTGGTTCAGTTCATTAATGCTCCATTGGAACAGATTTGGTTCATCTCATTGCTGAAGATGGCCAGGTACATCAGAATTGATCATCATATAATATTGTTGTTGAAGTATATAATAATCTCCTGGTCCTGCACATTTCACTCAGCATCACTTCATGTAAGTCTCTTCAGGCCATTCTGAAATCATCCTGCTGGTCATTTCTAACCGAACAATAATATTCCATAATATTCATATACCACAATTTATTCAATCATTCTCCAATTGATGGGCATCTACTCAGTTTCCAGTTTCTGGCCAGTACAAAGAGGGCTGCCACAAACATTCTTGCACATACAGGTCACTTTCCCTTCTTTAGTATCTTTTTGGGATATAAACCCAGTAGTAGCACTGCTGGATCAAAGGGTATGAACAGTTTGATAACTTTTTGAGCATAGTTCCAAATTGTTTTCCAGAATAGTTGGATGTATTAACAATTCCAACATACATTGTTGTATTAGTGTCCCTATTTTTACCCACATCCTCTCCAACATTCTGCATTATCTTTCCCTGTCATTCTAGCCAGTCTGATAGGTGTATAAGTGATATCTCAGAGTTGTCTTAATTTGCATTTCTCTGATTAATACTGAATCAGAGCATCTTTTCATATGGCTAGAAATAGTTTTAATTTCTTTGTCTGAGAATTGTCTGTTAATATCCTTTGATAATTTATCAATTGGAGAATGGCTTGATTTCTTATAAATTAGAGTCAATTCTCTATATATTTTGGAAATGAGGCCTTGCAGAACTTTTGATCGTAAAAATGTTTTCCCAGTTTATTGCTTCTCTTCTAATCTTGTCTGCATTAGTTTTGTTTGTACAAAAACTTTTCAATTTGATATAATCAAAATTTTCTATTTTGTGATCAGTAATGATCTCTAGTTCTTCTTTGGTCCTACATTCCTTCCTTTCCCACAGGTCTGGGAGGGAAACTATCCTGTGTTCCTCTAATTTATTTATAATCTCATTCTTTATGCCTAGGTCATGAACCCATTTTGATCTTTTCTTGGTGTACGGTGTTAAGTGTGGGTCAATGCCTACTTTCTGCCATACTAATTTCCAATTTTCCCAGAAGTTTTTGTCAAACAGTGAGTTCTTATCCCAAAAGCTGGGGTCTTTGGGTTTGTCAAACACTGGATTATTAAAGTTATTGACTGTTTTGTCCTTTGAATCTAATCTATTTCACTGATCAACTAGTTTATTTCTTAGCCAGTACCAAATGGTTTTTGTTACTGCTGCTTTATAATATAGTTTTAGATCTGCTACAGCTAGGCAAACTTCATTTGATTTTTTTCATTAGTTCCCTTGAAATTCTTGATCTGTTTTTCCATATGAATTTTATGTTATTTTTTCTAAGTCATTAAAATAGTTTTTGGGGGAGTCTGATTGTTATAGCGCTAGATAAATAAATTTAGGTAGTGTGATTTTTGTTATATTTGCTTGTCCTATCCAAGAGCATTTAATATTTTTTCAATTAGTTACATCTGACTTTATTTGTGTGGAAAGTATTTTGCAGTTTTGTTCATATAATTGCTGATTTTCCCTTGGCAGATAGATTCCTAAATAGTTTATACTATGGGCAGTTACTTTAAATGGAATTTCTCTTTTTAACTTTAACTGTTGGATTTTGTTGCTGATATATAGGAATGCTGATGATTTATTTGCATTTATTTTGTATCCTGCAGCTTTGCTAAAGGTGTGGATTATTTTTTTTAAATAACTTTTTATTGACAGGACCCATGCCAGGGTAATTTTTTACAACATTATCCCTTGCACTCTCTTCTGTTCTGATTTTTCCCCTCCGTCCCTCCACCCCCTCACCCAGATGGCAAGCAGTCCTATACATGTTAAATAGGTTACAGAATATCCTAGATACAATATATGTGTGCAGAACTGAACAGTTCTCTTGTTGCACACTCATTGCCTATTCTTATTCCTTTAATCCCCTTCTCATCTCTTATTGCCAAAGCTAGCATTTCTAATATAATATTAAAATGTAATGGTGATAGTGGGCAACCTTGTTTCACTCCTGATCTTATTGGGAATGGTTGCAGTTTGTCCCCGTTATATATGATGCTTACTGTTGGTTTTAAATAGATGCTACTGATTATTTTAAGGAAAAGTCCATTTATTCCTATACTCTCAAGAGTTTTTAATAGGAACGGATGTTGGATTTTTTCAAATGCTTTTTCTGCATCTATTATGGTTTTTGTTAATTTGGTTATTAATATGGCCAATTATACTGATAGTTTTCCTAATATTGAACCAGCTCTGCATTCCTGGTATAAATTTTACTTGATCATGGTGTATTATCCTGGGGATGATTTTCTGTAGTCTTTTTGCTAATATCTTATTTAAGATTTTAGCAACAATATCCATTAGGGAGATTGGTCTATAATTTTCTTTCTCTGTTTTCAACCTACTTGGTTTAGATATCAGTACCATGTCTGTGTCATAAAAGGAATTTGGTAGGACTCTTTCATTCCCTATTTTTTCAAATAGTTTATGTAGCATTGGGGCTAATTATTCTTTACATGTTTGGTAGAATTCACATGTAAATCCATCTGATCCTGGGGATTTTTTCTTAGGGAGTTGATTAATAGCTTGTTGTATTTCTTTTTCTGAAATGGGATTATTTAAGCAATTTATTTCCTCCTCTGTTAATCTGGGAAGCCTATATTTTTTGAGGTAGTCATTCATTTCACTTAGGTTATCAAATTTATTGGCATTAATTTGGGCAAAGTAACTCATTATTATTTCTCTAATTTCCTCTTCATTGGTGGAAAGTTCTCCCTTGTCATTTTTAAGACTACTAATTTGATTTTCCTTTCTCCTTTTTTAATCAGATTTACCAAAGGCTTATCAATTTTATTGTTTTTTTTTCATAAAACCAACTCTTAGTTTTATTTTTTAGTTCAATTGTTTTTTTTTTTTTTACTTTCAATATTATTAATTTCTCCTTTTAGTTTTAGAATTTCAAGTTTAGTATTTGATTGGGGTTTTTTAATTTGGTCTTTTTCTAGCTTTTTAAGTTGCAAACCCAATTCATTGATCTTCTCTTTCTCTATTTTATTCAAGTAAGCCTTTAAGGATATAAGATTTCCCCTTATTATTGCTTTGGCTGCATCCTACAAATTTTTGTATGATGTCTCATTGTGTCATTATCTTGATTGCAATTACTAATTGTGTCTATAATTTGCTGTTTCATCCAATCATTCTTTAAGACGAGATTATTTAGTTTCCAATTACTTTTTGCTCTCCTTACCCCTAATATTTTGTTGAATGTAGTTTTTATTGCTTCATGATCTGAAAAGAAAGCATTTACTATTTCTGCCTTCCTGCATTTGGGATTTTGAGCTCTTTATGTTCTAATATGTGGTCAATTTTTGTATAGATTCCATGAACTGCTGAGAAGAAAGTATATTCCTTTCTGTCTCCATTCAATTTTCTCCAAAGATCTATCATACCTAATATTTCTAATATTATATTTACCTCCTTAATTTCTTTCTTGTTTGTTTTGTGGTTTGATTTATCTAATTCTGAGAGTGCAAGGTTGAGATCTCCCACTTATAGTTTTGCTGTCTATTTCTTCTTGAAACTCTCTTAACTTCTCCTTTAGGAAGTTAGATGCTATACCAGTAGGTGCATATAAGTTTAATATTGATATTGCTTCATAGTCTATACTAACCTTAAGCAAAATATAGTTTCCTTCTTTATCTCTTATAATTAGATCAATTTTTGCTTTTGCTTGATCTGAGATAAGCATGGCTACCCCTGCTTTTTTTGACTTCACCTGAAGCATAATAGATTCTGCTCCAGTCTTTTACCTTTACTCTATATGTATCTCCCTGCTTTAAATGTGTTTCCTGTAAACAACATATTGTAGAGTTCTGACTTTTGATCCAATCTGGTATCTGCCTCCCTGTTATGAGTTCAAATGTTGGAATTCTTGTTCTTCTCAGAACACAGCCGGTTTAGCTTAGGGCCCTCCAAGTATCTCCAAATCCAAAGGTTTTGTCCTTCAGCCTCTGCCTCTGCTTTCTTCCTCCAACCAACACAGAGATGGAATGTCTCTCTTGTGTCTTTCTGGGGAGCCCAGCCACCAACTACAGTGGTGTGAGATGAAGATGAATCTGGTTGTCCACTGAACTCTCCACTCGTAGCTTTATCCTCTGAAAACTCTTCGTCTGCCACCAGCCAGCCAAGAGGAAAAATGTATTCTGTCTTAGATCCCTCATCGCTGGCCTTTTTTATCTGACTCTTCTCAGAGAATGGGATTATGGGTTTTCTCCCATAGTGCTCTCTGGCCCAAAGAGCTTTAAGGGAGGTGTGAACTCCCTTGAAGTTAGAAAGTTTACTTTGTGAAGCTGGCATACTTGTGAACTCCAATGAGTAAAGGTGTGAACACAAGCCTTGTATTAATTAGTTCTACTTAGTACCTTGTTTCAGATTCTGGCCAAAATCTTCTTGTAAGATTAGATCAACTCTAATTAGTTAGCAATTAGTAAGGATTCCAACACCTCCCTTTATGGAAGAGTTCATGTTTACAGTTAAAAATAATAATTCTGTATTTCCTGCCATCTTATTATCCCCAGATTATGCTTTTCTTTTTCTTGTCCTCCCTAACCCTCTTTCCCAGTTTTAAACTTATGTGCCCCACTTGTATCACACTGCTTACCCTCTTTAGGATCCCTCCCTCCTCCCCCTTGAATTTCTTCCCCTTTCTTGTACCCATCCCTTATTACTCTTTTCCTTTTCACTTTTCCTCTCCCCCTTTTTAATGAGGTGAGAAGATTTTCTTTAAAACAAGTATGCCCATTATTTTCTCTTTGAGTCAACTCTGATGAGAGTAAGATTCACACAATGTTCCTCCCCCTCTCTAAATTCCCTCAGATATGATGTTTCCTTTGCCTCATTGTGGGATGTAGTTTCCCTTTTTTTATCCCCACTTTTCCCCTTTTCTGATGGTATCCCTTTCCATTTCTATTTCCCTTTTTTATGTTATATCAGTAAAATCAAATTATACATGTATTCTTTTTGTATATCCACAACAGAAATACAGTTTCTTTTAATTTTTTTCTGCTTCTCTTGAGTCCTATGGTTGGAGATCAAATTTTTTGTTTAGATCTGTTTTTTTTTTCTTTTGAAACAAATGGGATTCATCTGTTTCATTAAATGTCCATCTTCTTCCATGGAAGAAAATGCTCAGCTTAGCTGGGTAGTTTATTCTTGGCTGCATTCCAAGCTCTTTTGCCTTTCAGAATATCAGATTCCAGGCCCTTCAGTCCTTTAATGTGGAGGTAACCAGATCTTGACTGATCCTTATTGTGGCACCTTGGTATTTGAATTTTTTTTTTCTGGCTGCTTGTAATATTTTTTCCTTAGTCAGATAGTGCTGAAATTTGGCCACAATATTCCTTGGAGTTTTTATTTTAGGGTCTTTTTCAGAAGTTATTAGATGAATTCTTTCAACGCCTATTTTACCTTCTGATTCTATTATACCAGGGCAGTTCTTTTTGATGGTTTCCTGTAAAATAGTATCTAGGCTCTTTTTTTTCCATGATAATTTTCAGGAAGTCCAATAATCCTCAGATTATCTCTCCAAGATCTATTTTTTAGGTCTGTTGTTTTTCCAAGTAGGTAGTTAACATTTTTTTTCTAATTTTTCATTTTTTTTGGTCTTGCTTGACTGATTCTTGATGTCTCAATGAATCTTTGATTTCTATTTGTTCAGTTCTGATTTTTAATGAGTTATTTTCTTCATTTGCTTTTTTACTTCTTTTTGTATATGTCCAATTGAGTTTTTTTATCCACTTACTCAACTTTATTTAGTATCGTTGTTGAAGTGTATAATGATCTCCTGGTTCTGCTCATTTCACTTAGCATCAGTTCATGTAAGTCTCACCAGTCCTCTCCGTATTCATCCTACTGGTCATTTCTTACAGAACAATAATATTCCATAACGTTCATATACCACAATTTACTCAACCATTCTCCAATTGATGGGCATCCATTTATTTTCTAGTTTCTAGCCACTATAAATAGGGTTGCCACAAACATTTTGACACATACAGGTCCCTTTCCCTTCTTTAGTATCTCTTTGGGGTGTAAGCCCAGTAGTAGCACTGCTGGATCAAAGGGTATGCACAGTTTGATAACTTTTTGGGCATAATTCCAGATTGCTCTCCAGAATGGTTGGATTCATTCACAACTCCATCAACAATGCATCATTGTCCCAGTTTTCCTGTCATCATTCATCATTATTTTTTCCTGTCATCTTAGCCAATCTGACAGGTGTGTAGTGGTATCACAGAGTTGTCTTAATTTGCATTTCTCTGATCAATAGTGATTTGGAACACTCTTTCATATGAGTGGAAATAATTTCAATTTCATCATCTGAAAATTGTTCATATTCTTTGACCATTTATCAATTGGAAAATGGCTTGATTCCTTATAAATTAGAGTCAATTCTCTATATATTTTGGAAATGAGGCCTTTATCAGAACCTTTAACTGTGAAAATTTTTTCCCATCCAATTGAGTGTTAAACAAGCTGTTTTGCTCTATGGAATTTTTTTTCCATTTCACTATTTTTTTTTTTTAGTGAATTATTTTCTTTTTCCAATTCACAAATCCTACTTTCTTTTACCTTTTCCAATTCATAAATTCTGTTTATCTGCACTTCCTGGGAATTTTTTACCTTTTTCCAATTCATATTTTAGGAAGTTGTTACTTTCTTGCAAAGCTTCTCTTTTCTTTCCCCATTTTTCTTCTAACTCTCTTTTGAAACTTTTAATGGTCTCTTCTAGGAGAGTGTTATGTAAAGGGGGACAGGTAACAATCCCCTTTGCAGTATCTTCTGGAGACTGTTTACTATTAGTCTCCTCAGGATTGCAAACTTGCTCTTTTTCTGTATAGAAGCTATGGATCGTCCTTTTGATTTTTTTACTCATTTTTCAAGCCTTTAAGGTCTGCCTTCAGGGTAAGGGAGTTACCAGCTTCCTCTGCCAAGCAGGGAAAGATATAAACAGTCTGCAAGCAGCGAGGTTTGGGAGTGTTCTGGGCAAAAGTTCCCCCCCAACCAGAAGTGATTCAGCATGGGCCAAACTATGGAAGTGTCCAGTGGAGAACCTCCACTGTGTGATTTAGGGACTGCCCTAAGGCTAGAGACTAAGCAGTAACAGTGTCACTACCAGAGCCCAAACCCCCTCTCACCCCCGCTGTCATGGGGCTGTGGATATTAACAGCTGACCAGCCAATAGCCCCCCTCAGACTGGCTCTGCCCTGAAGCAAGTCGCTTTGCAGCAGTTCTACTGCCCCAGACCAAGTCTCCCACTGTGCAGATTAGAGGCTGCCCCAGACTGTACCCCCCTGCTGTGTAGGTTTGTAACTGCCCCAAGGAAAAGCCCCCTAATCTGGGTTGGGGATGCACAGTTGTGCTGTGATTTATGCTGAGTCACTTCCACTTTTGTGTGGGTAAGCCAGATCCTGTTAGGTTCTGGCATTTTTTAGAGTGGCTTTGATTTCTCTGCTTATCTACTATTTCGCAGAGCAATCAGTCTATGCCAGTGTCGTCTCTGTAATTTTCTAACCACAGAGACCACTCCCTCCCAGTCTACACAATATGCTCGCCTCTAGTTCTCTCCCTGCCTGTGCTGGTCTATTCCCAGCCCCTCAGGATAACCCCTTTCTGACGGAATTCCCAATTATCTTTGGCTGGTAAATCGTTGTACTTCTAGTCTTCGTAGGTTTTACCAGTCAAGTGCTGTTTTTGAGGCTGATTTTAATAATCGTGAGGCTATGAGCGAGCCTAGAAAGTCACGTGTGCCTTCTCCAGCATCTTGGCTCCCATTAGTGATAAGTTTCCCACAAAAGAGCATACTATCTCTAGCAAAAGGTCCCAGATCTTCAGAAAACTCAGAAATCTATTGACCATGCGTTGCTACAATGCAGTTGCCTCAGTCACTAATTACTGGGCATATGAACAAATTTCTCCACCTCTTCAGCAATGAGAATAATCTTCTCCATTAGTACTCCATTGAGGACAAAACTTCTAGCAATCTCAATGAGATCAATGTAATCTTGAAGAATGCATGATAACATTAACATATTTGATAGTAATCTTTGAGAGAAATTAAAAGTATCTTTTCCTCCTAGCTTACCCCATAGTAACTGACACATCCTAACTCTAGAATTGACTTCCATCTTGCATTCTGTCTCTCTGCCTCTCTCTCATACATACATACATATATGTACACATATATATATACACACATATGTGTGTTATTACTTTACTTCATTTTTTATACTTGAGGCTATGATGGGGAAATATAACCCTGATCTAAGGAGATAGATTCAGAACTGACTGAAAAATGATACAAAACATAAATATAAATAGAGTTTTTATCATCATTGGGAGGGGTATTTCATACAACTTAGATCTCTCTTTGAGCTTGGATCACTCTTTGTCTTCCTCTGTCTGTCTGTCTGTCTTTCTCTTTCTGTCCCTGTAACTCTTTTCCTCTCTCTTTCCTCCTGTTTTCTCCCTCTCTTTCTGCATGTCTGTGTATCTCTTATATATTAATGTAGTAATGTTATGCAAACACATGTTATATAGAAAGAGAATTATAATTACATGCACATATATGTATACACACACACACATATAAACTTAATTGAAGGAATACTTCTCATATGTATAGATGACTCAAAGTTTTTAGTTAAGACTAATGTATTAAAATTGAGTGGGATTCCAAAATATCCCTACAGACTAGAACAAAACTAAATCTAAAAGGAAGACATTTAATACACATGAATATAAAGTCTTGTCAGACTAAAAAACTCATCTACACAAGTAAAAGATAGATTATGTGAGTCTAAATAAGAATTTAGCAAACCAGTTTAACCAAAGTAGTGAGGCATTCTTATAGAGATAGACAACATGAGTCAAGGAACACATATCACCGTTATTCCCAACTCAAATATCATTTTTCTTAAGTACCAGTGGATTTAATCTGGAATTTTGAAAAAAAAAAACTTTATAGTAATATGCTTTAGACCACCAATTCTACTTTCAGGTCCCATAACTGTCATTGAGGAGGCAAATCATTGTGAAGAAGGGATCTATTTTCTTAATCAATACCAACTGTTGACCAATTATTACAATTTTGCCATCATTCAATAGTTTTCCTTCATTCAATAGTTTTTATCTCTTCATGATCCCATGGACTATAGAGCATCTTCTATTCTCCAGTATATTTTAATGTTAATCAAAATTCATATTCATTGTTTTCATAATATTATCAATCTCATTCTATTTTATCCCATTTTCTTTTGCCTTTAGTCTTCTGCAACACCAAGGTCTTTTCCAATGGGTCTCATCTTCTTATTATGTGGCCAAAGTATTCAAGTTTCACTTTCAATATTTTAATTCCCAGCCTTAATTAATTTAATATGACTAATTGCACCTCCATGATATCTAAGGGGTTCTCAAAAGTCTTTTCCACAATTCAAAAGTGTTAATTCAGTGAAATTTAGATTTCCTTAAAGTCCAACTCTCAAAGCCTATTTGCTACTAGAAAAACCACAGGTTTGACTATATGAATATTAGTTGGCAAGATAATGCTTCTGACTTTTAGTATTCTTTACAGATTTGCCATACCTTTTCTTCTAAGGAGCAAGCATCTTTTAATTTCAAGGCAGTTGTCATTGTTTGGAGTGATCTTTGAGCCCAAGAACATCATATGGCATTGATTTAATTTCTTATTCCTGTATGTGATATTACGTTTCTTTTTTTTTTTTTTTTTTTTTTTTTTTTTTTTTGCTGAGGCAATTGGGGTTAAATGACTTGCCCAGGGTCACACAGTTAGGAAGTGTTAAGTGTCTGAGGCCAGATTTGAACTCAGGTCCTCCTGACTTCAGGGCTGGTGCTCTATCCACTGCACCACTAGCTGCCCCTAGATATTAAGTTTCAAACCAGCATTTATATTCTCTTCTTTTATATTCATCAAGAAGCTTCTTAATTCCTCTTCACTTTCTACCATTTAGAGTAGCATTTAATTTGTCTGTCTAAGATTGTTGTTATTTCTCCCAGTAGCCTTGATTTTGGCATTTGATCCATGCAAACTGGCATTTTGCATGATGAATTCTGCACATAAATTAAATAAATAAAGTGTCAAACTCCTTTTTCTATCTTAAATCATTAAATTGTTCTATTTTCAGCTATAACTGTTGTTTCTTGGCCTGCATGTTCCTCAGGAGACAAGTCTGATCTGGTGCTCTCATCTTTGAGTATTTGCCACGTTTTGTTGTAATTCACACTCTCAAGGCAGTATAGTTGATAAAGCAGAAGTAGATTTTTTTTTCTGGAATTCCCTTGCTTTTTCTATAATTCAGCAAATGTTCATAATTTCTAGTTCTGGCTCTTCAAAACCCAGACTGGCCTTCTGGTAATTTTTGGTTCACATTTCATGATCCCTACCTTACAGAATGTTAAGAATTATCTTGCTCATATGTGAAATGAGCACAAATAATTGTTTTAAATTTGAACATTACTTGGTATTGCCATTTTTTAGTATTGGAATGTAAACTATTTTTTTTTTCCATTTTAGTGGACAGTGTTATGTTTTCCAAGTTTGCTGGCATATTGAAAGTAGCACATTAACAGCATTGTCCATTAGGGTTTTAAATATCTCAGCTGAAATTCTATCACCTCCACTACCTTGTTTTTAGCAATGTTCCAATGGTCCACTTGATTTAATTTTCCAGAATTTAGTAATCACACAATTTTAATTATGGATAATGCTGAGATTTTTCTTGTGTAGTTGTTTTGTATATTAATTTCAAGATTCCTTGTGTGGGAGCATCCTCTACCCAGAGTGTTAGGCATTTTCACAAAATTCTTTGGCACTCTCAAATTGTTTGACATTAGAAACAGATATATTTTTGCTATTCAAAATGAGGTAAGATTGTCTGATTTGCAAATAAACTGTAAGGGCTATGAGAACTTTTAGTTTGACTGGCAGAGGAAATCTTTTATATGTATTATCTCCCTCTTTAGAATGTGAACTTAGTGAACTTTTTGAGATTTGCTTTAGATTTCTATTTTTATTCATAGCACTCAGTAATATGCTTCATATTTGAATGCTTCATAAGTACATTTCTATTCAAAAATATCCAAGGGTTTTGATAATTGTAAGTTTAATGTGGTCAACTGTGTGTCAGGGCAGTCAGAGAAGCTTCACTGTTTATTTTGCAATAGATGCCTGATCTTGCCAAGGAGAGTATTCTCTCAAACTTTAGAGATCAGAAAACTTTTACATGTTTTGATCCTTTAAATTTTTTAAACTCAGCTTGGTGAAATGAGGGTCAAAATAATGAACCTGGATTCAGGAATAACTAACTGAATTCAAATTCATCTTTCAGCACTTACTACTTAAGTGATGCTGTGAATGACACTATTAACTTTATAATCCTGTGTAAATCACTGTATCTATCTATCTCAGTTTCTTTATCTTTAAAATGGGAATAACAATATCACCTACTTTCTAGGATATTTGAAATGATAACATTTGTAAAGTGGTTTGCAAACCTTAAAGGGGTTTACAAACCATAAATCACTATAGAAATGCTAGATATTACTGTCATCATCATCATTGTCATTATTACTGTTATCTTTTTCATCATTAATTATATTATCCAAGAGATATTTCATATAAGATCTGCTCAATTTTCTTTTGTAATTTCTGTATTTTGTGGATACTTGTTTTCACCTATCAGCCAACATATAAAGAATCTCCAACAATAAATCTCATATACTTATGTTACAATTAAAAATGTGTTTGCTAATTTCACAAAAAGTCATAAAACAAGGAGGAAATGAAGAAAGGAAAGAAGGAAGCAAGGGAGGGAGGAAGGAAGGGAGGGAGGAATAAGAAAGGAACAAAGGAATGAAGAAACAAAAGAACAAATAATGAAGGAGGGAGAGAAAGAAGGAATGAGAGAAAGAGGAAAAGAAGTAAAGAAGGAGGGAAAGAGAGAAGGAAAGAAGGAATAAGGGAAGGAGGAGAAAGGAAGGTAGGTAAAAAAAGAGAAAAAAAGGAATGGAAGGGAAGGAGGGAGAGGGGCAACCTATTTATTAAATGCCTGGTATGTTTCTGGTTCTATACTAATACTATAAATATTATCTCATCCCATAATAACACTAGGAGGTAGGTGCTATAATCATCCCTATTTTATGGATTTGTCTAAATAGAATTACAGAGATGTTAGGTATCTGAGCATGGATTTGAACTTAAGTCTTAAGCAAATATTGAAATTGTTAATTATTTTATATTTGTATTTGTACATATATGTATATATTATACATATTTATATGTATTATATATATGCACATATATGTACATATTTCTTGTATAGTTACATGTGTTTAAGTGTTGGAATATACAGGAGAGCTGCTGGAATACACGGGAGCCACCTAACTGTGGCTGCTGGAGATCCAACCCAGAATGGATCTCCTTTTGTGAGAGGATGATACAAGGAGAGTGAGAGGCAGTTGCTGTTCTCTGACCTCTCTGACTGAGAGGCTCTTGTGTTGTCTGACCTCTCTCCTCTTCCCTTTGCCTCTATTTTATCTCATTCTCTGTGTCAGCAAAGGCTACCTTGCAACTCCTTCAGATGTTATGATCCATAGCTCTGCAGGCTCTCAGAGAATTGACTTGTCCCTTAACATTTAAGTTTGAGAATGTGAGCATATAGTATGTTCATCATAAATGCTTTCAGGTAAATTGCATACTAGGCTGCATTCAGTCAATAAAAGGGCAAGAAAAATACATACATAAAGTAATAGTCACAATAAGAATCATCCTTCAGTGATTAATATTTCTACTTTTCACAAAATTTATTAATTTGTTTATGTTAATAATGAAGGATTAGGTATACTGGGGCCTGAATCCACCTTCAATCCTAATAAAGCAAATACTTGAGCTTGAATGATTATCTGTACATTCTAAATAGTCCTCCTTAGGCATTTCAAGATGCACTAGAATGCTTTAGGAATAAAGTAGAAATGTTTATCTATGTTTATACAAATTAAAGAGAAGTGAGAGAATATTTCCACACTTCATCCTCCCCTGTGAAGGAAAAAAAAAATTGGTAATCTTGGAAAGTCTTGTTTCAAATAGCCAATAAATATTCATCAAAACTTTCTGCTATCCACCTTTAAAATTCCATTTTCCCCCTCCCCCCAAATGAAGATGAGATCATAGGGAGAAAAAGAATCAATGAAGGAGGGGCAGATCCATTATAATACTCCAGCCCCATTTCTGTTACATTTGCATACAAATTGATCTGGAAATCCATCAGCTGACTCTGTTAATGAGGTCAGGAAAAACATGCAGACTTAATCAAACCAAGCTGCAGCTTTTGTTAGTTATCTATCTCTGGGGAAGAAGAAGCCAAAATATGAAATCATTGGGGTTTTTTTGCTCTTTTATTTGTCTCTTCCCAGAATAATTTCCTATCATGACAGAGAATTGTAATTAAATATAATTTAGAAGTTTCCTTACTTTTTAACATTTTTACTTGAAAACTATTGATGCATGCCATCATTGTCATTGAAATTGAACTCTGAGATGTGCTTGGCATGTGGCAAAATTTCCTCTGACAATAGAACAATAAAAACAATTATTTCAAGAGAAAGAAAAATTTGAAGAAAAGTTTGCTGAGGGACAAAAAGAAGGAAATCTGTAAAATATTAGTAACTTTCATCATCATTTTGCCTATCTTTTCTTACCACAAGTGTCACTAACTGTAAAATATTATGGCAAATTATACTTAGGGCAAATTAATTCAAAGTCTCATTTTTTCTTGATTTTTTTTTTTAATTAGACAGGACATATTTATGTGTTTAGTATTATATGCATGAAAGTTGTTTTTGTGTGTGTGTGTGTGTGTGTGTGTGTGTGTGTGTAAGCAGAAGACCTAATAGGTTCTGTGTGGAATCCAACAATTTCTTAGACACACACTTTGTTAATAGTGCTTTCCTTCTAACACTAAGCTTTACTCTGCTATACCTGATTCTCATCCCCTAAATTTAGCTTTCACTTTTCAGATTGAGTCCCTATCATGCCACCCTAGATTTAGGGCATAGTCTTTAAAGTATGATCAAGATTAATGACTTAGAAATGGAAAGTAAATTAAAGATCATGTAATTCAACCTTCTCCTTTAAGAGAAAAGGAACCAACTCAATTTCACAAAAAAGTATTGAGATCAGGTCTCTTAATTTTAAATTCAGGGTTGTTTCTTTCTTTCTTTTCTTTTCTTTTCTATTTTTTTTTTGCTTGTTTGTTTTTAGCTATACCATATATATATATATATTTTTTAACACAGTTTCTCAGATCTTTTCAGATGTTACTTTTTTCTAACAAGATGTCAAGGTTGAAAATGGCATTTAAAAGGCTGTCGACATGGCCTTCATTAATTTTAAAAGTGTTGATTCCCTTGCCCATGACTCCTATTTTATAATATATCATCCAAATAAGATTTATGAAAAGAGGAAATTAATTTAACTTTGTATCTGGTTTTCCCATAAAATCTAATTGCCACTGTTATTAGAAACATACAGATTAATGAAAAGAATACATCTTTCTAGGTGTTGCTTATATTCATAAATATTCAGAGTGTAGTGCTGAACTATATGAAGAGCTGAGATATAGCCAATAGATGTTTAATACCTATTCTCAGAGTTTCCATCTCTTTTTAACTATTTCTGGGAATATGATTCACAGGATCATAATTTAGAACAAGAGAGTTATTAGTGGCTGTCAAGTACAATGTTCTCATTTTACATATGAGGAAATTGAGGCTCAAAGATGTTAACAGACCAGGCCACAGCCATATATTTAGTTATCTGAGGCAGGAATAAACCAGGGAGCTGCCTGAAAGTATAAGATATAAATGAGTTCAAAACTATCCCTTCATTTTTCAGAAGAAATATATGTCTCAAGAGATGAACTGATTTCCTTGCGACCACACAAATGGTGTGTATCAAAAATGATAATTTAAATTTGGGTCCACTCACTCAAGAACTAGAAAGAGACAATGTCACTTTTGTTTTGAATATCTCATATTGTTGTTTCCTTTAAAATAAATAAACATTATCTTTAAAATATGAGTAAATAATAGAATCAATTAAAATAATAATTCAAAGACCTTTAAGAATCAATTAATATAAAGCAGTTTTCAAAACTTTATATAGAGATATATTAGCTAATTTTAAACATTTCCAAAACCTGAAGTAGTTCCTGCTTTAATTAGATTATTTTGAATTTGTTGGTGCAATAAATCCAAATTTTGGTTTCACATTTCACATTTAGAAAATAGTGTTTGATAATGTGATAAATGTTCCAATTGGGATCTGTTTGTAATCATGTGTAGCTAATGGTCTATAAACAAAAGACATTAGAGAAGTAGGCACCTGTGCTAGTGTAGAGAACAGCTGCCTTCCTATTAATAGAGTTAAGGTGTCTAGTAAAACTCATTTTTGGACACAAAATATTCCACTGTAGTACAAAAGACGAAGTAAATCTTTCTAGCTTTCAGTTCACATATAAACATTATGGGGGAAAGGAGAGAGATCATAAACTTCATTGTGAGTTAAATAAGGGCTGAGAAAAGGTTTTTGCATTCCATATGTAAGACATTGCTTTTAAATTTGAAGAAAGAAATTTTAAATAACTAGTGGACTAAGAAGTCAAGAAAGACACAGGTATAATAGGAGTTTGGGTGTGGAAAAGAGAATGCAAAAATAATAAGAACTTTAGAAGACAACAATGTCAAGTATAATTATTAAATTTTTATCCATAATAACATTGTTGCATAGGATGGAATAGACAGAAGTAAGTGGAGACAGGATGTGCACAGTAGAAAGTAGAAAATAATCAAATTCCTGGAAGAGATCTGAGCAGATCAAATCAAGAGCACAAGTAGAAAGGTTGATATTGGGAAGAAAAAGGACCTTTATTTCTTTTGTTTTTCCAGAAATTTGATTTATTAACAACGTACAGGAAAACCTTTGTTGAACACAACAAAGAAGATATACTTGTGAGTACTATAATATCATTTCACATTAAGGAAACCATCTTTTCTTGCTATTATGGTAATAAGTTCATATTTACAGTTTTTTGCCTATAACCTATTCCTTGTTTCTAAAACACTACTTTACATATTCTTTTTTTAATTTTTAATTAAACCTTTTTAATTTTCAAAAGATATGCATTGATAATTTTTTCACATTAACCCTTGAAAATGTTTTGGTTCTAATTTCCTCCCTCTTCCCTCTACACCTCCCCTAGATAGGAAATGATCCAATATATGGTAAACATAGTAAAATATATGTTAAATCAAACACACACACACACACACACACACACACACACACACACATGTTAAATCCAATAATCCAGTATATGTTTAAATATTTATACAATTCTCTTGCTGTACAAGAAAACAAATAAAAAAGGAAAAAGAAAATGAGAAAGAAAATAAAATGCAAGCAAACAACAACAACAAAAAGAGTGAAAATGCTATCATCAATACTGAATGATCAATACTCAGTTCCCACAGTCTTCTATGTGGGTGTAGATGATTCTCTTTATCACAAGATCACTGGAACTGGTCTCAATCATCTCATTGTTGAAAAGAGCCTACAGAAAAAAAAAAATAGAGCAACAGTTAGGAGTTATTTTGCCCAACTTTATGTCAATAAATTTGATTATCTGAGTGAAATAAAATAATAACTACAAAAGTATAGGTTGCCCAGATTGTTTCTTATTAGCCTAACTATGACTTCTACACACTTCCCTTAGAGTGGGGAAAGCTTTTTTCTTTTCTAAGCATTTGTCCCATTTTACCTGAAACACTAGTTTAACCTTTAACAAAATTTCCTTCTTGTCTATTTTTGTACTTGCCCTCATTTCTGGGTCACAGAGACTTTTTCACTGAACTCAGGATCGTGTCGGTCTGGACTGCTGAGTTAAATCCTTATTTCCACATTTGGGAGCCAAAATGTAATGTTCTGGTTTAGCTTTCTGGAGGTCTTTGGGACCAGTCTTGGTCTCAGCAGAAATAATCACCAGGACAATAGTCAGGAATAAAGTCTAAAGTCTTTACTATGTCCTTCACGGTCTGTCTCCTTCACCTGGGGCCCGGCTAGCTTTCTGAAGGCCCTCCAGAATTGCAGGAAGTCTGTCTCTGGCTGAGTTTGTCCCCAGTTTATATACTCTGTCACAATTACATCATTACAGTATGCTAAGTATAAAATAATCATTATATCACTAGGGAACTATCATTTGTTGTAAGATTAAACAATCATACTGAACTAGAGAACTCACATGCTAAACTAGATAACACCTTGTTGTAAGAATCCTTGTTTCAAGTACTTTTCTCCAGAATTCTGGCCCATTACACAACTACAAGATGCTTTCTGCATAAATTAAGCCAGATCTAATCAATAGGAAAAATTTCAACTGCTCATGGCTAAATAAAAATAGGTCAAGTAAATATAATAAAAAATGAAAATATTATCTAAATTAATCTACTTCTTCAATGACATACCAATCAAACTTCAAGAAATTATTTTACATATCTAGAAAAAAGTGTAACAAAGTTCATCTGGAAGAACAAAATGTCAAGAATTTCGAAGGAATTAATGAAAAAAATGCCAATGAAGGTGGCCTATATGTGCTAGACCAAAAAGTATATTACCAAGCGGCAGTCATCAAACCCATTTTATACTGATTAAGAAATAGAATAGTCAATCAGTAGAATAGGTTATGTTTGCAGGACAAAATAGTCAATGATTATAGCAATCTAGTGTTTGACAAATCCAAAGACCCTAGCTTCTTGGATAATAACTCACTATTTGACAAAAATTGTTGGAAAAATTGGAACCTAATATGGGAAAAAGTAGGAACCCACACGTAACACCATATATCAAGATAAAGTCAAAGTGAGTTCATGATTTAGACATAAAGAGTCATATTGTAAGCATATTAGAAGAACAAAAGTTGTGGATAAGGAAGGAATTTGTGACCAAGGAAAGAACTGGAGTTCATTATTGAACACAAAAGAGATATGTTTGTTTATATTATGTTAAAAAGATTTTACACAAACAACACTAATTCAGACAAGATTCTCTTCTGGAAAGCAATAAACTGGGACAACATTTTTATATTCAATGGTTCTGATAAAGTGCTCATTTCTAAAAGATATAGAGATTTGACTCAAATTTATAAATATTCAAGCAATTCTTGAATATTTCATACAATTTTCAGATGAAGAAATTGAAACCATTTCTAGTCATATGAAAAGGTGCTCTATATCATTATTGATCAGAGAAATGCAAATTAAGACATCTCTAAGATACTACTACACACCTCTAAGATTGGCTAAAAGGACAAGAAAAGATAATGATGAATGTTGAAGGGGATGTGGGAAAACTGGGACACCAATATGTAAATGGTGGATTTGTGAACTGATATAACTATTCTGGAGAGCAATTTAGAATTTATGCCCAAAGGGCTATCAAAATGTGCATATTATTTTATCCAGTAGTGTTTTTAATGGATTTATATCCCAAAGAGATCTTAAAGGAGAGAAAGGGACCCACATGTGCAAAAATGTTTGTGTCAGCCCTTTTTGTGGTGAGAAGAAACTGGAACTGAGTGGATACTTATCAGTTGGAGAATGGCTAAGAATGGAACATGTATATTTTGAAATATTATTTTTCTATAAAAATGATCAGTGGGATGATTTCAGAGAAGCCTGGAGAGACTTAAATAAACTTATGCTAACTGAAATGAGCAGAAGCAAATCATTGTACATGGCAACAACACGATTATACAATGATTAATTCTGATGGATGTGGCTCTCTTCAACAATGAGATGATTTAGGTCAATTCCAATAATCTTATGATAAAAAGAGCTATCTATAACCAGAGAGGACTGTGGGAACAGAGTGTGGATTACTGTTATGTGCCAGAACTCTCTTCTTAACTTAACTTAAAAAAAAGGATTCTTACAAAGTACTAACTCAGTGGAATTGATAATACAATGGTTATCTAGTTTATGGTGATTAATAGTTCTCTAGTTCAGTACATGTACTTAATACTTAATATAGTTCCACAAGATTCACACCTATGATAATGTAATTAAAATAGAGCAGATAAAGCTGGGACAAACTCAGCCAGAGTCAGAGCCAGAGACAGACTCAGAAGGGCCAAACACAAACTGGGAAGGGACCCAGAGACAGATTCATTCCATCATCCACCTTTGTGGTGGCTGGAGGCTGAAGCACAAGCCCTCAGAATCAGAGAATTCATTTCATCTCACACCATTGGGAGGGCTGGCCTTCTGCACTTCCCCCACTGAGACCAAAGCCAGTCTGAAAGGCTTTAAGAAAGCTAGTCTGGGTCCCAGGCAAGGAAACTAGATTGTGAAGGACAAAATAAAAAATTTGGACTTTTGGACTTTAACACTTGGCTATTCTTGTGGTGATTAATCTGCTGAAAAGAAGGCTGCTCCAAGACCTCCAGAAAACCATCAAGAACATTACAGATTACACTTTGTAATTTTGTTTGTATTTTACTTTGGTTTTTTGTTTGTATTTTATTTTCTTTCTCATTTTTTCCCTTTTTGATGTAATTTTTCTTGTGCTTCAAGACAGTTGTATCAACATGTATGCACATATTGTATTTAACATATATTTTACCATGTTTAACATATATTGGATAACTTACCATTTAGGAGAGGGAGTGAGGAGAAGGGGGAGGATTTAGAATACAACATTTTGCAGAGGTTAATGTTGAAATATTATCCTTGTGTATGTTTTGAAAATAAAAAAAATTTAATTAAAAAAGAAAAGAAAAACAAAATTCTTCACCCCACAAATGATACTGCACAAAGATTTTTAGTTCCAAATAGAAAATATGAATCATTTTGCTTGTGCTTAACATTATAATATTTTAAAAAATTAATCCACTAATCATGCAAAGAACTTTTTTTAATTTGGCTACTAAATTACTATCTTTCCTTTCTTATTAAGTATTTTTGTAAACATCATAAAAAAGTATTTTAAAATATTTTATCAAATAAATGATTTTACAAGTTATTGAACTCTTCTTCTGAATGTTTTCAAACATTTTAAAAATTGTTTTGTTATCATTTTATGTGTAGAGATGGTGTTTTAATAAACAAAACTTTTACGTCATTTTCTTGATTCCAGAGCAGAGTGTAAGTAAACATGAAGAGAGGGTGGCCAAAAGTAACAAAAGCTATGAGAGTTGTTTAAAAAGATAAGGATTTTAAATGGTTTTTGGAGAGAGAATAATTTTTGGGGAAAAAATAGGAATGATGAGAAACAAGGTAATTAAGATGATGATGTTCAAATTTAGGGAAATAGCAGAAGTTTAGAAGAGATGTGGGTACTGGCGGTAAGAAAGTAGAGTGCAATCTAAAATTGGCATCACAATGCACTTGCTCATGCTTTGCTACTTATTCTGTCCCAAAATGCAGGATTATCTGGTAGAATAGAAACTCCATAAAAAAATGACAAGTGGCATGATTGAATACTAGAGTAGAGAGAAAGACTAAAACTTTGAAACTTTGCATTTCACAATTGATAAATAGTCAGAGAATATGAACAGAGAATTTTCAGATGAAGACATTAAATCCATCAAAATTAAAACAACTATATAGTATCTTCCTATCTTCCTACTTTCAGATTAGCTAAGATGACAGGGAAAAAAGATAATGTTAGAGGGGATGTGGAAAAACTGCAATACTAATGCATTGTTGGTGGATATGTGAAATGATCCAATCATTCTAGAGAGCAATTTAGAACTGTGCCTGAAGGGCTATAAAACTGTGCATACCCCTTGATCCAGCAATACCACTAATGGTATATATTCCAAAGAAATCATAAAAGAGGGGAAAGGACCTATCTGTGCAAAAAATGTTTGAAGCAGCTCTTTTTGTGCTGACAAAGAATTGGAAAGAGTGACTGCCTATTAATTGGAGAATGGCTGAATAAGTTATGGTATATGAATATAATGGAATACTATTGTTATACAAGAAATGAAGACCAGACTGGTTTCAGAAAAACCTTGAAAGACTTATAAGAACTGATGCTGAGCAAACTGAGAAGAACCAGGAAACCATTGTACATTGTTGGAATCCTTACTAACTGCTAACTAATTAGAGTTGATCTAATCTTACAAGAAGATGTTTTGGGTAATTAATACAAGGCTTGTGTTCACACCTTTACTCATTGGAGTTCAATGAGTTTACACCTCCCTTGAAGCTCTTTGGGCCAGAGAGCACTATGGGAGAAAACCCACAATCCCTCTCTTGAGCATAAATAGATCTTCAATGGGCCAGTCGAAGAAGTTCTTCAGAGGAAGAAGCTACAAGTCGAGATTTCACCAGAATGACATGAAGAGCGGTGCTGGCTCTGGAGGCTGAAGAAAGCAGAGGCAGAAGCAAAGGACAAAGTGGCAAGAGCTCTTGGAACCAAGCAGAGAGATAGGCCTCTAAGCTAACCGGGCTATATTGGAGATAATAAAAGATCTGAACTTTTATCACCTGGCTGCGTTTTGAGAAGAAAAAGCTCACCACAGTACATATCAATAACAAGATTATGTGATGATCATTGAGAGAAACTTAGCTCTTCTCACCAATTCCAAGACAATTTCACCTACATTTGAATGGGAAATATCATCCTCATCCAGAAAGAGAACTTTGAAGGCTGAATGTGATTCAAAGCATACTATTTTCACCTTTTTTGTTTTATTTTTTCTTCCTCATGGTTTTTCTTTATTGTTCTGATTTTACTTTATTAACATAACATATAGAACTATGTTAAAAATGAATGCACATATAACTTATATTAGTTTGCTTTCTAGTGTAAGGAGGAAGAAGGGAAGCAAAAAGAAGAAGAAGAAGAAGAAAGAAACCCCAAATCTTACAAATATGGATGTTGAAAATCATCTTTATGTGCAATTGGAAAAAATAATATGCTATTAAAATATACTATGATCTTATATTTGTATGTTATATAATATATAATAGTATATCACTAATATATTATTACAATGTTATTATATATTATAATATACTATTAAAAATTAAAAAAGACACAAAAAGAAAAAAGAAAATAAAAGAAAGAAAATAACTTTGGAACTTTGAAAAACAGTTGAAACAAATAGTAGAAACCAACAAACAATAGGAACTTTGAAAAACAATCATTGTTAATAAAAGGCTTTCATTCTAATAAGGTGTAAAC
The DNA here is from genome assembly GCF_016432865.1 of Antechinus flavipes. Classification (NCBI taxonomy): domain Eukaryota; kingdom Metazoa; phylum Chordata; class Mammalia; order Dasyuromorphia; family Dasyuridae; genus Antechinus; species Antechinus flavipes. The sequence continues at coordinate 148,036,440 of NC_067403.1, forward strand.
ATGTGGTATGACTGAGTCATGGTTAGGTTTTATCACACTACACATACGGAACAACCACTGAGGGTCAAGAGTTTGTGAGAGTCTTCTAAGATGTTAGGCTATAATGGGGAAAGGATGGTAAAATACTAATTGACTAGCATTCAAGATTGGCATTGCAGGGAAGGTAGAATGTGTCACCATTTTCCCGTGCCTCATTTGATTGAATACACATATCTTTGGATGAAGCTATACCTTCCCAGGAAGCCTTGATCACCATTTTAGAGATGAGAGAAAGCTTTGGGTACAATAAAGAAGGAAAAGAAAATATTGAACAAGGGCAGGAAGAGTTATATTCCTTTATACCTTACTTTCACTTCTAGACTTTCAACAACTTTTCTCCCTTTGAGGATTATTCCCATTTGTTTTTTTGTTTTTTTCATTCTGTCCAGATCTTCTTATAGTCATTTTCTGATAGCTAGATAGTCTTTTTTTCTTTTTTTCTGAATTCAGATTTTCTGAATCTTATCTGTTTTATTGGGAATTCTATGTAGTGGTTCATAGTCATCTCCCAGATGGATTTCCAGACACTAGGGGTTAGGATTTCATAAGCCAAATTACCTAGTAACATCTTAACATAAGACAATGTAGCTCCATAAAGAGTGTAACCTTTTTTTCAAATCCACAATTTTTTCCAGATCAAAAGGCGTGTATCTTCTCCTTTTTTTGACCTGAAAGGTCAAGCTCTTCAATCATAGGGTATGCATTTATTTTTAAATCAGACATATCCTGTCCTCTTTTTGCCTTAACCAGTGCTTTTTCTAAACTTGTCATAGGCTGCTTCATAGGTGGTTCTGTTTGTCTCACTGCCTCTCCCCCTCCTCCTTCTCCCTCCAGCCAAGAAGGATTAATTGAGGGAGGTAGGTCAGAGGATGGGAAATGCTCCTATTGTGAAGTGCCATACTCAGAATTATACTTAACTCAATTCTTAACTCATTCTTCATCCTTTTCACCTAACTTAGTTGGCACCTCCCCCTCTTGCTCTTTCTTCTTTTTCCTTATTCTATAACTTAGATAATTTCTTAAAGCCAGTTGTATTAAATTATATGTATTAAGTGTATTTTTGGAAATTGAATTTGGATTGGAATTGTAGTATTCACCTACTTGCTCTCCTACTAATTTCCACTCATCTGGATCCAATTCTTTTTCCATAGAGAACCAAGGAGGTGTGTATTGTACAGTTTCTAAAAGTTCAGTGATCTGCTCCCAAATTATAATCAAACCTTGGCTTTTCATAAGACTGACAATACTCTCTAAACATTTTCCTTGAAGAGGAAAAGCAGGCTGTTTTCTAAACATCTGTCCCATTTTAGATGAAATTCCACTTTAGCTCTTTGTTAACAAAGTTTCCTTGTTGTATTCACTCTAATTTCTGGGTCGAGGAGACTTTTCCACTGAAATCAGGATCAGAGGCTTTTCCACTGGAATCAGGATCATGTCTGCCCCACGTTGGGCTCCAAAATGTAATATTCTCTTCTGTAAAATATAAAATTCTCTGAGAGTCGGTTTCTTATGGGGGCTTCTGGGAGCAGCCTTCATTTCAGCTCAGTTCAATAATCACCCTAAATGCAGCCAGGGATTAAAGGTCCAAATCCTTTATTTTCTCTTTCCAAGTATTGTCTCCTTCCTTGGGCCCGGTTAGCTTTCTTAGAGGCCTATCTCTCTCCTTGGTCCCCAGAGCTCTTGCCATTAGTCCTTTGCCTCTGCCAGCTTCAGCCTCTAGCTCCCTTTGAATCTCTCCAACCAGCACAAAGATGGAAGAAGAAATGAATCTGACTCAACTTCTAAGACAGCAGAGCACTTAAGGCTAAATAGTATACTTGATGTGAGATAATAGTTCTATATACATATATTTAGATGTAATAGCTTTCCTCACAATTGGTGCTTGCTGAATGTGTTGTGATGAGGTACTTGAAGGTAAGGACTGGAGGGCAGAGGGAGAAGGTAAGAGTCTTTCTGCTGCAGCATGATCAGGGAAGAGACTTCAGGTTCCAGACTCCAGAGTCTAGGATTCATCTTTAATGAGCCAAGTGGCAACTTGCCTGCCTCCTTCACTTCTCCTCCTAAAGACCAAGGACTCTGACTGAGCCTGAGGCTCTCCAGAGAGCTCAAGCTTTGCTTTTTAAGATAATATTTCATTTTTTCCAAATTCACTTAAAGTTAGATTTTAACATTTGACTTTACAAAAACTTGGGTTCCAATTTTTCTCCCTCTCTCCCCCATTGGTCTTCCCAATAAAACAACCGATCTATTATAAGTTAAACATATGCAATTCTTGTAAATATTTCCATATTTGTCATGCTGCACAAAAAAAAAAAAAATGGGATCAAAAGAAAAAAATACATGAGAAAGAAAAAAAAAGCAAGCAAACAAGAAAGATACCATAATTTGGTGTACAACCAGATTCCATTATTCTCTCTCTGGATACAGATGCATTTTCCATAATAAGACTATTGGAATTGCCTTGAATCGCTGCTTGAAAAGAGCTACCATAGGCCAAAATAGCAGAGCAAAGTCAGGAAGCTGCCCAAGCTTTCCCAGTTTCCCTGAAAAAAACTTATGAAACTCAGTCTCACTGGGCTGAAAATGGTATTGAGACGCAGTCAGACAGAATCTGGGAAAGCCAGTGAGAAGATCTTAATCACAGCAAATCAGTAACTAAGACCCTCAGTCTTAGCTCAGTAGAGCAGCAAATCAATAGGGAAGTTTCCAGTGCTAGGTCAGAAGGTAAACTATGGGAACCAGGTTGTTTCCTGAAAAGAGCAGGCAAAACTACCTCCTGTAAACACAAATGGTCCCTGTGCTCAAAGCCAAGGCTCAGAGATGCACAGGAAGTTTGGGATAGTGCCACCTTTACCTTAGGAGCAGAGTTGGACTTTAAAAGTTAAAAAAACAAGAAATACTGAAAAACAAGAAAAGAAAGTAAGCAAGAAACAAAAAAGAACCTTAAAAATAAGAATGTTGAAAATCATCTTTATGTGCAATTGGAAAAAATAATATGCTATTAAAATATACTATGATCTTATATTTGTATGTTATATAATATATAATAGTATATCACTAATATATTATTACAATATGTTATTATATATTATAATATACTATTAAAAATTAAAAAAGAAACAAAAAGAAAAAAGAAAATAAAAGAAAGAAAATAACTTTGGAACTTTGAAAAACAGTTGAAACAAATAATAGAAACCAACAAACAATAGGAACTTTGAAAAACAATCATTGTTAATAAAAGGCTTTCATTCTAATAAGGTGTAAACATGTGGTATGACTGAGTCATGGTTAGGTTTTATCACACTACACATACGGAACAACCACTGAGGGTCAAGAGTTTGTGAGAGTTTTCTAAGATGTTAGGCTATAATGGGGAAAGGATGGTAAAATACTAATTGACTAGCATTCAAGATTGGCATTGCAGGGAAGGTAGAATGTGTCACCATTTTCCCATGCCTCATTTGATTGAATACACATATCTTCGGATGAAGCCATACCTTCCTAGGAAGCCTTGATCACCATTTTAGAGATGAGAGAAAACTTTGGGTACAATAAAGAAGGAAAAGAAAATATTGAACGAGGGCAGGAAGAGTTATATTCCTTTATACCTTACTTTCACTTCTAGACTTTCAACAACTTTTCTCCCTTTGAGGATTATTCCCATTTGTTTTTTTTTTGTTTTTTTCATTCTGTCCAGATCTTCTTATAGTCATTTTCTGATAGCTAGATAGTCTTTTTTTCTTTTTTTCTGAATTCAGATTTTCTGAATCTTATCTGTTTTATTGGTAATTCTATGTAGTGGTTCATAGTCATCTCCCAGATGGATTTCCAGACACTAGGGGTTAGGATTTCATAAGCCAAATTACCTAGTAACATCTTAACATAAGACAATGTAGCTCCATAAAGAGTGTAACCTTTTTTTCAAATCCACAATTTTTTCCAGATCAAAAGGCGTGTATCTTCTCCTTTTTTTGACCTGAAAGGTCAAGCTCTTCAATCATAGGATATGCATTTATTTTTAAATCAGACATATCCTGTCCTTCTCTTTTTGCCTTAACCAGTGCTTTTTCTAAACTTGTCATAGGCTGCTTCATAGGTGGTTCTGTTTGTCTCACTGCCTCTCCCCCTCCTCCTTCTCCCTCCAGCCAAGAAGGATTAATTGAGGGAGGTAGGTCAGAGGATGGGAAATGCTCCTATTGTGAAGTGCCATACTCAGAATTATACTTAACTCAATTCTTAACTCATTCTTCATCCTTTTCACCTAACTTAGTTGGCACCTCCTCCTCTTGCTCTTTCTTCTTTTTCCTTATTCTATAACTTAGATAATTTCTTAAAGCCAGTTGTATTAAATTATATGTATTAAGTGTATTTTTGGAAATTGAATTTGGATTGGAATTGTAGTATTCACCTACTTGCTCTCCTACTAATTTCCACTCATCTGGATCCAATTCTTTTTCCATAGAGAACCAAGGAGGTGTGTATTGTACAGTTTCTAAAAGTTCAGTGATCTGCTCCCAAATTATAATCAAACCTTGGCTTTTCATAAGACTGACAATACTCTCTAAACATTTTCCTTGAAGAGGAAAAGCAGGCTGTTTTCTAAACATCTGTCCCATTTTAGCTGAAATTCCACTTTAGCTCTTTGTTAACAAAGTTTCCTTGTTGTATTCACTCTAATTTCTGGGTCGAGGAGACTTTTCCACTGAAATCAGGATCAGAGGCTTTTCCACTGGAATCAGGATCATGTCTGCCCCACGTTGGGCTCCAAAATGTAATATTCTCTTCTGTAAAATATAAAATTCTCTGAGAGTCGGTTTCTTATGGGGGCTTCTGGGAGCAGCCTTCATTTCAGCTCAGTTCAATAATCACCCTAAATGCAGCCAGGGATTAAAGGTCCAAATCCTTTATTTTCTCTTTCCAAGTATTGTCTCCTTCCTTGGGCCCGGTTAGCTTTCTTAGAGGCCTATCTCTCTCCTTGGTCCCCAGAGCTCTTGCCATTAGTCCTTTGCCTCTGCCAGCTTCAGCCTCTAGCTCCCTTTGAATCTCTCCAACCAGCACAAAGATGGAAGAAGAAATGAATCTGACTCAACTTCTAAGACAGCAGAGCACTTAAGGCTAAATAGTATACTTGATGTGAGATAATAGTTCTATATACATATATTTAGATGTAATAGCTTTCCTCACAATTGGTGCTTGCTGAATGTGTTGTGATGAGGTACTTGAAGGTAAGGACTGGAGGGCAGAGGGAGAAGGTAAGAGTCTTTCTGCTGCAGCATGATCAGGGAAGAGACTTCAGGTTCCAGACTCCAGAGTCTAGGATTCATCTTTAATGAGCCAAGTGGCAACTTGCCTGCCTCCTTCACTTCTCCTCCTAAAGACCAAGGACTCTGACTGAGCCTGAGGCTCTCCAGAGAGCTCAAGCTTTGCTTTTTAAGATAATATTTCATTTTTTCCAAATTCACTTAAAGTTAGATTTTAACATTTGACTTTACAAAAACTTGGGTTCCAATTTTTCTCCCTCTCTCCCCCATTGGTCTTCCCAATAAAACAACCGATCTATTATAAGTTAAACATATGCAATTCTTGTAAATATTTCCATATTTGTCATGCTGCACAAAAAAAAAAAAAAATGGGATCAAAAGAAAAAAATACATGAGAAAGAAAAAAAAAAAAAAGCAAGCAAACAACAAGAAAGATACCATAATTTGGTGTACAACCAGATTCCATTATTCTCTCTCTGGATACAGATGCATTTTCCATAATAAGACTATTGGAATTGCCTTGAATTGCTGCTTGAAAAGAGCTACCATAGGCCAAAATAGCAGAGCAAAGTCAGGAAGCTGCCCAAGCTTTCCCAGTTTCCCTGAAAAAAACTTATGAAACTCAGTCTCACTGGGCTGAAAATGGTATTGAGACGCAGTCAGACAGAATCTGGGAAAGCCAGTGAGAAGATCTTAATCACAGCAAATCAGTAACTAAGACCCTCAGTCCTAGCTCAGTAGAGCAGCAAATCAATAGGGAAGTTTCCAGTGCTAGGTCAGAAGGTAAACTATGGGAACCAGGTTGTTTCCTGAAAAGAGCAGGCAAAACTACCTCCTGTAAACACAAATGGTCCCTGTGCTCAAAGCCAAGGCTCAGAGATGCACAGGAAGTTTGGGATAGTGCCACCTTTACCTTAGGAGCAGAGTTGGACTTTAAAAGTTAAAAAAACAAGAAATACTGAAAAACAAGAAAAGAAAGTAAGCAAGAAACAAAAAAGAACCTTAAAAATAAGAATCAAGCAAACAAAGTAATAAGTATTTTTTTCCTTAAAAAATACAAAAAACAATTCAAATACTAAGGAGCAACTATCAGGATTACCCAGGATATGGCAGCATCTACAATACAGGATCAGGGGGCCTGGAATAGGGTATATTCCAGAAGGTGAAGGACCTGGAATTACAACCAAAAATTAACTATCCAGCAAAACTCAGGGTTCTTTCAGGGAGAAAATGGATCTTCAATGAAGTATTAGACTTAACAATGATTTCTATTGCTAAAACCAGAACTAAATATAACATTTAATCCACAAACACAGGACACAAGTGATATCTATAACTTTTAAGAACTGTATCTGTCATTGAGGTAGAGAGGGGCATCACATGGACTGAGGTGTGGTTATGAATGGACTCTTATGTGATGAAATCAAAGGATAAGACATTAAAGGATGGGGCAAGATCTGTACTGTACAAAGAGAAAAGGAGAGGTATAATGGGGCAATTAGATAGCATAAAGAGGTGCAGAAGATCTATTATAATTGAGGAAAAGAAGGAAGGGGGATGAGCATTGTCTGGAGCTTGATCTCATCAGTTTTGGCTCTAAGAGGGAATAACTTGATCATTCAGTTGGGTATAGAAATTAACCTAACCCTGTAAAAAAAAAGTAGGAGGAGAAAGAAAAAGGAAATTGAGGGGAAAGATAGAAAGGAGGGCAGAAGCACTAGGGAAAAGAGTAAGAGAAAGGAGAAAGGGTTGATAGAAGATAGTGTAGTAGGTGAAGTGGATAAAAAATAGTACTAAGGACAGGGTGAAAAGAGAAAACAAAAATACATAAAGGGCAGTAAATTTGATGCAGGAAAAAACAGAGCTGGTAATCATAACTTCCACTGTGAATGGAATGAATTCTCCCATAAAACAGAAGCAGATAGCAGAATGGATTCAAAAAACAGAATTCTCAATATGTTGTTTACAAGAAACACACTAGACACAGAGAGACACATAAAGAGTAAAATAAAAGACTAGGACAGAATTGAGTATGTTTCAGCTGAAGTAAAAAAAAAAAAAAAAAAAAAAACAGGGATTGCAATTATGATCTCAGATAAAGCTAAAGTAAAAATAGATCTTATGAAAAGATAAGGAGGGAAAATACATCTTGATAAAGGGTACCATAAATAATGAAGTAGTAATGGCATTAAATATGTATGCGCCAAGTGGTAGAGCAGTCAAATTACTAGAGAAGATTTTAAGCCAGTTACAGGAAGAAATAGACAGCAAAACTATTCTAATAAGGGACTCAACCTTACTCTCTCAGAATCAGACAAATTTAACCACAAAATAAACAAGAAAGAAACTAGAGAAGGTTAATAGAATCTGAGAAAATCTAGATATGATAAACCTCTGGAGAAAACTGAGTAGAGACAGAAAGGAATACACCTTTTTCTTAGCATTGCATGGCACCTAAACAAAAATTGACCATATATTAGGGCATCAAACCTCACAATCAAATGCAAAACAGCAGAAATAGTAAATGCTTCCTTTTCAAACCACAATGCAATAAAATTTATATTAGAAAAGAGCCACCACAATTTATCATCACATAATCTTGTTATTGTGTACAGTGTTCTCTTGATTATGCTTGCCTAATTTAGCTTTATTAATATGTCTTTCCAGATGTTTTTGAAATCAGTCTGCTCATCATTTCTTATAGTACATTTATAGTCCATTATATTCACATAGAATAACTTATTCAACCATTCCCCAACTGACTGATATCTACTCAATTTTCAATTCCTTTTCACTACATAAAGCTTGCTACAAACATTTTTGTATATTTGTATCCTTTCCCCTCTTTTATTATGTCCTTGGGATATGGACTCAATAGAGACATCGTTGGATCAGAGTGTAAGCACAGTTTGATTGTCCTTTGGAATTAATACTAAATTATTCTACAGAATGATTGGATCAGTTCACAATTCCATCAACAATGTAATAGTGTTCCAGTTTCTACACATCCCCTACCATGTTTGTCCTTATTTTTTCTTCTCATCTTAGTTAATTTGAGAAACGTGAAGTGGTACCACAAAGTTGTCATAGTTTACATTTCTCTAATCAGTAGTATTTTAAAGTATTTTTCATGTAACTAGAAATATCTTTAATTTTTTTGTCCAAAAATTATCTGTTCATATTCTTAAAATTTTATCAATTGGGGAATGGCTTGTATTCTCATATCTTTGAATCAATTCTCTACTTTTTTTTTTTTTCTGCTGAAGACTGCTTAGAAGGCCAGAAGAAAATTTCTGAGGAACTCAGCATGCAGCCATGCCAGCCCCAACCCTACTTCTAGCCCCATGTCAGTAAATTAAAAATGGATCTACAGACTTGTGAATCATCACAAATACTGGTGACTTTCTCAGCTCAAAGACATGGAAGATCAGAAGGTCAGAAGAAAACATCTGTGACAACAGGATGAGAGTCCAGAGCACAATCTCAATATAGGCTGTGCCTATACAATCATGGGCCCAACCCCAGGCCCAGTCACAGCCAATCAGGGCTCTGTTCCTTTAGAACACTATATCTTACTGTTGCAATAGGGTGGGAATACTTCTAACAGTTCCAGGGCAGAAAAGAAAATTTGTGGTAAGGTCCCTAGAAGGATCTCTGAATACAGCTGCTATTTAAGTTGAAACAATGAACTCTCAACCCTGAAAACAGAGCCCCACTTTTAGAGTTAAAAATTGAGTGATAAGCTAGGAAAATGAGAAGACAACAGAAAAGGTTTCTGTCCATAGAAAGTTGCTATTGTGACAAGGAAGATCAAAACACACACTCAGAAGAAGTCAACAAAGATTAACCTTCTTCATGAAAAACCTCAAGAAAAATAAAAATTGGCCTCAGGCTATGGAAGAGCTCAAAAAGGATTTTGAAAATCAAGTAAAAGAGATGGAGGAAAAATTAGGGAAATAATTTAAAGTGATGCAAAAGGAAATACAAAAAGATTATAAGCAATCTTGTTTCACCTCTGATATTATTGGGAATGCATCTAGCTTATCCCTACTACAGCAGGGATCACTTGCCAGTGATTTTAGATAGATGCTACTACTGATTATTTTAAGGAAAACTACATTTATTCCTATGCTCTCTAGTGTCTTTAACAGGATTGGATATTGTATTTTCTCAAATACTTGTTTGGCATCTATTTTTAATTTGATTATTGATATGATAAATTATGCTGATAGTTTTCCTTATATTGAACCAGCCACTTAACTTTATTCTTGTTTATTTTGTGGTTCAATTTATCTAGTTTGGACAGAGAAGTTTGATATCCCACACTAATATATTTTTTACTTTTTGTTTCTTCTTGTAATTCATTCAGCTTCTCCCCTAAGAATTTAGATGCTATACCAATCCATTTAACTTTAAAACTCTTGCTATGCAGATTAGGAAATTTTGATTGACTGTTCAGTACATGAAAATTTATATTGTGTGCTCTAGCAAGCAAGTTCCCACTCTATGTTTCATATCCAATTAGTTGTCTTTCCATCTGTCAAGATAGTGTTACCTGCTCCCAACCCCATACCCTTTTTCACTATCTACTTTGTCCACAGCAATGTAATCTACAGTGTTATTATTCTTGGAAAATTCATTTAATAGGCTACCTTGTGAATTACCTCACCATCTCTGTGATTTCACTACCCAAAATCCATCATTCCCCATATGGTTCCCTATTAGAAAGCATGCTGGTGAGGTCAAAAATTACATTTTGTGGAAGCAAAAGTGTATTTTCAATCATAACCATAGTGTATGTTATATATATATATATATATATGTATGTATGTATGTATATATATATGAAAATTCACTTCATGCATTTATTATTTATTCATTCAGTCATTGATAATAGTAGGTATCACTTGATAGTAAAGTTTAGTAGTCTTTAAGAAGCAGAATATCTCGCATTCCATCTTAGTATTCTGCTTTCAGAACTAACGATGTAACAATAAAAATGTAGACTAAATGGCCCAGTTTCCAGGGATTATGGTTCCCAGAACTAAGCTAGGAAGAAAGCTTCCAAGTCAGTTTTCATTTGTGTGACTAGAATCCCATCACATACTAAAACCACAAACAAATGGACATAAGGAAATGCCATTGTCTGGGTTGACCGTAGACATTTATGAGAAATAAAACTATGTTAAAAACTGTTTGTAGCAGAATAAATGAAACAGAGACTATTTGCACCCACATAAAGATAGGGAACGAAATCAAGGACTGAACATCAGTGATGTACTCCACTTTCCTGGCAAAGAATTTGCTTTTCTCAGACTTCCAGTTATATGGGTGAAATGGGTGAACTATGATGTTTCCTCTCTAATCTTCCTCTCCCCCCTCCCAGTCTTTTTATTTCCTTTTCTTTAGGCTGGGAAAATGAATGTCAGCCACTGCTCTTGGCCCTTAGAGTTGATCACTTGAAACTTTTCTGGTTCATTTTGCCCTTTCCACTCTTGCTATCACCCTGAGGAAAAAAAAGAATAAACTGCTTGTTCCTCTCCTTTCTCTTGTTACCAATATTTTTTTTTCCTTAGACATCTCTAAGTCCTTTCACTTTTACATATTGTGTTCCCCCACAGAAATGAGATAAAACTCAAATCCCAGAAGTCCAGATAGTTTGAGGCTATTCCCTTAATCTTTGTGGGAATATACCATGTTACCCCGATGTAGCTTTCACAAACACCCTATTCTGATGTTTCTTCTTTCTTGGTATACTGAAATCCTAAATTATGATGGGTTCTACCATGCTGAAAATCTTTCAATTATATATGAATAAAGATGAACTATATGTGTAATCAAATGAACTAAGTTTGTACATCAACAGAAATTGGGTACATGAGAATGTTTTCAAGCTACGAAAGCTAGAGTATCGCAATTTAATAAAATATAAAAGAGTTATGATATCAGATGGAACAGAAGGTAGTAAGTTTCCTTAGAGTATCAAAGCATAGGCATATAGCTATCCCTTCCAACTGCAACTTTCCCCATGGTGGCTTCATTACATTGCATGTCAGCATAAGAAATTTAAAAAGATTTTAAAGGAGAAGCTACAGATGGGATATGAAGGCCAATAGAGAACACAGAATATTTGTAGAACTTCAAAAATGCAAAAACATATATAATATTATATAATGTCAACATATTAATCTTTTTATTATTATAGCTTTTTATTTGCAAAATATATGCATGGGTAATTTTTCAGCATTGATCTTTGAAACATTTTCTGTTAACACTTTTCTGTTACGCCCCTATGGACTACTCTAAGTTGGTAGCTCTTCTTTGAGCTACTCTTAATGCCTGTTTGTCAATAGCAGGGCTAGGCCACACTTAACCATCTTCGGGCACCAACCCAGATCCCATAGAGACAGACCACCAGTAGGTAGGGGTGAAGCAAAAGAGAACATTATTCTTAGATAGCACATATTTATACCCCCCTGAAGATCTGGGGGAAGGGGAGGTCCTCTAAGAACCTGGCATAATGGTATTGGCCCGAGAAGAAGGAGGGAGACGTGCTAGGCTTTGAGAGCACTAAGGAGGGAGACGTGGTACCTGGGGTCAGACATCACCTCCTGGGGATGAGCCGCACTTCCACATAGGACTCACCTGCACTTCGGTACCTCTCATCCCTCAGATCCTCCCACATGCCTTGAACTGCATTCCTTGCTTCTAGAGGCTTTTTAACCTTTACACTTTTCCCCTCATTCTCCCCACCCCTTCCCCAGATTGTAGGTAATCCAATACATATTAAATATTAAAATATATGTATACAGTTAAATTACTGCAAAAGAAAAATCAGATCTAGAAAGAAAGTAAAAAAAAAAACTGAAAAGGAAAACAAAAATGCAAGCAAACAATAACAGAAAGAGTGGAAATGCTATATTGTGGTCCACACTCATTTCTCATAGTTCTTTCTCTGGGTGTAGCTGATTCTCTTCATTACTGAACAAATGGAACTGGTTTAAATCATCTCATTGCTGAAGAGAGTCACATCCATCAGAGATGATCATTGTATAATCTTGTTGTTGCTGTGTATAATGATCTCCTGGTTCTGACATTTCACTTAGCTTCAGTTCTTGTAGGTCTCTCTAAGTGTCTCTGAAATCATCCTGCTGATCATTTTTTATAAAATAACAATATTCCTTTATATTCATATACTACTATTTATTCAGCCATTCTCCAACTGATAGGGATCCATTTGATTTCCAGTTTCTAGCCACTAGAAAAAGGGCTGCCACAAACATTTTTGCACAGACAGGTCCCTTTCCTTCTTTAAGATCTCTTTGGAATATAAGTTCAAAAGCCACTGCTGTTTCATAGGGTATGGACAATTTGATAACTTTTTGAGCTTAGTTCCAAATTTTTCTGCAGAATGGTTGGATCCACTTACAATTCCAAAAAAAATGTATTAGTGCCCCAATTTTCCCCACATCCCATTTAACACTGAGCATAATCTTTCACTGTCATTCTAGCCAATCTGACAGGTGTGTAGTGGTATTTCAGAGTTGTCTTAATTTTCATTTCTCTGGTAATTAATCATATGACTTTCATATGACTAGAAATAGTTACAATTTCTTCATCTGAAAATTGTTCATATCATTTGACCAATTATCAATTGAAGAATGGCTTGATTTCTTATAAATTTGAGTCAATTTTCTATATATTTTTGAAATGAAGCCTTTATCAGAACCTTTGACTATAAAAATATTTCCCAGTTTATTGCTTCCTTTCTAATCTTGTCTGCATTAGTTTTGTTTGCACATAATCAAAATTTTCTAGTTTGTGATCAATAATGATCTCTGGTTCTTCTTTGGTCACAAATTCCTTCCTCTTCCACAGGTCTGAGAGGTAAACTATCCTATGTTCTTCTAATTTATTTATAATATCACTCTTTATGTCTAGATCATGAATTCATTTCGACCTTATCTTGTTATATGATGTTAGGTGTGGGTCAATGCCCAGTTTCTGCCATACTAATTTCCAATTTTCCTAGCAGTTTTTGTCAAATAGTGAATTCTTATCCCAAAAGCTGGGGTCTTTGGGTTTGTTAAACATTTGATTGCTATAATTATTGACTAGTTTGTCATATGAACTTAAGCTATTGCATTGATCAATTTCTCTGGTTTGTAGCCAGTACCAAATGCTTTTGATGACTGCTGCTTTCAAATTTAATTTTAGATCTGGTACAGCTAGACCACCATCATTTGATTTTTTTTTTTCATTAATTCCCTTGAAATCCTTGATCTTTTGTTCTTCCAGATGAATTTTGTTGTTATTTTTTTCTAGGTCTGTAAAATAGTATCTTGGGAGGTTAATTGATATAGCACTAAATAAATTGATTAGTTTAGGTAGTATTGATCTCTTAATTATAATCCCTCAACCGATCAAAGAGCATTTAATATTTTTCCAATTGTTTACATCTGACTTTGTGTGGAAAGTGTTTTGTAGTTTTGCTCATAGTTCCTGACTTTCCTTTGGAAGATAGATTCACCATTACATGTGATGCTTACTGATAGTTTTAAATAGATGCTACTATTTTAAGGAAAAGTCCATTTATTCCTATACTCACTAATGTTTTTAAGAGGAATGGGTGTTGGATTATATCAAATGCTTTTTCTGCATCTATTGAGATTATCATATGGTTTTTGTTAATTTGGTTATTGATATAGTCAATTATGCTTTATAGTTTTCCTAATATTGAACCAGCCCTGCCTTCCTGGTATAAATCCTACTTGATTGCATGTAAAGGGCTGAAACTCTTGAGTCAATGCACTAAGGTGGACAACCGAGCACTTAAGGCTAATTACCAATAGGACAATATAAGCATATATTATGCTTGAAATAGTGGAAAATGGCCCTTCCCACTATTCTGTGCTGGCTCGATGATTGGTTTATACAGAGAATTGTAGGAGGGACTAGGGGGTGGAGTAAGATTAGCCAGAGTCACTTCTGCGCAGGAGATGAAGAGGAGAGGTTGTGGAGATTCTGCATCCATCCAATTCACTCTTACCCCTAAAGACCAAGAATAAAGACCAAGGACTTTTGCTTATCCTGATTCCAGCTGATTCTAAGATATCCACGGTTCTAACTCAGTCTCCACAGTTGTAGTGCATTATCATGGGTATAATTTTCTGTAATCTCTTTGTCAATATTTTATTTAAAATTTTTGCATCAATATTCATTAGGGAGATTTGCCTATAATTTTCTTTCTCTGTTTTTGTCCTACCTGATTTAGGTATCAGTACCATATCTGTGTCATAAAAGGAATTTGGTAGGACTCCTTCATTACCTATTTTTTTCAAACAATTTATATAGCATTGGAGTTAATTGTATTTAAATGTTTGGTAGAATTAATATGTTAATACATCTGGTACTGGGGATTTTTTCTTAGAGAATTGATTAATAATTTTGTTCTATTTATTTTTCTAAAATGGGACTGTTTGACAGTAATGAATTGAACCAGCTACACCCAGTGAAAGAACTCTGGGAGATGACTATGAACTACTACATAGAATTCCCAATCCCTTTATTTTTGTCCACTTGTATTTTTGATTTCCTTCACAGGTTAATTGTACACTATTTCAAAGTCCGATTCTTTTTGTACAGCAAAATGACTGTTTGGACATGTATACTTATATTGTATTTAATTTTACTTTAACATATTTAACATGTATTGATCAGCCTGCCATCTGGGGGAAAGGGTGGGGGGAAGGAGGGGAAAAATTGTAACAAAAGGTCTGGCAATTATCAATGTTGGAAAATTACCCATTCATATAATTTATATAATTTACAAAAAAAAATAATAAAAGGGACTATTTAAGCACTTTACTTCCTCCTCTGTTAATCTGGGCAACCTATACTTTTGTAGGTATTCATCCATTTCACTTAGGTTATCAAATTTATTGGCATAAAATTGGGCAAAGTAATTCCTAATTATTACTCTAATTTCCTCTTCATTACTGGAAATTTCTTCTTTTTAATTTTTAAGACTATCAATCAGATTTTCCTCTTTCCTTTTTCTAATCAAATTTACCAAAGGTTTATCTATTTTGTTGGGGTTTTTTCCATAAAACCAACTTTTAGTTTTATTAATTCAATAGTTTTTTTTTTTACTTTCAATTTTATTAATCTCTCCTTTTAGCTTTAGAATTTCAAGTTTATTATTTGATTGGGGGTTTTTAATTTGTTCCTTTTCTAGCTTTTTTAGTTGCAAGACCAATTCACTGATCTTCTCTTTCTCTATTTTATGCAAGTAAGCCTCTAGAGATATAAGATCTCCCCTTATAACAACTTTGGCTGAATCCCACAAAATCTGATATGCTGTCATATTATTGTCATTCTCTTGGATGAAGTTATTGATTTTGTCTATGATTTGTTGTTTCACCCATTCATTCTTTAGGATGAGATTATTTAGTTTCCAATTACTTTTTGGTCTATTTTCTCCTGGCTTTTTATTGGATGTACTTTTTATTGCATCATGATCTGAGATCTGAATGCATTTACTATTTCTGTCTTTCTGCCTTTGATTTTGAGGTCTTTATGTTCTAATATGTAGTCAGTTTTAGCTAGGTTCCATGCACTGCCGAGAAGAAAGTGTACTTCTTTCTGTTTCCATTCAGTTTTCTCCAAAGATCTCTCATACCTAACTTTTCTAGCATTCTATTTACATCTTTTACTTCTTTCTTATTTATTTTATGGTTTGATTTATCTAGTTCTGAGTCAAGGTTGAGATATCTTATTATTATAATTTTGCTGTTTATTTCTTCTTGCAACTTTGTTAACATCTCCTTTAGGAATTTAAATACTACACCACTTGATGCATATATGTTTAGTACTGATATTGCTTCCTTATCTATGGTACCCTTTAGCAAGATATAGTTTCCTTTTTTTAATCTCTTTCAACTAGATCTTTTTGTTTGTTTGTTTTTCTTGATCTGAGGTGAGGATGGTTACAAGAGCTTTTTTTTTTTTTTTAACTTAACCTTAAGCATAATAGATTCTGCTCCAGTCTTTTATCTTTACACTGTATGTATCACCCTGCTTTAAATGTGTTACCTGTAAACAACATATTATAGGATTCTGCCTCTTAATCCAGTCTCCTATCCACTTCTGCTTTAAGGGAGAGTTCACTCCATCCATATTTGTAGTTAAAACTACTAATTCTGTATTTCCTGCCATCTTATTATCCTCAGATTATAGTTTTCTCATTCCTCTCCCCCTTACCTCCCTCCCCAAAATTTAACTTATGAGTAGCACTTTTTTCAAGAAGACCTTCCCTTTTAGAATCCCTCAGAGTCCCCCCTCCCCTTTTTATGTCTTTTCCCCTACTATTTCTGTGTTCCATTCTATTTAGCTTAATGCTTCTCTTTTCCCTTTTCCCCTCCCACTTTTCAATGAGGTAAAAGAAGTTTCTCTGTATATGTCTAATATTTTCTCTTTGAGCCAAATCTGATGAGAGTAATATTCACACAATGGTCACCTCCCTTCCTTCTTTCCCTCAGATTCTATAGGTTTTCTTTGCCTCTTTGTGAGATGTAATTTCCTTCTTTTTACCTCCACTTTAACCCCTTCCACCTCTAGTTCTTTTTTGATATTCTAACAGTAAAATCAAATGATACATGTACTCTCTACCCATAACAGAAATACAGTTCTCAAGAGTTCTTTTTACTTTTTTATGATTCACTTGAGTCCTATATTTGGAAGTCATTTTTTTTTTGTTTATCTCTAGTCTTTTCATCAAAAATAAATGAAATCTTCTTCCCTGGAAGAAAATGCTCAATTTAACTGGATAGTTTACTCTTGGCTGCATTTCAAGTTCTAGTCATATAAAAAGGTGCCCTAAATCACTATTGATCAGAGAAATGAAATTAAAACAACTATTAGGTACCACTAAAGAGCTTTCAGATTGACTAAGATGTCAGGAAAAGATAATGACAAATGTTTGGGGATCTAAAGGAAACCGTGGACACTATTACATTATTGGTGGAGTTGTGAAGTGATCCAGCCATTTTGGAAAGCAATTTAGATCTATGCTCAAACAGCTATCAAACTGTGGATATTCTTTAATCTAGCTGTGGCTCACAAAAGAGAAAAAAATGTTCGTGGCAGCCCCTTTTATAGTGGCAATAAACTGGAAACTAAGTGAATGCTCATCAATAGAAGAATGACTGAATAACTTATGGCATATGAATGTTATGGAATATTATTTTTCTATAAGAAACAATCAGCAGGATGATTTCAGAGAGGCCTGGAGAGACTTACATGAACTTATGTTAAGCAAAGTGAATAGAATCAAGAAAAAAATGTACACTAGAACAACAAAACAATGCAATGATCAATTTTGATGGATGTGGCACTTTTCAACAATGAGGTGATTCAGGTCAGTTCTAACAGACTTGTGAAGGAGAGAGCCCTATGCATACAGAACAAGGGATCCACATATTAAATTACTTGATGTCCATAGGAAAAGTTATGGGGAAGGGAGAGAAAACTTTGGAACACAAAGTTTTGCAAGATTGAATGTTGAAATTGATCTATGCATATATTTTGAAAATAAAAAGTTTTAATAATGACTTTTAAAATTGTACAAAATTACACATTTATAGGTATTTAATTGACTAAAAAAAGTATAGTGTGTATAAGATACCTATTTTCCCTTCTACAACAAAGCTTTTGATTTGATAGAACAAAATTCTGTTTTAATTTTTTTCCTCCAATAAAAGTCTTTCTTTCCTGTGTTGAAATTGAAAAAGAACAAAACTCATTTCTTGTTGAACTAAAGGCTGTATGAGCAAAACAGTTGATAATAACATCAGCTACAGGAGATATTGTATAGAAGAAAATGTGCCAGGAATGTTCTTCTTCTCTGTTCTAAAATAAGATCACCAAATCTGTTAAATTATGTAGATACTTTAAAGATATTTTTTACCTTGAAAATTTTGTATGTTTCAAAGTTTAACACAATTAGAACAATATGTTAGCGCTATATGATTCTCTTTCCCCTTGTGAACAAGTTAAAATTGTTAACATATGTGCTTAATTTTTTCTGGTTCATTGCCAGACTCATGAAGAATTCTATGAAAGATAAACAACTGTGATATCTTTGCTCATTGACTCTCTGATTATTGTCCAATGAGGCATACAAGCATCACAATAAAAGTGTGTTTGACTATTGTTTCTAAAATTGCCATGGAGTTTGTCTCATGTGAAGTCCAAAAAGTGCAAGAAGAAATTCCTGTTCTTACTAAGTCCTTGTTTGTAGATGGTATAATGCTGATTTCATCAAATCCCAGCGTATGCAGGGTCTTTTGCATGATATCAAACAATCAGACTATTGATCAATAAACATTTATTGGGTACATACTATGTGTAGAGGACAGCTAGGTGGAGACACTGAAATCAAGAAGACCTATCTTTTTAGTTCAAATTTGGCCTTCCTAGATATGACTAGTTTTGCAAATCATTTAACCCTGTCTGCCTCAGTTTCTTCATCTGTAAAATGAACTAGAGAAGGAAACAGTGGACCAGTTTAGTATCCTTACCATGGAAATACTTGACAATAAGTAGTGCAGGACAACGACTTTAAAGGAGACCAGTGCTTGTCAGAGATTAGCAGAAAAGAATATCTGTAGAAAAGCAGATCCAAGAGGGTAACACAATGCTATCTGCAAGAGCCAGTAGCAGCTTTGTAATAGTGCAGTTACAAATTATCCTTCCATTCATATGTCCTGATAATATGTAGCCTGAGTATTCATTCTTTCGTGTGCCACCTGTGTGTGGATGTATCATATATAGTGTTACTCTTTCCATAATAGAATACAAAGGAATATTAAGAACACTATTAAAATTACTTGAAAAACTGGAAAATAGTATGGCAGAAACTAGGCATAGAACAACATCTCTCATCATATACCAAGTTTATATCAAAAGGGCCACATAATTTAGACATAAAAGGCAATACCATAAGCAAATTAGGAACGCAAAGTAGAGTTCGCTTATCAAATCTATGGAGAAGGAAAGGATTTTGATCAAACAAAAGATGAAGAACATTATGAAATGCAAAATGAATAATTTTGATTTCATTAAATTAAAAGATTTTGTACAAACAAAATCAATACAATCAAGATTAGAAGGAAAGCAGAAAGCTGGAAAAACATTTTTACAGCTAGGCTTTCTGATAAAAGCCTCATTTCTTAAGTGTGTGTGTGTGTGTGTGTGAACTGAGTAATATTTATAAGAATACAAGTTATTCCTCAATTTAAAAATGGTCAAACATATAAACAAGTTTTCAGATGAAGAAATTAAGGCTATCTTCATATGGGGGAAAAATTACCTAAATGACTATTAATTAGAGAAATGAAAATTAAAATAGCTCTAAGGTACCATTTTATACCTACATATTTAAAATGACAGAAAAGAGAAATGATAAATGCAGCAAATACTGGAAAATTGGAAAACTCATTTTTGGTAGAGTTGTGAATTG
Source organism: Antechinus flavipes (assembly GCF_016432865.1). Classification (NCBI taxonomy): domain Eukaryota; kingdom Metazoa; phylum Chordata; class Mammalia; order Dasyuromorphia; family Dasyuridae; genus Antechinus; species Antechinus flavipes. The sequence goes on from NC_067403.1 coordinate 148,056,261, forward strand.
TTGCTACCATTTTGGAGAGCTATTTAGAACTATGCCTAGAAGGTGATCAAACTCTCTATACCTTTTAATCCATTACCATTTGATCGAGAATACCATTACTATATCTATATTCCCAAGAGAGCATTAAGGACTTATATGTACAACAATATTTATTTAATAGTATTTTATTTCCAAATCCATGCAAAGGATCTTTGCAAAACCTTCTGTTCCAAATTTTTCTTTCTCTCTCTCACCAAGACAGCAAACACATAAATAGAAGTCAAATGTGTAATTCTTTTAACCATATTTCCGTATTTTTCAAAAATATCAGATCAAAAGGGGAAAAAAACATAAGAAAAAGAAAAACAAGCAAACAATACTACTAGCAAAAAAAGAAAAGATGCATATGTTATGCTTTGATCTACATTTAGTCTCCATAGTTCTCCTCTGCATGTGGATGACACTTTCCATCACAATTCTAAATTTAAAAAAATTACTTATAGCAATTTTTTGTGGTGACAAAGTAGTGAAAACTGAGAGAACATCTATCAACTGAGGGATAACTGAAAAAGTTGTGGTATATGAAAGAAAGTAATGGAAAACTGTTATGCTGTAAAAGATAATGAGCCAGCAGATTTTAGAAAAATCTGGAAATACTTCCATAAACTGATAATGAGATAAGCAGAAATAGGAGAACATTGTACATAGTAACAGACACAATATATGGTGATCAAATATGATAAACTTCACTTTTTCCGTAATACAGTGATCCAAAATAATTCCAAAGATTTGTGATGAAACATGGCATCTATATTCAAAGAAAAAAAATTATGGAGTCTGAATGAAGATCAAAGCTAATATTTTAACTTTTAACTTTTAATTGGTTTTTATTTATTTTTCTTTCTCATTTTTCCCCTTTGTTCTGATTCTTCTTTTACATGACTAATATGAAAACACGTATAACATGATTGTGCATGTGCCAATATTATATTGCTTGCTCTCTTGAAGGGGATGCAAGAAAGGGAAAGAAAAAAAAAAATTGGGAACACAACATGTAATAAAAATGAATGTTGCAAACCATATTTGGAAATATGCTTATATATAATTAGAAAAATACTATTAATTAGAAAAAATAAAAATAAAATCACAGTATTAAAATACAAGAAAATAAATTACAAACAACCAATTTTATTATCATGTTAAATTTAATGAAATAAATAAACTTGACAGAGGTCCATGGTTTCATATATAATTATTTTTGTTCAAATATTAATATTGGAATATGTGTATAATGTCTGGGCTAGCTCTTTGGTAGGCCTCAGGATCAGTAAGAGTCAGGATCAGTCAAAGTCCTTGGTCTTTAGGAGGAGAAGTAAAGATTCAGGAAAGCTGCCACGTGGCTTGTCAAAGATGGAACCTGAACTCTGGTGTCTGAAGCCTGAAATCTCCCCTCCTTAGTGTTCAGTGGCAGAGAGCCTCTGGTCCTCTCCCTCAGTCCTCCAATTGCCTACAATTACCTTACCACAGCACATTCAGCAAGCGCCAATTGTGAGGAGAACCATCACATCACCATATCATCTAAGTATATGTTTATAGAACCATTATCTCACAATGACTAGGTTCTTAGCCTTAAGTATTCTGCTGTTCTGTATTCAAGTACACCTTTTCAGAGTTCCAGCCTTCTACATATGTGTGTTTGCTAATGATTATAATTTTATTAAATTTATATTTAATTTTAATCATAAGCTCATATATAATTAAATATGACCTCTATCTTTATATTTTTCACACTTATGCATAACTTATTATGTTTATATTCAAGTTCAAGTAAATAAAATATGTAAAGCTTATTTAAATTTACAGTAACACTTTTTTTATTTCTCATAAAAACACTAGAAAATGTGAGCTTTATTAATACTTAGATTTATAATATAATCATATGTTTTCAATTGTGTTTGATTTTGGCAAAGTACAAGTTTTGAACAGTTGTGTGCTTTTTGTTTAGTTATTTGTTTTTATTTTATTCCCCTGGAAATCCAAATAATTGGAGCAGGAATAATTTCCTAACAACAGTATTTATTTTTTGTATAGCCTTGGCTTGCTTTTGATTAGAAAAAACAAACAAACAAACAAAAAAACAGGGTTTGTTAATTAGATTCCCTTGGAAAGCAATGTTTTAAATTAATAGGGGAAATGTTTTCTAAAATTCAACACAGCTCCAGAAAATATTAAAAGAAAAACAGTTCAAAAGTTAAGTTTTGTGTTTTTTTTTCATAATTCGTCAACAATAATGGGAAGCTTTGGAGAGATGTTTATGAATATTCAAATATGTAGGGAAAATCAGTAAAGTGCTAACAGATTAAGAACTAAATAAACTCTATGGAGAATCTTAAATCCACTAGAAAAATTACCAAGGTAAATCATATAATGTGTATTTAGGAGAGCAATTCTACAACAATTTTAATCACAGAAGACAAAGACACCTCTATGAATGAGTTAATCAGAATTAGTTATAAATAAGTTTATTATTTATAGTTATAAATTAGTTCAAATAGATTATAGAACATGATGTTACACTGGAAGTATATTGCGATTGGCTGAACAAATATCAGACATACCTCTTTTTCTATTCATAAAAATAGCAGTTATACTACAGGTGAGTTTAATCAAGCAATTAGCCAGTCTAGAGCTTAAAGATCTAAAATTAAAAATATTATAGCCAAGTTCTAGAATTTATACTCATCTTGGATGAGTAGTCTCTCTTATTGCCTCTATCTCTGTTGCTATCTCTATCTATGTTGCTATCTCTGTCTCTGTAACTGTCTCTTTGTCTCTTGTCTCTGCATTTGTTTCTGTGTCTGTCTCTATCTCTCTCTGTCTCTGTCTTTCTCTGTGTCTCTCTCTCTGTGTCTCTGTCTGTACCTGTGTCTGTCTCTCTGTCTCTGTCTTTGTTTCTGTCTCTCTGTCTCTGTCTCTGTCTCTCTGTCTCTTTCTCTCTGTCTGTGTGTGTGTGTGTCTCTGTGTGTGTCTGTCTATCTCTCTCTTCTCCTCTCCTCTCTTTTCCTCTCCTCTAGTTTCCTTTCCTCCCCCTTTCTCCCCTTTCTTTTCTCCCTTAGTAAGAACTTAGTAAACAAAAATTGAAGTTTGGATGTTTATTGTTAATGGGAAACATACTGGTCAGAGTTCAAGATTCTTTGTGCTAGAAATCAGAGATATCTGTTCAGCTTTCAGTGGTAGTAGCCAGCTACCCTCTGGGGCCCAAATTGCTAAAATAAAAGCCCAGTTAGTGGTATGCAAGGGTGTGTGTGGGGGGGAGGGGTAGCAGATGTATAAAAGAAGGAATGGCAAAATTGTCCCAGTGACAGTGTACTTAAATTCATAATGACATATTATATATCCCATAGACCTCAAGTAAAATTTATATTAATTACAAAATCATGGAATATTAAAGTTGTAGGGTATCTCAGTACTTATCTAGTCTAACACATACACAAATGAATCCTCTTTACAGTCTCAGATATGTTCATCCAACTTTGATTAGTAGAATCCGTGAAAGCGAACACACAAATTCAGGAGATGGTCCATAATATTTTTCAATGCTCTTTATGAGAGCACAACTTTTTAATAAATGAATATCTTCCTTGTAATTTCTATACTTTACTGCAAGTTTTTCCCTCTAAGCCTCAAAATAAATAAAATTAAATCTTTGTCCTCCAGATATCTATTAGATATTTTAAGATAGCTGCCTTGCTACCTTCTCTTCTCTGAATTAAACCATTTAATATGTGTCAAATAGTCCTTGAATAGCATGTATTCTAGTCCTCTCAATTATCTTAGTCATACTTCTCTGAACTGTTTCAATTGGTCCAAAATTTTTGCTCAAATGCAGTGACTATAGTGCTGCACACAACTCCACCTCAAATCTCTTACTAAGGCAGAAATTGAGTTATTCACCTCTCTTTAATGCTCCCTAAAGCTACAGTCATATTTTTGGTTACCACAATTCAGTTTTCTCTGGTCAGATGAATAGAAGCAATATCTATGCTGAAATTACGATTTCTTTTCAAATCTGCAATGTAAAAGTTGATACAAAATAATATAAAATAAAATAAAAAAGAATGGATATTAGAAGTGGGGAGAATATTGGGTAACATCTAATTCAATGGTTTGCAAAATTCATGTAGCAAAGTTCCCCTATTTTATTTTTATCAAAAATCATTTCTTTACTCCTATTTATTGAAAGAATTTACTTTTGTTTTACTGATAAACAGTTTAGTCATACAATGAAGCATAAAAATACTTCATTACAAAACATTACAATTTTCATCTTTTAATTTGGAGAGCTTTTAAAATCCAGTTTACTATATTGTGTTCCATAAATATGGAAATTTTACATAGATTTCATCAAAGTTCTTAATAAATATGATACTTTTCTTTTTCAAAAGATGGAGCTAATATAGCATAAAGATAATAATACAACCAGATCAATTCAGAATTATTTGGAATTATGACTCAAAAAGGAGTTTTTAGTAGTTCAGTTTCACAATGATAATTCATATCTGGAAGAACATATTGGGGACTTAGGTTCCTATAGGGTTTAACAATTTTATTAATGATTTGGATGGTGGTATAGATGGCATGCTCAAAATAAATAAAAGAAAGGAAAATTAAACAAGCATATATGGAAATAATTAAAGCACCTCTTTTTGTGATAGCTCTAAACTAGAGGCTTCTATTCAAATATGGCCATAGAAATGGTGCTGTATGAATGTAATGGAATATTCTTATTAGATATGATAGGCAATTTCAGAAGAGAGTAGAATGAATTCCCCAACTGAACTCAGACTGAAATTGACAGAACTAGGAAAATAATTTTTAAAATAGTAACCTTATTAAAGAGAAAAAATAAACTTTAAAATACTTTAAAATTATTATCTACATAATGATAAATCAGTAGTACAAAGAAATAAAGTCAAAGTTGCTACTTCTTTCAGAGAAGTGATGAATGTAATTCCAGAAAGATACACACATACATTCATTCATTCATCCATTCATCTTAAAACATGGTCAATGTAATGACTTGTTTTACTGAATTATGTTGCTTTGTATAAAGGGATTTTATGTATTAGCGCATGTGTGTATGTGTGTGTGTGTGTGTATGTATATGCTTATATACAAAAATACACAGAAATAGAAATACACACATGCACAAACACATATATGTTAATTATGGTCAAAGCCAGTGAGAGCATTAGGTTACTTTAAAAAAAAAAAAGAAACAAGCAAAATAAGAAATTTTAAAACATTAAAAGATCTAGGGCTTTTTGTGCACTGTAAGTTTAATATGTCGGCGATTATATGACACATTATGAGACAGCCAAAAACCAAAATAAAATATCTAATACTAATGCTAAACTGGAGTTTAGCAATTTCTTTTCTTTTTAAATAATTGTTTTTTTTATTTTCAAAATAAAAGCAAAGATACTTTTCAGTATTTATAAAACATATAAATTGTATTCCAAATTTTTCTCCCTCCCTTTTCCCCACCCCTTCGCCTAGACAGCAAGTAATTCAATATATGTTAAGAATGAGCAATTCTACACATTTCTACATTTATCATGCTGCACAAAAAAATCAGACCAAAAAGGAAAAAATGAGAAAGTAAACAAAAAACAGACAAAATGGTGAAAATATTATATTGTGATCCACATTTAGTCCCTTCAGTCTTATTTCTGGATGCAGCTAGTTCTTTCCATCACAAGTCTACTGGAATTGGCCTGAATCGCCTTATTGTTGAAAAGAGCCTCGCACATCAGAATTGATCATCATATATTGTTGCCATGTATAATGTTCTCTCAGTTCTATTAACTTCACTTAGCATCAGTTCATGTAAGTCTCTCCAGGCTTTTCTGAAATCATTCTGTTGTTTCTTATAAAACAATAATATTCCATAACACTTATTTATCTGTCACTTTTTCAACCATTCCCCAACTGATGGGCATATCTACTCAGTTTTCAGTTCCTTGCCACTTCAAAAAAGGCTGCTACAAACATTTTAGCAATTTATTTTCTGAAGAAGTCAACCAGAAGAATGAGGAACTTGGGTCCACAATTTAAGATAATTATTCAGAGGAATTGGAGAATTTTAGCTCATAATAAAAGACACTGGAGAATCTGAAGGGAAGATGATATTACTTTCTTTAAGCATTTGAAAAGCTATCATATGAAGAAAAGAGAAGATTCATCGTTATTTGAGCTAGAGATCCAAACCAGGAGCAACACATGGGAGTTATAAAGAGGCAATTTTAGGTTTCATATCTAGAATCCTTCCAAACAAAATTTTCTTAAAAATGGCAGGGCTTGATTCAAAAAACAAAGGTTGCCTCTCTTCAAGGACATCATGAAAGGACAATGGAGGACCATTTTTCTGGAATATTATGAATATTCCTTTTATATATGAGATACATTATTAGATGGTTCCTTTTTGATTTTAATATTTTGAGATGCTATGAAATGCTTGATGTTTGAAAAGGCAGTTATTCTCCTGCTTTATCTTACGTAAAAAACTAAATATGACTCATCATTGTCCTTTACTGTCTTTCTCGCTTTATGCTGGGTGTCTTCAAGAGTAGTTAGGTGATAGAGTAAATAGAACACTAGGTCTGGGGTTCTGGAAGTCTGAGTTCAAAGTCTTCCCTAATTGTGTAACCCTGAATAAATCACTTAATTCTGTTTTTCCCATCTGCCAAATTTTCTAGAGAAGAAAATGGTAAAACACTTTAGTACCTTTAATCCTAAATGGGGAAACAGAATCAGACATAATTGAAAATAACTGAACAACTACAAAACATGAGTCATCCCTATCCCTCATCCAGGTTCTCTCTTCTTCAAGTTGAACATCTTTAGTTCTCCTAATTTATCTTCAGTTGGCATAATCATGAGATCTTTCATCATATGAGGCTACCCTCTTCTAGACATTTTTCTTCTCATCTTAGTCCCTTACAGGGACAGAGTACAGAATTCTAGTCCTGAAGATAATAAAAATAGGTGTCTAATACCCTTTTGGCATTATAGCCACAAAGCTGGAATGGATTTTCAAGTTATATATAATCCAACATCATCCTTTCACAGATGAGAAAACTAAGACATAGAAATGTTAAATAATTTGGCTAAACTCATATAAAAAGTGCATATCAAAATCTTTCAATCTGAGTGCGAATCAAATCTTCTTATTACAGATCTAGGAAAATTTCCACGTTATTCCATTGCTTGAAGTTCTTCAAGTAGGAGAAGAAGATGAGAACATAATCACTTTTGTTTACTTGCTCTGTTCATTTTAATGAATTTCAAATTGCCTTAAATAACCCAGGGGTTTATAAACTCCTTTGGGATCAGAAATCATCAGAATCTGCTGAAAACAGATTCCCCCCCTAGTTTTGTCACATAGATGAACACTGGCATCTTCTGCTTTTAAAGTAGTCAGCAGTCAAATTATCTTTCAGGTTTGACTGAAAGAAGGTGAAACCATAGACATTAAGGAAAATACACAGTAGAATTCCAATCTGACAGTGTTTTCTTTATACAATATGAGATTTAAGAGAAAATAGATGGTAAATAGTAGCAGGGAAACAATTTGCAATCAATGGGAAACCAGCCATTCACTAGTCAGAAGCAACTGGTAATTATTTCTGTGGCCACTGAGTGCCTGACATCAGATCTGTGCCCTTTGCTCCCAATTCCCCCACCTTTGCCTCATCATGATTTTGTTTTCCCTGTATAATGATAGCTATGTAGGAGAATCAAAGTATACTTAGCTGAGAAAATTATTCTTAATATAGCTTAAATAGGTCACAAGTCCATCATGATGAATAAGATAAGATTTCCATTGTCCCGCGATCTAAGGTAGAGGATGTTTTAACCTCAAATAATTAACTTTCAATTTCCCTAAGGTAAGTCAATAGGTCTGCTTCTTAATAGGTTGACAAAAAGCCTGGGTTTTGTACAATTTGAGCCATGTAAAGTTCAGACATCCTCAGGGGGAAATCAAGATATTTGTCTAAGGTCCCTATTCTTTTTCTTCCCTTTTCCTCAGGTCAAACACATACTCATCAAAAGTCTGTCTTCTATCACCTATCTTAGAATCATTGAATTTCAGGGAATTCAACAGACATCTAGCTCTACCCATATGGGACAAAGAATTCCTACAACATAATTGAGATGGTATCATCATGCCCTTGCTTGCAGATTTACAATGAGAGGAAAGTCCACTAAAATAGTTATAATAACAAAATCAACAGCAGCAAGAATTTTGTATAGCATGTTGGGATAGGCAAAATGCATTAAAAATATCTCATTTTTTAGATGGAGTCAAGGAGTAAAGGCAGGAACTTGACTGAGTTCTCCCTAAAACCCATCTAAATATCTTTAAATAATCTCTAAATAAATTCTATGATATACAAACCCACAAAAAGATAGTGTGAAGCAATTTTCCAGGTTAAGACAACTATGAAGATGAGCAAGGCTATTGCACTAGGGTGAGAATGGAATGAAATCCAGTACAGGCCTTACCAGCTCCAACTGGGTCCCAGCAAATCAGTAGAAGTCCTTGAGAGCTCTGAATCAGTGGTAGCAGTGACAGTGGCCAGACCTCTCAGCCCACAGTCACCACAGGTGACTAAGAAGGTCAACAGGAAAGGTCTGTTGCACCAAGGTGAAAGTGGAGTACAGTCCAGCACAGCCCCAGTCCCAGAGAACCAGAAACAGGAGTTGGGAGCCCTTAATCATCAACAACTGCAGCTACCAGAGCTATTAGGCCAGAAAAAAGAAAATGAGGAACTTTGGGGAAAATGAGACATTGAATCATTGTTGGCGGAATTGTGACCTGATTCAACCATTCTGTAGAGCAATTTGTAACTATACTCAAATGGCTCTAAAACCACTATTATCTTTTGACCTAACAATACCACTAATAGCTATGCATTCCAAAAGAGATTTTTTTAAAGGAAAGAAAAAGGAATTATATGTACAAAAATATGCATAGCAATTCTTTCTGGGGGCAAAGAATTAGAAATTGAAGGGATGGCCATCAATTAGTAAATGAACAAACAAATTGTGATATGTGATTATATTAGAACACTATAAGAAATGAAGAGCAAGATGCTCTCAGGAAAACCTGGAAAGATTTCCATGAGCTCATGCAAAGTGAAATGTAGAAAGTAACAACTGTTTTGGGAGATTGTGAATGACTTAGCTATTCTTACCAGTGCAATGATCCAAAACAACACTGAAAGGCTTATAATGAAAAATATTTTTATATCCTCAAAGAAGGAATTGATCATGTCTGAACATAGAGTGAAGTGTGGTTTTTGTTGTTGTAGTTACTTTGTTTTGGTTTGATTTTTATCTTATTTTTTTGGAGTATTTTCCTTGAGTATTTTTGAGTTTTTTCTTTTATAATATGACTTTTACAGAAATGTTTTACATGACTTTGTAAGTGTCTTCTCAATCACAGTAGTGGAGAGGAGGAAAGGAAAGAATCTGAAACTCAAAAATTTAAAAACACATGTTAAAAATATTTTCTTTGTAACTGGGTAAAAATAAAGTACTAAACATTTCAAGAAAAAAAAGAAAAAAACTTAACGAGATCTATCATTTTGACATGTCCGATGTCAAGTTTTTTGTGAATCTACAGAAATGTCTGTTACAAAGATACCCAGAAAAACTGAGTATCTTGGAAAACAACATAACATTTATTATATAGGTTTTCTTGAATTCAAATGTTATTGTCTTATAATGAATCCTCTCTTATTTTCTGCAGTGAACATGAGAATAGTCTTTCATTTTTCTTTTCTAGTTTTGTATTTTCAATTTTAAATGAATGAACAATTTATTCTCTTCCTCCCCCACACACAAAAAAATTCATTCTTCTCCTCACAATGACCAAGGATGTAGTCACTATTATTATTCCCATTTTATAGATGAGAAACTTGAGGTAGGCACAGACCTACTAAATCTCTGAGGCTGGATTTTAATTTAGATCTTCTTAACTACAAGAACAATCTTTAGGAAGTTTTCCTGATATCAAACCTAAATATACCTTGTTCCAATTTACCTGTTTCTCAAGGCTCGATCTCTAGCTAAAAAAACAAAACAAGTACAGTACTTCCAGATGACAATCATGAAAATACTTGAAGACAGTAATTACATCCCCCAAAATCTTCTCATCTCCAGGGTGACTATCATGAATTCCTTCAAGTGATCATAAAAGATAAATCTTGGTTAATATACTGAGCATTTTAGGTATGGCCTAACCAGGGCAAACTATAGTGGGACCTCCCTACTTCTAAAAGTTATACATGTTTTAATGTAGCCTAAGATCTTATTAGCATTTTGTCTGTTATATCACTCTGTTGATTTATATAGTTTATTGTTCAATAAAATCGCAAGAACTTTTCTCAAAATATTGATTAACCTTGTTTTCCCTATCTTGTACTTGTAAAAGTCAATTTTATATGTATATCTATTGAGTTTTATTATAAACATTTCTAATATATTAGATACAACTCATTGCACTAGTCTTTTCTGCAATTTTATCCCATTTGGTAAGCTAACTTCCAAAGCTATGCATCATTCACAAATTTGATGGGCATACTTTTATGTGAATCACTAACTGTGAAATAGCACAAGACCTAAATACAGATTCCTGGACCAGTCTTCTGAAGGCCTCCTTCCAGTTTGTTATTTTTTCTGTTTTTTTAATTAAAGCTTTTTTATTTTCAAAACATATGCATAGTCAATTTTCAACATTCACCCTTGCAAAACCTCATGTTGCAATTTTGCCCTCCCTTCTCCACATCCCTTTCCCTAGACAACAAATAATTCAATATGTTAAAATGTGCAATTCTTCTATAGCTATTTCCACAATTATCATTCTGCACAAGAAAAATCAGATAAAAAAGGAAAAATGAGAAAGAAATCAAAATGCAAGCAAAAAACAATAAAACTGAAAATACTATGTTAAATCCAATATGTGCACATATATTTACACAATTATCTTGCTGCACAAGAAAAATCATATCAAAAAGAAAAAAAATGAGAAAGAAAAGAAAATGTAAGCAAACAACAACCAAAAGAGTGAGAATGCTATGTTGTGATCCATACTTAGTTCCCACAGTACTCTCTTTGGGTGCAGATGGCTCTCTCCATTACAAGACCATTAGAACTGCCTAAATCACTTTGCTGTTGAAAAGAGCCACATCTATCAAATTTGATCATTGTGTAATGGTGTTGTTGCTGTGTATAATGATCTCCTGATTCTGCTCATTTCATTTAGCATCAGTTCATGTAAGTCTCTCCAGACCTCTCTGAATTCATCCTACTGTTTCTTACAGAACAATAATATTCTATAACATTCATATACCATAACTTATTCAACCATTCTCCAACTGATGGGCATCCTCTCAATTTCCAGTTTCTTGCCACTATAAAAAGGGCTGCCATGAACATTTTTGCACATGTGGGTCCCTTTCCTTCCTATAAGATCGCTTTGGAATACAAGCCCAGTAGAAACACTGCTGAATGAAAGGATATGCACAATTTGATAGTCCTTTGGTCATAGTTCCAATCCAATTTGTCACTGAACTAGTAATGATTATTTTCTAAGTTCAGTCATTCAATTTTTTCTCAGTGTAATTTTGTTATAATCTAGTTGTTTACACAAAAATATCAAAATATATTTCATAAAACTCTGATAAATTTTAAATAAACTATGGTCTATCCTCAAAAGCTTAATACTGCACTTAAACTGTTGTGATTTATTGTATAAGTATTGTAGGGAAGATAGGTGGTGCAGTACAGCTGGAAACACTATAGCTAAAATGGAATGAGGAAGACTTTTTAAGTTCGAATCTTACTTTAGACTACTTTAGAAGCCAAACTTCTGTTTGGCTCAGTTTACTCACCTGTAAAATGAACTGGAGAAGGAAATGGTAAATCCATTATTTTTACATTTAGATTGTGTATGTTTGTATTCAGGTAAAACTGAAAATGACTGAACAACAAGAAATATAATTGCTTTTCTTATCTTCTATTTAAAAATGAAATTAAAATAGACCACTTTTCAAATTTATAGCTCCTTGAACCATCTCTTCCTTCCCTAGATTTTCAATAATTTGATATGTATTAAAAAATACAGAATTTTGTCAGCAATTAAAGTCTAAGCATACTGGGACTTCCGGTTAAGATGGCAGAGAGGAGGCACACAGTTGCGTAGCTTCACGCTTTCTCTCACTATCCATTTCATTACAAGCCTCTGAATTAATGCTTGACTGAAAAAAAAAACCCACAAATAGTTACCAAGAGAAGCCATCCTTGAGATTCGCCAAGAAAGGTCTGTCTTTACTGGAGGGCTGGGACGGTTTTAGATCGGGCGCAGGCGGCGGGCAGCTACAGTGAGAGCACAGGAGCAGACTGGAGAGGGGGTGGGGAGTGATCGCAGCCGTCTCTGCGGGGAGAGCTTCGCTACAGGTTTGGATACTTTGCTCCGGCAGCAAGTCAGCAGCCCAGCAGAGAAGCTAAAAACACCGGGGCTAAAGAATACAACCCCAAACAGCTGGAGTCTCTCGGGACCTGGCCGCCCCCCCCCCCCCCCCCCTTCCCTCCCACAGTGACTCAGCACGCTTTGGGATCTCAGAGCGCTCGCACAACACAGTCCTGCTAGTGCCTCACTGCTGCCCCCTGCAGTCTGGAGAGGAAGCTCGATAACACACCCAGCCCCTCCCCCAAAGAAAGACTCCAGTTTTTTCTGTTTTTCTTTGCTAGTTTGTCTCTGATTATTAGACAGAATGAGCAAGAAGCTGAAGAGGACTTTAACCCTTGACAGCTTCTATACAGATAGAGAGCAGACTCTAAATCCTGAGGAGACTAAAAACAGACTATCTCCAGGTGAATCCCCAAAGGAGGAGATCATCTGTTCCTCAGCACAGATGAACCTCATAGAAGTAATTAAAAAGGCTCTCACAAGGGAGCTAGAAGAAAAATGGGAAAAGGAGAGGGAGGCTTGGCAAAAGAGCCTGGAGAAGTCAGTTAAAGAGAGAGTGGATAAAGAAGTAAAATCCTTGAAAAATAGGATTGGTGAACTGGAAACAGAAAATAGCTCTCTAAAAAACAAAATTGGCGAAATGGAAAAAAATTCCACAGAACAAAAGAACTCAATGGGACAATTAGAAAAAGATTTTTAAAAAGTGAGTGAAGAAAATACTTCACTGAAAATCAGAATTGAACAATACGAATTGAATGACTCGAGGAGACAAGAAGAATCAGTCAAGCAAATCCAAAAAAATCAAACAATGGAAAAGAATGTGAAATACCTTCTGGGGAAGACAACAGACCTGGAAAACAGATCCAGGAAAGACAATCTGAGAATCATTGGACTACCAGAAAAGAATGATGAAAGAAAGAGCCTGGACACTATTTTCCAGGAAATTATCAAAGAGAACTGCCCAGAAGTCATAGGAACAGAGGAAAAAATAAACATTGAAAGGATTCATCGATCACCCACTGAAAGGGATCCTAAAATCAAAACACCAAGGAATATAGTGGCCAAATGCCAGAACCCTCAGACGAAGGAAAAAATATTGCAAGCGGCTAGAAAAACCCAATTCAAGTATCAAGGAGCCACAATAAGGATCACCCAGGATCTGGCAGCATCCACATTAAAAGATCAAAGGGCCTGGAATATGATATTCTGAAAGGCTAAGAAACTTGGTATGCAACCAAAAATAACTTACCCAGCGAGAATGAGCATCTTTTTCCAGGGAAGAAGATGGACATTCAACGAAGTAAGCGAATTTCATCTATTTCTGATGAAAAAGCCAGAACTTAACAAAAAGTTTGATCTACAAATATAGAACTCAAGAGAAATCTAAAAAGGTAAAGATTAATCTTGGGAACTATATTTTGACTATATAGATGTATAAAGAATACATGTATAGAAATTGATGTGGAAAGGACATTGTATCAGAAAAAGGGTAATGCGGGGGCACTACATCTCATGAAGAGGCATAGGAAACCTATTGTATCTGAGAGAAAGAATGGAGGGGGATGAATATAGTGGGTATCTTACTGCCTTCAGAATTGGCTTTAAGTGAAAAATCTTAAGACATATTCAATCTATGGTGAAACTTCTCCCACCTCATTGAAAAGTGAGAAGGGAAAAGTGAAAAGGGAAGAATAAGCTAAGAGGAAGGGAATACAGAAACTGGGAGGGAAAGGGGTAAGATAGGAGGAGGAACTCTAAGGCGGGGGGAGGGATACTAAAAAGGGAAGGCTGTGAGAAGCAAGTGGTGCTCACAAGCTTAATACTGGGAAGGGGGGAAAGGGGAAAGAAGTGAGAAAAGCATAAACCGGGGTTAACAAGATGGCAAGTAATACAGAATTGGTCATTCTAACCATAAATGTGAACGGGGTAAACTCCCCCATAAAGAGGAAGCGGTTAGCAGAATGGATTAAAAGCCAGAATCCTACAATATGTTGTTTACAGGAAACACACCTGAAGTGGTGAGATGCATGCAGGTTAAAGGTAAAAGGTTGGAGCAAAATCTACTATGCTTCAGGTGAAGTCAAAAAAGCAGGGGTAGCCATCCTGATCTCAGATCAAGCTTAAAGCAAAAATTGATCTAATTAAAAGAGATAAGGAAGGACACTATATCTTGCTAAAGGGTAGCATGGATAATGAAGCACTATCTATATTAAACATATATGCACCAAGTGGTGTAGCATCTAAATTCTTAAAAGAGAAATTAAGAGAGCTGCAAGAAGAAATAAACAGTAAAACTATAATAGTGGGAGATCTTAACCTTGCACTCTCAGAATTAGAAAAATCAAACCACAAAATAAATAAGAAAGAAGTCAAAGAGGTAAATAGAATACTAGAAAAGTTAGATATGATAGATCTCTGGAGAAAATGTAATGGAGACAGAAAGGAATACACTTTCTTTTCAGCAGTTCATGGAACCTATACAAAAATTGACCATATATTAGGACATAAAAACCTCAAACTCAAATGCAGTAAGGCAGAAATAGTAAATGCATCCTTTTCAGACCACGATGCAATGAAAATTACATTCAACAAAAAAGCAGGGGGAAGTAGACCAAAAAATAATTGGAAACTAAATAATCTCATACTAAAGAATGATTGGGTGAAACAGCAAATCATAGACATAATTAATAACTTCACCCAAGAAAACGATAATAATGAGACATCATACCAAAATGTATGGGATGCAGCCAAAGCGGTAATAAGGGGAAATTTCATATCTCTAGAGGCCTATTTGTATAAAATAGAGAAAGAGAAGGTCAATGAATTGGGCTTGCAACTAAAAATGCTAGAAAAGGAACAAATTAAAACCCCCAGTCAAACACTAAACTTGAAATTCTAAAAATAAAAGGAGAGATCAATAAAATTGAAAGTAAAAAATCTATTGAATTGATTAATAAAACTAAGAGTTGGTTCTATGAAAAAACCAACAAAATAGACAAACCCTTAGTAAATCTGATTAAAAAAAGGAAAGAGGAAAATCAAATTGTTAGTCTTAAAAATGAAAAGGGAGAACTCACCACTAACGAAGAGGAAATTAGAGCAATAATTAGGAGTTACTTTGCCCAACTTTATGCCAATAAATTCGACAACTTAAATGAAATAGAAAAATACCTCCAAAAATATAGCTTGCCCAAACTAACAGAGAAAGAAGTAAATATCCTAAACAGTCCCATCTCAGAAAAAGAAATAGAACAAACTATCAATCAACTCCCTAAGAAAAAATCCCCAGGACCAGATGGATTTACATGTGAATTCTACCAAACATTTAAAGAACAATTAACTCCAATGCTAAATAAACTATTTGAAAAAATAGGGATTGAAGGAGTCCTACCAAACTCCTTTTATGACACAGACATGGTACTGATACCTAAACCAGGTAGGCTGAAAACAGAGAAAGAAAATTATAGACCAATCTCCCTAATGAATATTGATGCTAAAATCTTAAATAAAATATTAGCAAAAAGATTACAGAAAATCATCCCCGGATAATACACTATGACCAAGTAGGATTTATACCAGGAATGCAGGGCTGGTTCAATATTAGGAAAACTATTAGCATAATTGACTATATCAATAACCAAACAAACAAAAACCATATGATCATCTCAATAGATGCAGAAAAAGCATTTGATAAAATTCAACATCCATTCCTAATAAAAACACTTGAGAGCATAGGAATAAATGGACTTTTCCTTAAAATAGTCAGGAGCATATATTTAAAACCATCAGTAAGCATCATATGCAATGGGGAAAAACTGGAACCTTTCCCAGTAAGATCTGGAGTGAAGCAAGGTTGCCCTCTATCACCATTATTATTTAATATCGTATTAGAAACACTAGCCTCGGCAATAAGAGTCGAGAAAGATATTAAAGGAATTAGAGTAGGCAATGAAGAAACCAAACTGTCACTCTTTGCAGATGATATGATGGTAAACCTAGAGAACCCCAGGGATTCTACTAAAAAGCTATTAGAAATAATTCATAATTTTAGCAAAGTAGCTGGCTACAAAATAAATCCCCATAAATCCTCAGCATTTTTATACATCACCAACAAAACCCAACAGCAAGAGATACAAAGAGAAATTCCATTCAGAATAACTGTTGATACCATAAAATATTTGGGAATCTATCTACCAAAGGAAAGTCAGGAATTATATGAGCAAAATTATAAAAAAGTCTCCACACAAATAAAGTCAGACTTAAATAATTGGAAAAATATTAAGTGCTCTTGGATCGGCCGAGCGAACATAATAAAGATGACAATACTCCCTAAACTAATCTATTTATTTAGTGCTATACCAATCAGACTTCCAAGAAAATATTTTATTGATCTAGAAAAAATAACAACAAAATTCATATGGAACAATAAAAAGTCGAGAATCTCAAGGGAATTAATGAAAAAAAAAAATCAAATGAAGGTGGCCTAGCTGTACCTGATCTAAAATTATATTATAAAGCAGCAGTCACCAAAACCATTTGGTATTGGCTAAGAAATAGATTAGTGGATCAGTGGAAAAGGTTAGGTTCACAAGACAGAATAGTCAACTATAGCAATCTAGTATTTGACAAACCCAAAGCCCCTAACTTCTGGGAAAAGAATTCATTATTTGATAAAAACTGCTGGGATAATTGGAAATTAGTATGGCAGAAATTAGGCATGGACCCACACTTAACACCATATACCAAGATAAGATCAAAATGGGTCCATGACCTAGGCATAAAGAAAGAGATTATAAATAAATTAGAGGAACATAGAATAGTTTATCTCTCAGACTTGTGGAGGAGAAAGAAATTTGTGACCAAAGATGAACTAGAGACCATTACTGATCACAAAATAGAAAATTTTGATTACATCAAATTAAAAAGCCTTTGTACAAACAAAACTAATGCAAACAAGATTAGAAGGGAAGCAACAAACTGGGAAAACATCTTCACAGTTAAAGGTTCTGATAAAGGCCTCATTTCTAAAATATATAGAGAACTAACTCAAATTTATAAGAAATCAAGCCATTCTCCTATTGATAAATGGTCAAAGGATATGAACAGACAATTTTCAGAGGATGAAATTGAAACTATTACCACTCATATGAAAGAGTGTTCCAATCATTATTGATCAGAGAAATGCAAATTAAGACAACTCTGAGATACCACTACACACCTGTCAGATTGGCTAAGATGACAGGAAAAAATAATGATGAATGTTGGAGGGGATGCGGGAAAACTGGGACACTAATGCATTGTTGGTGGAGTTGTGAACGAATCCAACCATTCTGGAGAGCAATCTGGAATTATGCCCAAAAAATTATCAAATTGTGCATACCCTTTGATCCAGCAGTGTTTCTATTGGGCTTATATCCCAAAGAAATACTAAAGAAGGGAAAGGGACCTGTATGTGCCAAAATGTTTGTAGCAGCCCTATTTGTAGTGGCTAGAAACTGGAAAATGAATGGATGCCCATCAATTGGAGAATGGCTGGGTAAATTGTGGTATATGAATGTTATGGAATATTATTGTTCTGTAAGAAATGACCAGCAGGATGAATACAGAGAGGACTGGCAAGACTTACATGAACTGATGCTAAGTGAAATGAGCAGAACCAGGAGATCATTATACACTTCGACAACAATATTGTATGAGGACATATTTTGATGGAAGTGGATTTCTTTGACAAAGAGACCTGAGTTTCAATTGATAAATGACGGACAAAAGCAGCTACACCCAAAGAAAGAACACTGGGAAACGAATGTGAACTATCTGCATTTTTGTTTTTCTTCCCGGGTTATTTATACCTTCTGAATCCAATTCTCCCTATGCAACAAGAGAACTGTTCTGTTCTGCAAACATATATTGTATCTAGGATATACTGCAACATATCCAACATATAAAGGACTGCTTGCCATCTAGGGGAGGGGGTGGAGGGAGGGAGGGGAAAAAAATCGGAAAAGAAACGAGTGCAAGGGATAATGTTGTCAATATAAAGTAATCATTAAATAAAAATTAAAAAAAAAAGTCTAAGCATACTGGCCTATCATTTACCATTTTCTTTCCTCTTTTGAAAATCAAGATGACCCACATAAGTCATCAACGTTCTTATATATCACTAACAAAACCCAACAGTTAGAGTTACAAAGAGAAATTCCATTTAAAGTAACTACTGATTGTATAAAATATTTAGGAATCTATCTGCCAAGGGAAAATCAGAAACTTTATGAGCAAAACTACAAAACACTTTCCACACAAATTAAGTCTGATCTAACCAACTGGAAAAATATTAAATGCTCTTGGTGAGCAAATATAATAAAGATGACAATACTACCTAAATTAATCTATTTATTTAGCACAATACCAATCAGACTCCCCAAAAACTACTCTGATGAACTAGAAAAAATAACAACAAAGTTCATATGGAAAAACACAAGGTCAAGAATTTCAAGGGAATTAATGAAAAAAAAATCAAATGAAGGTGGCCTAGCTGTACCAGATCTAAAATTATATTATAAAGTAGCAGTTACTAAAACCATCTGGTATTGGCTAAGAAATAGACTAGTTGATCAATGGAATAGGTTAGCTTCAATGGACAAAACAGCCAATAACTTTAATAATATAGTATTTGACAAACCCAAAGACACCAGTTTCTGGGATAAGAATGCATTATTTCACAAAAATTGCTGGGAAAATTGGAAATTAGTATGGCAGAAATTAGGCATTGACCCACACTTAACACTGTACACCAAGATAAGATCAAAATGGGTTCATGACCTAGATATAAAGAATGAGATGATAAATAAATTGGAAGAGCATAGGATAGTTTACCTCTCAGACCTGTGGAAGAGGGAGGAACTTATGACCAAAGAAGAACTAGAGATCACTATTGACCACAAAATAGAAAATTTTGATTATATCAAATTGAAAAGTTTTTGTACAAACAAAACAAATGCAAACAAGATTAGAAGGGAAACAATAAACTGGGGAAAACATTTTTACAATCAAAGGTTCTGATAAAGGCCTCATTTCCAAAATATATAGAGAATTGACTCTAATCTATAAGAAATCAAACCATTCTCCAATTGATAAATGGTCAAAGTATATGAACAGACAATTCTCAGACGAAGAAATTGAAACTATTTATATATATATGAAAATATGCTCCAAATCATTATTAATCAGAGAAATGCGAATTAAGACAACTCTGAGATACCACTACACACCTGTCAGATTGGCTAGAATGACAGGGAAAGATAATGTGGAATGTTGGAGGGGATGTGGGAAAACAGGGTCACTGATACATTGTTGGTGGAATTGTGAACACATCCAGCCATTCTGGAGAGCAATTTGGAACTATGCTCAACAAGTTATCAAACTGTGCATACCCTTTGATCCAGCAGTGTTTCTACTGGGCTTATACCTCAAAGAGATACTAAAGAAAGGAAAAGGACCTGTATGTGCCAAAATGTTTGTGGCAGCCCTGTTTGTAGTGGCTAGAAGCTGGAAAATGAAAGGATGCCCATCAATTGGAGAATGGTTGAGTAAATTGTGGTATATGAATGTTATGGAATATTATTGTTCTGTAAGGAATGACCAGCAGGATGAATACAGAGAGGACTGGTGAGACTTACATGAACTGATGCTAAGTGAAACGAGCAGAATCAGGAGATCATTATATACCTCAACAACAGCACTGTTTGAGGATATATTCTGTTGGAAGTGGATCTCTTCAATAAAGAGAGTTAATTCAGATCAAAGATGGACAGAAGCAGCTACACCCAAAGAAAGAACACTAGGAAATGAATATAAACTGCTTGCATTTTTGTTTTTCTTCCCGGATTATTTCTACCTTCTGAATTCAATTCTCCCTGTGCAACAAGAAAACTGTTCAGTTCTGCACACATATATTGTATCTAGGATATACTGTAACCTATTCAACATGTAAAGGACTGCTTGCCATCTAGGGGAGGGGGTGGAGGGAGGGAGGGGAAAAATCGGAACAGAAGTGAATGCAAGGGATAATGCTGTAAAAAAAAATTACCCTGGCATGGGTTCTATCAATAAAAAATTATTAAAAAAACAAAAAAGAAAATCAAGATAAAATTTTCCTTTTTCCATTGCTTTGATATCCTGCTTTTTCTCCAGCCTTTGAAATACCATTGCCAGTGTCTCATCTGCCCACTTTTTCATTATTTGTGTGTTCAGATTAGTTTATCTTGTCTAGATGACTTGAATAAGTCAAGAAAAGGAAAATGGCCTCTGACATCTATCTTCATTATATTTGCTGTTTATTTTCTGTTAGATATTTTTTCAAAGTGCTCTGGCACTCTTCTTAGCAGAAGATATAGAAGCAAAATCTTTGCCTTGCCTATTCTGTAAGGTGTCATCATCCCTTTCATCCCTCACAGGTTGTCTATATTTTCTTTTATCTTCCTTTTTCTCCCAAAACAGATTAATAAAAAACCTTTTCTAGTATTTGGAACTATTTTCACCAATAGTAAATGATCAAATTATTTAAAAAACCACTTTTTCATCCTCATAACAATTATATTCTTCTGTTTCCTTAGAATGCATAATCTCTCTCTCTCTCTCTCTCTCTCTCTCTCTCTCTCTCTCTCTCTCTCTCTCTCTCTCTCTCTATATATATATATATATATATATTATATATATATATATATATATATATATATATATATATATTCATATTTCTTCTCTTCTATTATACTTCTAGCAGTGGTGATCATTTTCCAATTGACCTCCCACTTCTTTTCCCTTCTTTAATGAAACATTCATGTCATTTACCTCAGCACCCTGATAGTAAGATTTAGACAGAAAAGTAGAATTCCCTTCTGTGAATTTCTTTAATTCTTGAAGGATTGTGTTATCCTTAAGACAAGTAAAGTATAGCCTGATGTAAAAACTAACTATATAAAGCAATGGAATAGGCTAATTTCTCTATCTTTTGTGTCCCTAGGATGGGATGTAGATGTTACCAGATTTTTCTACTCTTTTTCCTCCCATAAACGGGCCCTTCTCTTCAATCTTTGCCCTAATTTTTTATTCCTACAGAGAAAAATTTCCATGCATGCTAGCTGGATAGGGTATGTAAAATAAGGCAGTATGACTCAATAGTGCCAAATCTCCCCCAGCCCCAAAAGACAGCAATAGTTATCAGCTTTATTTTCATCTAAGGGGGTTGGAGGAGGGGAGATCCAATAAGAATCCTGCCTTGGGATGTGTATACAATATATAAAAGAAATCAATATCAATACAATTATCTCTTATTTACTTCAGAAGCCTCCAGTCTAGATAAAATACAGTCAATTTTTGAACAAACACACACCAACCACCACCCTATCATCAGCTTCACTTCAATCTTCTGTTTGCTTCACCAACTTATTCTACCCACTGATTTATTCCATCATTTTTCTTAACCCTCTAATTGTTCCACTTATTTTTCCTTACATATGTTATGTTGCTTTGCCAACTATCTTCTTATTCTTGTTGAGTTTATTTCTTTAAATTCTACTTTTTAATCTACCTTGATCTTTCTTTACTTCCTTATTTTTCACTTGTCAGTATTTATTATGTATCTTCCTTATTTTACAATCCAGAAACAGAATATTGATCAATATGTGGACCTGAAGATTTTTTTTTCAATTGCCTGCAGCTTCTGACTATATTTTTCTTCCCTAAATCTGACTTCTAACTTGTTGCAATATTCCAAATTCTCCCAGGCACCTACACAATTCCCTCCTAATTTGATTTGTCCCTTATCCTGCTTCTTCTACATATTCATGTAATTACAACAACAACAACAAAAACTTTAGCTCACAGCTTGTCTTTGATACTTGCTGTATAATAGTGGCTAAATTTCTATACCTTTGTTTTATTATCTTTAAAATGTGGAATCTTTAAATGAGATTCGTGTGGTACCTTCCAGCCGAAGTCCATGATCCTTTAGCATTTTGATCTAAATATGTAAAATTTACCTTTGAGTTTACACTTTTTGAGACTTAGTATAATAGCACCAGTTACTTCTTTATACAGTTTGAATATGGAAAATATAAACTTTTATACTCTAATAAAATTTAATAATTTTATGCAAAATTCTATACTATTCCTTGTTAGATCAAAAGGTGTTATTGGGAATGCCACCTTAACACAATCAGATAATTTATCCAGCCTTGATGTTTATACATTCAAGGAAATTCTAGAGAAATTAGAGCATCTCTCGTCAACCTAGCAATTGTTCTATATTTACAAGCCACTGGAAACCAACTACAGAACTATGGAGAAAATAAATTCTCAAAAAAATGGTATCATAATAACTATTTCAATTTGAACCAAGATGACATAGTTTATATGAATTGGTAAAACTTAGAGAGAATTCTGTATTTGTCATCCACTCTGTAATTGGTCTTTTTAAAATTAAGAAAATGAAAAATTGCAATTTTCAAGAATCGATATTTTAAAGTGCAAATAAGAATATATGTAGATATTAGATTATCTGAAAATGCAATCAATTAACAATAATGCCAGATTACAATGATTGAAGTGTAACATGCTTGTTAATGACAAAGCATTTTGTCATAAATATTTTCTTTGATAAAAAGAACAAAAATTGTTATATAGCCATTCCATTCAAATGAATGACACATATATCATAAAGAAATGTTTTCCTAGTTTTTTCTTTCAACATATTATTTTTCCAATTATATTTAAAATATTTTTACTTTTTAAATTTTTAAATTTCAAATTCTCTCCCTCTCTCCTCATTCCCTTTCCCCATTTTTCTTCTTTCTTTTTAAATTCTTTCTGAATTCTTCCGAGAGAACCTTTTGATTTGGAGACCAGTTCATATCTCCCCTTGAGGCTTCATCTGGAGGAGTTTTTGCCTTTTGTGTTCTCAGAGTTTGAAGTTGGTTCTTCCCTATCTCCATAATAGCTCTTGATAGTTAGAGCTCTTTGTTGCTTTACTATAACCATTTTTAAAGGTTAAGTCTATTCCTAAGGCAAAGTGAAGATTGCTCCAAGCTTCCTCTACAGGATGACAAATGGACATTTTATGCTGCTCTAGGGCCAGTGCTTCAAGTTTCTTCTCATACTTGTTGGGTGTGACCAAGTCCTGTCTGTTATGCTGGGGTTTTAGCGGCTCACTAAAATTTGCCTTCTGTAGTTGCATTGGAGGTTTCACAACTACTCTGCTCATGCATTGGCTTTTGAATCAAGAGAAAATAGCCAATGCTTCTGTATTTTTGGCTAAGAGCCTCCCACTAGATTCACTCCATCCTGGATCTCCCTATGCTGCTCCCTCACTGGTCTGCATCACAATCTCCTTTCTCTCCCCTCTCTGCCCATTCCATTTTCCCCCTCCCACCTAATTGAGATATTTCTTTTTTGAAGTTCTTCCTAGATATTTTTGGCTGGAAATTTGTTGCACTACAAATATTTGTGGGTTCTGTCATTGCAAAATCCGTTCAAACCTAGTGTTGATTCTGAGTATTTCAAAAAGTCAAGAAATTTTTATATAAATTATACATGTGCAATTATGCAAAAATATTTTTATATTGGTCATATTCATGAAAGAAAACAGAAACAAAAGAAGAAACAAACAAAAATAGAGAAAAGAAAAAGAAAGTGTATACTTCAATACAAATTCAGACTCCATCAGTTCTTTATCTGAAGGTAAAGAGCATTTTCCCTCAAAATTCCTTCCATATTATCTCAGTTGATTGCATTGCTAAGAATAGTGAAGTCATCATTGTACAGTATTGCTGTTTTTATGTACATTATTTTCCTGGTTCTCTTCTCTTCATCTTGCATCAGTTTGTATAACTTTCCAGGTGTTTTGCTGGGGATTTTTTTGTTTTTGTTTTTGTTTTTGTTTTTGTTTTTTTAAGAAAAGTCCCAGACATCATGTTTTATAGCACAGTATCATTCCATCAATATGATATATCACAATGAGTTTGCTATTCCCCAATTGATAAGCATCTCCTCGTTTTCCAATTCTTTGCCACCACTTCAAGAGTTGTTATAATTTTTTTTTTTGCACCTATAGTTCCATCTTCTTTTCTTTCTTGATCTTTGGGATACAGAAATAGTAGTGATATTGTTGGGTCAAAAAACAATGAACAATTTGAACAGTTTTTTGGTCATAGTTTCATCTGAAAACTCTTGCAGTGAATCATGAAGACCTGAGTTCAAATTTGGAATTTGGGAAAGCTCATATTAAATCTGTCATCTTGATTCTGCATCTTTACAGTTTTTTTTTCTTTCTCTTTCCAGTAATCATCATGGTTTTCTTTTTTATGACAGTGATATCTGAATCCTTTATTTCCTTCCTCATATACTATTCTTTTAGATTAAAATGGTGTCTTTGCCTTATATAAGGATTATTATTATGAAGTTATGGCATTAATTTCCATATTCTCATGGTTTTATTGTTATACAAATGGTATCATTATAAGTAGAGTGTTGAAGTTGTAAGGGAGAGTTAAAGATTTTACAAATTATGAATTTTTAAAATATTATTGGAATATTAGATGATTTCATAGTATTTATATATTAATATGTTCTCATTTAAAAACATGGTAAAACAACACTTTTTTTGGTCCAACTCAAAGCTCTTTAAAATTTAGAATCTATCAAACCAAACCAAATCAAAAGAAAGTCCAGTACAATGTATCATAATAAAATATGTGTTTATCAAAGACTGTTAAGGGGGATGTTTAGAGGGGAGGTCTAGACTATTATAAATCATATTTTATTGATTCTCAGAAGAGACCAATTTCATTTTGCTGAAAATTTTGGAAACCAAGACAAAAATCAGGAAGATATTTCAAATAATTAAGAGGTCAGACAATATTCTATTAGAAAGAAGACTAAGGTTCATCTGTTGACTCTCATATGACCACAAAATAAAATACATTTCTCTGTGATTTAGAACCTCAAATTAGAAAAACTACTCATGGATATAATAAGATAAAAAGCTATCATTTATGAGGTGCTGATAACACTAAGACAAAGTATTTGAATAATGATGAAATGAAATGTTATTGGTATTGTTATCAATAACATCAGAAGCATGAAGATAAAAACTTAATGTGAATGCTAAAAACTGTTTATATTCACTTACACTGAATTGGTCATCATTGAATTGTCAGCTCTGAATAAAGTCCTTTATTGCTTTATGTTTCACAACTTAGTCTGAAAAAGAAAAAAGAAGCTTTTTTTGACAATCAGGTGATAAAACTAAAACATTTATTAAATCACATTATTTATATGATGCAAAGGAGCTTTTAGAGAAATTTAAATTTCAAAGGCCAAGAGGAAAGAGATTTTCTTGGAATTGCTACAAGTTAATCAGAAATCAGACAAAAGGTTTACTAAGAAGAGATATGTAAATATTTTACAAATAGAGGTAAAAGTGAAATGGAAATTAGTTCATTTCTCCCTCCAAAATAGAAGCCTTATGGAACAAGAGAGAAACCACATAGAGAAAAGTAATAATGTAAAGAAAATCCAGGTGTTCATACTTTATATAATTAGCTTCTTAATGTTCAATATTTCTAGGATTAGTGATTTGGTAGGAGAATTTGCTAACACATACTATGTATTTATTAACTCAATATCACATATCATTGAAATCTTCCATGGAGAAAAAAAATACTCAATCTAATTAAAAGTCTCTCCAGTCTTAGTAATGATTGGTTTTTATTTACACACTCAAGGAAATGTGCTTAAAGATTTTCCACTGCTAA
This sequence comes from Antechinus flavipes, assembly GCF_016432865.1. Classification (NCBI taxonomy): domain Eukaryota; kingdom Metazoa; phylum Chordata; class Mammalia; order Dasyuromorphia; family Dasyuridae; genus Antechinus; species Antechinus flavipes. The sequence continues at coordinate 148,082,586 of NC_067403.1, forward strand.
TTGCTTCATTGGATCCATCACCTCATCCATGTGATCTATTCCATGGTCCAGGGAATAATTTCTATCTTTTTAATCTTCTGAAGACTCTTATCCACGGACTCACAGCAGGTCCTGAGTCATAGGTCCTCTTTTAAATTTCTAGCCGTTGCATGGGAAAGAGTTGCCCAGCATATTTCCTGATTATTCATTAATTTTGCTAAGTGACCAACACAAATTTACTCTTAAAAATTTTCTCATAATATAGTTTACATAGCATAACCTTATGGCAGCATGATGTAGATATGATTCAACTTTTGTCCTTACTCCTGAGTAACTGAGTACCAACTTTCTAATATATTAAGTTACAGATGAGTTGCCAATAAACATACACTGAAGGAATTTCCAAAAGAGGAGTTTTCTATACATTTGAATTCATCAACTGAACAAATGAGTAATTCAAAAATCATTTATTAAAAGCCGATCCTATATAAGAAAACAGGCCTTGGAAACACATACACACACACACACAAAAAAAGGTTTAAAAACAGTCTCTACTCTCAAGGAGTTCTTATAATGGAGAAGAGAAAAATAATCACCATACTTTCAAAAATATATAATGCAAATAGAAGGCAATATCAGCACTAACTGGTAATGGAGTTGTAGCCAAGGTTGAGAGATGAGAGGAGGGGGTACCACAAGATGAACCAGGAAAAATCTTCATTGTCAGATTGGACAAAACATTAAGTAAACTAGTAATTCCAGGAGCTATATGAGAGGAAATAGAGTATTCCAAACCTGGAGAAGATTCAGTAAAAAGCAAAGGATTGGGAAATGAAGTGTAATGTATAAGAAGAGAGAGTAAGAAATCTAGGGTTGGCTAATCATATGGCATATGGATAGGAATAAAAAGAAAGAAAAAAATTGAAATGCTAAGAAGAGTCCTGGTTGAATAAGTTAGACTATGGATCTCATGCAATGCAATAACTTTATGTTAGTCACACTATGACAACTGCAAAACAGAGCATCTAAAGTGATTTACCATATAGGAAATTTCTCTATATGGATAATGTATGGGGCATCCTCCATGATAATGGCAAATTCATTTTGTGAGTAAATATCCTTATTTTAATTCATATTATATTAAAACGAGATGGTCAGCTCTCACCTGTTTCATCTTTCAAGGAATTTTCTTTGATTTTTAGTAAAAATTAAAAAAAAAAAAACATGATTTTGGGTAAGGGCTTCTATTCATTACATGATCAGAATTATTGAAACTAACAAACAAAAGTCAGGAAAAAATAGCAGGATTCTTTACATCTTTCATTCAGTTTTATATGTATAAGTTAGTCATATTTATTGCCAACTACAGAATGTTATTTACAAAAACCTAAATATTACTTTTTGATAATTCATTAAAGATATTTTTATATATGTGTAGATTGCTTTTGTGAAAACTTTGTAGAAATGAGAACAGTTCCTTACCAGTTTTTTGAGAAAGAAGTAGGAGATTTTTTTCCTACTTGTCAGTGATTCAAAGACCTGAAAATGGTATAATTTTTAGCTTGGATTCTTTATCAAATGCAGTTGCTGGGGGTTTTGTTTGATTTTGTTTTTTTTTGTCGTTTAGTGCCATTTCCACTTCTACATACTGTACTTTTGGCATTGAGACACCTATTGATGTCAATCAATTCACAAAGAATACAATATGCTCACTAATACAATAATTGATCATAGAATTCTTCACAGATTTTTTCTAACTTGAATTTCTTTGCTGGCAATCCAGTTTCATTCTTATATGTCCTTGGAATGATCTGGTTTAATTGCTCACTTTAAAGGTTTGTTATGAATTGTAACTTTGCTAACAATATTTATGAGCTATTCCTTAGGAGATGATCATCATCCATTCCCATAAGATTTTACAAATGATTTTGTTTTCTAAATCTTTTTTCCTCTTAGTTGTAAAATTTCATTTCTTGATAAGAGAAGCAGGTGTTTATTTGGTGAGAAAGACTCTAGACAATCATACTCTTGAGACTGGATGAATTTATTTTCTGAAATAGGCTCCAGCAGGGGCTTTATTAGTTCCTGTAGGGACAGCTAATTGCAGGAGCAAGGAAAAAAAAAAAAACATGCTGTTGCCCACTCAGCCATGTGTAAAAAGTTTGGGTCTTGCTAAATGTCTCAAGGTCTGGGAATCCAACAGAACCTTGCTAGTCCCAACCAGTGGTTGAATGATATTTTTCCCCTGGGAGGAGACAATTTTTGTCATAAAGTATATCCATCACAGGCAAACTCCAGAAACCAACCAGGTTCCCTGATGCAGCTTCCTTACGATAATAAACCTTCTTTTTTTGAGAAATAAGTCTGGTCTTTTGGAACATCTTTTCCCACTGCATTTCCATGGCTTAAACATTTTTAGCAAATAGTTAGCCTATGTTCTCTCTTTTTTTTATCCCTTTTCCATTTTTTTATCTATCAGTATTTCATCTAAGTAGATAAGCTTAGAATTGTTTTAACTTCTCATCACATTTTCTTTCCATTTTTCCTCTCTCTTCTAATTGAATATTGATTTTTATTTTTGCTCTAATAAGTTGATGATCAGAGTGTACTCATACAGGTAATTCAGAAGTGACTCTTACATCAGTAAGAAATCATTTCACATCTGTTAAGATATAATCAGATTTTTTATGATGCTAAAAGCTATTTAGCTTCTTTCATTTATTACTCTTGAGTACCATGTTCCAATACAATGTTCTCCATATTCCTCTTGAGACACTTTTGAAATCATTGAGTATTAAATTATAGTTAATTTAATTTAAAGGTGCTTATCATGATTTTCTCTACCTCCTAATCTTCTGCAACAAGTTTGGGAGTATAAACGTTAATTATATCCATGATGGCCTTTTGAAAATGTACATTCTGTTAAGCATGCCAAGAAATGATGTTTCTCTTACCTTTGAATATATGATAAAAACCAATTTTACAATTTCTTCATTTGCTTTTCAAAGGAAAATTGATTAATCATGCTCAATTTAGCTACACCTGAACTAGGTATCCCAAGACAATTTTTCTACTACATTTAACCCATCAGGAAGGTAGAATAGAAATTTAAAATATATATTTGTTATCTCCAGAAACTAATCATAAACCTATAATTATGTCTATCAAATTTTAATTTTTATTTGGAACTTTAAAAATCATCAAACTAACATTTTTTTATAAAGAGGAAAAATAAAGGATAATATAGGAAACTATGAATCTCTCTTATATGCAGCTTCACTTTAAAAAAAATTACTAAATTCAACATTTGTCTCAGAACCTATTCCAGGTTAACATTATCTGTTAATCTCTTAATTTCCATCTTTTCTGTGCTTTTAAAAATACTTCAATGACACTTTTTTTTTCATTTTTAAGCATCTTCATTGTTTGCTCTTTGTTCCCTTCAAATTTAAAAAATATCTCCCTCAAATCAAAACAAATTGGCACATTGTCCAAAAGGGTAAATCTCCTTTATATCCATAAGCCATATAATGGATATAATGCTTTATCAGTACTATAGAATGGTTGTAATTACATCAATCAGAGTTATTTTTTTCAAATACTTTTTCTCCATGATATTGTAATTACTGAAAAAATTGTCCCTGTGGTCCGATTTATTTCAATCACTTTCAATCCATATAGATCTTCTCTCATTTCTTTGAATTTGATCTTTTGTAACTTCTTTTAATGTAACAATAATATTCAATTATATTCACATATTATAATTTCTTAATATATTTCCCAATTTCTGGGTTTTCAATATTTTTGTTATAACAAAATATGCTTTTATAACTATTTTTTGAACATCTAGGTTCTTTTTTTTTTTTTTTATAATAAATTTTATTTTATTTAATAATAACTTTGCATTGACAGAATCCATGCCAGGATAATTTCTACACGACATTATCCCTTGCAATCACTTATGTTTCGTTTTTTCCCCTCCCTCCCTCCTCCCCCCCCCAGGATGGCAAGCAGTCCTATATATGCTAAACATGTTGCAGTATATCCTAGATACAATACATATTTGCAGAACCAAACAGTTCTCTTGTTGCACAGGGAGAATTGGATTCAGAAGGTAAAAATAACTCGGGAAGAAAATCAAAAATGCAAATAGTTTACATTCATTTCCCAGTATTCCTTCTTTGGGTGTAGCTGTTTCTGTCCATCATTTCTCCAATGAAACTCAGTTAAGTCTCTTTGTCAGAGAAATCCACTTCCATCAGAATACATCCTCATACAATATCGTTGTCGAAGTGTATAATGATCTCCTGGTTCTGCTCATCTCACTTAGCATCAGTCCATGTAGGTCTCTCCAAGCCTCTCTGTATTCATCCTGCTGGTCATTCCTTACAGAGCAATAGTATTCCATAACATTCATATACCACAATTTACCCAGCCATTCTCCAATTGATGGGCATCCATTCATTTTCCAGTTTCTAGCCACTACAAACAGGGCTGCTACAAACATTTTGGCACATACAGGTCCCCTTCCCTTTTTTAGTATCTCTTTGGGGTATAAGCCCAATAGAAACACTGTTGGATCAAAGGGTATGCACAGTTTGATAACTTTTTGGGCATAATTCCAGATCGCTCTCCAGAATGGCTGGATTCGTTCACAACTCCACCAACAATGCATCAATGTCCCCGTTTTCCCGCATCCCCTCCAACATTCATCATTGTTTTTTCCTGTCATCTTAGCCAATCTGACAGGAGTGTAGTGATATCTCAGAGTTGTCTTAATTTGCATTTCTCTGATCAATAGTGATTTGGAACACTCTTTCATGTGAGTGGTAATAGTTTCAATTTCTTCATCTGAAAATTGTCTGTTCATATCCTTTGACCATTTATCAATTGGAGAATGGCTTGATTTTTTATAAATTTGAGTCAGTTCTCTATATATTTTGGAAATGAGGCCTTTATCAGAACCTTTAATTGTAAAGATGTTTTCCCACTTAGTTACTTCCCTACTAATCTTGTTTGCATTCGTTCTGTTTGTACAAAGGCTTTTTAATTTGATATAATCAAAATTTTCTATTTTGTGATTGGTAATGGTCTCTAGTTCATCTTTGGTCACAAATTTCTTTCTCCTCCACAAGTCTGAGAGATAAACTATCCTATGTTCCTCTAATTTATTTATAATCTCGTTCTTTATGCCTAGGTCATGGACCCATTTTGATCTTATCTTGGTATGTGGTGTTAAGTGTGGGTCCTTGCCTAATTTCTGCCATACTAATTTCCAGTTATCCCAGCAGTTTTTATCAAATAATGAAATCTTATCCCAAAATTTAGAATCTTTGGGTTTGTCAAACACTAGATTGCTATAGTTGACTATTCTGTCTTGTGAACCTAACCTTTTCCACTGATCAACTAATCTATTTCTAAGCCAATACCAGATGGTTTTGGTGACTGCTGCTTTATAATATAATTTTAGATCAGGTACAGCTAGACCACCTTCATTTGATTTTTTTTTCATTAATTCCCTTGAGATTCTCGACTTTTTATTGTTCCATATGAATTTTGTTGTTATTTTTTCTAAATCATTAAAATATTTTCTTGGAAGTCTGATTGGTATAGCACTAAATAAATAGATTAGTTTAGGGAGTATTGTCATCTTTATTATATTTGCTCGGCCTATCCAAGAGCACTTAATATTTTTCCAATTATTTAAGTCTGACTTTATTTGTGTGAAAACTTTTTTGTAATTTTGCTCATATAATTCCTGACTTTCCTTTGGTAGGTAGATTCCCAAATATTTTATGCTATCAACAGTTATTTTGAATGGAATTTCTCTTTGTATCTCTTGCTCTTGGATTTTGTTGGTGGTGTATAAGAATGCTGAGGATTTATGGGGATTTATTTTGTATCCTGCTACTTTGCTAAAATTATGAATTATTTCTAATAGCTTTTTAGTAGAATCTCTGGGTTTTCTAGGTATACCATCATATCATCTGCAAAGAGTGATAGTTTGGTTTCCTCATTGCCTACTCTAATTCCTTTAATCTCTTTCTCGACTCTTATTGCAGAGGCCAGTGTTTCTAATACAATATTGAATAATAATGGTGATAGTGGGCAACCTTGCTTCACTCCAGATCTTACTGGGAAAGGTTCCAGTTTTTCCCCATTGCATATGATGCTTACTGAAGGTTTAAAATATATGCTCCTAACTATTTTAAGGAAAAGTCCTTTTATTCCTATGCTCTCAAGTGTTTTTATTAGGAATGGCTGTTGGATTTTATCAAATGCTTTTTCTGCATCTATTGAAATGATCATATGGTTTTTGTTTGGTTGGTTGTTGATATAGTCAATTATGTTAATAGTTTTCCTAATATTGAACCAGCCCTGCATTCCTGGTATAAATCCTACTTGGTCATAGTGTATTATCCTGGGGATGATTTTCTGTAATCTTTTTGCTAATATTTTATTTAAGATTTTAGCATCAATATTCATTAGGGAGATTGGTCTATAATTTTCTTTCTCTGTTTTCAGCCTACCTGGTTTAGGTATCAGTACCATATCTGTGTCATAAAAGGAGTTTGGTAGGACTCCTTCAATCCCTACTTCTTCAAATAGTTTATTTAGCATTGGAGTTAATTGATCTTTAAATGTTTGATAGAATTCAGATGTAAATCCATCTGGTCCTGGGGTTTTTTTTTCTTAGGGAGTTGATTGATAGTTTGTTCTATTTCTTTTTCTGAGATAGGAGTGTTTAGGATATTTACTTCTTCCTCTGTTAGTTTAGGTAAGCTATATTTTTGGAGGTATTCTTCTATTTCATTTAAGTTGTCGAATTTATTGGCGTAAAGTTGGGCAAAGTAACTCCTAATTATTGCTCTAATTTCCTCTTCGTTAGTGGTGAGTTCTCCCTTTTCATTTTTAAGACTAACAATTTGATTTTCCTCTTTCCTTTTTTTAATCAGATTTACTAAGGGTTTGTCTATTTTGTTGGTTTTTTCATAGAACCAACTCTTAGTTTTATTAATCAATTCAATAGTTTTTTTACTTTCAATTTTATTGATCTCTCCTTTTATTTTTTGAATTTCAAGTTTAGTGTTTGATTGGGGTTTTTAATTTGTTCCTTTTCTAGCATTTTTAGTTGCAAGCCCAATTCATTGACCTTCTCTTTCTCTATTTTATACAAATAGGCCTCTAGAGATATGAGATTTCCCCTTATTACCGCTTTGGCTGCATCCCATACATTTTGGTATGATGTCTCATTATTATCATTTTCTTGGATGAAGTTATTAATTATGTCTATAATTTGCTGTTTCACCCAATCATTCTTTAGTATGAGATTATTTAGTTTCCAATTATTTTTTGGTCTACTTTCCTGTGGCTTTTTATTGAATGTAATTTTCAATGCATCATGGTCTGAAAAGGATGCATTCACTATTTCTGCCTTACTGCATTTGAGTTTGAGGTTTTTATGTCCTAATATATGATCAATTTTTGTATAAGTTCCATGAACTGCTGAAAAGAAGGTGTACTCCTTTCTGTCCCCATTACATTTTCTCCAGAGATCTATCATATCTAATTTTTCTAGTATTCTATTTATCTCTTTGACTTCTTTCTTATTTATTTTGTGGTTTGATTTATCTAATTCTGAGAGTGCAAGGTTGAGATCTCCCACTATTATAGTTTTACTGTCTATTTCTTCTTGCAGCTCTCTTAATTTCTCTTTTAGGAATTTAGATGCTACACTACTTGGTGCATATATATTTAATATAGATACTTCTTCATTATTCATTCTACCCTTTAGTAAGATATAGTGCCCTTCCTTATCTCTTTTGATTAGATCAATTTTTGCTTTAGCTTGATCTGAGATCAGGATGGCTACCCCTGCTTTTTTGGCTTCACCTGAAGCATAGTAGATTTTACTCCAACCTTTTACCTTTAACCTGCATGTATCACCCCGCTTCAGGTGTGTTTCCTGTATATAACATATTGTAGGATTCTGGCTTTTAATCCATTCTGCTAACCGCTTCCTCTTTATAGAGGAGTTTACCCCGTTCACATTTATGGTTAAAATGACCAATTCTGTATTACTTGCCATCTTGTTAACCCCGGTTTATGCTTTTTTCCCTTCTTACTCCCTTACCCCCTCCCTTACCCCCCTTCCCAGTATTAAGCTTGTGAGCTCCCCTTGCTTCTCACAGCCCTCCCTTTTTCAGTATCCCTCCCCCCCTTAGAGTTCCCCCCCCCAACTTGCCCCTTTCCCTCCCAGTTACCGTATTCCCTTCCACTTAGCTTATTCCTTCCTTTTTCACTTTTCCCTTCTCACTTTTCAATGAGGTGGGAGAAGTTTCACCATAGATTGAATATGTCTAAAATTCTTCTCTTAATGCCAATTCTGAAAGCAGTAAAATACTCACTATTTTCATTCCTCTCCATTCTTTCTCTCAGATATACTAGGTTTTCTTTGCCTCTTCATGAAATGTAGTACCCCACTTTCCCTTTTTTCTAGTACAATGTCCTTTCCACAACTAGTTTCTAGAACAAGGTATACATGTATTCTTTATACATCTTTACAGCCGAAATATAGTTCCCAAGATTAATCTTTACCTTTTTAGATTTCTCTTGAGTTCTGTGCTTGTAGATCAAATTTTTTGTTAAGTTCTGGCTTTTTCATCAGAAATAGATGAAATTCGCTTATTTCGTTGAATGTCCATCTTCTTCCCTGGAAAAAGATGCTCAATCTCGCTGGGTAAGTTATTTTTGGTTGCATACCAAGTTCCTTAGCCTTTCGGAATATCATATTCCAGGCCCTTCGATCCTTTAATGTGGATGCTGCCAGATCCTGGGTGATCCTTATTGTGGCTCCTTGATACTTGAATTGGGTTTTTCTAGCCGCTTGCAGTATTTTTTCCTTTGCCTGAGGGTTCTGGCATTTGGCCACTATATTCCTTGGTGTTTTGATTTTAGGATCCCTTTCAGTAGGGGATCGATGAATTCTTTCAATGTCTATTTTACCTTCTGTTTCTATGACTTCTGGGCAGTTCTCTTTGATAATTTCCTGGAAGATAGTGTTCAGGCTTTTTTTTTCATCATACTTTTCTGGAAGTCCGATGATTCTCAGGTTGTCTCTCCTGGATCTGTTTTCCAGGTCTGTTGTCTTCCCCAGAAGGTATTTCACTTCCTTTTCCATTGTTTGATTTTTTTGGATTTGCTTGACTGATTCTTCTTGTCTCCTCGAGTCATTCAATTCCAATTGTTTGACCCTGATTTTCAGTGAGGTATTTTCTTCACTCACTTTTTTAAGATCTTTTTCTAATTGTCGAATTGAGTTCTTTTGTTCTGTGGAATTTTTTTCCATTTCGCCAATTTTGTTTTTTAGAGAGCTGTTTTCTGTTTCCAGTTCACTAATCCTATTTTTCAAGGATTTGGTTTCTTTATCCACTCTCTCTTTAACTGACTTCTCCAGGCTCTTTTGCCAAGCCTCCCTCTCCTTTTGCAGAGCCTCCCTCTCCTTTTCCCATTTTTCTTCTAGCTCCCTTGTGAGAGCCTTTTTAATTTCCTCCATGAGATTCATCTGTGCTGAGGGACATAAGGTCTCCTCCTTCGGGGAATCACCTGGGGACTGTTTGTTTTTAGTCTCCTCAGGGTTTGGAGTCTGCTCTTTATCTGTATAAAAGCTGTCCAGGGTTAAATTCTTTTTCAGTTTCTTGCTCATTCTGTCTATTTATCAAAGACAAACTATCAAAGAAACAGAAGGAAAAAAAACCCCTTGAATGGAGGCTGCTTTCTTTGGGGGAGGGGCAGGGTATTCGTGAGGCACAGGTCCTACTGTGCTATGGCGCCTGCGCACTGAGATCCGAGCGGGCTAAGACACTGTGGGGGAGGGGTGGCCAGGTCCCGAGAAACTCCAGCTGTTTGGGATTGTATTCTTCACCCCCGGTGTTTTTAGCTTCTCTGCTGGGCTGCTGACTTGCTCCTATAGCAAAGCTCTCGCCGCAGAGACGGCTGCGATCGCGTCCTACCCCCTCTCCGCTCCACCCGGTTCTGAGCTGCTATCTGTGCTCTGGTTGCAGCTGCTGCCCGCAGACTGCTTCCAAATACCGTCCCCGCCCTCGCGCAAAAACAGACCTTTCTTGACGAGTCTCAAGGATGGTTTCTCTTGGTAAGTAATTGTATGGTTTTTTTTCAGTCGAGCATTAATTCAGAGGCATGAAATGAAATGAATAGTGAGAGAAAAACACGGAGATTACACAGAAGTGTATTTCCTCTCCGCCATCTTGGCCGGAAGTCTGAACATCTAGGTTCTTGATCCCGTTCTTTCATCTATCTCAGCTATATGGCTACAAATGATATCATTGACCCATGGAATATATGAGTTTTAGTGACATCAGTTTTATTTCTAAATTTCTTTCCAGAACGCCTAGAGCAATAATGATTAGTAACATATTAATATTTATTAGCTTGATTGCCTTCTTACCTCATAATTTCTCCACTATTATTTTCTTAATTTGTCATTTCTGCCTACCTTGTTTATGTGAATTAGAATCTCAGAATCATTTCTATTATTATGAATTTGAAGCATTTTTTCATCTAGTTGTTGGTAACTTAAGATTTCTTATTCTGAAAACTGCTTGTTATATTTTTGACTACATATGTTTTAGGGAATAACTATCATTCTCGAGACCTGAGTTTCAATTGATAAATGACGGACAAAAGCAGCTACACCCAAAGAAAGAACACTGGGAAACGAATGTAAACTATCTGCATTTTTGTTTTTTTTTCCCGGATTATTTATACCTTCTGAATCCAATTCTCCCTACGCAACAAGAGAACTGTTCGGTTCTGCAAACATATATTGTATCTAGGATATACTGCAACATATCCAACATATAAAGGACTGCTTGCCATCTAGGGGAGGGGGTGGAGGGAGGGAGGGGGAAAAAAATCGGAACAGAAACGAGTGTCAATATAATGTAATTATTAAATAAAAAATTAAAAAAAAATAAAAAAAAACTATCATTCTCATTTATTGAATCAGTTCCCTATATATTTTTCATATCAGACCTTTGTCAGAGAAACTTGCTACAAACCTTTTTAGACATTTTTATTTCTTTCTAATTGTATTTATGAAGAACTTTTCAATTTTATGTAATCAAAATAGACAATTTTCCATTCCCCTCCATAATCCTCTCTCTTGTTTGGACAAAAATTCTTCTTTTTATGTGTAACTGCCAATGATATATTCCTCCCTGCTTGTCTAATTTTTAATATCATATTTTTCAAAAATTCTAGTTCATGTATCAATTTGAAATATTTTTCCATATTTATTAATGTGAGATGACAAAATTTTTTCAATTTGTACTACAGTGTTAAATAATAATAGGCTTTCCAGTTTTTCTAGCAATTTTTATTGAATAATTAGACCTTGATCTTTTGATTATTTTGAAATGGATAGAGTGCCTGGACTGGAATTAGGAAAGTCAGTGTTCAAACCTAGCCTCAGACATTTACTAGTTGTATGATGCTGGGCAAGTCACTCAGCCTTGTTTACCTGTGAACATCATCTGTAAATTGAATTGATGAAGAAAATGGTATGCAGGTATCTTTCCAAGAAAACTCCAAATGGGGTCATGAGGAATCATTTATAATGAAAACAACCAAACAATGTCAAAGTTTTGAATATTATTACCTTGTTGTTATGTAGTATAAAGATCTGTAACTGTTAATTTCTCTTCCAACCTACTTTATTTCACTATTTCCTTAAGATTTTTCTTTCTTTTGCTTCTATAAGATGAATTCCTAGAGTGGGGAAAAATGTTATTAATTACTTGAAAAAATTACAACATTAGTTATTATTTAACACTGTATTAAATTGAAAAACTTTGATTATCATCTCACATTAATAAATATGGCAAAAATATAAAACTCAATGAAATGGTATCAGTAAGAGAGTGCTGAAAGAGATAAAATGGATCATTGTTGATAGAATGACAAATTATATTTCAAGTGAATTATGATAGAAAATAACCATATCTGTTAATTCAGTATATCCTTTGTTGGGAATATGCACTCAATGATTATCAAAAACAATAAACAAATAAAAAAAGAAAAATCTGTTGAGAGACTTTTGTAGCTCAATTATTTGTAAAAATATGAAACTTTAAAGTCTAATTCAATTAAAATAACATTTATTGATCACCTAATAAGTCCAAACCTTTTTATTTACAACTAAAATATATAAAATAAAATAAAACAACTAAAATGTAAAATATAAGCTTATATAGTTTCTATGTAAGGAATTTACAGACCAACAATGTAAAGTAATGTCTATGCAAATTATAGTATGTGAATGTAACTGATATCATACAGAAGACATTGTGACATAGTATTTAGAAAGACAGCATCAAAGCAAGAAAGACATATCTGTGGGCAAGTCACACTAACACAGAACAGTTGTCTATACATATTAGGAGAGGGAGTTTTCATATTTGGAGTTGCCTAGACCAGTGAAAACATGAGCTGTAATAATAATACAATTTAAACAGATAATGATGAGGACTAGAAAGAAAAAGTTATGGAAAGACAATTATGAGCGAAAACTACAAAGCACAATGAATAGAATCCTAGACAGGAATCATGAGGATCAGTTCAAATCTGGCCTCAGATACTTAACACTTACTATCTATCTATGTAACCTGGACAAGTCACTAAACCCCAATAGTCTTGCCAAAAAAATAAAATTTAAAAAAGACAATTTATAAGATGCTGCAAAATTAAAGAAAAAATCATAGAATCAAAGGAACACTGTACATACCAGTTATATATGATTAAATAAAACCAAATAGACAAGTAAAGAATTCAGTTGAGCCAATAAATATAAATGATATTTTTTAAAGAATTGGGCTAAGAAAATAGAGGCAAGATTATGGAGTTATTTAAAGTTTAGGACAGACAATGGGATATTTAAGTACAAAATCACAGAAATTGTTTAAAAAAAAAAGCAGAAGAAAACAAAAAGTTATACCCTTAGAAGAACTTACAGATTTTATACAAGGGAAAACAATTGACTTGACAGAATGTACAAAAGCAGAGATTTTTTTTAAACTTATATCCATGAAATTATAAATTTCTTGAAGGCAAGGACTGTTTTATAAATCTTTTTGAATCATCAGGGCTCAGCATAAAACCTCGCTTAAAGCAGGTATTTAATAAGTGATTGTTGTGTGAGTAGTAGAGCACATTTTCTGCCACATAATAACTCTTTAACAAAAATTGATTGGTTAGTAAATAATTGAAGTGAAAATAACCTGTTTAAATGCAAATAGTTCTGAATTAAGTTTAAGTTTCTTGATGCTTAATGTTAAAAAAAGAACATGAAATATTTGAAATGCAAATCATTTAGACTTCATACTCTGAGAAGCTTTAACAACACTTTAAAAGATAAATATAGTACAAAATTGTGATTCATTTTTTAAAATTGTGCCTGTAAGGTTCCTTTTCTTTTTAGTCAAATTGATCCTCATTCCTCCTATCAAAAGTATGAAAGCTTTCAGGTATACCTTACAGGTTCTGACAACAAAATGAGTAAGAAACAGGTTTGGTCTGAAATAGAAATGAGAGAAATGTAATAATGTTTTGAATTTTAATAGTATCTTAGCTAAGAGCAATGAAGGATATGTCAATTTAAAGAGAAGGATAGCAACCATAATCATATCATATAATATGAATCACAAAATAGCTGCAAGGTAAAGTGGGCAACTTAGAATAAATAACCCATCACTTAGTCAAGTAATACAACACCTAATATAAAATGTGATGTATCTACCTCCTTTCCTCCCCCCACATATTTTGTTTTAATACTTACTGTCATTATTATCTTCCATGGTAGAGAACTAATAGTTTTAAGAACTAGAATATAACTCTAAAGTTATCTCTATAAAGTACTAATATAAAAAGTTTATACAAAAAATACAAATTCATCCAATTATAATGAGAGTTTGATTACCCAACAAATAGAATTATTTAGACTAGATTAAATATTTATTTTTCCTTTCCATATAAAAAATACATAAACTATAAACATATAAATAAAAAAGATTTACAAAATACATTGCATGTTAACTTTATTTTTAAGCCTTCAAATAACAAGACTGAAAATTAAAACCTCATAAAATATATTTAAAATACCTGAATTTCAACTCTATGAATCACTATTCTATTTCCTACTCTATCCTATCACTTTTTGTGAGTTTGAGTGTACATTCTCTATAAAAATGTGTCTGCATGCATCCAGAAGGGACACAGTAATTATTTGTGGGTGATAGAAAATGAATGTTTATATAAAGAAGGAAAAAAAAAACAAAAGCAATTAATAATAATGAATGCAGCACACTATGAATTTTTTATGTGTTTGTTTCTTTTTTACCAGCTTTTAATTGTCAGCAAATAGCTACTTGATTTTAATGCAATGAGCAAAACTTTTACACTGTTGTTTTCTCAGTTGTACAGTCATTTTAAAGGGTGAATTCTTATAGTACTTTAGATCTCTCTTACAAACATCGATTTTATATCATACTATAGTTACTTTTGTTGATGTCCAATGTCCTCTAATGGAATGTCCTTGAGGGCCAGAACTATATCTTATTTATCCTCTTCTGTTCTTTAGTGCTCAGCACAGTGCCTCATATATAGGAGATTCGGAGACACCCCTACACAATGTCCAAATGGGGTGATTAACCATATACCTAAGAAATAAACCAAGATGTCATAGACTGAAAAGCTGATCCTAGTCATCAGTGACTTACAAACATTGATGAAAATGCTCATGCACAGAGAGAAGTGTGCAAAGATTCAACTTGCAAAAAATTGGTAGTGAGGAAGAGCATGTGTTTTGCACACAATAGAAGCTTAGTAAAATATGTTTGGAATGAATCAAATTGTAATTCCATAATCATAAAACAATAAGAGCATAAACTCCATGTTACTAGAATTCAGCTATTCTGCACCTAAGTACTCTGTTATCTATTGTGGGCACTGGGGCACAAAAGAGAGTAATCCCATGTTTTTTTGTTTTTTGTTTTTTTCTCTCATAGAAACTTATTTTAGTGGAAAATATGATTCACACATGAAAAAAATAATAGAGAACAATAAAAAAATAAAACTAAACTAAAAGAGAAATAAATGTCAAGGGAGGTAAGAAAAGACAATAGTACTTTGAGAATAATTCATGAATAAAATCCCTGGGAGGTAAGTATTACATATATGCCCATTTTATAGAAAAGACACTGAGGCTCAAAGAACATAATGTTCAGTCCCTCCTGAAGGAATTTTCTAGCTCAAAAAGGGGTTCATAAGGGAAGGTAGCATGAAATTAGATTCAGTAGTTATATTGGTACCAGATTAGACAAGGCAGTGAATACCAGTATAAGAAATTTGAAGTAAGGAATTAAGTTGGGATTTAAACCTGCTGCTCAAAGTAATTTCAATAGTAATTGGAAAGGCTAAGAAATGGATAGAGAATATAAAAAGAAATAAAGAATTCCAAACTACAGAAAGGCCAGGCTAAAATCTTTTATTCTTTCTAATTTGTACCCTAACTAGCTTGAAAATCTATTCAACTGTATGTTTTGTAAATTATTATCGATACATAGATAGAATATCTACCTATGTATCATATGTATATATATATATGTGTGTGTGTGTGTGTATGTAACATATCATATCCCATATATGTGTATAAAAATATATGTATAAATATATATGTATATACATATATATTTACATATCCTTTAAATTAAAATGATCATGACAAAGACTGACAATGATTAAAAATGTGTAGGAAAAACACTTATGTGTGAGAAAGGCCAGCTTGACATGTTGAATTTCATTTAATTACCAACAGTTTTCCCCAAAAAAGCCAATATCCATTTATATAAATAAGCAAAATAAAAAATAAATAAATAAAGGTCAAGAAGAGAACTCTTCTTTATTGGGAGACAAATACCTAACAATTCTTTTTCTGTTACCAGTGCAATTAAACACTACTTACTCAAATCTGTCCCATCCTGAAAGAAATCAAAAATTACATATTGTCAGGGAATTCCATGTAATGAGCATTCCAAACTCTTTTTGAAGATAGTATGAACATATGACTTGTTTGCATAACTGAACAAATCCACCTGACTTGTTTTCTTTTAGACGTTATTTTTATAATAGAAGCAAAATTGTTTATTCTTCAGCAGCCTGAGAGGAGGGCTAATTCACTGGAGTTCCAATGAATTAACAACACAACACAGAGGAAAATTTGAAATGTATTCATTCATTTGAGGAATGCATGCTAATTGCTTTAGAAAGCATGGCATTAAGAATATAGGAAAAACAAAAATCCTTCAAGGAATTTATAACTTGGTAATGAAGATAAAATATACAAAATAGCTTTAAAAGATTAATAATCACAATTAACTAACATTTATATAGTTCTCACCATGTGCCAGGCATGATAATAAGAGCTTTACAAATATTATTTCCTTTGATCCTCACAAAAATCTGTAGAGAGAGGTGCTATTATTATTCCCATTTCTCAAATGAGCAGACTGAAGCAAACAGGGTTTTAAGTGACTAGCTCAGAATCACGCCACTAGTTCTGAGGCACATGGAATTTAATAAATATATAAAATAGATGAAAACTCATCTATTAATATTTCTAAGAAACAAAAGGTCATTTCAAACTGAGATGGATAAAGGAAAGTTTCCTGAGAGAAGTAATAAATCCTTGGGTCTTAATGGAAATCTAATTTACATAGATCATGAAGAACAGAATTTAAGATTATTAATGGAAATATGGAGGTAGGAAAGGAGAGGATGTTTTTGTATTAAAGGTTGACTGGACTGGAAGTATTTTATTGTTTTTGTTTTTTTCTTATTTATTATTTTATTTTCCCCCAATTATATGTAAAAACAATTTTTAACATTGATTTTTTTGTTTTTGTTTTTTGATGAGACAATGGGGGTTAAATGACTTGTCCAGGATCACACAGGTAGGAAGTGTTAAGTGTCTGAGACCACATTTCAGGGCTGACATTCACTGCCCCATCTAGTTACCCTAACATTTATTTTTAAAACTTTGTTTCAGATTTTTCCTGTCTACCTTGCCTACCTCAACCCCATTGAGGAAACAAGCAATTTGTTAAAGGTTATACATTCACAGTAATGGAAAATATTTCCAAAACACTCAGGTTGCTAAAAACAAACAAACAAACAAACCCTCAAGAAAAATAAAGTTAAAAAATAAAGATATGCTTCCATCTGTATTCAGATACTATCTGTTCTGTCTGTGAGTATGAATAGCAATTTTCATCTTAAGTCCTTCAGAGTTGTCTTGGATCATTGTATTACTGAGAATAGTTAAGTCATTTACAGCTGATCATCTTTAAATATTGTTGTTACTTTGTATCCAGTATGTGTTATTTTGCATAGTCTCATGGAAGTCTATCCACTTTTTTCTTAGAGCATCCTGCCAGTCATTACTTATACCACAATAATATTTCATCATAATTGTATACCACAATTTGTTCAGTCATCCCCCAATGATGAGTATCCCCTCAATTTTCAATTGATGATTTGTCATCAACAAAGAACAGCTATAAATATTTTATAAATATAAATCATTTGATTTTTTCAAATCTCTTTTAAGATACAGACCTGGTAGTGTTATTGATAGGTGAAAGAGTATGCATGTTTTTATTGCCCTTTGAGCAACTTTCCAAGTTGCTCTATAGAATGGTTGAATCACTTCTCAGTTCTACTCATAGCACATTAATGACTCATTTTCCCCATATTCCCTTCAACATTTGTCATTTTCCTGTCCTGTACCTCAGAATTGTTTAAATTTGCTTTATCCAATTACTAGTGAGTTACAGCATTTTTTAAAAATATGACTATTGATAGCTATGATTATTTTACCTGAAAAAGGTTCATATCTTTTGATCACTTATCAATGTAGCAATGGCTCTTATTTTTTTTATAAATTTAACTTCGTTCTCTATATGTTTGAAAAATGATGCCTTTTTTCAGAGAAACTTACTTCAATTTTTTCTTCAAAAATACTATTACTGACTGTATCCTCCCATTTATTCTATTCTTGCTCTCCTTTTACCTAAGACTCCTCAAAAGAATCTTGTATTTGAAAGTCAAGTATTCTGTTTAACTCTAATCTTTTCATCATGAATAGTTGGATTTTCTCTATGTCATTGAATACATTTTTTTCCCTGAAGAATTATACTGATTTTTCTAGATAAGTGGTTTTTTATTATAATCCTATCTTCTTTGCCCTCCAAAATATCATATTCTGTTAACAGTTGGAGTTGCATAAAGCAGGCATAGAGACAAATTTTTAAGAGATCATGTAATGGTTTTATTAATCAATTTAGAGTGAGGAATGCAGTTTGCAAACCATACACTTTCTTGGGAAGAAGACCTTGTCTGTTGCAGTAAAGGCAGAGATTTTATACATTAACAATCAGTAAGAAGGGAAAGAGAAAGTTGATTATAATGCAATAATTTTCATCCTCAGTAGTTTCCAAGAAAAGTCCAGTAGCAAGAATTTATGGATCTTCTCAAGTCCTGTGAGAGTAGTTACTGGTGAATTTCAATAGACTTGTAATGGAGGGAGCATCTACATCCAGAAAGAGGATGGTGAAAATTGAGTGTGGATCACCACATGGTATTTTCATCTTTTTTATATTATTTGCTTGCTTTTTGTTTTTTTTCTAATTTTTTCCTTTTTGATCTCATTTTTCTTGTGCAGTATAATTGTGAAAATATGTATAGAAGAATTGTACATGCTTAACATATATTGAATTATTTGCTGCCTAGGAAAGGGGTAGAGGAAGGAAAGGAGTAAAAAAAAAAATTGGAACACAAGATTTTGCAAGGGCAAATGTTGAAAATTATCTTAGCATATATTTTGAAAATATAATGCTATTTTTAAAAAATAGTAGTTCCTGAAGTGATTGCTTCAAATCTATGTGGTTGTTACTTGGTTGGGAACAGGACCAGAGTTGTATGATAGGAACAAGTTCTGAATTATTTGATTCATTTCACTTAATATACACACAGGAGAGTATTGACAGGAATTGATTAATCATTTCAAGCTACATTGTGAGACTGACTCCCAAGTCAGAAACTTCTGGTAAAATGGTTGGTCTGAAAAGTCTAAATTATTAGTATTCATTAAGTCTATAATACTGGTTAATATGAAAATAATGGTTTCCTTCACATTTCCTCTTTTTGATCAAAGCTCAGAAAGACCCTGAAGGTCAATGAGGAATATTCATTTGAAATACTATTTAGTTTTTTATATAAGAATAAGTGAATTACAAGGCATACTCCAAGGTAAATCAAAGGAAGATGAGAAGACCTATTTTAGAATGTTTTGGCCCCTCTTCCATAAATATTCTGTTTGCTTGTTTGGCCATTAAGGTTTCCAATGATCTTGTGAATCAATGTGAGTTTGGAAGCTACTCTATATGATCCAAGTCCATTGCTAGATCTTTTAAGAGGTTCCCAACTGATGGGTACAGTATATCAAAGGTAGTTGCAGTACTAGGCAGGGATCTAAAAGGATCCATCATTAGGGCCACAATGAACAGGAAAGCAAGCCTCTATTGCTAATAGAAGGACAACTTTAACCAAAATGGAACTTTAGTGGAATGGAAAATAGGGACAGTCTGGGCATAGTGTACACAAAAGAACAAATGACTTCCCAGAAGGTAGGAGATTGTCTTATAGTGTAAAGGTAGAAAGAAGAACATTTAAAAAAAAAAAAAAAAACCACCGGCTACAATCATGAACATTGTGATAGGTACTGAAAAGACAGTAGCAAATAGAGAGGAAAGATATTGTTTATACCATCAGCCAACATAAGGTTTCTTGGGAACAGCTATTTATATCTGCTGTCATTTGTTTCTCAGCCTGGGGATCTTGGGAACAGTTGTCTACCTCAGATGTCAGCTGTTTCAGACCCTGTTTGATTTTCAAGATCAGGTCACCTGTAGGTTCTGCAATCCATGTGATACCACACTGTTCTTTTGAGATATGACTAGTGGATTCAGCATTTTATTTCTCATAGTTCGGTAGCAGTTAGGTTAGAAAAGGGACCTTTCTACCATGACTCCAAGGAGTATTTGAAGAGATGACATTTCCAGTAGACTCACTGATTGTATTGGATTAGGGGCCGAGTCTCAGTTGAAATTTCTAAAGAATTGGACTATGAGACAAGTGGCTAAGTTTGATATTTTCTGAGTGAGTATTGTAGGAGGAATATGATATTGTAGGAGGAAACCTTTAGCTGCTATGATTTGCAACCATGAATATAATGGCAATGGGCATCCTGTTACTATTTCATAAGGACTTGATTTTGGGAATCATATGGTCTGAATCGAAGGTTTAACAGGGCTAAAGAAAAGGCTGTTGGCCAGGAGTATGTAGCACCTTAGAGAATTTAGCAAGAGAGGTTTTAAGTTTCCCATTAACTCTTTAAACCATTCATGGTTACTGGGGGTGATGAGCACAATAGAGGTGCTGAGTAAGTGGCCAATACGAAAACAGTTTAGTAAATGAAATAGTACTTGTATTGCTATTTATCTCTTTAGGAACAATCTTCTCCCTCACCCTCCAATAATGTAATGATTTTTTTCTAAGAGGATTTTTATTACCCCAGAGACTGTGGCAGGGGTACACTTCCATTCCCTGGGAAAAAAAAATACAGATCATATCCAATGAATATTTGTTTAAGTATTAGCAGAAGGCAGTTGAATAAAGTTGTTCCATCAGATTTTAAAGGGCATGTCTAAAAGAGAAAACTGTCCATGAGCTGGCTTCAGAAATTTAGATGCATTGTGCCTGGGGCAGATGGAACATATTTCATAGGCAGTAACATCAGCCCTGTGAAAACTTTGTCACCAATATTTTTGGTATAGTTCCAATAGGTGCTCAAAAACTGAACGAACATGTTCCATCATGGGAGGGATACATTTTTTTTTTTTTGATGTTGTTTTGTTTTGTTTTGGGGGATAAGTTCTGAGCAGGTGAGGAAACTTTGATAGTTCCACAGCATTCACGTCATACTCTATCAGAGTGGGAGTTCCTAAATCAAGTCCAAGGACCACCAGTGAACTCTCCAGAGGGCACCTGCCCAAGCATTCTGTACAGGAAAGACCCTCATGAACAGAAAATATCCTGGTTGAGCTCACAATGCTGCGTGGGACAGAGACCCTTACCAAAATCAAAATTAGAGACATTCAAGGTAAAAAGTGAAAAGTATTTATTAAAATCTTATGAGAAAGTACAACTCCCAATAAACAAGGTGTCAGTATAGGAGTGCAAAGTGCAAGCTGCACAACACAGGAGTATGTAGACTCTGATACATGAGGACCCTAACACCTCCTCAGGACAATCCATTAAAAATTAGAAGCGTATTTCCCATTTCTTAGATTGTTTACTACTTGCACAAAACATAGCAATAAATAAAATTCTAAGGCATTGTTGAGAAAATAGCATTCATACATATGGAAATGATTTAGCTTACCAAGCAGCTAAAACTACTGCTTTAATTCCCCAAATTCTGAAGGCTGTGGTTCCCATAGTAAATTTCACTTTGTCCTATTAGTATAGCCTTACCATATCCATCTAACCCTGAAGGCCTGTTTAAGCCTCCTAGACTAACAAAGAGTCAGTACAGTGTGTCCAAAGGCATACCTTTTATCAATGTAGATGTTAACCTTTTTGTCTACACTGATAGCAGGTTTGTCTTTGGACACTTTTTTTCATTTCCTAATTTACAAGTACTGCCTCCTTTTTTGAGTTCCACTCTTGGAGCCTGGGAATCAAGTAGTGATGACATTTTAACTATTTCTGCTTCAGTGGTGATGCCCTAATCAGCAACCAAGTTTCCTTCTCTTTTTGAGATAGAATCCAACAACATACCAGTCAAAGTTTGCTCCTTCTAAGGGGTTTTCCTTTAGGGCCCTCCCTCCCCAACCCTGGGAGAAAACAAAGCATCCAGATAAATTATGCAGTCATGGTTTCAAGTCTCATACTCACTTCCCACTTCAGGTAGATAGCTGGCAGGATTAAGTGCCTTTAGGTGTTTGATGACCAGATTAGTGGGGAAAAAAAAGTCACTTCCAGGTTGTATAGGCAAATGCTGAGCATGGTATGAATTAAGAGTGTTTCAACATAATAGAGACCATGTACCATTAAGGGAGAATCATGAAAAATATCTTGAGTGGCAGAGACAAGGAAAGCTATGGCCATTTTTGCTCGAAGACAACCTAAGACGCCTTTAGTAATATTGTACAAAGTTTTACTAATGTATCTCATGAGAAAAGTTTTCACCATGCTTTTGTGCTAGTACGTGAATGGTAAAAACTGAATAAAGATTTCTCATAACTTCAACCTATACCCTAATTATAATTTGAAACTCTGCAATAACAAGATGTGCTATTATAGCTCAAAGTTACAGGTATTTGATTACCTTAGATAAACATATATTTCCTTTCACCCTTTCACCCCATTTTTTAAATTAGCATTTAGTTCCTAATGTGGTATAAATTTAGAGTGTATTATGTATGGGATAATATTCTTTGTCATGGGTATGTTAAATGGGTAAAATCGGACTCCCAGCCAATGAGAAGAACCAGGAATGGGGTATAGGAAGTGACCCTCCTGTGTTAGAGACTATTTTTCAGCTTGGACTTTCCACTTCTCTGCTGGTGACACTTTGTTTGTTGGGAGTTGCACTTTCTTCCAAAATCATAATAAATCCTTTCCCATTTTAATCTTGAGAGTCTCTTATTTTAATTTGAGTAAGGATCGCTTTCCTAGACAGCTTTAGGGGCTCATCTGGAGTATTTCCTCTTCATAAGGGGTCTCTTCTGAACTGAATCCTTGGGTTGATGTACTCCAGAGAGTTCTTGGTGGTCTTGGACTTGGCTGGGAAACTCCCACTCGGATAGAATGAATTCCCACAGGGAGACACGCAGAGAGAGCAAAAATGAAAGTAAATAGAGTTCTGGACAGGGCTAGGAATCATAGAGGACTAATTTGGCTCAGGAAATAAAGCCAGAGGAGAAAATTTTGGAATCAGTCATGTAAGTTGTGCTCACAACTCAGGTAGGCAAGAAGCTAGTGAGGTGAGAGACTCTTAAGTGGTTAAAGTTAGGTGGTTAGAGTTAGTAGGAGTACTTTCCCTTTGGTAAGAACTGTTGAGCAGCTTGGGTGGCAGAGGTGAAGAAACCTAAGTGGTTAGAGTATATGAGAGTGACCAGTGTCCCTCTGGAGTTGGGACACTCTAAGTGGTTCGAGCTGTAAGAGTGGTCCTATTTTTATTTAGGGTTGGGAAACCCTAAGCAGTTTGATTTCCCGATGCTGTAAGAGTGCTCCTTTTAGTAAGATTGGGTGAATTCTCCATCGAAGGAGAAAAGATATTGTGAATCATGGCAAAGGGACAATATTTGGCTCTAAAAATCTATCTAGTGTCTTGGAAGATAGACCTTTAGGAAATAGGCTTAAGAATTGGGACAAAGTAAGAATTTAAAAGCAGTTTGTGTGTGTGTGTGTGTGTGTGTGTGTGTGTGTGTGTGTGTATGTAAGAGAAAGACAGAGAGACAGAGAAACAGAGAGACAGAGAGACAGAGAAAGACAGACAAACAGGCAGGCAAAGATAGAGACAGACAGTGCCTGTGTTTTGTCTTCTATGTTTCAGTCAGCTGAATTATAAAGGAAAAGATCTGCCTATTTGAGATTTAAAAGCACTTGTTATGTACATAATTGGGCTCATGCAAATAGTTATTAGTTAAAGAGAAAGGATTAGTTTTGAGATAAGGAAAAGTTTTTACTGTCATATCAAAAAGACAAAAAAAAAACTGGTATATTTCTATAGACTTAAAACTGGACAATTTGGTCTGCAGAAATAAAGTTATCGAACTGCTAAAACATTTTTAGCAGATTCTGGGGGTTTTGAGGCTAATCATTAAATTATTTGACACTATCTCTCAGTCAGCCAATTTGAGTTAGTGTATTGTATTTTTAAGTAGGTCTAATTTACATGAAAAGCCTTCTGAACCTGAGCCTTACAGAAAAACTATAACAAAACAAAAACAAAAACAAAACACAAATCTTCCCTCTCTAGGATTTCCCAAACTCCTTTCCCTTATGGAATCTGTCCTAGCTAGACTGGTGTCCCTAGCTAGCCTGGATTCTTCTGATGTTTGCGTTAATGCCTCAACATCTTCAACATGGCTTCTTGGCATTTATGTCATGGAGGATAGGCTAGTTA
This sequence comes from Antechinus flavipes, assembly GCF_016432865.1. Taxonomy (NCBI): domain Eukaryota; kingdom Metazoa; phylum Chordata; class Mammalia; order Dasyuromorphia; family Dasyuridae; genus Antechinus; species Antechinus flavipes. Next base: position 148,106,893 of record NC_067403.1, read on the forward strand.
CTGGGCCACAGACCTCCAGCCAGACATTTGTGTCCTAAATTATACAACCATGTTCCCCAGGGTTCTAAAGTCCACCCATTTCTTTCAGACCTTGCACTGGAAATAGGAGCTCTGCATATTTCCTTCCCTTGTGTGTTTATGTGTGGTAGAGGGGCAGAGGTAAAGTAGAAAGGTATGGCTTATTGGCTCAGCCATCCTACACCATCTTTCCCTTCAGTCCTAACTGCAGAAGTATTGAATTGGATAGACAGATTTAAAAGATTTCTGCCAATTTAAATTTTGTGGTTATGCGTGATTAACTTAGAATTCTGACTCTGAATTTGTTTTTTTGAAATAATTACTATGTGCTAAAATTGTGAACTTGTTTATTCTGGTATAAAAATTTAGAATTATTATTGCATTGATATTGAAGTATTTATTACTACAAATTTAAACTTGTATTTGATTTGATTTCAAGTAAAAAATGGCTATGAAAACAAAGTTCTCTGGTAACTTACCTAAAGAGATCACATGTTTTCATCTCCTAATTAGATGAAATATATTTAAGGTACTATGTCGCTTTCTAAATTGTATATTGGACAATTAGAAAAAAATTGTATGAACTGTGTTTTAATATTTTGTCAGCCCTGCTGGGCATGAGGTAAAAAATTTTGTGAAATTTGGTTCAAAGTTATTTAGATATTACCTATATTCTGAATTTGAAAGTTTCTCTTACCTTCTCTCTTTAATAAAGAAATAAAGGCAAGAAAGATTAATTGGGAAAGCAATTGATAAAACTGAAGATTTTGAAGGAAAATTTTCTTTCTCTGCCCCGCTCCTTATTGCAAGGATGGGTGAATGTGATAGAGAAGGAAAGAAGATATATTCAGCATAGTGAAGATGTTAAAAAATTATATCAAAATAAGAAAGAAAAATATAAAAGAAACTGTGAATGAAGGATCTGTGTTTTTGGATCTGCCTTAAGAAAGGTAAGTGCAATAACACTGGAACAAATTGGACCTAAGTAATTGGTAGAGAATGTTGATTTTATAAAGAAATAACAAGAAAGAATTGCAAATTGAATGGAAACTTAATACATCTGGGTATCTGCCCTCATCAGGGAAAGTGGAAAAAATGAATCAGGTTCTTAAGAAACAGATTACTAAATTGATGTTAGAAAATAAATTGCCTTAGACCAAATGTTAGCCTATTGCTTTGTAAAAGAATTAAAACTGTCCCAGAAGTGATCTGGGCCTTTCCCCATATGAGATGCTGTTTGATTTACTTTATTTGGAAGGAGAAGGGGAAATACCCTCTTTTGAAAAAAAGGATAAGTTTTTAAGGAATTATGTATTTCTTGTGTCCTCCCTTCCAGCCCTTAGGAAGTAAGGATTTTGGAGTTTGTAGTTCCAACTGGGTGCTTACTAAGACCAAGAAGGAGCAGAGTGGGAAAGACCTTATCAGATGCTATTGATGACCAAGACTGCAGTCCATAGACTAAAAAGGGACACCAGGGTTAAAGAATCTGTGGAGAAACATCAAGAATGAACAATTCATAACCTCTAAAATTGATTTGTCCAGGGCAATTAGGAATAATTTGGTGGGAAGGGAGATTAAATGTGCTTTGAGGAATTTTAACAATATTGTTACATCTGTTATTTATGTTTCCAGAAAAGTTTATAGGGACTCCTTGGTTGAAGGACATTGAATTAACATATTTTAGGATGAAGAAATTATTAATATTAATTCTAATATGTTCTTTAATGTGAAATTAGGACAATATATTCTATATTCTATGGGAGTTTTAATTGGTTATATTGAATCATCTTAAAGCTATTTGCATTGTTTAGGGGAATTCTGAAAACAGTGATTTATGTCTTTGTCTCTCTGAACATTGTTAACACCTAAACATGTTTTCCTATAGATTGGTTATTGAACATCTTTAAGTAAAATGATTTGTGTAATGTTGAATTTAAAACTGTCTACTTAGATATAAAGATAAGCTTTGAACTTTCTAGGATGAATCTCTTACTGTTAGCAATGTAAGATTATAGTCAATACTTATTTAAGATATATAATCCTTGAGAACTAAATTCACCTGAAGCTTTAATTAATAAGATATGCTATTTGAGATAAAATTTGTTGGGACTATAACTGATAATATTTGGAGTTTTGAATTCAGGTATGATTGTCTGATAGATCATCAAATCAATAACCTACCATCTGAAAAATGTCAGAAGCTCCTCAGAGAAATGTTATCCTAAATTGTTACAGATGGAGGTTAGTATCTGGGTAAGAGTTGGGAGGACAATCTTGGTCTCCACTTAAGATGGGATCCTTCTGACTCAGTTTCCCCATTGTGTTTCTTTGAATAAGAACCCACTGACTATTCCTGACTCTTATGGTAAGGTGAAATTATTATTGCATGTAATTAGTTAAAGATGTTTATCCTGTCATGCATGTGCTCTGGGTAAGAGTGGCTTTCCCATACAGTGCTCTGAGAGTGAGGCCTGAAGGACCAGTTTTGATGCTATTATAATCATGTCTCTGCTTTTTCCTCTTATACAAAATTTCTAAAATCATAACAAATGGTGAGTAGAAATTATAAGCACAATTCAAATATGTAAGAACTTGCAGTTTTCAATCTGAAAATATGTGTCATTAAATCCTCAGTAAGTAGGTTAGTGAGCATTTGTCTTAATCACCTATCTGTTACTAGATGTATATATCCGTCTTCCTGTTAATTTTTCTATTGTTACTGACTTTCATGATAGGCATCTTTATTTGTAAAGGGTTGCCTTCTCTAATGATGGGGATGCAAATGGTGGGGTGATGGGTGGCCCCAGATGGGAGTTGGGGTACAGATCCCCAATTTATATGTTAAATAAGCTCATTAGGTTCCAGGCCACTTTCAAAATAATTAGGGCACAGGACATGTTAGGAGACTAGATCCAGAGGATTTGGAGACTGAGAATAAGATGATTGAAGAAATGTCTTAAGAAGGATATGAGAGAACTTCAAAGGTTAATAAATAAAATGAGGGATTATGAAGAGGATTAACTGAGTGAAGATCTCTCATAAGAATCTGGTCTCAACTTATACTCTAATTATAACTTGAAACTTTGCAATAACAAGTTTTGTTATAGCCCAATTTATCTTAGATAAACATACATTTACCTGCTGTTCCCCCACCCACACCTTTTCATTAGCATTATTTCTAATATAGTAAAGAGTATGTCATTGGCTAGTATTCTGTCCCTGGATAGATTAGAATGTAAATCCGGATTCCCAGTCAATGAGAAGAAGGGGGCAGGTATAGAGCCTTCCACTATGGTCTATATAATCCTGTGTTTTGAAGCTTGCACTTTGCACTCCTATAGTGATGATATCTTCTCTTTTGGGAGTTGACATTTCTGTCAAGATCATAATAATTTTTTTTTTTTTTTTACCTTAAGAGTCTCTGATTTTAATTTGGGTAAGAGTGGCTTTCCCATACAGTCCACCAATTGCATTCCTTCCTTACTCAGAGATAAATACATCAAATGGAAAATATAGTTGGAGAAGCCTGAAGTTGTTGGATATTGGAGGACTAATTTCAGAAAAATCAAAGGAGTTTTGAGTTTCAGAGGAGAGAAGCAAAGGCTCAAGTAGAGATTCCTTTAGGAGGAAATAAAGGAGTTCAGAGTAACCAGAAAAGTCAGGAATCTAAAGAGAATAGCCTGCCAGACCAAGGAAAGCATGACACTCGTTGCAGAGTACAGGAAACTGAAGGACAGCTTTAAAAGATGGGACAAAGGCTGAGAACAAAAAGATAATGTCCAAGAGATGTAAAAGAGCAAAGACCAAACTGCAGTTTGTCCCTAGATAGCTTATGACCTTTTGCTACTAATGAATTAAGGAAGTATATAGAATACTAAACAGAAATATCTTGGGAACAAAGAAATAAGTCATCAACATCCTGGAGCCTTCAAAATCTGATGAAGATGAACTTTGTTTTAGTAACTGTGAGAAATAGGTCGGTGACTCAGTGAATTCTGATGGAAGGACAGTTCAGGTGTATTGTTATTCCCCCCAGGTAAAAGCAAATATGAATTGCCTTTCAGGGGTGACTGGGATTGAAAAGATGATAACTGCAAAAGATGATAACTGCAAAGGTCAACCATCATGAAATGAGTGGCTCAAAGTGGTACAAGGATAAGTAGAGTGTGGGAGTTTGGGACAACATGCTCTGGGTAAAGCATACACACACTAGGTTAATGGAACTAGAAAGATAACCATATTCACAAGAGAAGTACAAGGGATAATAAAACCCTTAGATAGATAGACATTAATAAGGGGTCAAACACTCAATGGCCCCAATGCTGAGTAGAAATTCACATGTGGAATATAAGGTTTTCCAGTGAGTCTAGCTATACCATAAGTGGGGCACTCTTAACTGAGCTGATATCAGTGACATTTGAAATCCCCAAATGGAGGGAACTTGGTTAAGAGCTAGATTATTAAAAGGCATTAAGGAAAAGAAACTTCTTCTTGTTATTGTTTTTTTTTTAAATTAAAGCTTTTTTATTTTCAAAATATGTACAGGAATACTTTTCAACATTCACCTTTACAAAATCTTGTGTTCTAATTTTTTCCCTCTCTTTCCTCCACTCCCTCCCCTAGACTCCCTCCCCTGATTCAATATCTGTTGAACATGTGCATCTCTTCTTTATATATTTCAACAATTATCATGATAAACAAGAAAAAATCAGGTCAAAAAGTAAAAAAAAATGAGAAAAAAAATAAAATACAAGCAAACAACAATTTAAAAAAAAGTGAAAATGCTACGTTATGCTCCACACAGTCCCCACAGTCCTCTCTTTGGATGCAGATGGCTCTCTTCATGACAAGATCATTGGAACTGGCCTGAATCACCCCATTGTTGAAAAGAGCAGTATCTATCAGAATTGATAATTTTATAATCTTGTTGTTGCTGTGTACTGTATTCAAGGAAAAGAAACTTAAATGAATGGGGACACTTTCAGATGTGGAGGGTGCCAGGGATTAAAAAAAACAAAAACAAAAAAACAACAAACAAACAAACAAACAAAAAACACAAGGAAGTACTTCCTCCTGAGTCAAATGAAATAGTGGCCTATAATCTATAGGGGAGATCACATACTAGTAGGCAGCTACAAGCCTCAGGGACTAGGACAAAAGAGTGAAAGATGCTGATTTCTCCAATAAAAGGGAGAATTGCTCCGAGATAAGGGCTACAATGATCTTATTAGCAATCCCCATAATTGAGATAGAATCTTGATGTCAGGGGAGGGGAGTGAGGAAGGCAGAGGGATATAAACAGATAGTGTGTCACAGGGATCAACTCAGCGGATCCATATTTTCCCTACATGAATAAGGAGATATCGCAACAGGAGTCATGGGGATAACTGGCATGAACTAAATGTCCACTGCTCTGCGCCACCCATTCTGCCAGTCCTCCTTAGTGCTATGTCACATTGAATGAGCAAGATTATAGGGAGGTTGCTCAAAGTTTTCTAGGATGCTTTATTTTTTTTTTTTTTCTCTTCAGCATCTACCCCAGTCCCCATTTTACATTCTCAAATCTGGTGGCCAGATTACTTATAGGTAAAATAAATTACTGGCCTGATTGATTTTGATGGGCTACCGTGGATATGAAGGATGGGCTGGGGATAGTAAGGAATGGACTGCTGCAGCTGCAAAAGGGTTGCAAGGAAAAATTTTCTTTTTGCTTCCTTAAGATCGGTTTTTTTGGTTTGTTTGTTTGTTTTGTTTTGTTTTTTTACTGTTTTTATCCTCCTCTGCCAGAATACACCATTAGCCATGCTGCTATCTCAAGGAGGAATCCAATATTGGAGAGCTGCCAAACAAAAAATAGGTTAATTTGTTTAGATATGGGTGGATAAAGATTATTAATCAAATGGAGAAGAAACGGAACTTGCCCACTGCACTATTGTGTTTGAGACCAGAACTGAAATCAAAAGTTTGGGCAAGTCTGTCCTAAAACTGAACCTGTGATTTAGTATCTCAGACCTTTGTTAAATCAGTGAGTCAAGAGAAAGCAAGAGGTATGGCTTCAAAAAAATTTTTTACCCAAAATTTGGGCAAGTTAGTAATACTCTTTACCTGTGCGGGCCAAATGCAAATCTGTCTTAAGATCTTCCTTCAGTTCTTTCCAATCAATACAGCAAAGTTTGAAGTCATCACTAATCAAATCCATGCAATCCTGGCAATAAGGTGGAAAGTCAGAGCTAAATGTTTTATACATTTAAAAGATTCATGTTCATTCAAGGGGAGAGTTGATGGGAACTATCTTGACCCACTCCCTCTTACCATATATCTATCACACTTTACAGGTAAGCACTCAAAGATAATAACACCATTTAACTATATAGGTACAAGAAATATACAAATATAAGTTCATTGTAAAAGAATATGAGAACACAAATGCAGGTAATCTGCAATATGCTAGCAATGCTCTAGCCAGTTAAATGCCAATTTCAACCAGTTTCAAAAACACACAAAATCAACCACAATTTCTTTGCAGATGAAATTTATGCATGCAAAAAAAAAAAAAAAAAAAAAAAAAAAAAACAGTCCGTGCATTTATAAAAGAGAAAAGACATACACATAAATTCCAATGTGTACAAAACAGACCTTATCAAAATGATCTGGATCAAGAAAAGGGTGATTGGAACATTCTTCACAATAAAAAGCAAGATCAACAAAGTCAGGGCCTGATATGGAATGAGAGTCAGAGTGTTAAACGTGTCAGACAAGGGAAGTTCAGACTCTGGCACCTATTCCCTTCTCTCAGGTACTGAAGAGCTCAAGGTTCCACTTCTATGTCCACCCCTTAAAACCATCGCCACCTATTAATGTCAACATAATTTTATTCTATCAGTCTCTAAACTGTGGTGTAAAAGCTGCTAAATCTTTGTTACCCTGACTGAGGTTCCATTATACTTAAGTTCTTTCTCTCTAGCTGCTTTCAATGTTTTTTTCTTGATCTGGAAGCTCTGAAATTTGGCTATAACATTCAATTTTTATCCCAGAATGAAGTGACCTGTAGATTCTTTCTATTTTCATTTTACTCTCAGGTTCTAGAATTATCTAGGTATCTAGAAGTATCCAGATAATTATTGAAAGATGATGTCTAGACTCTTTGATTATGATGTTCAAATATTCTTATTTGTATATGCATATACGTGTGTGTGTGTGTGTGTGTGTGTGTGTGTGTGTGTGTATATATATATATATATATATATATATATATATCCATAAATAAAATCTCTTCTGGATCTATTTTCCAGATAAGTTGTTTTTTCAATGAGATATTTCACATTCACATTTTTTTTTCATTCTTTTCGTGGTGTTTATTTCTTGATTTTTCATAAAATCACTAACTTTCATTTGTTTCATTCTAATTTTTCCATTTGGCCAATTTTACTTTTTAAGTTTTTTATTTCCTCGGTGAATTTTTGTGCTTCCTTCCATTTGGTCAGTTCTGCTTTTTTAAGGCTTTCTTCTCCTTATTGGCTTTTTATTCTTCCTTTACTATTTGACTTAGTCTGTTTTTAAGGATTTTTTTAGTATTTTTTCAGCCATCTTTATCAAGCTATTGACTTGTTTTTTATTATTATTGATTTCTCTCACATCTCTTATCAATTTTTCCTCTATGTCTCATAATTAAATTTTAAAATACTGTTTTGATCTCTTCCATGGCTTGAGACCAATTCATGTTTTTATTGGAAGCTTTGGATATAGGAGCTTTGACTTTGTGATCTTCTGATGTGTGGTTTATCTTCCTTGTCATGATAGTAATTTTCTATGGTCAGAATTATTTTATGCTATTTGACCATTTCCCTAGATTATTACCTGACTTTTAACTCAATTAAAGTGGGGCTCTACTTCCTGGTCCCAAGTTTCAGAGGTTTCAGACATACTTCTAGGGCCCTGTAATTTTTTAGTTCTTCCAGAGGGACATGATCTAAGGAAAGGTGTGTTTACTACTTTCCTGGCCTGTGTTTCGATCTATGAGTGATAACCAGGACTCCACTGGGGCTTCAAGCTGTGGTTTGCTAGAACTGCTCCTGGCTCAGGACTGCTATCAATATCTGCTTGTGGGCAAACCTACAGAATCATGTCTCAGTGCTAGTATAGAGACCCCTGGAATCCTCATCTGACCATAAGAATTCAGGAAGCAGCCACTTTTTCTGCTGATTGAGTGGCTTCCAACACCTGCTCCTAATTTGGTAGGGCCTAATTTGGTTGTTGATGCAGCTTTGTGGTACCTTGTGCTCCACTCTTACCTTGGTGCAACAGACCTTTCCCATTGACCTATGTTTTAATGAGCTGAAAAACGGTTTCATTCTATATTTTTGTGGGTTCTGCCATTCTAAAATTTATTCAGTCATTATTTTAAGTTATTTAGAGGAGTTTGAGGCAGAGCCCAGGATATATTGTTGATGGATATAAAGTGGAAGGATAAAATAGACTTGGCAACTGATAATGTGGACTGAGTAAAAATTAAGATTCTGGGCTTGCACAAATGCATGACTAGAAGGACGGTGGATTCCTCAACAGAAATGGAGAATTCTGTTTCAGATGTATTTGAAATCACATCAGAGACTGAAAGTCACAGAAAGATCTCAGACACATCTGAAGCAGAATTCATTATCTTTCCCAAAACCAACCCCTCTTCTACAATCAAAATTCCTCTATTTCTGTTGAGGAATCCATCATCTCTATAAAGAAATAAGGAAGGAGAGAGGAGGAAGCTCACTATTTGATAAAAATTGCTGGGAAAACTGGAAAATAATGTCAGAAACTTGGCATAGATCTACATCTCAAACTCCACACCAATATAAGGTCAAAATGGGTACATGATTTGAGCAAAAAGGATGATACTGTAAACAAATTAGGAAAGCAAGGGATAATTTACTTATCAGATCTTTGGAGAAGGGAGAAATTTATGAACAAAGAACTAGAAAATATTATGAAAGACAAAATGGACAAATAAAATTTTAAAATAAAAATAATATTTAAAAGGGTATGTTCATTATTCAATTGCTTCCTTTTTAAAAACTCTATCCTTTGTCATTTACTCCTTTATCGTTCTTCATCCCTTAACATTGCTCCCAAATCCTTTCTCTTCTTTGAAACATTTTTCTACTAAAATATAAACAAGTTCATTAATAAGTTCTTCTCGACCCATAATTTCTCTAAACATAACCCAAGACTGAAACCCAGGTTACCTCATTCCACATTCAATTCTTAATTATTTTGAGACATAAAAATCAGGAAGAAGTATGTTCCAAGAATGGAGGAGTGTTTAGACAAAGACACAGATGTATTAGGCTGTCTTGTTCAGAGAATAGCAAGTAGGCCACTTTCAGCCTATATATATAGGGCTGAAATATAAATTTCAGCATCATTTATATTAGGCTGAAATATAAAGTATGTGAAGTATATAGAAATATGTAGAAGAAAGGACTATGTAGGAGAATCATGTAAAATTTGGTTTGTGTATTTTATATTTTATAGCAGAGACAAGAAAGGCATTAAAAGTTCTTGAAATTTCCTCAATGACATGTTCACATTTGTTCTTTAAGAAATTTATTTTGTAAATTGTGGTACATGAATGTTATGGAATAGTATTGCTTTGTAAAAAATGACCAACAGAATCATTTCAGAGAGGCCTAGAGAGACTTACATGAACTGATGTTAAGTGCAATGAGCAGAACCAGGAGATCATTATATACTTCAACAACAATAATATATATTGATCAATTCTAATGGACATAGCTCTGTACAACAATGAGATGATTCAAACCAGTTCCAACTATTCAGTAATGAAGACAATCAGCTACACCCAGAGAGAGAACTATGGGAAATGGGTGTGGACCACAATATAGCATTTCCACTCTTTCTGTTGTTGTATGCTTGCATTTTTGTTTTCCCTTTCAGGTTTTTTTCCTTTCTTTCTAGATTCAATTTTTCTTGTGCAGCAAGATAACTGTATAAATATGTATACATATATTGTATTTAACATATACTTTAACATATTTAACATGTATTGAATTACCTGCCATCTAGGGAAAGGGGTGGGGGGAAGGAGGGGATAAGTTGAAATAGAAGGTTCTGCAAGGGTCAATGTTGAAATATTACCCATGCATATGTTTTGTAAATAAAAAGCTACAATTTAAAAAAAAAAGAAATTTGTTTTGTACTTCATTTTTTACATCGTTTTTAGAGTCATGAAATGATCCAGCCATTCTGGAGAGCAGTTTTTAGCTACACCAAAAAGGCTATAACCATAAACATGTGCATACTCTTTATTCAAGCAATGTTTCTACTGGGTCTATATCCTAAAGAAATCATGAAAGAGGGTAAAGGATCACATATGCAAAAATGTTTGGAGCAGCTCGTTTTATAGTGGCAAGGAACAGAAATTGAGTGGATGTCCCTCAGTTGGGGAATAGCAGAACAAGTTCTGGTCTATGAATGTTATAGAATATTATTGTTTTATAAGAAATGATGAGCAATTTGATTTCAGGAAAGCCTAAAAAGACTTACAAGAACTGATGCTGAATGAAGTGAGCAGAATCAAGACTACATTGTGCATAATAACATCAAGATTATGTGATAATCAATTGTGATGGACTTGACTCTTTTTAAAAATGAGATAATTCAAGGCATTTCTATAGATTTGTAATTAATGGAAAGAGCCATCTGCATCAAGAAAGAGTACTATGGAGACTGAATGTGGATCAAAGCATATAGTGTTTTGACTTTTTTGTTATTTTCCTTTCTTGTGTTTTTTTTTCCCTTTAGATCTGATTTTTCTTACATGACAAATATGGAAATTTGTTTGAAAGAATTGCATTGACCCACATTTAACACCATACACCATGATAAGGTCAAAACGGGTCCATGACCTCTAGGTCATAAACCTAATTCGCATAAATAATGAGATTACAAATAATAGAATACTAGAAAAGTTAGATATGATAGATCTCTGAAGACAATGTAATGGAGACAGAAAGGAATACACTTTCTTTTCAGCAGTTCATGGAACCTATACAAAAATTGACCATATATTAAGGACATAAAAACCTCAAACTCAAATGCAGTAAGGCAGAAATAGTAAATGCATCCTTTTCAGACCATGATGCAATGAAAATTACATTCAACAAAAATCCAGGGGGAAGTAGACCAAAAAATAATTGGAAACTAAATAATCTCATACTAAAGAATGATTGGGTGAAACAGCAAATCATAGACATAATTAATAACTTCACCCAAGAAAACGATAATAATGAGACATCATACCAAAATGTATGAGATGCAGCCAAAGCGGTAATAAGGGGAAATTTCATATCTCTAGAGGCCTATTTGTATAAAATAGAGAAAGAGAAGGTCAATGAATTGGGTTTGCAACTAAAAATGCTAGAGAAGGAACAAATTAAAAACCCCCAGTCAAACACTAAACTTGAAATTCTAAAAATAAAAGGAGAGATCAATAAAATTGAAAGTAAAAAAAAAAAACTATTGAATTAATTAATAAAACTAAGAGTTGGTTCTATAAAAAACCAACAAAATAGACAAACCCTTAGTAAATCTGATTAAAAAAAGGAAAGAGGAAAATCAAATTGTTAGTCTTAAAAATGAAAAGGGAGAACTCACCAGTAACGAAGAGGAAATTAGAGCAATAATTAGGAGTTACTTTGCCCAACTTTATGCCAATAAATTCGACAACTTAAATGAAATAGAAAAATACCTCCAAAAATATAGCTTGCCCAAACTAACAGAGGAAGAAGTAAATATCCTAAACAGTCCCATCTCAGAAAAAGAAATAGAACAAACTATCAATCAACTCCCTAAGAAAAAATCCCCAGGACCAGATGGATTTACATGTGAATTCTACCAAACATTTAAAGAACAATTAACTCCAATGCTAAATAAACTATTTGAAAAAATAGGGATTGAAGGAGTCCTACCAAACTCCTTTTATGACACAGACATGGTACTGATACCTAAACCAGGTAGGCTGAAAACAGAGAAAGAAAATTATAGACCAATCTCCCTAATGAATATTGATGCTAAAATCTTAAATAAAATATTAGCAAAAAGATTACAGAAAATCATCCCCAGGATAATACACTATGACCAAGTAGGATTTATACCAGGAATGCAGGGCTGGTTCAATATTAGGAAAACTATTAGCATAATTGACTATATCAATAACCAAACAAACAAAAACCATATGATCATCTCAATAGATGCAGAAAAAGCATTTGATAAAATCCAACATCCATTCCTAATAAAAACACTTGAGAGCATAGGAATAAATGGACTTTTCCTTAAAATAGTCAGGAGCATATATTTAAAACCATCAGTAAGCATCATATGCAATGGGGAAAAACTGGAACTTTTCCCAGTAAGATCTGGAGTGAAGCAAGGTTGCCCACTATCACCATTATTATTTAATATCGTATTAGAAACACTAGCCTAGGCAATAAGAGTCGAGAAAGATATTAAAGGAATTAGAGTAGGCAATGAGGAAACCAAACTATCACTCTTTGCAGATGATATGATGGTATACCTAGAGAACCCCAGAGATTCTACTGAAAAGCTATTAGAAATAATTCATAATTTTAGCAAAGTAGGTGGCTACAAAATAAATCCCCATAAATCCTCAGCATTTTTATACATCACCAACAAAACCCAACAGCAAGAGATACAAAGAGAAATTCCATTCAGAATAACTGTTGATACCATAAAATATTTGGGAATCTATCTACCAAAGGAAAGTCAGGAATTATATGAGCAAAATTATAAAAAAGTCTCCACACAAATAAAGCCAGACTTAAATAATTGGAAAAATATTAAGTGCTCTTGGATCGGCCGAGCGAACATAATAAAGATGACAATACTCCCTAAACTAATCTATTTATTTAGTGCTATACCAATCAGACTTCCAAGAAAATATTTTAATGATCTAGAAAAAATAACAACAAAATTCATATGGAACAATAAAAAGTCGAGAATCTCAAGGGAATTAATGAAAAAAAATCAAATGAAGGTGGCCTAGCTGTACCTGATCTAAAATTATATTATAAAGCAGCAGTCACCAAAACCATTTGGTATTGGCTAAGAAATAGATTAGTGGATCAGTGGAAAAGGTTAGGTTCACAAGACAGAATAGTCAACTATAGCAATCTAGTGTTTGACAAACCCAAAGCCACTAACTTTTGGGAAAAGAATTCATTATTTGATAAAAACTGCTGGGATAATTGGAAATTAGTATGGCAGAAATTAGGCATGGACCCACACTTAACACCATATACCAAGATAAGATCAAACTGGGTCCATGACCTAGGCATAAAGAACGAGATTATAAGTAAATTAGAGGAACATAGAATAGTTTATCTCTCAGACTTGTGGAGGAGAAAGAAATTTGTGACCAAAGATGAACTAGAGACCATTACGATCACAAAATAGAAAATTTTGATTACATCAAATTAAAAAGCCTTTGTACAAACAAAACTAATGCAAACAAGATTAGAAGGGAAGCAACAAACTGGGAAAACATCTTCACAGTTAAAGGTTCTGATAAAGGCCTCATTTCCAAAATATATAGAGAACTGACTCAAATTTATAAGAAATCAAGCCATTCTCCAATTGATAAATGGTCAAAGGATATGAACAGACAATTTTCAGAGGATGAAATTGAAACTATTACCACTCATATGAAAGAGTGTTCCAAATCATTATTGATCAGAGAAATGCAAATTAAGACAACTCTGAGATACCACTACACACCTGTCAGATTGGCTAAGATGACAGGAAAAAATAATGATGAATTTTGGAGGGGATGTGGGAAAACAGGGACATTAATAAATACATTGTTGGTGGGAATGTGAACACATCCAGCCATTCTGGAGAGCAATTTGGAACTATGCTCAAAAAGTTATCAAACTGTGCATACCCTATGATCCAGCAATGTTACTACTGGGCTTATATCCCAAAGAGATCTTAAAGAAGGGAAAGGAACCTGTATGTGCATGAATGTTTGTGGCAGCCCTGTTTGTAGTGGCTAGAAACTGGAAACTGAATATATACCCATCAAATGGAGAATGGCTGAATAAATTGTGATATATGAATATTATGGAATATTATTGTTCTATAAGAAATGACCAACAGGATGATTCAGAAAGGCCTGGAGAGACTTACATGAACTGATGCTGAGTGAAATGAGCAGGACCAGGAGATCATTAAATACCTCAACAATGATACTGTATGAGGATGTATTCTGATGAAAGTGGATTTCTTTGACAAAGAGATCTAACTCAGTTTCAATTGATCAATGATGGACAGAAGCAGCTACACCCAAAGAAAGAACACTGGGAAGTGAATGTAAACTATTTGCATTTTTGTTTTTCTTCCCGGGTTATTTATATCTTCTGAATCCATTTCTCCCTGTGCAACAAGAGAACTGTTCGGTTCTGCACACGTATATTGTATCCAGGATATACTGCAACATATTTAACATGTATAGAACTGCTTGCCATCTAGAGGAGGGGGTGGAGGGAGGGAGGGGAAAAATTGGAACAGAAGCGAGTACAAGGGATAATGTTGCAAAAAAAATTTACCCTGGCATGGGTTCTGTCAATAAAAAGTTATTATAAAAAAAAAAAGATGTACACTTTGTGAGTCATATGGGATATTTAACAAGGAGTTAAATACATAGAGGGGGAGACACACACATAGACACACCCTTGCATAATGATATATAGATGTAATAATTCTAATAACAGATGAGATTATTAACAAGACAGCATGTTTTTGCTTCAATCTCTTTGATTTAATCTATATAAAAAGGAATTATCAATTTCGAAAATCCCACCACCAATGTAGATCAGCTATTTCTCTCCAAGTTTAGATGACTTACTCAGGATTCCACAACTAAAGAATATCAGAAAAAGGGCTTAAATTGACCTCTTCCTAAGTCCAAACTACACATTCATTACATAATTATTCCCACAGGACACAATCATGTTAAATCAAACACACATAGAAAACACAATTTACACATACTTATTCTTTCTTTATGTTTTGCTCAAGTCTATTTTTCTTCTTTTGACTTTCTCACCTTCCCATCATTGTTTCTTTTTTCCTTTCTACCTCCTTTTTCTCCTAATACTTCAGATCGTTTCTTTTTTTAGTCAGAGATGAAACAACTGAGTTGATATTACTTCCCCTTTCATTATGGTTCCTTGAAGCCAAATGAACTATACCTGTCTTCATTATGCCAAATTCATGGAAGATTTGAAAAGATGAGTACTTTATCACAAAACTTATCAATAAGCCTCTTTCTGCAGATGTAAGGCCCATGACTTCTACATCTAAAACCTTTCTTTATCTATATATAAGTTGTATGCTTTTCTCAAACAGTATTTCTAATATCTCTTCGGCAGTTTACTGCTTTGACTATAAGTCTTCTTAATCACTGCTCAAAAGCTTTCAGTTATTCTCTCTTCTCCTTTGCAACAATTCTATTTCACATATATTCATTAGTCATTTTATCCCTCCCAAGCCCACTTTTCAGAAGATCTCATATAGAAGTCATGTTATCTTGTTAACCAAGTCATAGTCTCCTTTATCCATTATTTTAGTCCTTAAGAGAATAAGCAAATTTTCAGTATTGTTTCTTTGCCTTCTTATGCACTCCCTCAAATAAGCCCAGTTTTTCTGCTGGATGACTCTCACAATAAACAAATCCTCTTCTGGGTATTTTAATTTTTTTTTCAAATATGCACCATTGATTCATTCTTATTCCATCAACTTTTCCCTTTGTAAAAAGTAAATCTTGTCAATTAACATCCTTTTATTTAGAAAGATTGCAAAGTTTTCCTTCCTTTTTTCCCTTCTTTTTTTCATCTTGAAATCCTTATAGAAGAAAAAACTAAGATTTGGATTTGTTGGAGCTTTCCCTATTTCCCAGGGATCTGGGAACCATTTATCATATCTCTTGACAAGCTCATAATCTCTTTCTTGTAACTGTCAAGTGAACCAAACCAGGTACTGTTCCTATCACTCCAACTCTAATGTTCTACCCTGCTTAATGATCACAGGCTCTCCTTTCTTGTCTTTCCTTCTTCCCCTATATTCATTGAGGCTTCCCTCTGACTATTCTAAACCAATTTCATCTTCTTCCAATTGTCCATCATTGTACCCATTTGTGGAAATGTTCCATCATTTATTTGGTCCAGAGCAGTGCTTTCATTTTTTTTATTAATACAAAAAATTTTGATTAAGAACAAAATCCCTTCTATCAAGGTAGATCATAACTTGTTCTGCAACTAAGAATTTTAGGTTGGGAATTTAAGCAACTTGCCCAATATCACAGAAAGCTCTCTTTAGATTTCTTTCCTAAGCTGCTTTTCTATGAAGCATCTTATCAGTTGTCCATTGAAATCACTTTAAGGACACACTTTACTATCTGTTTTACTGAACCCTAAAGGCCACAGGGACTTACCATTAGTTTTTCAGATGAAACCTCCTCTATGAGTTGTCTCCTTATGGATTCTAACCTTGAGTCCCTAGGCAGATTTCAGGGAATCGATTAAGTTGCTTAAAGAAAAAAAATGCATCTTTATTTTCATTAAACTCCAACTGAAATATTTTTCATTTGAGGTTCTCAAGATATTAGGAGATAACACATTTTCCAAAGCTATGATGCAATAAGTAAACTGTGCCCTGAGCTTGGCTTAATAACTATCCTTTGTACTCACTCTCTGGATGATCTCACTCTCTGGCAAAATGCCATAATTATTATATTGCTTTGGTCAGCACCAATTGTACTCTGAGCTTAGACATGAGCTGTTGTGTCCATGTTCTGTCCACAAAGCCTGGCTGTACATCAAACTTTTACATTGTTCCTGATATCCCTTATTGTCAGGACTACAGCTCACTGTACAGCTTTTGATATAAATATTGATTTGTCCCCACCTTGCCTCAGGTCCCACTGTTAGAGATGAGGCTCCACCACATTTGTCCTTGTTTGCAAACTATTTCACTCACTTTGAAATTAAACTTCTGTTTTATTCCTGATTCTCCTGTCTTTAGCTCAATCTGTTTGCCTTCCCCTATCTATAGGTGAGATGTTGGCTCAATGCAGTTGACAGTGAAAACAAAGTTGTGATTTATTTGCACATCCAAATTAATAAACTCCTTGAAATTTATTTATCAATCTATCCATCCATCTATCAATCTATGCATCCATCTATCCATCTATCTATTTATCTATGTAATATTAGTCTTATAACCGGTCCCTAAACTTCATCAGACTACCATGACATTAAAATACTTAAGAACTCCTACTCTATTAGAACAATTAAAATTTTAGAACATAGAATGTCCTTAAAGGTGTTTCATGCCTACATATGTCAACAAGACCAGAACAGGATTCTAACCTGTAAATCAAACAAATCTGGAATCAAACAAAGCAGCTCAGAGACAGGAGAGTCGGGGATCAATCATAAATTTTACTAATTTGAATGAAGAAAATGCTTGCAAATGGATTATCTCCTCCTCCCCCTCATACACACACACCTTGGATAAGGAGAACGTAACATGTTGGGGCAAAGACAGGGTTTATGTACATTTTTTTTTAAATGTGAACTGGACAAAGACAATAACTTTTAGTTCTTCAATAGCATTTCTCAAGGCTTGCAGTTCTTGGGACAATACAGACAGTCTTGGGTGCTAATCTCCAAGTTGTATAAAGATTGTTGAGCCTGTGATCATTAAGCAGGGTAGAACATTAGAGTTGGAGTGATAGGAACAGTACCTGGTTTGGTTCACTTGACAGTTACAAGAAAGAGATTATGAGCTTGTCAAGAGATATGATAAATGGTTCCCAGATCCCTGGGAAATAGGGAAAGCTCCAATAAATCCAAATAATATGAATATAATAAATCCCCCAGTGAATATCTCATGCTGATCAGAGGAATACACTTTGGCAGAGGGTATGATCATAAGGAGCACAAAGGATGTCAGGGCACAGTATATTTCTTGGGCTTTAACTCTGGGGGAAAAAATGTCTCCAATTATCTTTACATTTTCCCCTTTTGACCAAAGGGAAAACCTCTGAAAGAATCCTTGAACCTTATAGTTAGTAAAAGAGAAGCAGATAAAAGCTAGGATGCCACGAGAAATGCATTGGGCCAGAATGAGAGGTTGCCTAGGGGGTTAGTTCTTTAAGGGGACCTACTGGGGACATGTGAATTAAGTATCATTTCCAGCCAATGGTTGTTTGAAAACAGAGAAGAGGGGAAGGAGAAGGAGAAAATGCCAACACATGCTTGAATCAGAACCTTAGTGGCTGGGTACATAACTAAATATCAAGAAGTTGGAAAGATATGGGATTAATCAGAAGATCCTATAGGAGCTGTTAAAAACAAAACAATTATTGATTGACAATTTTCAGATAAGACATATGTTTGCTTGAAAAGTACAATTACGAGAAAACATCAATCTTTGGTTCTGAGTTTCTGATCAAGATTTAAAAAAAGCATTCTTAGTTAAGAGTCTAATATATAGAAATGATCCATTTTGCCAGCCACACAGAACAAGGTTCAAACAATATAACAAAGTTATGCATATAATTTCATATATCACATAATTACATTGGCAGGCACAGATCAAACTTGTTCTGAGAAGGCAAATTTACATGTTACTAAGGTAACCAAGAGAATTTAAAAATCAATATCAATTCCCATCTGATAGAGCCATGGAGCTAACTAAACATTCTCTTAACCTGAAGGGTGTGGGATGAAAGGGAGCAAAGCTAGAACAGAGCAGGTAACAGTCTCCCAATCTGGAGAGGCCAGAGCCAACAGGAAGAAACAGTTGATTAGGGGAACAGGGTATGTAGAAAGGATCATCCCAGATATTTAATGTAGCCATCTGATCTCTAGATATCTTTTCTTGAAACAATATGCTATGTTTTCAGGATAACTCTAAAAGGGGACTCTATTTCTTTGCTTTCAAATTTAAAAGTTAGTGTAACTACTCAAATTTGGTTTTCCAATTTTTAAACTTCAGAGAATTTTAGTTAATATATCATTTATTATTTCTATCCTTACCTACCTAAATCCTGTATCTGATAAATTTTAAAAATTTAAAATGTAACATGAACTGTAACATGAACTCTTTTGCTTTTTAAAAATATCACACAGATACTTTTAAAAAGGGAAAATAATTTCATTTTATTTACCATTATCAATATAATTTATTTATAAAATCCAATTATTCTTAAAAGATTTTTAATCCAGTTTTGAGAAAATATTACCAAAACATATCCAAAGTATAATTTTTCATGATTAATTAATTTTGGAAACCAATAATATACATCTGTATATAGTTGTTGTTTTTTAAAAAAGAAAATAGTCCTATCCTGTTGCTTTTCTTAAAATTTACTATTCCATTTATTTGGAAAACATTCACATGATATCTTTGTCTTATTATCTTATCTAATTATCTCTCTATTATGATTTCATACACATAATTGATTAAAGAAGTAGTGGTATATGAATAGAATGTAATATCATTGTGCTATAAGAAATGATGAGCAGAAGAATAAAAGAACAACCTGGAATTCACATGAACTGATGCTGAGTGAAGTGAGCAGAATCAGAACATTGTGTGCAGTAACAGCAACATTGTGCAATGATCTACTTTGGTAGACTTAGCTCTTCTCAGAAATACAATGATTTAAGACAATTCCAAAGAACTCATGATTTAAAAAAAAATGCTCTTCTCATACAGAGAAAGAACTATGGGGTTAGAATGAATATTGAAACATACAATCTTCACTATTTTTGTTTGGTTTTGCATTTTTCCTTGTTGTGGTTTTCCCATTTTGTTCCAATTCTTCTATCACAACATGAATAATGCAGAAGTATGTTTTACATGATTATATATGTAAAACTTACATCAAATTGTTCACTGTCTTTGGGAAGGAGAAAAAATGGAACACAAACTCATATAAAATAATTGTTGAAAACTCTTTACATGTAATAGTTGAAGGAAACACCAATAAGTGGAAAAAAAGAGAAGTCATTATGTTGAATCTCTTCATTTTGCAAATTAGAATTTTATTTCTCAGAGAGTTTATGAGATGTTCTTAACAGCTATAGATGAGTCCCTCTTCAAATGTGAAATTTATGGAAACTAATCCACACATTATACTATATACTACAATGTTAAAATCTCTAGTGAAGTTGTTCTCTCAGGTAATCAATTCGTTTAAAATAATGTACCTATTCCATATCACGAACTACACAAAAGGCAATTTGTCATACTAGTTAGAGAGTTGGCCATAGATTCAATACCAGCCTATCTCCTACTCTCTCTGCAACTCTGAGTATGCCTTTTACAGCAAGTCCTTTTAAGATCTGAAGTTAGAACTCTTGTTGCTCATTGGCTTTGGTGGAGGTGATAGACTGGAAGCAGGGGAATCTCTACATTGTTACAAACATACATATGAATTAATTTAATGCATTTAATTTCTATTTTATTTAATTAATTTTATCGCTTATAACATAAATCCACAAAAATATATACATGTACTATGCCAGGCACTAAGATATACAAACAATGAAACTGATCATATATATAAAGGATCCAATTTGCTTTAAAATAACAGATCTTTGGGAAGGGTATTATGAATGAATATTGAAAAATCAATTAATGGGAGAACTGAGGAACTGAAGTAAGAAAATTTTAACTCTCTCTTCTATAAGAGACCTTATAGAAATTGCTCTTTTCATGTCTTCCCTCATTTGTATATTTGTTAAGAATACAAGCAATTTGATATAGGTTATACATGTCTAATCATGTTGTGAAAGAAAACAGGCAAAAAACACCTCAAGAAACACAGAAAGTTAAAAAAAAATATTTTTCAATCTGTTGTTTTCAGACACTATCAGGTCTTTCACTGGTAATGGATAGCATTTTTCATCATAAATTCCTCAGAGTTGAATTTCATCATTGTATTTCTGAGAATACTTATATCATTTACAACTGATCATCATACAATATTGAAGTTACCTTGTATACTATACATTTCACTTTGCATCAATTCAAGGAAGTCTTTCTAGGTTCTTCTGAGAGCATCCTGCTCATCATTTCTTATACCAAAATAATATTCCATTATAATTCCATCATAAAATTCCACGATTTATTCAATCAATCATTCCCCAATTAATGAGCAATGTCACAATTTTCAACTTTTTGTCCTCAGAAAAGAGCTGCTAAAACTATTTGTATACATAAAGGACTTTTTTCTTTTTGTTTTTTATCTCTTTTATCTACCACAGATCTAGTAGTGATATTCCTAGGTCAAAGTGTATGCATGGTTTTATAGTCCTTTGAGCTTAATTCCAAATTGTTTTACAGAATAGTTGAATCAACTCACAATTCCATGCAGAGTGCATTCATGTTTCATTTTTTCCATATTCCCTCCAATGTTTATATCTTTTTCCTTTTCTGTTATATTAGTCAATCTAATAGATAAGTGGGAATACATCAAAAATGTTTAATTTGCATTTCTTTAACAGGGAGAGCATTTTTTTTTCTTATGATATGGATAGACTATATCATCTGACTTATAACATCTGAAAACTGCTCATAACTTTTGATCATTTAATAAATTTGGGAATGGCTCTTATTTTTATAAATTTGAATAGGTTTTTTTTTCCTAATGAAATATAAGATCACATTCTGTTTTTTTATTCCTTGTAATCCTGTTTATTTATACTGAAATTGCAGTCCAATACCAAGAGCAATCATAACTGTAAACAAACTTAAATCTGGGTACATTTCCATTCAATAGTTTGTTAACATTGATGTAAACTTATTCTAATTTTATCACATAGACAGCAATGGAGAAGGGCATAGTTGGCAGAAGTGATCTGTATTCAGCTGAATGGGCCAAAAGATCCAATTTTTAATGTGAACATTTATGCCTCAAAAATCAGCAAAGGCAACAAATCACAATCGTTGCCTATCTTTAGTTGTTTGGTTTTGTTAATTGATTTATTGCTTTGTTGACTTTCTAGATTTAAGTAAGAATGGAGAAATATTAATAATACAGATTAAACAAAAATAAATGCATTGTGAATATATCTCCCACCCCAGAAAGCTGGTTAATAAACATTTACCAGTGATCACATGGTTATATTATGACAAAGAATGACAGGTGGACAACCTGGGCATTCCACCAATATCCTTGTTATATCAAGAGAAAGTAAAAAATGTCTCTTATATGTTTAAGAGTTTCATTGGGGAAAATGTTATAGAAGATATGGACAGTGATCAACTGAATGGGTCAGCATGAATATTTGCATGAAACATCCCAATTAAAAAGATCACAGATTCACCTGAGCATTTTTATATTCATAAAGTGGAAAATTAAAGAAAAGGCCTGACAAATTTTACTTTCAAATTAATGATTGATAAGACTGAAGTTAAAAATATCACTGTTCTAGGCTGCCAAAGAATTGGGCTTCAAAGTTGAATGTGCCATTTAGCATAGAACTTTGGACGATGTTAATATTTACAATGTTAATATTCATCTTTCAATCTAAGTCCATAACTTATAGAAAACATTAACACGGATGCAAAACAAATTAAAAAAACCAAAATCTTGATCTCTAAGATGTAAAGTTTAAAGTTATTATAATTTTCATATAATAGAATGAATTATGCTAATATTAAAAGGAAACTTTGATTTGCTTTATCATAGCTGATATCTATGTAAGAATATACCTAAAGCATGATGCCAAACTTTGGAGCTAGATAGGGAGATCTTTTCCTAAGATTCTAGGTAAGAACATGAAACACAATTTCCTTGTAATTTAACATGGCTCTAGCATCTCTGACACAGGGATAGATATTCTCTCTCTTGACATTTTAAAATTTTGATTTCACAAAGTAAACAAAAAACAAATGGTTATATAAATTACTCTTTTTTCCTAATCCATAGGATTTTCATATGAAATGGATTGTATTTGTAGGGAATATGGTGGTAAAGGAAGGATTAAAACCTAATGAAAGTTAATCAAAGCCAAAACTTCCTTCAGGCTGGCATGCATGTCTGTAGTTTGTCTGTCATTTATAATGCTGAAGCTGCTGGTTCATAGTCAAGCTGTAATTCTGCCAGTTAATGTATCCAATTAACCCCACTAATGAGCTAATCAACAGTGTAAAATCTGTGTAAAATCACTGAGGGTGTATGATGAATGGGAAATGCACTGAACTCTCCAAATATAAAAAGGGTTTTATTGCACTTGTTAAAGTGGCACTGTCGGCTCCCTCTCTGAAGGGTAATTTATCACTAGGGTCCGTAACAGTGCCATGCCCTGAGAAGGCAGAGGTGGCAATAAACCCATCAGAAAATGATTACTCAGGAATGTAGAGCAATTAAAATGTCTCTGTGCATCAGAGTCATAAGCTGGAGAGCAAATGTGGTATTCTGTTGATGCTGGGTTCAAGTCAAAGAGCAGCAGTCACTTGAAGGTGATGCACAATCCCGGAAGCTGTGACTCTTGTATGATTACTTATCAGCATGGGTATTTATCTCTTGTCGTCCTGTATTATCTGACAAGAGTATTTCAAGTTTCACAAACTAACTATCATATTATTCAATTGATAAGACTGACATTATGGGACTGACAATGTTCTCTCCAGGGACTTGTGTAAAAGATACTGTAAGGTGCAGAAATAAGTGACAAAGAAGGATCCATTCATTTTCTCCCAAGAAATTTGAGGATCAGTCTTGGATATATTTCCACAGGAGGAATAGTCCACTGCTAACCACCCCAAGCTTAAAATATGGGCCCTTAGAGAGCAATATCACAGTGATGAAGTAGTACAACCAAAGAAGCAGTTAGTTGACAACACAGAATGGTGGAGGAGAGGGAAATGGCAATCATTACAGAGAGAAAGCTTGCCCCATTCCATTCTTCCCCCCTCTTCACCATTGTCAGTTTACTGAAACCAAAAACTCTGTCTCATCATGCTAGTTATTACATTGGGTAAATACCTCATTGCTTCCCACTCTAGAGATGACTCTGTGGGGAAATCACAGACTGAGGTATCTTTAGATAGAAAGTGACAAAAAGAAAAAAAAATGAATTCTAAAAGAATTAGGTAACTACAGTACTCCACATTAGAAATTCAATGAAATGCAGTCCTTCTTTTGAAGTTAAGACTATACATAGTGAATACAAAAACATTTACAGGTTTAAATAGGGAGATCTGCTGGAGTCTGACAATTTTCAGAAAATGAGAAATCCCCGTTGAAATTTTTTTTTGTTTGATTGTGTATATTATGTTTTCAGAAAAAGCTCACTCTGTGATGATGACTTTTTTTTTTAAATAAAATTCTCAAAGTGGGTCAGAATCAAAAACGTCCAGACATTGACTTATCATTAAAAGGGAGTTGCAGAAAGGTGTTATCTTCCTGCTGGGTTTTTTCATTTCCATCTTACAGCCAACATGTTTTCATAAGTGATATTATTATTAGTATTATTAGGATTTTTATTCAGTGGAAATAGTGGAAAGTGATTGTGACAGATTTATGCATTTTTATTTCTTTCTTCTTAAAAGAGGCTTCTGCCAGATAGCTGTTTGTTTGCAGTTTCTCTCCTGTGGTTGTGTTGACACAGTCAAAGACAGAATGAACTAACTGTAGGCTTCTTTACAATTAAAATCAGAAAGAGACAGGTTCCAGAATTGGTAAAAAGAGAAGACATGTCTGGAGTCCAAAAGCAAAGTTGTAGCTTAGGGCAAGGTGTGCAATATTCTTAATTCTGTGTCTATCTGTCTCCTGTGACTTGAAAACAAAAACTTAAGGATAAGAAACTAGCTTCAGTAAAATAAGTCCTGCCTAACACATAAAGGTTGTATCACCCAGCTTTGAGGTCTTGAAGTGTTTATGCCCAGGCAACCCTCTAAAAGCAAAAAGTTACAGAGAAAATGTGGACCTACATTAGTAAAAGGAGTTCCCTCATCTGGGAATTCCATACACTAGTGAAATCACAGGTCTAGCCCCTGATCTATGTTTATCATTATTAATTGATATTTTTATTATTATTATTACCATCATTAGTATTATGTTAATAGATTTCAACTACAAACTGTTTTGGGAAAACTCACTATCCCATGATTGTTTTTTTTTTTTTTTTAATATTGAAAATTTGGCAGACTTTCATATAGATGGATGTAATAACTGCTTTTTACAAATGAATAGAGGTGTTAGGAAATAAGCTCATCTCAAGTAAACTCAAGCAAATGTGTTTAAAACAAGTCCAATGCAGAAAGGATGACAGAAATGATGTATTCCCACATGATTTTAATTTTTTTTCTTCTAGATCTCCACAGTTTTCATTTTACATAGTTTGGAAGTGATAAGTATTCAGTATAGAAAAAGCTATTAAATATTGCTCTTAGAAATGAATTCAAAATTATTCAAATAAAATGACTAAAATGTCTATACTCTTTGACCTAGAGATTCTACTTCCCTTCTTTCTTTCTCCATCTCTGTCTGTCTCTGCTGTTCTCTGTCTCTTTCTGCTTCTCATTTTTGTCAATAGCATCCTTGCAGGATATAATAAGCAGTGGCAACACTTTCTATGTTAGAAAAGAACTATGGAAGTTGAATCCATCAGCTGGAGACTGGTTAAACAAATCATGGTCTTATTTTGAACAATTAAAAATATAAATATAAAGAAGTATGGAAAGACATGCATAATTAAAAATGGACTAAATAGAACAAGAAAAACTACTACACACACACACACACACACACACACACACACACACGATTGGAAATGGAAAAATCACAAAAGCAGAGTTTTCTCATTAATGAGGAAGGACTGTTTTTACTTTTCTTTGTCTTCCTAGCACCCAGTAAATTCCTTTATATAACAGTAAGTGCTTGTTGATTAATTGGTTGATTTAAAGTATTTTTAAAAATAAAAGGATTCAACTAGCTCCTGAAAATAGTTTTGCCCTTATTCATAAAATTAGTTTCTCTAATATGGAGATGAGTATCTTGGCTTTTTATGCCTACTTCAGGTTGTCTCTGCCACCATGATCTTCTTCCTTAAGCTTAGCATTTTTAACATAACATAAATCTTCTTAGTAATAAGAGAAAAAAAAGAAAAATACACAATGGTAACCAACCTATTTTTGTCCCTTCTTTCTGTCTGAAAATTAGCACCAAGGTAAAGCTTGTAGGGTCTCATTTCCCCTTCTTTCTGTCATACCTCTCTGACTGCTCTAACTATAAGATCATACATTAAGAGTTGAGAAAAACATTTAATAAATATCCTCTCTCCCTAAGAAGAGGAAACTGAAGTAAAGTTTAAAGATTTACCCAGAATTATACAAAAATAATCATCAGAGAAGGTATTATGACTTCTCAACTTAAAGACTACATTCAATATGGTCTTTTGTCATTTTCATTTGAATTCATGTGAAGTGGGAGAAATAACATGCTTTATCTGAGGTTCTGAAACTTGCGGGCTGATCCTGTTCCCCATGCTCTCTTAAGGATAGCCTTCCCCTTGGTAAAGTGAACAAATCTGCAGGAAATTAAAAGTTCGACATAGGCTATTTAAATTTCCACATCCCCTCCCAGATCTTCCATTCTAAATCTTTTCATTTTTTTCCCATTTCTTTTTTCTTTCTTTTCTTCCTTCTATTCCATATTTCAAACAACAAAGCTTTTAGTTAGAAGACACTGGATGGCAAATCACAGATTTGAAATAGATAAAAAAATTGTTCTTTTATCCCAACATTCCCTTCTGCACTTTTTAGATATAACTAGATAATTAATTTCAGTCTTATGCTTTCATATCTTAATGTCAGTGTGTTTGATCATTGAATGTATTTTAGTGGCCAAGAATCAAATATATAAGAATTACAATAATAATTTTAACACACAATGTTAGTCTATATTACTGCAGAATTATTTGCTAAAATAAAACACTTCCTTCTTAGAAATAGGGTTCAGAAGTATTTTTTAAAATATAGTACTTAATTATTTATGAGTGATACAGTATTTGAGGAGTTGTAGAAAGAACAAGGATTTCTGGATAATATAAATCTAAAATAATAACATTTGAAGTGAAATGATATTAGAACAATGAATCATTCAGACTGTAGCAGGTTAATAACATTTTGCATACTGTGATTCATACTGAAGATTTGCTTTCAATTTGAACAGAGTACTGACCTTTTTACTTATAGCTTCTATGATTATGGTGCTTACTCAATCACTCCACGCTCAAACCACTCACTTCTTAAAATCTGGCACCTGATCTTACTACTCAACTGAAATGGCCTTTGCAAAGGTTACCAGTGATCTTTGAATAGCTAAATTTGACAGTCTTTTCTCAGTCCTTGTCCTCCAGTGAAGAAATCTATTCATGATGCTTCAGCAAACACACATGCATACACACACACACACACACACACACACACACACACAAGTGTGCAATGAAAAAAAAAAATTCCAACCTAGCCACATCAATAAAAGGCCACGATTCATCCAAATGTAGTACAACATTCTGAAAGCTCTTAATGGAATTACTTTGCCAGAGAATAGTAAAGCAAAAATTTAATCAAACATAGGAAAATCATAGTTTCCTCCAAAATTAGAAAGGCACATTTATCATTTAATGAACTGTTTCTGAATGTTTGATTACAAAGAAGTCTCTAGTTATGGTGGAAATCTCTTGTCTACAGTGATAACTATTGACTATTTTCTCCTTCTTTTTGGTGATGATCTTTCCTTATTTCTCTGCCTATCAGATCCTTCATCTTGAACCCCCCTAGCTAGTTCATCATTTTTCCCCTTCTCCATGAGAATACCTCTGAAGACTGCTCTTATCTCTCTAAGCTCCTTCTTTCCCAGTTCAGTCATCACAAAAGGCAAATGAATAGCAAATATTCCTGTTAAGCTAAGTTATGCTTCTGAGATGTAGGTCTATATCTTTACCTGCTTTCTAGAATCTCCAAATAGTTGCTTTGTCCAAAACTGAGAGCATTATCTTCTTCACTGAAACGACCTTTTTTCAGATAACCTTATTTCTATTCCTAGTCCAAGTTTGCACCCTCAGAATCACCCTAGATTCTTCCCTCTCCCTGACCTTCAAACCAATTCATTCCAAAGAACACCTCATATTTGGTCTTTCTCTTTTCTCAGTCACAACTTTACAAATTCTATGTAAATTCAGAGAAAGGCCTAAAGCATTCTGGATACATGTCACAGAAAATATCAAACTTGAACTTATCACCATTCAAGTAGAAA
This sequence comes from Antechinus flavipes, assembly GCF_016432865.1. Taxonomy (NCBI): domain Eukaryota; kingdom Metazoa; phylum Chordata; class Mammalia; order Dasyuromorphia; family Dasyuridae; genus Antechinus; species Antechinus flavipes. The sequence continues at coordinate 148,135,280 of NC_067403.1, forward strand.
ATGTTAACAGTCCACTCATATATTTATCTTTAGTTTCTCCTTTATAGTCTCTCAAGGAAGTCTGATGAGGCTTCAGAAGATAGTAGGTGCTAGACAAGTCAAATAACTACTGCAAATACCTTGAACACCATATCTCTTCAGCATCTATTAGGCCAGAACCTTGAAACAAGAACTTTATAAATAGTAGTGTCTGCCAAATTACCAAATATGCTTCCACATTCACTCCTATAAGGGTCTTGGAAGGGAACAATTATTTAAGACTAAAGTCCAATTTTCCCATCATCAGCAATGATAATTGTCATTCAAATAAAACAAATAGGCAGCAAAAGCCAAGTGAGTGGTGATATCCCTTCCCCCAGACCAATGATTCTAATGAAGTCATCATTACAGGTATCATCTGAGGAGGCACATTTAATGTTTATTATTCATCTCATCTTTTGCTGATTCTTTCCTTCACCTTCAATCTTTCCTAGCATCAAGGTGTGTGCATATGTATTTCTTTCCAATGAGTCCCATCTTCTCATTATGGTAGATAAGAGTGATTCAAATCTGCCCTCAACACTTACTAGACACTACAGTGACCCTGGGCAAGTCACTTAACTTTATTTGCCTCAGTTTTCTCATATATAAAATGAGTTGTAGGGGGACAGAGCCAAGATGGCAGAGAAGACACTTCATTCTAAGCTTCTCTTCTATCTTCATTATTAATTACCAAATTCAGCTTCAGAAATAGTGCTTGACTGGTAAAATTGACGAATATTGGGAGTACAACAAATTACCAGCCCAAGATAATCTGGAAGATCGCCAGAAAAAGTTTTTCTTGATCTGCAGGAGCAAGCCAGTGCAGGCAAGGAGGTAGAATGCAGAGCTAGCACACTGATCAGACAGGGGTGGGGGAGGTCTCCATGGATGGAGATTTTGCAGGGAGGGCTCACCAAAGGTTGGCTGCTCTTCTTTGGTTGCAAAGCAATAGATCAGCAGAGAAGTTACAAACAGGACAAAGGTAGAGAAATCAAAGATATGAAAATGAAATCCTTTTTTTAAAATCCTTTAAATCACTATTGATCAGAGAAATGCAAATTAAAATAACTCTGAGGTGCCTCCCCACATATATTAGATTTTCCAATATGATAGAAAAATAAAATGATAAATGTTGGGTAAGATTTGGGGAAATGGGGACATTTTTGGTAGAGTTGTGAATGCATCCAACCATTCTAGAGAGCAATTTAGAACTATGTCCAAAGAGCAATCAAACTGTGCATACTCTGTTATTCAGTAATACCATTATTAAGTTTGTATCCCAAAAAAGATAATTAAAATGAGGAAAGGATCTACATATACAAAAATATTTTATCATCTCTTTCTGTGGTGGCAAAGAATTAGAAATTGAAGGGATGCCCATAAAGAAGAAAATTGCTGAACAAGTCATGGCATATGAATGTACTATTATGTAATAAGAAATAATGAGCAGACAAATCTTTGAAAAATCTGGAAAGATAGTTTATTCCACTTGAGTGACAGAAATATCCCATTGGAAAAACAACTGACTTAGAAAATAGGTTCAGGAAAGATAAATTCAAAAATTTTGGTCTACCTTAAAGACATGATCAAAACAACATCGTAGACATTATCTTTCAAGAAATTATCAAGGAAATTTGTCATAATATTCTAGAACTAGAGAGTAAAATAGAAATTGAAAGAATCTACCAATCACCTCCTAAAATTGAGATTCCAAGATGAAAATTCTCAGGAATATTATAGTCAAATTCCAGAACTCCCCAGACAAGGAGAAAATATTGCAAGTAGCAAGAAACAATTCAAGTATTATGGAACCACAGTTAGAATAACAAAAGATTTAGTTGTTTCTATATAAAGATTAAAACAAAAAACGGTTTGTAAATATGGTGTTTCAGAGGATAAAAAAGCTAAGAATAGAACTAAGGATTTCCGGGGTTTTTGTTAGTTTGTTTTTACTGGGTATGGTGTGAGAGAGAATGGAGATTCAATGAAATAAAGGACTTTTAAGCATTCTTGATGAAAAAACCAGAGTTGGATGGATAATCTGACTTTCAAATACCAATCTCTGGAGAAGCATAAAAAGGAAAACAGGAAAGGGAAATCATAAGGGACTTAGGGACTTAGGTTGGATTGTTTGGATTCCTACGTGGGAAGGTACTTGCAAATCATAAGAACTTTTGCATCATTATGGCAGTTAAAAGGAGCGTGTGTATGTGTGTGTGTGTATGTTGTGTGTAATAGAAGGCACAGTGTTTGTTGAATGTGAAGCAATGATATCTAAAAAGGTAAAATTAAGGAATGAGAGTAATGTATAGGAAGAGTGGGAAAAGGAGAGGCAAAAAGGGGAAAATTATCACAATCAAAAGGAAAAAATATTTTATAGTGAAAAGAAGGAATGGGAAAGTAAAGGTAAACCTTACTCTCATTAGAATAGGCTCAAAAAAAGAATAACTTAAAGACTCAATTTGTTATAGGAATCTATCTTACACTACAGGAAAGTAGGAGGGAAAGGGAATGGAGAGGGGAGTGGTAGAAGGGAGGAAAGAATTGGGAAAGGGGTAATTAGAAGTCAAACACTTTAAAAGAGGGAGAGGTTGGAAAGAGAGAGTGCAATAAACATGGGGTGGGAGGGGAATACAGTTACCAAAAGTAATTGTGGGGAAAAAAAAAAAAAACTGAAGGAAGTTTTTTTCCAACAAAGACTTCATTTCTGAAACATTAAAGAGATTTGAGTCAAATTTATCAAAATAATAGCAATTATCTTTTAGATCATTGTACATATGAACAGTTTTCAGATGAGCTAATCATAGCAATCTACAATCATATTTTTTAAAAATCCCTAACTCACTATTGATTGGAAAAATTCAAGTTAGAATGGTTCTGAAGTATTATCACATACTTTTTAGATTGACTAATAGGACAGAAAAGGAAAATGACAAATGTAGAAGGGATGTGAGAAAAATGAGACATTAAGGCACTATTGAGAAGTTATGAACTAATTCAACCATGTGAGCAATTTGAAACTATACCCAAAAGGCTATAAAATCTTTTGGCTTATACCAATACTAGATCTATATCCCAAAAGGGATAAAAAATGAAAAGGAAAAAAAAAAACCTCTATGTACAAAAATATTTACAGATGGGGTCAAAGAATTGGAAATTGAGGGGATGTCCATCAGTTGGGGAATTACTGAATAAAATTTAGTATGTGATTATGATGGAATACTATTGTGCTATAAGAAATGATGAACAGGATGCTTTCAGAAGAACCTGTGAAGATATTTATTAACTGAAGCAAAGTAAATTGTACTGTATATAAAGTAACAGCAATTTTGGAAGATTATCAACTGTGAATGACATAACTCTTTTCAATAATACAATGATCTAAGACAAATCTCAGGAACTTTAGCAAAATAACTGATGGTGTCAATACAGATCGAATCATCCTTTTTTTTTTTTTTTAAGTTTCTTTTTCAAAAAAAGTGTTTGACATCAGATTTTAATTTAGACCTTATTGACTCCAAGGCAGTTTAGGTGACAGAAAAGCAATTTAGGTAGTAGTAAAGATAGAACAACAGGCCTAGAATCAGTAAGGTCTGAGTTCCAATCTTGTCTTAAACACTTATTAGCTGTGTGAGCTTGAACAAGTCAGTTAACCCTGTTTGTCATAGGTCCTCAAATCCTTCCATATCTTTGCCAAGAAATTCCAATTGCAGTTGTGAAGAAAAACAATAACTTATTGACTTTCCACCCTACATACCACTGAGTTACAAATAAGAGAAAGTATGGTATACTGAAGATGACCTTCTTTCGGCTGCAAAAATATCACATATTACATTGCATTGTAGAGTTTGAACAGGACTTGACACGTTCTGTTTTCTAATACATATAGCTTATTTAATTGTGGGTAAATCATTTAATGCCTCAGGGCCCCAGATGGCTCTTTAGAACCATAAGCTTCAGAACAACTCCTATTCTTCATAAAGAAAGGGAATTTCTTTCCCCAGAGTTCTCTACATGAATTTGCAGGTCTGATGCAAATTGATAAGACAAAGGAAGGAAACTAAATTGTAAAAAATAAAATGTTGCCCACAGTTGTGAAGCTGGTCTAATTATGGTATATAATTCCCCTGCTGTGCATTATTTGCTCTAAGCTATTGCTTAAAATTTATCCACATTTTATGTAACATACAGTGAAATTCTAATTAAATGTTTCTGATGAATTTTAACAAAAGAGGATGCAGTAATGCCAGTATGTCACCTGGGATCTTTTAAAGGGGTATGTGATTACATTATAGTATTGCCTTGAGTTGATTTATTTGTTAGTTTATTATAAAAGATTTTTAATTTTCAAAACATACACATAGATAATTTTCAACATTCACTTTTGCAAAATCTTGAGTTCCAACTTTTTTTCCCTCCCTTCCCCTAACCCCCTCTTCTTCTAGACTGCAAGAAATTCAATATATGTTAAACATGTCCAGTTCTTCTACACATATTTCCACATTTATCATGCTGCATGAGAAAAATCAGATCTAAAAAGAAAAAATGAGAAAGAAAAGCATATACATGTATATATATATATACATGTATATGTATATGTATATATATACACATATAAGTGGATACACACACATACACATGCACATATGCACAGGCATATTTTGTTTTCCCTGATGGAATATCAGCTCCCTGAGGATAATGCATGTTCTTCTGTCTTAGATTCCATAGTTCATAACACAATGCCTAGTTAAATTGTAGGCACTAAATACATGCTTGTTGATTATTGGACATTGTTTGACATTAAAGGAAAACAGCATGATATCCTAGAAAGAATTGGTCAGGAGACCCAGGTTCAAGTTCCTTGGACAAATCACTTGTCAGCTGGGTGTCATAGTGAACATAGTACAGGTTTGAATACATATCCTACATTAGACACATACTCGTAATGAGACAATAGTTAGACCATCTGCAAAATGAGCAAGGTCATTTAATGATCTCAAAGTTCTCTTCAGGCTCTAAACCTATTAAATGATAGGTTTTATTATTATTACTTTTAGCCTGTATAAAGTAAAATAATTGGTTTGTTCATATCCAAGGTCTTTATAAACTGTTATGTTTAATTTAATGTGCAATTCAAAATATCTGGTTTTGATATACTCCTGGAGAACTAGTTTTTTGTTCATATTATATAACACCAGGAATTTAAAAAGTGGGAATCATAAAAAAAATACCAAGCATGCTAGGATGTTATTGAATATTGCATCTATCTATCTAAATTAGCTTTAGTACTATACACCTGAATCCAGATAGGTTTGCTTCCTCAGGGAATTTGTCAGGGTAACTTCATTTCCTGATACTTCAGTGTTCTAAATATGCCCTGATACTCCACATATAGAAATCTCCTTAAAGGACTTTTTGCATAAATTATTTCAATTTCATTTAAGAATTTTAGTACCTTATATACTTGAGTTATATAAATATAACATTTATAGTTAGGCCCAGAAATCACATGTGTTTCAGTTCCATTAACATTTGGAAACCCATTAAGTCATTTCTATATTCCATTTCAATCTGTTCATCTCTTGTTTTATTCAATGATCTTGTAAATATTACATTCCCATAAAATAAAACATTTTATATTTAAAAGATACTTTACAATGAAAAATGGAATCTATATGGAGTGTTGTTTTTTTTTTTTTTAATCTTGAATTTTTGGATCAGAACTGTGAATTCATTGGGAGATTGGGACATTAAAGAAATGTCCTCTACCAGTTGAAGATTATGTAGTTCAAAGGATATCTCTAAAGGAATGTCTCAGGATTCTATTCCATTTAATATTTTTATCAATGACTTGTATGTTAGCAAATCCATTTTATAGATGATCACTGGGGAAAGATTCCATTTAATTCTTGGATTCTGAGAGTTTATAAATTATCATAGTAACAGACCATGTAGCATCCAAAGAATATGAAGCCCAAATGCCAGTCCAGTGTAGTGAATAATGAGTAGAAAAGGAAAATACACATCTATAACAAATGTCTGGCAAATTCCCTTCTCGACCTTTAACTAAAATAAAGGTCATAATGTATCCGTATGATCAACCCTTCATACCTGGATTGTTGTCACATATACTCTAGCTGGGTGCCACTGTTTCTGTTTGGTTTGTCTCCTGCCTCCATTTATCATTCATTCAGTTGTCAAAATGATCATTCTAAAGTTCAGGGCTAACCATGATCAAGAGATTAACAGGATTATTTGCACAGATTATTTCAATGTCTATCTAAGAATTTGGCCTTTACACATATTACCTGACAGTTTATAGTTATATAGAAATTACATTTCTCAATCCCATTATCATTTTTAAAAAGGAAACCATACTATGTTATTCTTATATTCCATTGTAATCTGTTCATCTTCATCTTTTATTTTATCCAATGACCTTGTAAATGTTACATTCATATAAAATAAAATATTATACATTTATTTAGAAATTCTTCAATATTTAAAATTAAGAGAAGTACAGAACTGCCATAATGAATTTACATCAGGCTTCCTAATCATCTGTAAGAACAGATATGTAAAATCTTTTGTTTGTCATTCAAAACCCTTCATAACTCCCTACCCTCACTTCCAAACCGTTCCAGTTTTCTAAAGTCTCATCACCTCCACATCCTCTGTGACCCATTAATACTCCTTACTGTTCTTTGAACAATACATTCCATTTCCAGATCCTGGGACATTTATACTCATGACATGTGACATGTGAGAATCCCTCATCCATGGAAGGCTTTGACTCCTCATCTCCATCTCTTGGAATACTCATTTTAAGTCCTAACAAATCTCACCTTCTCCAAGAAGCCTTTCCTAGATGCTCTCAGTTCTAATACCTTCTCTCTGTTCCTTATGTCCTATTTATCCTACATATATCTGTTCATATATCTTTACATGTTCTCTCACTCATTAGTTTGGGAGTCCATAAGCATTTTTTTTTTGTTTTTTTTGTTTTTTTTTTTATAATAAATTTTATTTTATTTAATAATAACTTCGCATTGACAGAATCCATGCCAGGATAATTTCTACACGACATTATCCCTTGCAATCACTTATGTTTCGTTTTTTCCCCTCCCTCCCTCCTCCCCCCCCCCAGGATGGCAAGCAGTCCTATATATGCTAAACATGTTGCAGTATATCCTAGATACAATACATATTTGCAGAACCTAACAGTTCTCTTGTTGCACAGGAGAATTGGATTCAGAAGGTAAAAATAACTCGGGAAGAAAATCAAAAATGCAAATAGTTTACATTCATTTCCCAGTATTCCTTCTTTGGGTGTAGCTGTTTCTGTCCATCATTTCTCCAATGAAACTCAGTTAAGTCTCTTTGTCAGAGAAATCCACTTCCATCAGAATACATCCTCATACAATATCGTTGTCGAAGTGTATAATGATCTCCTGGTTCTGCTCATCTCACTTAGCATCAGTCCATGTAGGTCTCTCCAAGCCTCTCTGTATTCATCCTGCTGGTCATTCCTTACAGAGCAATAATATTCCATAACATTCATATACCACAATTTACCCAGCCATTCTCCAATTGATGGGCATCCATTCATTTTCCAGTTTCTAGCCACTACAAACAGGGCTGCTACAAACATTTTGGCACATACAGGTCCCCTTCCCTTTTTTAGTATCTCTTTGGGGTATAAGCCCAATAGAAACACTGCTGGATCAAAGGGTATGCACAGTTTGATAACTTTTTGGGCATAATTCCAGATCGCTCTCCAGAATGGCTGGATTCGTTCACAACTCCACCAACAATGCATCAATGTCCCCGTTTTCCCGCATCCCCTCCAACATTCATCATTGTTTTTTCCTGTCATCTTAGCCAATCTGACAGGAGTGTAGTGATATCTCAGAGTTGTCTTAATTTGCATTTCTCTGATCAATAGTGATTTGGAACACTCTTTCATGTGAGTGGTAATAGTTTCAATTTCTTCATCTGAAAATTGTCTGTTCATATCCTTTGACCATTTATCAATTGGAGAATGGCTTGATTTTTTATAAATTTGAGTCAGTTCTCTATATATTTTGGAAATGAGGCCTTTATCAGAACCTTTAATTGTAAAGATGTTTTCCCAGTTAGTTACTTCCCTACTAATCTTGTTTGCATTCGTTCTGTTTGTACAAAGGCTTTTTAATTTGATATAATCAAAATTTTCTATTTTGTGATTGGTAATGGTCTCTAGTTCATCTTTGGTCACAAATTTCTTTCTCCTCCACAAGTCTGAGAGATAAACTATCCTATGTTCCTCTAATTTATTTATAATCTCGTTCTTTATGCCTAGGTCATGGACCCATTTTGATCTTATCTTGGTATGTGGTGTTAAGTGTGGGTCCTTGCCTAATTTCTGCCATACTAATTTCCAGTTATCCCAGCAGTTTTTATCAAATAATGAAATCTTATCCCAAAATTTAGAATCTTTGGGTTTGTCAAACACTAGATTGCTATAGTTGACTATTCTGTCTTGTGAACCTAACCTTTTCCACTGATCAACTAATCTATTTCTAAGCCAATACCAGATGGTTTTGGTGACTGCTGCTTTATAATATAATTTTAGATCAGGTACAGCTAGACCACCTTCATTTGATTTTTTTTTCATTAATTCCCTTGAGATTCTCGACTTTTTATTGTTCCATATGAATTTTGTTGTTATTTTTTCTAAATCATTAAAATATTTTCTTGGAAGTCTGATTGGTATAGCACTAAATAAATAGATTAGTTTAGGGAGTATTGTCATCTTTATTATATTTGCTCGGCCTATCCAAGAGCACTTAATATTTTTCCAATTATTTAAGTCTGACTTTATTTGTGTGAAAACTTTTTTGTAATTTTGCTCATATAATTCCTGACTTTCCTTTGGTAGGTAGATTCCCAAATATTTTATGCTATCAACAGTTATTTTGAATGGAATTTCTCTTTGTATCTCTTGCTCTTGGATTTTGTTGGTGGTGTATAAGAATGCTGAGGATTTATGGGGATTTATTTTGTATCCTGCTACTTTGCTAAAATTATGAATTATTTCTAATAGCTTTTTAGTAGAATCTCTGGGGTTTTCTAGGTATACCATCATATCATCTGCAAAGAGTGATAGTTTGGTTTCCTCATTGCCTACTCTAATTCCTTTAATCTCTTTCTCGACTCTTATTGCAGAGGCCAGTGTTTCTAATACAATATTGAATAATAATGGTGATAGTGGGCAACCTTGCTTCACTCCAGATCTTACCGGAAAGGTTCCAGTTTTTCCCCATTGCATATGATGCTTACTGAAGGTTTAAAATATATGCTCCTAACTATTTTAAGGAAAAGTCCTTTTATTCCTATGCTCTCAAGTGTTTTTATTAGGAATGGCTGTTGGATTTTATCAAATGCTTTTTCTGCATCTATTGAATGATCATATGGTTTTTGTTTGGTTGGTTGTTGATATAGTCAATTATGTTAATAGTTTTCCTAGTATTGAACCAGCCCTGCATTCCTGGTATAAATCCTACTTGGTCATAGTGTATTATCCTGGGGATGATTTTCTGTAATCTTTTTGCTAATATTTTATTTAAGATTTTAGCATCAATATTCATTAGGGAGATTGGTCTATAATTTTCTTTCTCTGTTTTCAGCCTACCTGGTTTAGGTATCAGTACCATGTCTGTGTCATAAAAGGAGTTTGGTAGGACTCCTTCAATCCCTATTTTTTCAAATAGTTTATTTAGCATTGGAGTTAATTGATCTTTAAATGTTTGATAGAATTCGGATGTAAATCCATCTGGTCCTGGGGTTTTTTTCTTAGGGAGTTGATTGATAGTTTGTTCTATTTCTTTTTCTGAGATAGGAGTGTTTAGGATATTTACTTCTTCCTCTGTTAGTTTAGGTAAGCTATATTTTTGGAGGTATTCTTCTATTTCATTTAAGTTGTCGAATTTATTGGTGTAAAGTTGGGCAAAGTAACTCCTAATTATTGCTCTAATTTCCTCTTCGTTAGTGGTGAGTTCTCCCTTTTCATTTTTAAGACTAACAATTTGATTTTCCTCTTTCCTTTTTTTAATCAGATTTACTAAGGGTTTGTCTATTTTGTTGGTTTTTTCATAGAACCAACTCTTAGTTTTATTAATCAATTCAATAGTTTTTTTACTTTCAATTTTATTGATCTCTCCTTTCATTTTTTGAATTTCAAGTTTAGTGTTTGATTGGGGGTTTTTAATTTGTTCCTTTTCTAGCATTTTTAGTTGCAAGCCCAATTCATTGACCTTCTCTTTCTCTATTTTATACAAATAGGCCTCTAGAGATATGAGATTTCCCCTTATTACCGCTTTGGCTGCATCCCATACATTTTGGTATGATGTCTCATTATTATCATTTTCTTGGATGAAGTTATTAATTATGTCTATAATTTGCTGTTTCACCCAATCATTCTTTAGTATGAGATTATTTAGTTTCCAATTATTTTTTGGTCTACTTTCCTGTGGCTTTTTATTGAATGTAATTTTCAATGCATCATGGTCTGAAAAGGATGCATTCACTATTTCTGCCTTACTGCATTTGAGTTTGAGGTTTTTATGTCCTAATATATGATCAATTTTTGTATAAGTTCCATGAACTGCTGAAAAGAAGGTGTACTCCTTTCTGTCCCCATTACATTTTCTCCAGAGATCTATCATATCTAATTTTTCTAGTATTCTATTTATCTCTTTGACTTCTTTCTTATTTATTTTGTGGTTTGATTTATCTAATTCTAAGAGTGCAAGGTTGAGATCTCCCACTATTATAGTTTTACTGTCTATTTCTTCTTGCAGCTCTCTTAATTTCTCTTTTAGGAATTTAGATGCTACACTACTTGGTGCATATATATTTAATATAGATACTTCTTCATTATTCATTCTACCCTTTAGCAAGATATAGTGCCCTTCCTTATCTCTTTTGATTAGATCAATTTTTGCTTTAGCTTGATCTGAGATCAGGATGGCTACCCCTGCTTTTTTGGCTTCACCTGAAGCATAGTAGATTTTGCTCCAACCTTTTACCTTTAACCTGCATGTATCACCCCGCTTCAGGTGTGTTTCCTGTATACAACATATTGTAGGATTCTGGCTTTTAATCCATTCTGCTAACCGCTTCCTCTTTATAGAGGAGTTTACCCCATTCGCATTTATGGTTAAAATGACCAATTCTGTATTACTTGCCATCTTGTTAACCCCGGTTTATGCTTTTCTCCCTTCTTACTCCCTTACCCCCTCCCTTACCCCCCTTCCCAGTATTAAGCTTGTGAGCTCCCCTTGCTTCTCACAGCCCTCCCTTTTTCAGTATCCTTCCCCCCCCTTAGAGTTCCCCCCCCCAACTTGCCCCTTTCCCTCCCAGTTACCGTATTCCCTTCCACTTAGCTTATTCCTTCCTTTTTCACTTTTCCCTTCTCACTTTTCAATGAGGTGGGAGAAGTTTCACCATAGATTGAATATGTCTAAAATTCTTCTCTTAATGCCAATTCTGAAAGCAGTAAAATACTCACTATTTTCATTCCTCTCCATTCTTTCTCTCAGATATACTAGGTTTTCTTTGCCTCTTCATGAAATGTAGTACCCCCACTTTCCCTTTTTTCTAGTACAATGTCCTTTCCACAACTAGTTTCTAGAACAAGGTATACATGTATTCTTTATACATCTTTACAGCCGAAATATAGTTCCCAAGATTAATCTTTACCTTTTTAGATTTCTCTTGAGTTCTGTGCTTGTAGATCAAATTTTTTGTTAAGTTCTGGCTTTTTCATCAGAAATAGATGAAATTCGCTTATTTCGTTGAATGTCCATCTTCTTCCCTGGAAAAAGATGCTCATTCTCGCTGGGTAAGTTATTTTTGGTTGCATACCAAGTTCCTTAGCCTTTCGGAATATCATATTCCAGGCCCTTCGATCCTTTAATGTGGATGCTGCCAGATCCTGGGTGATCCTTATTGTGGCTCCTTGATACTTGAATTGGGTTTTTCTAGCCGCTTGCAGTATTTTTTCCTTTGCCTGAGGGTTCTGGCATTTGGCCACTATATTCCTTGGTGTTTTGATTTTAGGATCCCTTTCAGTAGGGGATCGATGAATTCTTTCAATGTCTATTTTACCTTCTGTTTCTATGACTTCTGGGCAGTTCTCTTTGATAATTTCCTGGAAGATAGTGTTCAGGCTTTTTTTTTCATCATACTTTTCTGGAAGTCCGATGATTCTCAGGTTGTCTCTCCTGGATCTGTTTTCCAGGTCTGTTGTCTTCCCCAGAAGGTATTTCACATCCTTTTCCATTGTTTGATTTTTTTGGATTTGCTTAACTGATTCTTCTTGTCTCCTCGAGTCATTCAATTCCAATTGTTCGACCCTGATTTTCAGTGAGGTATTTTCTTCACTCACTTTTTTAAGATCTTTTTCTAATTGTCCAATTGAGTTCTTTTGTTCTGTGGAATTTTTTTCCATTTCGCCAATTTTGTTTTTTAGAGAGCTGTTTTCTGTTTCCAGTTCACTAATCCTATTTTTCAAGGATTTGGTTTCTTTATCCACTCTCTCTTTAACTGACTTCTCCAGGCTCTTTTGCCAAGCCTCCCTCTCCTTTTGCCAAGCCTCCCTCTCCTTTTGCCAAGCCTCCCTCTCCTTTTGCAAAGCCTCCCTCTCCTTTTCCCATTTTTCTTCTAGCTCCCTTGTGAGAGCCTTTTTAATTTCCTCCATGAGATTCATCTGTGCTGAGGGACATAAGGTCTCCTCCTTCGGGGATTCACCTGGGGACTGTTTGTTTTTAGTCTCCTCAGGGTTTGGAGTCTGCTCTTTATCTGTATAAAAGCTGTCCAGGGTTAAATTCTTTTTCAGTTTCTTGCTCATTCTGTCTATTTATCAAAGACAAACTATCAAAGAAACAGAAGGAAAAAAAACCCCTTGAATGGAGGCTGCTTTCTTTGGGGGAGGGGCAGGGTATTCGTGAGGCACAGGTCCTACTGTGCTATGGCGCCTGCGCACTGAGTTCCGAGCGCTCTGAGATCCGAGCGGGCTAAGACACTGTGGGGGAGGGGTGGCCAGGTCCCGAGAAACTCCAGCTGTTTGGGATTGTATTCTTCACCCCCGGTGTTTTTAGCTTCTCTGCTGGGCTGCTGACTTGCTCCTATAGCAAAGCTCTCGCCGCAGAGACGGCTGCGATCGCGTCCTACCCCCTCTCCGCTCCACCCGGTTCTGAGCTGCTATCTGTGCTCTGGTTGCAGCTGCTGCCCGCAGACTGCTTCCAAATACCGTCCCCGCCCTCGCGCAAAAACAGACCTTTCTTGACGAGTCTCAAGGATGGTTTCTCTTGGTAAGTAATTGTATGGTTTTTTTTCAGTCGAGCATTAATTCAGAGGCATGAAATGAAATGAATAGTGAGAGAAAAACACGGAGATTACACAGAAGTGTATTTCCTCTCCGCCATCTTGGCCGGAAGTCCCCATAAGCATTTTTTTAAACTTCCTTTGTATCCCCAGTGCTTATTATCTGGCATGTAGAAAGAGCTTGGTGTTTGTTACTAAAAAACTGACTAATTTAAAGAAATAATATACCGGGATTTTTAACAGAATGAAAGAAGTGATTACTAGATCTGTGCAAGACAGCATCAAATCCGAGCTCTCCCATTGGAAATTAAATAGGACAAAGTCCTGATGCAGAGATTCAAAGGAAAAGAAGGTACCCAAAGAATATTAAGAAAATGAGGCATTCAACAAGAAAGAATTCTTGAAGGACTTTGAAGAAAAATCTGAAGTCCATAAGAGGAAGAGTTGCAAATTTAGCTGGGTAAACTATGTTCATCAAGTTTGAAATACCCACACCTAAACCCTAGTTTGAAATGCTGATTCCAGAAAAGTTTGTCACAACCTCAATGAAAAAGGAAATCATTCTCTGCTAGAACATGTAGAAAATAAGATTGAATGAATAAGCTAGTTAACTGTGGGAAGAAGATATAACATTTGGCAAGAAAAAACTGAGGTAGACTGAAAGCAATTGATATGGATAAGGTTACCTGCTGAGTCCTTAAATTCCATTTCTCTTTCTTCTTTAAAAAAAATTCTCTTATAATAATTAGGCACAAATGACTTAAAATGTGATGGAGCTGTTTCATGCATAAAGGGAGAAGGTTAATTATTCAGGAAAAAAACAACAAACTTGATTGTCAGGAATCCAAATCAGGTAAGAGATACTAGAAGTGAAAATTCAATATCTGGGGGAGGTAAGGGGACTGAAGGGAGTATATGTTATGTATTTATTTTAAAATACTTTGTTTTATTTATATTGAAAAAGTTCGTATATTTAGTTTTTAAAAGATTAAATCCTAATTTTACATGCTTGCCATTTAACCAAATGGAGATAGAATCAAAATTTGGGTTTCTTGAAAGCTGACACTTGCCCTTCATTTTTTTTTTCCTTCAGCAACTCATTTCCCACCACTCCTTTTTGGCATGTTCTGTTTCTGTAATGCTTTACAGAGAAAAATGTCATATTCAAAACTTGGTGAGTCATTCTCTTTCCTTTCAAAATTTGTCTTTTGACAGGCTTGGTGGTGAGGAAAATCTGGGTTCCACAATGTAATAACTTCTAAATAATGCTAAGGAGATGAGTCTAATTCTATACTACCCATATAATTACCATAGTCAGACTATACAGATGTGAAGACTTACCCGCCAATCCTATCATTTAATATTCAAATAGCACTTTATAATGAAGCTTAATGGATTTTAAACTAGAATATATATCAAAAGAAGTCAGAAATACTTTTGGAACATGACAGTTTTTCTTCCTTTCTTATTTTTCCCTCATAAGAAAAGACATATTTCACCACACAAGACTGGTCTAATTATTAGAAAGTGAAGAGGGAAGAGAAACGGAGAGAAGGGTTGTGTGTGAGTGAGAGACAGAGATAGAGACAGAAAGGAGAGAAAAATAGAGAGATGAGAGAGACATAGACACAAACACACACACACACACACACACACACACACACACACACTGAGAGAGACAGAACAGAAAGAGATCAGCCATTTATCTATAAAAGACTGGAGTTTTGAGTAGACTTATTATTTATATGGCAGTTAAGAAAGCTAAATCTATCTTAGGTCACATTTAAAAAGACATAGTGTTCAGGATAAGGGAGGCAACAATCCAGTTGGATTCTGCTTTCATCAGACTACATCTAGAGTATTTTATTGACTTCTGGGCTGACCATATTTATAGTGGATTGTTTTTAATTTGTACAATAGGAATAATAACACCCATATCACAGGATTGTTGTGAGAATCAAATAAATTCACATTTACAATATGTCTGGTACAATGCCTGACACATAGTAAGTAGTTAATAAACATTATTTTTCCCTTTCCTTTCCATCTACCATCCTCATTAAACTGTAGAATATCCTGAAGAAAATAAGCAAGATTTTGAAGAATTTGATATTCTTGTCATGTAAGGATTAGGAGGTGGGGCATGGTAAATATTTTCATGTTTAAAAAGGTTATCATTGTCAAGATGAATTAAATATTAGAAACAGACTTGATCTGAGACATTAGAACCAAGTAACAAATATTTGAAAATAAGCTTGACTATAAGCACACATTTCTGAACAATTAGAACAAAACAAAAATAAAATGCCCAAAAGTAGGAAAAGCTGGAAATCCAAGACTTCTTTTGTAAGCATGGGTAAAGTTTGAGAGTCCTGCAATTCTAACTCACTGACATTTTTCAATTCTTTGTTTCTTCTCCAAATAACTTCGTGAGGATTTTCAGAGATTTGCTTAGTTTGTTTTTGTCAATTAGAGAAACTTCTTGGTGAGAAACTCCTTCTACCAATATACAGTGATGCCTAAAGGGAAAGGCTGTATCTTGTAGTTGAAGTTAAGTGATATAGGCCTGTATGTAAGGACATAGACAATATCTAAATGGGATTGAAACTTTCTGCATCCAATTGTGGAATATCAGAAAGAATAATTTGTCAGAAACACTAGAAAATCTTTTCAGTTTGTCTTGTTTTTTTGGCCTAGTCTCATCTAAAGAGTTATACTGTAAATCATCTACACTAAATAAGTCAAAGAATTGAATGCATTGATTTAAACAGTGTTGCAATTTTTTTTTACATATTTATAAAACTTTTAAACTACATAGAATTCCCAATCCCTCTATTTTTGTCCGCCTGCATTTTTGATTTCTTTCACAGGCTAATTGCACACTATTTCCAAGTCCAATTCTTTTTGTACAGCAAAATAACTGTTCGGACATGTATACATATATTGTATTTAACTTATACTTTAACATATTTAACATGTATTGGTCAACCTACCATCTGGGGGAAGGGTGGGGGGAAGGAGGGGAAAAGTTGGAACAAAAGGTTTTGCAGTTCTCAATGCTAAAAATTATCCATGCATATATCTTATAAATAAAAAGCTATAATAATAAAAAAAAACTTTTAAAATGCTATATTTCCTCCTATGGCAATCACCTTTTTAAAAATAAATTATTTGGTATTGAATTCATATAATAATAAGAGTAATTAACCTTTATATTACACATATGTCTTAATGTGATAAATGCTTTACAATATTATTTCCTCTCATCTCCACAGCAACCCTAGAAGGTAGGTATTATCTCCTTTTAACAGATGAAGAAATTATGGCCTCCATTGATGTAGATAATAATATCCTTTTGCTCATCTCTGTGACTTTTTTCCATGATCACCCACAAGGTCACTAGAAGAAGTTCAAATGACATGTTGTGATCTTTCTGACTCTCTTCTAGTATGGATAAAATAGCAATGCAGTTCTTAAGCTATTATTACTTTTACTTCCTATGTTATCTGCCCATATATGTTCTTTTGTGCTCATAAAGTTCCTAATATTATCATTTTTTTCTAAAATATATATATATATAACTTTCTCTATATCCACATCATTGGAGGGAAACACACAGATCAAGGTGGCCATGGATTGTTTACAAACTATTTTGTATTTATAACAATTTGTGTCTTTGCTCAGAACAAAGGACAGGGATGCTAGATTCTTTCCTTTGACTTTGAGGGGCCCCTCTACTTGGAGTGGGCTCAAATATTTAAAGATCAGACTGGGTTTAATTTTAGAGAATCCTGACTATTTGTATTTAAGGTTAAGCTTTTATACTCTGAGCTTATTATGAACCTTCCCCATCATGCAAAGGGGGAGAAATTTTTTAATCTATCTTATTCCTAGGGCCTCCCTAAAAGGAGAGTAGAGAGGGGCATACAATGTAAAATGAAAATTAAGATATGGAACAGCTATTTGTTCTATACAAAAGACAGACCAAACACAAAGTGTACTGACAGAAAAACTTAAGCAAGTAACAATATTAACTCTCCTAAATTTTCCCAAGAGATTTAAAGTTTAATCATCAGAATATAAAGTATTTTGAAAGATAGCAAATAGTCATTCATGTCACTTTTAACTTTACTGTCCCCTCCAAATCCCCTGATGTAGGTGCTTTCTGACAAACCAAGTCTTTGTTAAGGCTCATCCTTATCAAAAATCCTCCTTCCTGAGTTTCCTACTGGTAGAGCCAATTTCCCCAACTTTTCCTCTGACTTATGAGGTTACCTCCCAGACGGAACATATCAGTCTCATGATTCTATTAAGTTATTTACATCAACAAAGAAACACAGAAAGATATACATGTAAGGAGAAAGATGAGGGCAGATGATGAAATGAGAGGAAGCAGTAGGGTCCATCCTTACTACCCAACACTAGAATACATACAAGTACTGAGTAGGAAATTCCAAGGGTGAAAAATCATTGTATATTTATGTTTTGTTTTGATTTTCCCCCTAGAACAGGTGAGTGTATAAAGAAAGATAATTGTCTGTGGACACTGAGTAAAGGGATTAGCCAGGAAGTCATCATGAAGATCTTTCCAGTATTGGAACCAAATTAAGTCCTACAGCTGAGCATATAAGCCCTAAATCCAGAAAAGACACGTTTTATTCTTCAGGAAACATTAGGAAGCAATTAGCATTCTGCCTCTGTTTCCCTAGCTAGGTCTCAGATATAGTACAAAACAAGGAAGATAGCTTTTCCAGAAAACTGTAATTATGTAATTATGCCAGGCAATTATTGATTAGGGTCTGAAAGCTGTATACCAGACAAGGAGTAGAAACAGAAAGAAAAAGTGATGTGCCTTTCATTTGGAGACAAGAGGAGGGAGACACATTTGATCCTTATCCCTATATGAGACTTACAACCAAATTACAAGGACTAGGAACTTAAACAATGGGGAAGTCTGAAATTCTGTTGTTATGAACTTGCAGACTTTTAATTGCCTTTCTGTTCATGGGTGTGAAAGGGCAGTAGAATTCTACAGCAACTTCAACCAGAGGCAGCCTTGTAGTTGTGCAACACAGACCAGGGTTAGGATTTTTTAAAATTCAAAGAGTTTAGTAATGAAACTTCACCCCAGAACAGACTGTTTACAAGGTACTAAATATTGCAGATATCTGACATGAGCCACCTAGGAGATGGAGTCAAGATGACAGAAAATCAGAAATTTGTCTAGCTTTCTTTCACATTTCTTTACCAAGAATCTAAAATATGTACCAGATCAAATTCTAATCAGGCAATTCAAGAAGAGTCAGTTATTTTCCTGGTCCAGGATAGCTTAAGAAATGGAAATTCTACAGACAGTAGATTGGAAATACACTGAGAAGCAGCAGAGGCAGCTTTGGAAACAGTGGGTAACATTCTAATAGCCAATTTACAAAATGCATGCCATCCACATTTCTGTATATTTCCTATAAAACTCAAATAGAAAAATTAAGTTTGAAGCAGTTACAGAATGCATAAAATACTTGAGAACATTTCAGCTAAAATTGGAAGTCTGAACAAAATTCTGCACATAAGTAAAGACAGATTAAATTATTTAAAAAATAAAATTAAAATGCTACATTAATTAATTTTACTCAGTGTCATTCTAATCTTGTTATAAAAGAACTAGATTTTAGAGTTAGTAATTAAAAATAATGATGATATTTATAGAAACAGAATCAAGAATGAAAAAGGAGGAAGGCCAAATAAGAGTAAATCTCCAACTATAATGAAAAATAATTGGCACTGGGGGGCAGAGCCAAGATGGTGGAGAAGACACACATGACTTTCTAAGGTCCTTTCATACCCTCACGACCAATTATTAAATTCAGCCTCAAAAATAGTGCATGACTGGTAAAATTCATGAAGATTAGAAGTACAACAACTTACCAGCTGAAGATAATCTGGAAGATCACCAGAAAAGCTTTGTCCTGAGGAGTAGGAACAAACCAAGACAACTCTGAGATACCACTACACACCTGTCAGATTGGCTAGAATGACAGGGAAAGATAATGCAGAATATTGGAGGGGATGTGGGAAAACAGGGACACTGATGCAGTTGGTGGAATTGTGAACACATCCAGCCATTCTGGAGAGCAATTTGGAACTATGCTCAAAAAGTTATCAAACTGTGTATACCCGTTGACCCAGCAGTGTTACTTCTGGGCTTATATCCCAAAGAGATCTTAAAGAAGGGAAAGGGACCTATATGTGCAAGAATGTTTGCAGCAGCCCTCTTTGTAATGGCCAGAAACTGGAAACTAAATGGATGCCCATCAATTGGAGAATGGCTGAATAAATTGTGGTATATAAATATTATGGAATATTATTGTTCTGTAAGAAATGACCAACAGGATGATTTCAGAAAGTCCTGGGAGACTTACATGAACTGATGCCGAGGGAAACGAGCAGGGCCAGGAGATCATTATATACCTCAACAATACTATATGATGATCAATTCTGATGGACGTGACCCTCTTCAAAAATGAGATGAACCAAATCAGTTCCAATAGAGCAGTAATGAAATGAATCAGAAACACCCAGTGAAAGGGGAAAAGTTGGAACAAAAGGTTTGGCAATTGTCAATGCTGAAAAATTTCCCATGCATATAACTTGTAAATAAAAAGCTATAGTAAAAAAAAAAAAAAAAAAAAAAAAAAAAAAAAAAAAACAATTGGCACCAATATAATATGGTACAACTTAAATAGTTCTATCAGTGGGACTGATAAGGCACATAACAGTAAAAATATAATAAAATGGTTGCTCAATGTTTTCTAAACCCAAAACCTTACCTCCCAGGTTAAGAATTCACTATTTGAAAATAAAATAAACTTTGGGAAAAACTGGACCACAAACAGGCAAAAACTAAGTGTAGTCTTATATCTTATTATCCTTGAATAGATATGACTTAGATATTTTTAAATGGGAATTTTGTTTGTTTTGTTTTATTTGGCTAGGTAATTTGGGGTTAAATGACTGCACAGGGTCACATAACTAGGACTGCATATATTGTCTGAGGTCAAATTTGAACATCAGAGGTGGGGCTCTATTCACTGTGCCATCTAGCTGCCCCATAATTTATGATATTAAGGGTTTAACCATAAACCAATTAGAGAAGAAAGACATGACCTATCTAGTCTGTTTATTATGGAAGAGTTAGTGAGGAAACGAGATAGATAAACAGATAGATAGATAGAGATGATCACAGATGATAGAATGGACAACTTAGATATAAAATTGTACAAATAAAATAATAAAAGTAAAATAAATACAGATAAGTACCTGGAACTGGAACTTTGTAGCAATTTTTTCTATTAACAATTTCATCTCAAAACATAGAATGAACCCTTTCAGATTTATAAGCATAAGAACTATTGTTGTTTGTTTACTTGTTTCTTCTTCCTTCTTTGTATTTTTCCCCTCCTGATCTATTTTGTTTTGTTTTGTTTTTGCATAGCATGATAAATATGGAAATATGTTTAGAAGAATTGAACATGTTTAATCTACATTGGATTGCTTGCTGTTCTTGGTGAGAGAGGTAGAAACAATTGTGGGGGTTTTGCTGGGTTTTTTTTGCAAGGCACTTGTGGGTAAGTGACTCACCCAGGGTCACACAGATAGCAAGTGTTAAGTCTGATTCCAGGGTCAGGGCTCTAACACTGCGCCATCTAGCTACCTTCGAAGAAAAAATTGGAACACAAGGTTTTGCAAAGATTAATGTTGAAAGTTATTTTTGCATATATTTGGATAAATAAAATACTATTAAAAAAATACATGTAACTTAATACATAGTCAAAAGACATAAATAGGCACTCATTGAGAGAAGATATCCAAGCTCTTTGTAGTCATATGAAAACAGAAATGCAAACCAAAGCAACTCTGAGATTCCCTCTCATACCCATCACATTGAAAAAGTTTATAAAAAGACCTAGATAAATAATGGAAAAGATTAATGAATTGTGAGGAAAGCTGAAGATTCTTCCAAAAAATTTTCAAAAATAGTTTTGAACTATATCCAAAATGTTACTAAAATTATCATACACACACACAAAAAACCCACAAAGCTTAGCATTGTCATTACTGGCTCTCTTTTCTCAGTGAAATGAAATGGACCTTTATGAACAAAAATATTATTTATAGCATCTTTTTGTAGTTGCATATAACTAAGGAGATGCCTATTAATTGAGTAGGCTGTAAAATTACAGCATAGAGGAACAGCTAGATGGCATAATTGATAGAGCACTGGTCCTGGAGTCAGAAGAACCTGAATTCAAAATTGGACTCAGACACTTAATGTTTAGGAACTGTGTGACCCTATTCAAGTCATTTAACCCCAAATGCCTTAAGGGAAAATGTGCATATGAATCTTTTGAAATAATGTAATGATATAAGAAATAATGAAAGGGATGGTCTGAGATAAATCTGGACATTCTTACGTAAAGTGGCACAGAGAGGTGTGAACCAAATTGGGGAAACAATTTATGTATTATCAACAACTTTGCAAATACAAGTTAGAAAGATTTAAGAACTCTGATCAGTTCAAACACTAGGAAAAATAAATCCTAGCAGTGATCATGTGTGAAAAGTGTATGTCTCAATCAATACTCCAACTGGGATTTCATTTTCTCAACTATGAATATTTATTATAAGCCCTGTTCCACTCTGGGAGAAGGGTCAGAGAATGGAGAGAGACAAAATTGATTTTTATTTATTAAAAATAAAATTTAATTAAAATTTAGGAAGTGACAGCCAGTGTGTAAGGCTCAAATATACTGCCTTAAGTCAACATACTCTAGTTTCCATGTAGGATAAGTCATGTTGCTTCTCATAGAAAAGAGAATTGTCTTGACATGGTATGCAACTAGAAGGAAAACAGTCCTGACATTATCTAATTGGTAACTGAGAGAAAGTTGTTCCCTTTTGAAAATCCACTGAATTAATAAAGCATTGCTTTATTATCTCAAAGCACAAAGTCTTTAATTCTTTCCCACAGGTCCCTAAAGTCTTTGGAGGATTCCAGAGAAGCTCTGAAACCTATGTTACATGTTTCATGAAATAGTGTTTAGAGGCCCATTTTCCTACATACTCCCCCTGATGCAACCTCCAATTGAACTACCATTACCTACTCATCATTTTATTTGCTCTTCATAATAACCATTTGAGATCAGTTCAATAATTGTCATTTTACAGATGAGGAAATTGAGATTCAGAGAGGATAACTTGTTCACTTGGATTTTCACAGCTAGCAAGTGATTAAGACAGGATTGAACTCAACTCTTTCTAATTCTAAATTCATTCTATGCAGGACTCCATGCTTTATATTCTTTTTTTTTTTTTTTAGTCTTTTTAAAACAATTCTGGAAGGTAAGAAGTTCAGATACTATGATACTGATTTTACAGATAAATGAAGAAATGAAGGATTATAGATATTAAGTAAAAAGTTTAGTGAGAGATATGGGACCAGAATCTGGTCTTCTCTTTTATGTTACAGGCTTCAGGCATTAAACCCAATGCTTTGATTTCTGTTCTTCCAACAGTTTCTCTACTATCTGTATTCACTGTCTCAATAGAGTCTTTTATTCTAATTGACAGAGTATAGTCATGTGAAATGAAGCTGAATGCCATCATTAGATGAGGGTCAACTGCTCTTGGAATCCTGCTTTCATGATTTCTGTAGGGGCTTGCTATGAAAAAGCACAAGGTAGAGTAGAAAACAGCTTGGTTCTGGAATCCAAAGACCTGGATTCTACTGCCTCTGACAATGTCCACAGGTTAAGTGTGTGTGTGTGTGTGTGTGTGTGTGTGTGTGTGTGTGTTATGTGAATGAGTGTGTGTGTGTGTTTCTCTGTGTTGTATGTACGTGTGTTTCTCTATGATCTATGGTTTGATCTGGATTAGCAGGGAAGGAAAGAAGAATTTTTCTGACCTCAAAGAGAAAAAAAGCCTATGTTATACATGAGATTTGGGGGACTTTTAAAGTAAAAGAGAAAAAGAGGTACATAGTATAATGTCTTTTATATATGAAAAATAGCATGAGAGAACATATAATCAAAAATAGAAAATTATTGAAAATTTAAGATGTCTTTTTAAACTAGTTATTTACTTTGACAACTAGTCCATTCCCCTGGACACAATTTACACACACACACAACAATCTCTTAAGTGTTTTGATAGGGCAAGTCATTTCCTACTGTAGAGGAAAGTCTGTTCTACTTGAGGCTCTGAGAAAGAGGTAAATCATTCTTTCTGAAGGAAAAATAAGAGAAGGATTTCTGCACTAGAAATCTATCCACATGTGCTTCCATTCCCAGTTGAATGAATAATTATGTTAAAGCTTATGCAATAAGGGAAGATTTAGAACATGAAATTTGTGATTTATGAGATCAGTGGATCATGAAAGAGCCCCTCTACTAGGAAAAGAAAGCTTACAAGCTAAGAATTCAAGCTAAAGGCCAAAATATAGACTCAACATTGAGCAACAGTCATCAAAGCTTATAGGAAGCAATATCCAATAGAAAATGTGCTGCTACTTTTCCAGCAGATATCTTATACCAGAAAAACCAAGAGAATGAGAAGGATCCTTAGAAGATATTGGTGGATTTGAAGATTCCCTTTCTGTAATACCCTCCCATCACACAAGTTCTCTACATGTGTATCTCTCCATATGTGTTCATTGGAGATATTATATTCTATATATGGGTTGTCCCTCAAAACTGGGACTACTTTCCATCCTGATGATATGTGTTTGAGAAAAAAAGTATGACTCAGTTTTATGAAGAATGTTTTATTACCATATTCTTAATATATTTTATTAAATGCTTTTTTCTTAAAACTTTGTTCTCTAAGAAAAAGTAAAAACACTGGTGGGTGTTTGTGAGGAAAAACAAACTTAACTGATTTGAAAATCTAAAGAAAATAACCCAGAAAGCCAGTTTAACATAGCTGTGAAATAAAAAGAAAGGGTAAAAACTCTTTGAATTGAATCCCTATAGTATTAAGGCTAACAACAATTTAGCACTTAAATCACAGCCTTCACAAATCAGAAATTTATTTTGAATGAATATGTACTGTATCCTGAGGTGGTCTTATCTAATAATAAAATTGTAAACTTCCAGAATACCCAAAAAAGGTGAGAAATGTTCACACTCACAAATCCTGAAATCACAAGTTAGAAATCCATACAAAGAAGGAAGCAAATAGTTATTTTTGAAGTATTTATTGTGTGCCAAGTACTTTGATGAGTACTTTACAAATATTACAAATACTACTTCATTTGATACTCACAGAAGTCCTAGCAGCTTTTATTATTCTTATTTTATAGTGGTGGAGACTGAATCAGACAGAGATTACTGTGATTTTGCCAGGGTCACATAGCTAGTAAGTTTCTGATTTGAAATCAATTCTTCTTGCTTTCAGGCTCTGGAAAAAACTAGAGAGGAAATTTGGTGGGGATGAGAGACCACATGAAGACCATGATAAATTTCTCACTACTGCTCTAGAATAAGGAGAAGAGGCCCTCTGATTTAATGATGGTTTTGGATAGTCTACTACAGAGCACTGAGGAGAAAAAGAGAAAAAAGGAGTGGTGATTTAGAACTCTGACCCATATTTTGAATCTGTCCAGCTTGGGAGTGATGAGATTAGATTCAGGGTATCAAAATGAGATTAGGGTTCCTGGTGGTTAGGGAGTTAAATGATGAGGTTAGTGGCAGGTTTGGGGAACCAAATGAAGAGGTTTGGCTCCCCAAAAGCCCCTTAGGATTTGCACAAGATAGGGAGTTTGGGGAAACCACCTTTCTGGAGGCACAGAGGTCCTTCGTAAAGGAATTTTTGAACCCAAAAAGCTACACTGACAAAAAGAAGTTTATTATAGGGATTGGGAAGTCAGCCTTTGCTATGCATGAATAGAAAGGCTGAATTCCTTAATGAAAAGGTCTGACAGAGAAGTAAAATTTCTAGTAGAGAAATCCAGAGGGAGAGATATAAAGTTTCATTAGGGAAATAGGTGAGGATAAAGAGAAACACTGAAAAGAATATCATTCCAGTGGGCAAAATAAGCTATGCCAGGAAGAGAGATTCCTTGGCATATTAGGTTCTCTGAAAGGAGAGGGTTTAAGATTAGTTCTTTTATAACAGAAGCTTTTGGCTACAAGTAGAAGGCAGTTCTTGATAGGGCTGGATACTGCTTGAAGAATTTGTATAGAACTGAATAAGTCTCTTTAATTCAAATGGAAGCTTAATCAGTAGTGAGTATTATCAAAGTGGGTGGTGCCCATCTCTCAGGATCTTTTATAGAGGCCAGAATTCAAGGAGAATCTGTCCTTCAAGGAGTTTTAGAGAATTTGGGGGCTCCCTTCAGGAGGAGCTGCCACAGTTTCAGTTTTCCTGTTATTGCATTGGACTTCCAAGTGATTTAGATTTGAATGAGGCAGGGTTGTATAAAGTCATGCATCTCCCCTTCTTCTCCAAAGTCATAGGCAAGACATAGGTTGGAGTGACCAGCAATGACCCTAAATGCAGTGGAACACCTTGGCCTTTTTAAAATAGATCTTTCCCAGGAGTCAGTTTGTCTGAGACAACATCCATTCCTGACTGAATCAATATGATATGAAAATGAAAAAAAAGCTAATACTATATTATACTTCTAAGGAAGATATATACAAGACAAGATTATGCAAACACTGGATAAGGAAGAGCATGGAAATAGGGGGATGAAATAGGAGAATGGGTTTTTTCCTAGGTTCAAAATACATGTTCAAGTTCATGGAGAATGTGAAGAATAAAAATGTAAATGATTGGAACTTCTGATTCTAATAGTATTCAAATGCCTTGGGGAATTTAACATCTGAAGTATATCCCTCTCAGATGATTACATATGGAAATAAGAAATGACAATGATTATTTGTCTAACTTGTACAGAGAAGCTCAAAGATTGGGAAATAACTTAGACATATTGGTATTTGGGAGGTTAGAAATACATATCAAAAAAGATATTTAAAAGAATTGAGTTACACAGACATGACATTAAGGATAAAATGACTTAAATGTTTTTTGTCCTTACCTTCCTTGATCCATTTTCATGGCAAGAGCAAGAGGAAGGAATTAAGAAAGCGAGACAGTGAAAGAGAGGGAGGGAGGTTGAAAATAAAAAGAAAGATGCAGAAAGAGATAGAAAAGTAAGGTAGAGCCGACTTTTTTGTGAGGAAGAGATAACACCTCAACTGAGAATTACAATTAATTTGTAGTAAATGGTAGCAGTAAAAATATACCAGTAATCAGAAAATTATAAAAGAAATATTATTAATTAACCAGTATAAAGAAAAAGAGATATAATTCTGACAAGGCACATACCAAATAAAAATTTTGCTAATGTTACTAGAAGACATTGGAGATATCACAGTATTCACAAGTTGAAGCTCCAAACATATACTCTTGCCATATAGTTTTCTTACATGTGTCATATATATGTATATATTTCCCTATATATTCACTCTTCCTGAGTGATTATTTCTGTGAGAGCTATTCCTTAGGTTTATAGATCTGGATTGTTCTACTGTTACTTTTCTTACTCTGCCATTTCATTAAATGACTTTGCTTTGTCCTAATTGTGTCTTCTTGCTATCTAATCAGTAAGGATCCATTCGATATAATATTGAAAGACTGCAGACTCAGAATATCTTGAATCTAAGGGAGATCAAGATCTTCATAATGACTAAACAAATTTTATTATGAAATAAACTCTAATTGGAATTATTTTGTGATATATTTTTATATACTACTCTTCAATACTTGTGCTTCTTGATGACATGAAAATATCAGAACCTCAAAGATTCTATAAACAAATACAAGAAGGCAGGCTTTTTCAATCTGTAAAATCTTACAGCACAGGGCCACTCCCCATCTACATGTCTATTATCCAAAAATCTACCTATAATGTTTATTACCGGAAGTCTGGGCTCAGCCATTGCTCTTCCCCCTTGCACAATTCATATAGACTGAAAAAGCATACTTGGGGTGAAATCTGCATCAGATGAGAAATATTTGCATTGATAAAATCATGGATTTGTATGGCATTGACTATTTTAAATATTTTTAAATCTTTAAATTTTAAATATTTTAAAATACTTTTGATCAAGTATTAGTTTAACTTCTAATTTCTCATTCATAACTTAGTTTGTAATATTCAGAAAACCTGAGAGTAATAAACAATATTTAATTTACAAATTTGTCTGTAATTCTGCCTTTTAACTAGGTTAAATGTGACTTTTGTCCCCTAGCACTGAGCATTTTAATCTTGATAAATTGTTTGACAGGCTATTTAGCTTTTCTATGTCCCTATCTTGGGAACCTTATGAGTATTACAAATTTGGGGTTCAGTTCAATTATTTGGGATGATTTATTTGAATTCAAAGAAAAGTTCACCATGAAAAAAAAAAAAAACAACACAAAAAGCCAAATCCATCAAATCCATTAATTATGCCTAATTCTGCATTTGTATCCTATGATGTCAAAGAAAAACCACTATATAGCAAAGCCATTACCTCTTTTTATAACAAACTGACTAAAATAAGTGAACCTACAGTTCAGGCCCTTATTACATTGTTGTCTAGATTCCTGAAATAGCTTCCTGTTCATCTCCCCATAGTCTCTTCCCTCTCCAATCCAACTGTCCCAAGGATGCAAAAGCAGTTTTCCAAAAGCTCAGATATGTCTAAGTTAACTGTATATTTCGTGGACTCCACAATCTTTATTTTCTCTGCAAATAAATACAAGGGGTTTTGAATCCCTTCAAAATCTACCCTTCAAAATTAATTAAATATTATGTGTTTTCCTTCAGTTTATGGTACAACAGATTGGTCTTGGTATTCTTCACATGTGACACTTCATATGCCATCTCTGCCTTTGTTCTTATTGTCCCTCATGCCTATGTTGTACTCCATCTTCATCCTAGGAATTCCCATTTCTTTCAATGTTCAGCTTTTCTACACAACCGATTTTACCAGATTTCTATTTCTGTTCACCAACCAAATGACTTGACACTTATTTTGTATGGTGCATGCATTTACACATGTACTGTTATCTCTTTTAATTGACCCTAACACCCTTAAAGTTTGGTACTGTTCATTGTTGTCTCTGTAACCCCCATACCTCGACAAGTACATAGTACATAACAGGTGTTTAAGAAATATTGACTGATTGATTGACTCATTGACTGGCTGATTGGCTGCTATAAAAAGCTTGGCTAATATTTTTCATTAACTATAAGAATTTTAGAGCAGGAACAGAATTCGTAAATATGGCAGTTTCTTTTCATTCTACTCTCTGAGGATAGGTCTCTTATATTTTAGACTTTCCCTCTTCCTTCTCCAAGGGTCTGGTAAATATTTAATTAACAAATGCATAGTGTATCATATTGGCATTTTTATAATGTAGCTTATATGTTCTATTCACTCATATATAAGTACATATACCTCTACACAGACACAAACTGAGTTTTTAATTTCATCTTCAAAGGAAGTTCAAGTCTAAAATTTTAACATGTTCCCTTCCTAACTTTTCCAGTTTCATACATTTTTCAAACACACACACACACACACACACACACACATACACACACGCATATCCCAGACATCTATATATCTATATGTCTATCTATCTATATTTATCTATCTGTATACACACACATACACACACACACACACACACACACACATATCCCAGACATCTATATGTCTATCTATCTATATTTATCTATCTGTATACACACACATACACACACACACACACACACACACACATATCCCAGACATCTATATATCTATATGTCTATCTATAGCTTATCTATCTGTATACACACACACACACACACACACACACACACGTGTATAATGTGTAAATGTTTTTACATTTATAATTTACATTTTTGTAGAAATTGTACAATTTACAAATGTAAACAGTTACAATGTAAATATATACATATATAATTTGTATGTATATTTTTATGTGTGTATTTATTCTGAAAGATATTTCTGAACTGGATTGGTTTCACATTAGGCAACCTGGTGGATTGCTATTACAAGAACTGAACATATTGGTGCCAGACAGCACAGATATCCCAGAGGCTTTAACCTTATTGTAGTTAGAAACTCTTTAACTCAAGTGATCCATCATATTCAGCTTCCCCAGAAGCAGGGACCACAGCCATGTGGCACCAAAACTCTCTACCGAGGAAACCCCATTTATTGGGACTGTGTTGTATCTTCTATGTCATTGTACTACCAGAAAAATATCTGTTGAACTGACAAGTACAGCAGCCTTATATATTCAAATAATTTTTTTTCTTTTTTTTTTTTTTAATTTCTCCCTTCTCTGTGTTACCAAATCTACCCTGGCCTTAAAGTGCAGACTTCTTTCTGACTCAGAGGATTTATAATACATGGGACCCAGAGGCCTTGCTATAGCTATACCTAAGTTATTAGAGTAGATTTTTAAAAAGTTGCTTTTTCTGTGTATAAAATTAGCTAGATCTCCAAGTTAATTTAATTCAGAGCCTCATATGTTATATGTGTGTGCATATGCAATATACATGTATGCTTTCACAAATATATACATATGTCTAAATGCACATACATGGATACATACACACATATTCATGTCATATTACATATACACATATGTATGGGAACGTGCATTTAAATGTATATGCTCCATGAATAATGCATTGCTACTTTCCAAATCTGATGACATTATCCAGATAAACCAATGCTATTCATGTCATCAAAAAGTTTTTCCTTGTTTTTATAATATAAATATAAATAAATAAACACACACACACACATACATATGGTGCAGTTGATATAATGCTGGGCTTAGAATTCAGAAAGATTCAACCTTGTGAGTGTAAAATTGGCCTCAAACACATAATGGCAAGTCACCTAACCCTGTTTGTTTTAGTTTCCTTATCTGCAAAATGAACTGAAGATGGAAATGGAAAGCCACTCCTATATTTTTTTGCTAAGAAAAGCCCAAATAGGATCACAAAGTGTCAGACATAACTGGAAAGTGACTAAACAACAAATATACTTTTACAAGCATATATGTATTATGTGCATTTCTGGTGCTTCATAAATGCTTAATGACTATTTAAATTCTTAGTATTATTGACAATTCTCTTGGAGCTAGAAGAGGCAGAGAAGATGCTGATACATAGTTTTTGAGGGTGTTTCTTCCTTGGGCAATTTCCATTATGAGTGAAGTCAGAAGTTCAGTCTCAATTATTATCTATGTGTAGACAGAAAGACAGAGATAGAGAAAGGAAAAGAAGAAGGAGTGGGGAAATTATTTTGATAGTGGGAAAACACAAAAAGAAAAAAAAACACATTTTATTTTCCATAACTTTCCTGAAAATGCTTGTAAACATATTTGGTGATTCATTGAAGCTTAGGAATTTGTTGATCATTAGTCCTTACTCCTCTAAGTCAAGCTGCTATAGTTATGTATACATGTTTGAGAAATCTGTGTAAGCAGGGTTAAATGAAGTAGACAGTTGTGCCCTCTTCTAATTCCACTGAGAGATCAGGTCTAGTAGTTCACTACCCCCCTATGGTTTGCATTACTCTTTTATGTGTTATTGTTTTTATGGAGTGCTAAATGGCTTAATTAAATTTTACTGGTTTATTCTGCTTGCTCACTCATATCCTACTTAATCCAGTCTTGCAACATTTTCTTCACTACAGTGAACATATTAAATCTTAGTTTGTACTTTTTTGAAGTGCATTTAGGTTGTAGAGATGTAGGATGTGGCTTAATGGGCTGTTTGTTGAAAAATATGTCTACTGTAAGTATTCAAGTAATCAACAAAATGAAAATGTCACTCTTAACTAAGCTTTTGGAGAAGCAAAGACAAGATTAAGTGACGGCTTTTATTAAGTACTATTATGTCATTTTGCAGGTTGGTTTCAGTTTTTATATTTAAAAAATACCAATTACTGAAAGTATGTGTTTTGTAGAGAAATATTTCTGCTCTATTCCCCTTAGGTAGGGATTAAAAAAGATAAACTATCTTTTCATTATACTTCTATTGTTATCTTCCTGGAACTGATAATTAAGAGATATCAAAAAGGATCTTACAGTATTTTCAATTGGTAGATTAAAAAAATTCTTATTCAATGCTCTTTATGCATTCTTTCTTCTATCTTGGGGGGAAAACAAAATCAGAAACTTTCTGTCATATTTGCCTATAAGCTTATTTAAATATATATATGTATATATATAATATGTTATATATAATAGAATGCATCTTTATTATTGATAACAGTTTTCTAAATCAATGTTCCTTTTAAAAAAGATTTTATATGATATAACTGGCAACGATAAGTTTAAACTTCCACACAGCTACCAAAACCATATTCCCAAAGTATAGGTCTGGCTGTGTCAGTTCTTTGCTCAAAAAGCTCCCCTGAGCCTCTAGGATCAAATAAAAATTATTATTTTTGTCATGTAACGTCTGTCTCCAGAATGCCTTTCAGAATCACCATATATTAACTCAATTTATACATCCAAAGATCCTTTGAGATCCAGACAAAATGGTCTACTTACTATTTCTCACACATCTACTATCTCCAGGAATTGTGCTAGATGACAAAGAGACAGATGCAAAGAATTAACTCTTCTCTATTCTAAATGAATTTGCATTTTAATGAGTGAGGAAGGAATGAACAAGAAGTATATAGTAAATGGAGAGAGAAATAGGAACAAGTCAAAAGAGTTAAATGGAAACTAATCTGCAAGGGAGTCCCCAAACACTTGGTAGATCAGGAAAGACTTCATAAAATGATGCTTGAACTGTATTTTGAAGAAGGCCGGTTCTGTTACATGAAGCTTAACATAGATTGTTTTCTAGGGATGTGGAATAATTCATGCTGATATGTAGAGATGGAAATGTAATATCATGTGTGAGAAATAGAAACAATTCAAGTTTCATTGGATTTCAGAGTGTAGGAAGCAGACTGATAGACAATGAGACTGGCAATATAGGTTGAGACCAAGGCAAATGATTCTATAAGGTAATCAGATATCCTGTTTTATATTGGTAAGAATCTATTATTGACTTAATAAATAGAGAGTTCCTGGGGGGAAAAAACTAATCAGAGCAATTTATGTTGTATTTTAAAGGCAATAAGTAGTCTCTGGATTTAACTGAGTAGATAAACAACATGGCAAGTTCTACACTAAAGGACAATCTAGTTGGCAACAATGTTTAGGACTAACTGTCTTAGGGAGAGACAAGGAGGTGCAGTCTATTAGAAGGCCATTGCAAAAATATAAGTGAAAGATGTTAACGACCAGAGTTGAAGTTGTTGTCTCGTCATAGAAAGGTTTGGTGTAAGAAATTTTAGTATTGGTAAAAATGAAAAGAAGTGACAACTGACTGAAATATGTGGAGGGAAAGAGAGTAAGGGATTTAGCATAGTACTAAAATTGAGTCTGGAAAATTTAGAAAATGTCAGTACTTTTGATTAAAATTAGACAATTTGGAAGAAGAGTAATTTTTTGAAGGAAAGGTAATTAATTGACTTGAAACTAAGATTTTGACCTGAATAAGAAGCAACCTGTCAGAATCCTAGATTTCTATTTTAGAAAGACCCTAAAGTACACAATAGACTTCAAGAAAACTAATGAGAAAATTCTTCCACTTTTAAAACCATAAGATTAGGCAGAAACCTTAGAACAATGGGAAAATGGGACACCAACAAAACCATGAAGCTTGCAGAATGTCAACAGACACATGCAGCCTTCAAATTCTATGATAAGGCAGCAAAAGCAGAGAGCTCCCCAAAATAGTCCCAGGATAGTCAGAAGGCTCTAGAAATGGGACATTAGTAGTGCTGGAGCTTGTCAATAATCAGTAGCCAGTGCAGTGCCTCAGGATTCAGCTCAGAGATTCTGAGTTCACTAACACTCTTTGGAGAAGTCAGAAAGGGTCCTTAAGATACATTCTTCTGAAATAGAAATATTCACTGGATAAGGAGGTAGTCAGGGAGTGGGGGGATGACTAACCCCAGGTGATAGAGTTAAGAACAGACAGGTAACATAGAACAAGATCAAGTACAGCTTGAGTCCAGGCAAAAATGAAGAAAGAGAAGAAAATCTAAGCCACAAAACCCTTACAAAACCTCAGGTCTGTGATTATAGCTGGAAAGATGACCAAATCAAAAATAAATAAATAAATAAATAAATAAATGGACTAGCTTCAATGCTTGATAAAGACTTTGAGATTTCATAGTCACAAGAACTCAAAGAAAAAAGAAATACACTTTCCACAAAAATTAAATTAAAATGAGATTTAAAAAATAAAATCTCTGCAGGAAAGAATAAGAGAATAAATATTTTGGAAGATTAAATAGTAAATCTTGTCCAAGTAACAAGTTCCTTGAAGGCAAGAATAGTCTGAAAATATACTGAAAAGTCCTTGAAACAGCAAGAAATATTACTACAAAATTTTTATAAAACCTAAAAAAGGTACTGACTATCAATACAGATCAAAGAGAGAAAACTAATCATTGAATTCCATTTTTAAAAACTCAGTATTATTTCAAGAAATAACAAATGAAACTTTTCAAACTATTCCAGAAATTATTCCAGAAACAGAGAACAGGATGAAAATGAAAAAAAAAAAAATCCTCCATTCACCTCTTGAAAGAAATTCCAAAAGGGAATAACTAAATGGCCCAAAGGAAGATTTCTCACATCAAGTAAAGAATACTTCTATCTATGGAAAGAAGGAACCATAGTCAAACCACAAATAACCTGGCAACTTCTAACATGACCTAGATGAAATATTGGAATATAATGCTCCGAAAGACAAAAGTACAGAGGTTTATAATCAAGAATAATTTGAGTAAAATTGTGTGGGAGAAGGGAAATAGATACTTAATGGAATAAAGCACTTGCAAATATTTCTGATTAAAAGACCAGAATTAAACACAAGAAGCTAGAGAAAACATGGAATTTGAGAAATTGTGAGGACATGCATACATGATGATGTAATATTAGCATTCTAATGGGAGAGGGAACAATTGTCTTGTCATAATTTTAATATTCTAGATGCATAACGTGAGTTTACATGAGAAAAAAAAAACACAAGTTTATTTGTTGGTGGTGGTGGTGGTTTTTTGGGGGAGGGGTTATATCGGTTTTTTTCTGAGAGTGAGAAGAGTTGAAATAAAGAGGAATATAAAAATGAGTTAGAATTTGCTATTTTTTATGTTAAGATTCATAAGAAAAAAACAGAAATTTGCAAGAAGTGACAGAAAAGTGGAAATCATTTTAACTGTGCTTATTTCAAATGTACAAAGGAAGAGTGAATAAAAACATACATGTACACAAAAAATTTGAAACAGAAATATGTAAAACAATACCCTGGAAAGTGGGGATAAGGGAGAGAGAGTTTAGAGGGAAAAAATAATGGTAAAAATAATAGCATCAAGCAAAATAGTCATTCTGATCCTGAAGTGGAAAAAAAAAAGAGGGTGAAAGACAAGCAAAGAATTAAGGTAATACCATGGCTCACATATTAAACTATTAGAAAATGATTGAACAAATTACAACATATAGCTATAATAGATATTATTGAGCCATAAGAAATGATGAAAGTGATTATTTGAGACAACACTAGAAAGTTTGAACGGATGAAGAATCAAATGAGCATAACTTGAACAATTTATAGAAAGATATCAACATTTCATAGAAAAACAACTTTGAACTCCAGTTAATGGGATGGCCAATCTTGTGTCCTGAAGACCTATGATGAAGCACTTTCTCCACTTCCTGACAAAGAAATTATAAAGAATTCTGGATGTGGCCACTATATTGATTCATTTTGCTTGAGATGCCTAGTGAATTTCAATTCTTGTGCTATATACTCAACTTCTTAAATTGAAGTTTGCAACAGCATATGGGATCTTGTAAATAAATGTGGGAGTTGCAAAATTATGATTCATTATCAGTAAATATTTGATATGTATACCTATTTTATATACCTCTTTATCTATAGTAACAAAAATTTCTCAGGTGAAAAGGGGTTGCAAGTGGAAAATTTTTTAAGAAGCCCTGCTATAATTCAATTTATTATAGTGTTATTTTTTTAAGTAAGCACTATGGAATGGAATTCACAGTTTTATAGAGAATCACTTTTTATTCTGTTTATAGAAATCCTCTTATTTTCACAAAACAGTATTCTATGACAGAAAATGAGTTTTGTTCTGAACATGCTGAGCATGTGATATCCCTGGGCTATCCAATTTGAAGCATCTAATAGATGGTGATATAACATTAAAGCATGGCGTAAAAACTGAACATAATTTAGGTGGCACAGTGGGTGGGCACCTAGGGGACATAGTAGTTTGAGTGCAGTCAATTCCTGTATTTTAATCTGATTACAGACATTTACTGGCTGTGTGATCCTAGGCAAGTCACAGAACTACATTGACTCACTTCTTCACCCATAAAATGAGCTGGGAAAGAAAATGGCAAATCATTCCAGCATTTGTTTTAGATAGTTATAGAGATAAATAGATGTTGTTAAGTCATTTAGTCATGTTTGATTTCTCATGACCCATTTGGAGTTTTCTTGACAAAGATTATGGAGTGGTCTACTATTTATTTCTCCAGTTCATTTTACAGATGAAGAGGCTGAGGAAAATAAAATTAAGTGACTTGCCCAGAGTTATACATCTAATAAGGGTCTGAGACTGAATTTAAACTCAGGGAAGTATTTTCCTAACTCTAGGCTCAGGGCTCAATCCATTGTACCACCTAGCTGTATATGCATTTATGTATATGTATTTACATATATGTATCAGGATATGTGCATGTATATGTGGGTGAATTTATGTTCCTAAATATGTGTATTTGTCTTGATAAGGCTGTCAGTAAAGAAAATGTGCAGAATTAGAGAAACAGAGTCTATGTATATTGTTTTCCTCAGATAGAATTTAAATTCCTTAAGGGCTGGGGTTATTTTGTTTTTGTAATTTTATTCCCACTTCCTAATAGGCACAGAGTAAGTGCTAATAAATATTTATTCATTGATTGATACAAGATACATGATATTTAAACTAAAAGTAGATACGTAACCTTATCTTAATAAAGGACTAATATTTTTATTAAATATTTTAGAGCATTAACTAGCATTTTTTTGTTGTTGTTTCTGTCCTCAAGGATACCAAACTGTATCCAGGGAAACAATAAAACCAGCTATTTTGATGAGACATCCACATAAGCCACTGATGGGAGAGATTTGGGAAAAATGTTGCTGGGGCAAGGTGGGGGTTGAGTTAGCCTGAGCAAAATTTTTGCTGAAATACAGACAGAAAATGAAGAAACAAACTATCTACTAGCTAAATATTATAATTTATTATTCTTACTGTTAACTTTCATTTCTTCCCTGCTTTTATAAAAGCCCTGCAAATGCTTTCTTTTTAAATTTAAATTTGAGTCTCAGAGCAAAACTCAACTGAATTTGTTTATTTCTTCAATATACAATATTTTGTATATTGTATATTTTGGGGGCAGGTAGATGGCATAGTAATTAGACATCAGCCTTGAAAACAGGAGTACCTGAGTTCAAATCTGGTCTCAGATACTCAACACTTCCTACCTGTGTGACTCTAGGCAAGTCATTTAACCCCAATTGCCTCAGGGAAAAAAATACACACACACACACACACACACACAAACACAAACACACACACACAAACTTTTAAATGTTGTAATTCTTCAGGGGATGTGTATTTATTTTCATTTTATCCCAGTTTAAAAAGCAAAACCACACTATATTTGTACTTTGATTAGAAATTCAATTCCCACCTCGCCTGAATCTAAGAAGAAAATCTCTGGAAATCTTTTATTAGAAAGATATTTTTTTTTGGTAGATACATTCAAAATGTAAAGTAATGTAGTTCCTGCTCTTTGTAGATACATTAAACGTCTTAAGATATCATTTAGTATACTTTAAACTTTATCATTTAAAAAAATTATTATTTTCCTTTTTTAAATTTGTAGGTTTTTTAAATGAAAGATTTTCTGTTTACAAGATAATCGTAGGTAAAAGAAATGGTTTCAAATATACTAACATCAAAGTGTTCAAGGAATGTTTAGTAATAATTGAGGGACAGGCTGGAATTTTAGGCATGTTGCTCAATGACAAGAACATTATGTATTCTTCTATGTAACAAAGATTAGCAGAGAGGCTGTGACAAGGCATGGAAAGATAACAGTATTTCAATAATAATATACTAGAAATAAAACTCTTGAGCTTGAGGGAGATTTTTAGTAGCAGTGGATTATTATTATCATATTTATGCAATATATGTATATATACATATAATACAGAAAGACTTTTGTGACCTTTGCTAATCTTTATTGTAACAAAAATATTGATAAATTATTGGAATGGAATAAAAATAGTTTTCTTCCTTTATTAATGGATTGTGTTAAGGTTTCAAAGAGTAGATCTATGAGTGAAATCAAGGTTAATCATGCAAAACGTCAAACAAAATTAATGATATAATGAGAATGCTATAAGCAGTACATTAATTGTATCTTTTTTATTTAAATTCATTAATTGAATGGGAGAAAAAAAGAAAGTAAGACAAATGGAAAACTAATATGTTTTAAAAGAAAGCACAAAAGAAAGGAGAAATAAGAATAAAAAAGGATTACAGATTACATGACTTTTTGTTCCAGTCTTCAGTTGGTGGTCTCAGAATAAATTTTATATAATGAGTCTCTTCATGGTTGTCCCATAATGTTGAAAATGATGCCTTTGGCAAGCAATATATAACAGTCAAAATTTTTTTTTCTGGAAATTATTTTTGTGCTATTTAAGGATTATTTTCTTTGCAATTAGCAAATTCATTTTGAATCATTTTTTTTTCTTTCTAAGATCAAAGCATACATTCAGAAGATCATAACAAAGTCAAATCTCCCATATTCAAAACCTCCAAGAATTGAGCTCAGACCCTAGAAGAGCTCAAAAGAGGCTTTGAAAATTAAGTAAGAGAGATAGAGGAAAAATTAGGGAAAAAATTGAGAAAAGTAATGAGAAGAAGAACACTTTAAAAACAAAATTGTTCAATTTGGAAAGGAGGTATGAAAAGCTCACTGAAGAAAATAATAGCTTAAAAATTAGAATTGAGCAAATGGAAGCTAATGTTTTTATGAAAAATTAATATTTATTAAACAAAACCAAAAAATAAAAAGAAATAGGAAAATATGTGAAATAACTCATTGGGGAAACAACTTATTATGGGCCAGAACTCTGAACAAAGGATACTTTACAAGGCACTAAGTCAGTGGAATTGATAGAGACAATAGTTATCTAATTTAGCATGGTTCGGTATGATTGATTTAATCCTACAAGGAGATGTTATGGGCCAGAACTTGAAATAAGGTACTAAGTGGAATTGAGGAGACAGTGGTTAAATCTAGTTTACCACTGATTTAATCCTACAACAAATAATGGTTTCCTAGTGATATAATGATTAGTATATATTCCGTGTAGAGCAAATAAGCAAGAAGCTCTCAGGGCCAAAAAGGACAAGTTCACTAGAAGCTCTCAGAGGCTGAGACAGATTCATTCCATTGTCCAACTTTGTGGTGGCTGCAGGCTGAAGCACAAACCTTTGCAGTTGGGGAGATTCAGAAGCCAGGGAAGTCAGGAGGGAGCTCAAGCCCATGGAACCAAGGAGAAAGATAGGAGTCTAAGAAAACTAGCTAAGCCCCAAGTGAAGGAGATAAGACTTTGAAGGAGACAATAAAGGATTATGGACTTTAACTCCTGGTGCCCTTGTGGTGATTATTGAACTGAAACTAAGGCTACTCCCAGAGACCCCAGGAAAACCTCAACAGAGAACATTAATTTTAGAGAGGATATTACACAACTGACCTGGAAAATAGATCCAGGAGAGATAATTTAAAAATTATTGATCTACCTGAAAGTCATGATCAAAAAAAGAGCTTAGACATCATCTTTCAAGAAATTGCCCTAGAAAACTGTCCTGATATTCTAGAACCAGAAGTGTAAAAAAAAGAAATTAAAAGAATCCACCAATCCTTTCTAAAAAAGATGACTAAATATAAAAATTCTCAGGGATATTATAGTCAAATTCTGGAATTCCCAAGTCAAGGAGAAAATATTGCAAGCATCCAGAAAGAAACAATTCAAGTATAATGCCTCCACAGACAGAATAACGCAAGATTTAGCAATTTCTACATTAAAGAACCTGAGGGCTTAGAATACAGTATGTCAGAGAGCAATGGAGCTAGGATTGCAAACAAGAATCACTCACCTAGCAAAACTGCTATAATCTTTCTAAAGTAAAAGGTAGTCATTCAATGAAATTAAGGACTTTCAAACATTTATAATGAAAAGACCAGAAGTGAATGGAAAATTTGATTTTCAAATACAAGTTTCTGGAGAATCATAAAGAGGTAATCAGAAAAGTGTAGTTATAAAGTACTTAATAAGGTTTATCTGTTTACATTCCTACATAGGAGGATGATACTTGTCACTCAATGGAACATTCTCATTATTATGGTAGTTAGAAGGAGTATATATAGACAGATGTGAATTGAATATAAAGAGATAAGTTTTTTTTAATAAAGCTTTTTATTTTCAAACCATATGCCCAGATAATTTGACATCATTGATATTCACATAGTTTTGTATTTCAGATTTTCTCTTCCTTCCCCCTACCCCCTCTTCTAAATCACAAACAATTCAATATAGATTAAACATGTTGAAATATACATTAAATCCAATATGTATAAATATATTTTATAAAATTCTCTTGCTTCATAAGAGAAATCAGATTGAAAAAAGAAAGTAAATCAACAAGAAAAGAAAATACAAGCAAACAACAAAAAGAGTGAGAATGTTACGTTATGATCCACACTCAATTCCCAGTCCTTTCTCTGGGTATAGATGGTTCTCTTCATCAGAAGATCATTGGAACTGGCATCAGTCATCTCATAGTTGAATATATCCACGCCCATCAGAATTGAGCTTTGTATAATATTGATGTTGTCATGTATAATGGTCTCCTGGTTCTACTCATTTCACTTAGCATCACTTTACTTCATGTTAGTCTCTCCAAGCCTCTCTAAAATCATCCTCTTGATTATTTCTTGTAGAACAATAATATTTGATAACATTCATTTACCATAACTTATTCAGCCATTCTGCAACTAATGGGTATCCACTCAGTTTCCAGTGTCTTGCCACTTCAAAAAGGGCTGCCACAAACATTTTTGCACAAAAGGGTCCCTTTCCTTCCTTTAAGTCTTTTTGGGATATAGTCCCAGTGGAAACACTGCTGGGTCAGAGAGTATGATAATTTTTGGAACATAGTTCCAAATTGCTCTCCAGAATGTCTGGATCCATTCACAATTCCACCAACAATGTGTATGTGTCCTAGTTTTCCCACATCCTCTCCAACATTCATCTTTGTCTTTTCCTGTTTTCTTAGCTAATCTGAGAGATGTGTAGTGGCATCCCAGAGTTGTCTTGATCTGTATTTCTCTAATTAATAGTGATTTAGAGCACCTTCTCACATGATTAGAAAGTTTTAATTTCTTCATCTGAAAATTGTCTGTTCATATCCTTTAATATGAACATTTATCATTTGGAGAATGGCTTGGATTCTTATAAATTTGATTTAATTCCCCATATAATTTAGAAATGAGACCTTTATCAGAACCCTTAAATGTAAAAATGATTTCCCAATTTATTGATTCCTTTCTGATCTTGTAAGCATTAGTTTTGTTTGTACAAAAATTTTTTAACTTAATATAATCAAAATTATCTATCTGGTGTTTAGTTATGACTTCCAGTTTTTCTTTGGACAGAAATTCCTTCCTTCTCCACAGGTCTGAGAGATAAACTATCCTGTGTTCTTCTAATTTGCTTATAATCTCATTCTTTATATCTAAATCATGAACCCATTTAGATCTTATTTTGGTATGTGGTGTTAGATGTGTGTTGAGCTTAATTTCTGCCATACTAATTTCCAATTTTCAGAGCAGTTTTTGTCAAATAGTGAATTCTTATCCCAAAAGCTAAGGTCCTTGGGTTTGTCAAATACTAGATTCTTATAGTGATTGACTATTTTGTTCTGTGGACCTAACCTTTTCCACTGATCAATTTTTCTATTTCTTAGGTAATACCAAATGATTTTGATGACCGCTGTTTTATAATATAGTTTTAGGTCTGGCACAGGTAGGCCACCTTCATTAGTATTTTTTTCATTATTTCCCTTGAAATTCTTGACTTTTATCTTTAGATGAACTTTGTTACTTTTTTCTAGAGCTGTAAAATAATTTCTTGGGAGTTTGACTGGTACTTAAATAAGTAGATTAATTTAGATAATATTGCCATTTTTATTATATTTTCTCAGCCTACCCATGAGCACTTGACATTTTTTTGAGCTGGTTATGTCTGACTTTGTTTGTGTGGAAAGTGTTTTGTCCATATACTTCCTGACTTATCCTTGGCTGATAGATTATCAAATATTTTATATTATCGACAGTTATTTTGAATGACATTTCTTTTTGTATCTGTTGCTGCTGGACTTGGTTGATAATATATAAAAATACTGATGATTTATGTGGATTGTTTTTGTATCCTGAAACTTTGCTAAAGTTTTGAATTGTTTCTAGTAGTTTTTTTTTAGTTGATTCTCTAGGATTCCCTAAGCATATCATCATGTCATCTGGAAAGAATAATAATTTGGTTTCCTCATAACCTACCCTAATTCCTTTAATCTCTCTTTCTTCTCTTATTGCCAAAGCTAACATTTCTAATACAATATTGAGTAGTGATGGTGATAGTAGGCAGCCTTGTTTCACTCCTGATCTTATTGGGAATGATTCTACTTTGTCTTCATTACATATGATGCTTGTTAATGGTTTTAATAGATGCTACTAATCATTTTAAGGAAAAGTCCATTTATTCCTATATTCTCTAGTGTTTTTCATAGGAGTGGGTGTTGGAATTTACCAAATGCTTTTTCTGCATCTATTGAGATAATCATATGATTTTTGTTATTTTGGTTACTGATATAGTTGATTTTGTTAATAGTTTTCCTAATATTGACCCAGCCCTGTATTTCTAGTATAAATCTTACTTGGTCATAGTGTATTATCCTAGGGATGACTTTCTGCAATCTCTTTGCTAACATTTTATTTAAGATTTT
This sequence comes from Antechinus flavipes, assembly GCF_016432865.1. Classification (NCBI taxonomy): domain Eukaryota; kingdom Metazoa; phylum Chordata; class Mammalia; order Dasyuromorphia; family Dasyuridae; genus Antechinus; species Antechinus flavipes. The sequence continues at coordinate 148,177,960 of NC_067403.1, forward strand.
TGCATCACTATTCATTGGGGAAATTGGTCTACAATTTTCTTTGTTATCACCCTACCTGGTTTAGTTATCACCACCATAACTGTGTCATAAAAGGAACTTGATAAGACTCTTTCTTTCCCTATTTTTTTCAAATACTTTATATATTATTGGAATTAATTATTCTTTGAATGCTTGGTAGAATTCATATGTAAATCCATCTGACCCTGGAGATTTTTATTTAGGAAACTGGTTAATAAGTTTTGGGTTTTTTGTTTTTATTTTTATTTTTTGCAACTTTGTAAGATGTAATTTCCCTCATTTTACCTCTTTTTCCTCTTTTTCCAGTATGATTCCCTTTCCACCTCTAGTTTCTTTTTTATATTGTTATAATAAAATCAAATTATACCCACATTCTCTACATATACCCATAAGAGAAATATAGTTCTCAAGAGTTCTTTTCTTTTACCTTCTTTATGATTCTCTTGAGTTCTGTGCTTGGAAATCAAATTTTTTGTTCAGTTCTGGTCTTTTCATTAGAAATAGGTAAAATTCACCTATATCATTGAATGTCCATCTTCTTTCCTGAAAGATAATGCTCATTTTAGCTGGATAGCTTATTGGATATCTCAGTTCCTTTGCTTTCAGAATATCACATTCCAGGCCCTTCAATCCTTTGAGGTGGAAGCTGATAGGTCCTAGATAATCTTAACTGTGGTTCCTCAGTATTTGAATTGTTTCTTTCTGGCTGCTTGCAATATCTTTTCCTTGGTGAGATAGTCCTGAAATTTAGCCACAATATTCTTTGGGGATCTAAATTTGGGGGTCTCTTCAGGAAGTGATCAGTGAATTCTTTTGATGGCTATTTTGTCTTCTGATTTTAAAATATCAGGACAGGTATTTTGTAAGATAATGTCTAGGTTCTTTTTTTTTTTTCATCATGGCTTTCAGGAAGTCCAATAATCCTTAGACTGCCTCTCCTAGATCTACTTTCCAGGTCAGTTGTTTTTCCTAGGAAATGTTTATATTTTCTTCTGTTTTTATTTGCCTGATTCTTGAAGTCTTATTGAGTCATTCATTTCCATTTGTTCAATTCTAATTTTAAGTGTATTCTTTCCTCCAGTTATCTTTTTTACCTTGTTTTGCAATTGACCAATTGAATTTTTTGTTCATTGCATTCTTTTTCCATTTCACAAATTTTATTTTTCAGTAAATTAGTGTCTTTTTCATATCTCTTTTGTAGGACATTATACACTTTTTCCATTCCTCCTTGCAATGATCCTATTTCATTTCCTCATTTTTTTTCTAAGTCTCTTTTAAGATTCTTTATGCAATCTTCCAAGTAAGCCTTGTGAAATGGGGATCAGCTCATGTTTCCCTTTGGAGCTTCATCTGGAGTTGCTTTGCCTTTAGGCACCTCAAGATTTGAAGTCTGTTCTTCTTTCTCTCCATAAAAGCTGTCTATGATGCAAGTTCTTTTTGCTTTTTTATTCTTTTTTTTTTTTAAGGGTTAAGCTTTGCTCAATGCAAAGGAGTGAAAGTTGCATTAATTTTCCCTGGGGCAGTTCTGTGGATTAATTTCTAGTGCTGAGTAATAGCAGTTAAGTCTGGTTTTCTTCTGGGGCTTGGTGGTTTATAATTTGCCTTTTATGGTTGCGGGCCAGAACTCTGAAAAGGTATACTTGAATCTAAGATAGAAGGGTACTTGTAGTTAGGTACCTATTTTTTGTGAGATGGTGGTTCTCTAAGCACATACTTGATGTAATATAATGATGCGGTCAATCTATACTTAAGGTGTATGGTAACGTGATGCTCTTCAGCTGCCCATGCCTAGTGTGGTGTCCTAATGTAGTCATGCTGAGGTTTTTAAGGGAGTCCCACTGAGAGTCACAGCCCCAGAGATTGCAGCCAGCAGAGACTTCAGGCTCCAGGCTCCAAAGTACAGACTCCATCTTTGACCAGCCATGTGGTGGCTGCTCTTCTACCTCCTTCACTTCACACCCCCACTAAGCCCAAAGCTTCAGGCTATTCCCGAGGCCCACCAAAAAGCTATCCAGGACCTTACATTTTACAAAAGGCAGATCTGCCAAACCACATCCTTGCAATCAAGACAGAGTAGCCTATGAACTCATAGAAAATTTCCAGATGTGTGGAAACCGCAACACTCTGACTCTCACCCCAGTTTCTTGCCCTGATTTCCCTGGGTTGCCATCTGGTCTCAGCAGACTGTTCCCCTGCTTGTTTGAAACAAACCTGTTCTGAAGTCTTTCCAAGGTATCTTCTTCTGGGAATGTGTTGTACTCCAAATATTTGTGGATCCTTTGGCTCCAAAACCAGTTTAGAGGCTTAATCTGCTGCTGGTTTGAGAGAAGATCAGGGGAAGTTACAGAAAGTCATGTTTGCTCTCTGCCATCTTGGCTACACTCCTTATCACTGTTTTTTTTTTTTGTTTGTTTGTTTGTTTGTTTGTTTTTAATGATGAAGAAGTGAGAGAGCAATGTATTGGGAGAGAGGAAAAGGGAGAAGTTAAATGGTGCAAATTATCTGCCATAAAAAAAGATGCAAGAAAAAAACTTTTACAGAAGAAGGGAAGAGAAGAAATAGAGGGTGAGTGAATCTTATTCTCGTCAGAATTGGTTCAGATAGGAAATAACATGCTATCCATACCCAGAGAAGGAACTTACTGGGTCTGAACACAGATTGAAACACATTCTATTTCTCTGTATTTTTAACTTATTTTTTCTTAAGGGTTTTTATTTTTCTTATGGTGAGAGATCTGTGTTTTCTTTCACAACATAACTTTTTTGGAAATGTTTTGCATAACTTCCCATGTGGTTTCTTAATTGTGGATGGGGATAACGTAGAGAACCTAGAATTCAAAAATTCTAAAAACAAATGTAAAAAGAATTGGTTTGAATATAACTGGGAAAAAATTTAAATGAATGAATGAATCAAAAAGAAAATAAAAGACTAAGAACATATGTGCTGCTCATTGTCTTTCCATTGGATTTTCTCCATTCCTGGCATACTCTTCTTCTCACCTGGCTTCCTTCTAGACTTGAATTGAATGCCATCTTTGTAGAAGGGCTTTCCTGATTCCACCAACTGTTAGTGCTGTCTCATTTGGAGATCATCTTTCCTTTGATACGTATACATCTTATATCTACCTATTTTGTATGTTTTCTCCCTCAGTTAAATGTGAGTTCTTTGAGGACAATATGAGTTGTTTGATTAATAATAAATGCTTTCTGTGTATATCTAGTGCTTAGCAAAATACCATCAAAGATTTAATAAGTGTTTTCTGACTGGCAATTTTTTCCAGTTATATACCATTCTTATTGTATCCTTCATATTGCTTCTCTTATACAATTTACTGGGTCACAGAATTCCAAAATCTTTTGAGTTCAAAGGGATCTCAGTGAATATCTAATCCAACTTATATGATACCCAATTGTAGTCTTTTCTTAAAAGGCTTTTAAGTAGGATTTTCCTTAGCTTCTTTATATTAGTACATTCTATTTGGGGATTGCTTTAATTCTTGGGAAATATTTTCTTTACATTAAGCTTAAATTTGTCTCTGCAAATTTTATCTCTGCAAATGAGAATATTATACAATATTAAAGATAAACATACATAAGATGTATGTTTGATCCCAGTTATTTATATTATATTATATTATACAATTTATGTATGTTATACATAGAAACATATTATTCTTGTGTTAAATGTTCTCTTTTCCATGTTAAATATTCTTACTTCACTTGACCTTCACATGGCATGAACTTGAGGCCATCCACCATCATTGTGGTATCCACTTGATATTGTCTAGCTTTTTTTTTTTTTTTTTTGATATTTCACTTAGTAAATGCAATCTTACCAGAGAGAAGACAGAAGTATTATAACCTCTTTATTTTTCAACATTGTGCTACTCCAAATGAAGTTTAAGATTTAATTTACTTTCTTGGCTTCCATGTCACACTTTTGAATCTTTTATGGTAGCGTGCAATCCATTAAAATCCTCAGACACTTTTCAGATGAACTATTATCTGAACAGTCTTCCTCTGCCTTACACTTGTAAGGTTACACACATTTCCCATCTTATATTTATGAAGTTGATTTCTTTGAAACCAATTGTGAGTTTTTATAGATATCCTTATAAAACTTGACCTCATTCAATTCAACTCAATGTTCTCTTGCTTGTCAAAATCTTTTGTAATCCTGATTGTATTGTTTTATGTATTAACTCTCCTTATAAGGTTTGTGTCATCTGCATATAAAATAATCATGGTATCAATTCTATTATTCAAGTAATTGATGAAAATGTTAAATAGCACAAAGAGATACTGAGATTTATCCAATAAACTACCATCTAAGGTGTCTTTGAATAATTAAAAATTATTATTTCAAGTCAAGACATGGAATAGTTCTCAATCCATCAACACACTATTATCACAGATCTTACTATCTTGTCTTTTTAAGAACAATACTATTAGAAATATTGCAAAATCTTGCTAAGATTTAGCTAAATTTTATTTTAAAAACATTTACCTGATATACTTTACCAAAAATGGAAAGCAGATAGTTCTGGAATATCTGTTTTTCATAAAAATCATACATTTCATATACTTTATTCTTTGTAACCATTATTTTTTTTTCTAAAAGCATATTGACAATTCTTATAAAATCACAGCCCAGAACTTTTTCAGTAATTGAAGGCAAGAGCATTCACAGATCTATTGTTTTCAGACTATTCTATTCCATTTTTTAATTGTTTCTTTGTAATGCATTGTTGAATTAAGGCCAACACATTTTTCTCCATTGCCCTCTAGTGACTTACTACTTTAATTTTTTTGAGTGTACTTTATTTCCTGGCACTTTAACAATGTGGCATCATTGGAAGAAAATTGATGTTGAAAAGATGTTACTTTATTTCAGGGACAAGTTTTGGTTCATTAAAAACATTTTGCAATTTCCCCAAATCAATACTGCCTATTCTCCTTTCAGTTATGAGAACAGGTGTGTGGTTGGGAGGTTGGAGGGGGTTTGTTCGTCCAGAATATGAAGATCATGGTCCACTTCTATCAGCAATCCAGTCAAATATATATAACATATCCTGGAAATAGATATTAATTAATACAGTAACTGAAATTCTAATAACTAACAACTAGGAACGCACATTCTTATTCCTATAAACTATTTATTAGAACCCCTTGGATATATATGTCAAATATATCATTCTTAAAGTTATTTAAAAGGAAATAAGCAAGATTCAATAGAATAACATATTTTAGTAATATATTGTCCATTGACTATTTTTAAAGCATAGTGATAACAAAAAGCCACTATTAAGGCTTTACTTAAAGCAGCAAATGATCCCAAAAATGGATAAGCAAAACCAATCATTTTACCATAGTCTCCTTGAAAAAAAAATCTTCTCTCACAACCCAGTCATATAGCCCAGAATTATGTGTTCAAAAGCTCTTGGAATGGCACCATTCTACCCTATTTCTCTAGGGCAGCTAGATGGTACAGTGGATAGAGTACTGGCCCTGGAGTCAGGAAGATATTAGCACAAATGTGGCCTTCGACACTAGTTGGGCAACCCTGAGCAAGCACTTAACCCTGTTTGCCATAAATGCCTTATCTGTTAAAGGAGCTGGAAAAGAAAATTAAATGGCAAACTATTTGTATGTTTTCCAAGAAAACCCCCAAAAGGAGTCACAAAGGAGCAAACACATCTGAAAACAACAACAAAACCCGACTTTTAGCACACCCTTATGGTCATCTTGCAGGAAAGAAAGAGAGACAGATTCTGCCATTTTGTGATAACATCAACATCAATTGAAAATCACCTGCCATTATGGAGTGATTAAGACAAAGAGCTTGAGCAGTACTAACACCTATTCCTTATTGTGGCCCACTTTCTAGTATGCCCCTCTTATCAGTTGATCAGGAAAAAAAAATCTGGAGTTTGATTTGATAATTATCTTTATATGTGGTGTGATTTCTGTCTCCTTAGAAGCCACAACTATTTTTTAATGTTTTATTTTATTTTATTATTTACATGATATGTGCCTGGGTAATTTTTAAGCATTAACCCTTGCAAAACCTTCTGTTCCAACTTTTCCCCTCCTTTCCCCCACCCCTCCCCTAGATGGCAGGTAGATCCATACATGTTAAATATGTTAAATATGTATTATGTGTATACATATCCATACAGTTATTTTGCTGGAAAAGAAAAATCAGACTTAGACATAAGATAAAATAACCCGAGAAGGCAATCAAAAATGCAAGCGGACAAAAACAGAGAGAGTGGAAATGCTATGTTGTGGTTTACACTCATTTCCCAGCATTCTTTCACTGGGTGTAGCTGGTTCTCTTCATTATTGAACAAATGGAACTGATTTGGTTCATCTCATTGCTGAAGATGGCCACATCCATCAGAATTGATCATCATATAGTATTGTTGTTGAAACATATAATGATCTCCTGGTCCTGCTCATTTCACTCAGCATCAGTTCTTGTAAGTCTCTCCAGGCCTTTCTGAAATCCTCCTTCTGGTCATTTCTTATAGAACAATAATACTCCATAACATTCATATAGCACAATTTATTCAGCCTTTCTCCAGATGGGCATCTACTCAGTTTCCAGTTTCTGGCCACTATAAACAGGGCTGCCACAAACATTTTGGCACATACAGGTCCCTTTCCCTTTTTTATGATCTATTTGGGATATAAGCCCAGTAGAAACACTGCTAGATCAAAGGGTATGCACAGTTTGATAACGTTTTGAGCATAAGTTCCAAATTGTTCTCCAGAATGGTTGGATTCATTTACAATTCCACCAACAATAGCAGCCACAATTCTTAAAGAAAATTCTCATTACCAAAGTCCTTAGCACCATCAAATGGTTCAGTTCAATGTTTTGGGTTTTTTTATCAAAATGATTCAGAAAATTACCATATACTTTGCCACTGCACTTTCCATCTGACTTGCAGCAGACACACACACACACAAACACACACAAACACACACACACATATATTTCCCCATATTTAAATGTGACCTTCTTGATAATATAGATTGTTTTATTTTTTTAAAATATGTATTTGTAGTTTTTTACCTAGGTGAAATGGGAGATACAACCTATAAAAATTATATGCACACATATGTATATTTACACACAAAAATCTTCACAATACATATGTTACATTATGTACATATGTGTTTTTAGATGTATACACAAACACTTCCATGTATACATGTGCATATGTATGTATATAAAATAGAACTAATAATAATAGCTAGAATTTATACAGTACTTGCTATGCATCAGGAATTGGCTATGTATTATCTCATTTAAACCTCACAACCACCTTAAGTTTTAGGCATTATCATTGTATTTATAAGGTGAACAGAGTTCAAATAATTTGCCCAAATTTATACAGATACTAAGTGAGTCTGAATTTGAACTAAGGTTTTCTGAATTCCACTTTATCTGGTCTCTATCCACTTTGTCTGTCACCTGGATGCCTCAGTGTGTATGTTGTGTGTGTGTTTATGTGTAAGAGAGAAAGAGACAAGGGGAGAGAGACAGACAGACAAACAGAGGCAGAAATAGAGAGGGAGAGAAATGAACATAATTGCTTAGGCATTCACAATAACTTAAGTGCGGGATGTGTTGTAAAAGACATCACTAGAAAATAAAAGACTGGAAAAACTATAGAAGACTGGAAAATGACAAGAAAATATTGTGGAAAAATCATATAGTGAATAATTTTAAATGATAAAATATGAAAACCTCCAAGTACAAAATAGCAATGTGAAAGACCCAAGGGAACATGTAAACCAAAGAAATCATGTATTCCCAGAAGCATCTTCATTTGGAAACAGAGGGAAACTAAAAATGAATTTTCTAAATACGTGAATGCTAAAAAGAGAAAGATAAAAATGAAGTGACTCATATCTATATGCCATAGTTTTCTGCATTAATTGTTCACTAGACTTAATTTGTTTTGGTTTCTAGAATATTTTTTCTTTTTAGTATGCAGGAGTATAATGGCAAAAAAGAAATATATTTCTAAATGTGACTTTAAAAAATTCCACATTCTTAAAAAAATCAGTATCATACAAGGAACTCACATATCCATTGCAATTCTTTCAAACATCATCATTCTCAAAAATATTTGATAACTGACTAAATGTATTGCCTTATAAGGTGTCTTATTTAACAAGTTTTTCTATCTTGTCAAAATATTAAAAAAACCTAAGATCAAAAAAATGGCATTTATTAGTTTGTCGAAAATTATTTCTGAATTGTAAGGGTAAGTGATAACAAATTGCTCCTGCCTCAATTAAAGTACTTAATGTAATGTTTAACATATTGCTTTCCCCCAACATCTTTAGCCAATAAGAATATGAAACAAGGATATTATACTTCATGGGGAGGAAAAAAACAAAGAAAAGCTTTATTTAGCAGACTGGGAAATAATAGGTTTCTTCAAGTCAAGCCATGAAATGAAATAAAGCTCCATAGAGTCATGTGTGTGGTTGTAGAACTCAGATACAACATGGAAAAATAAGTTAGATTAAATAGTAGATTAGTGGATGTAATAGGGAATTTCTCACTAGGAAGATTTTGTGAATATCATTTACAATTCTGGAAGACTTGAATTTCCCATTGATATTTTATACACACATAATATTTTCTAAATAGACAATAATATCATTTTACTATAGAAGGATTTTTGTTTTCTTTTTGTTTTGTTTTGTTCTTAATCATTATATATTCATTACTTAGTACAGTGAGAGCCTTAAATACAGTAAGAGCTGAATAACTATTTTTTTGGAATGCATTAAAGAATTGTAAGATCCTAAAATTTCACTTGAAAAATCCTCAGTGACCATCTACAACTACCCATACCCAGAAATAGAATGCTTGTTATAAGACAGATGGTGATTTTCCATGTTCTGCTTGAAGATTTCCAGTGAGAGAAAATCCATTACCTCTCTCACCTCTTACATCATGCCTTTTAAAATTTCCATATGCCAGATCTCCTCTTAGTTTTCATTACATTTTTCTTTGTTCTACTCTATGAAGGACAAGTCTAATTTCTTTTCTAGAAAAAACTTCTCTAACATTTGAAAATAAGTAATATAATTCCCAGGAAACTTCATCTTGTTCTCGAAGTTAAACATTCTCATCTCTTTCAGCTAGTCCTCATGTAGCATTCTATTGCCCATCATCTAAATGCCTTTCAGCTTATAGATGAAACTTCTAAGGGATACGATGCCCAGATATAGTGTCATCAAGGCAATATGTAGCAAAATAATATATTCTTTAATATCAGGAAACTATCCTGTTCAATGCAGTCCATCCTTAACGTTACTTTTTTTTGGCTATCATATAACAACATTAATACATGTTCATCTTGTAGTGCACTAAACTTCTCAGATATTTTTTCTAAAATGCTATCTCTCCATATCTCCCTTATTTTATACTTGTGAGAATGATTTCTTGAATTCAAGTATAAGAGATGAGATTTATTCCTTCTGAAAAATATAGCTTATTAATTTTGTCCTCATACTTTGGCCTGTCAAGATCATTTTGGATCCCAAGTATGAGAGAAAAAATCCAAATTATTAGAGCTATCTAAAAATGAAATTGTTTGCTTCAATTCAGAGGTGGCAGATTCCCTTTTTATGATCTTCTTCAGTAGAAGATAATCACTTGACTAGCATGTTATAGTGGGGGTTCATTTTTTAATGGATTGGGATAAATAGATACAAAAGACTCTTCTAATTTTTCATATGTATGATTCTGACATTCAATGCGCTACCTATATCCCACTCAGCTTTGTGACAACCGAAAATTATCATCTGCTATTTTATTCAAATAATTAATAAACATGTTAAAAAGCAGAATATTGGGATCATTATTCATTCTCCTGAAGATCTCTTTCCCAGTTAATTTGAAATTATCAATGCCTAATTTTTACATCAATTTACTTAAGCAAATAAAATTTCAATAAATCAATCATTAATTTGATATTTATTAAATACCTACTGGGGCATTAGCTATATAAAGAAAAGAAAAAAAAAAAAAAACACTACCTTCAATGAGCTTACACTTGTGGCAGTAAATAGAATTGAACTTGGATTCAGAAAGATTTGAGTTCAAATCTACTTTTAGACTTTTACTAATTAGGTATGTGTAATTCTAGTCAAGTAATTTAAATTATGTGTTAGTTTCCATATCTATAAAATGAGGATAATAATAGCACCAACCATCCAAAGTTGTTGTGTGAGTAAGACAAGATAAATTCTAAAGCACTTTGGACATATTAAAATACTCTTATTGCTAATTACTGTAACTTCATAAGACACATAGATGATAAATGAAGAATATTTTCAAAGGGGAAGGGACAGTAGTAATAGAGGGATGAAAAAGACCTGATAGAAAGTGGAAATTGAAATGAAGTTCGTGAAGCCAAATTTCAGAGATGAAGGAGAGTATTTTAGTTTAGAGGATAGCTGATGAAAAATTATGGACTTGGCAGAGAAAGAATCATGTTCAAGGAACAAGAAGATGCTAGCTAACAAGATCATGGAATACGTGGGAGTGAATAAAAAGACTGTTGGAAAAACATTTAGGAAAAGAGCAGGTTGAAAAGAATTCTAAAAGTCAAGCAGAGTATTTTATATTTTATCCAAGAATATTTGTTGTGTTGTTGTACTTTGTCTAGTTTGATAGGATTTTTCCTTTCTTTCATTTTTTTAATAGAGTGAACTTAAGCTTTAGGGAGATTGTTTTTGGCTATTGAGTAAAGAATAGATTACAGTGGTGAAAGAATTAAAGATAGAATAAATAGAAGGGCATTGGAAACATCCAAAAATCAAAAATAATGAGGATTCTCCAAAACTACATAAATGGAGAAAAAGGAATATATTTTAAGATATGCAGTAAAGATAGAAGTGACAAGATTTAGAAATATATTGAATATTTAAAGAGAGTGCATGTTAAAAATCAACGTTGATCATGAAGATGTGAGCTCTTGACAATAATCATAAAGTTGGCAAGAGTTTGGAAAGTATTATAATGAGCTCTATTTTGAATATATTGAGATGTTCAAGAGGCAGGTGGTGATGTAGAACTAGAAATCAGGAGACAATAGTGCCAAATATATAGACATGATAACTGAATCTAAGAGAGATGATGAGATTACTAAGTAAGATAATATGTAGATATAAGGGAAGAGGGTCCAAGAAAAATTTTTGCAGGACATTCAGGGTTTAGTAACTTGAGTGAAAATCCAGCAAAGGGGGCTGGGGCAGGGGAGGGGAGATGACAGAGTCAAGGCAGGAATTTGTCCAATTTCTGAACCCAAACTGCTCCAAATTCCTTTAAATACAGACTGTAAACAAATTTTAGAGCATCAACAGACCCAAAAAGATGTAATAGAACATTTTTTCAGCCAAGAACAACATAGAAGCTCAGCAGAAAAAGTCTATGATTATTAGAATCCTTACAAAGTGTAAAGTCATTAGAGTTGATAGAAACAATGCTTGTGTTTACACCTTTAGGAGTTTACACGTTAGAGGTCACACATAAGAGCTCATACCTTTAAAGAGAGATACACAACAGAATGGGATTATGGGAGGTGTGAATTCACAAAGTTACAAAGATATCTTTGTTTTGTTTTTTTAATTGTTATTTAATAATTACTTTATATTGACAGAATCCATGCCAGGGTAATTTTTTTACAACATTATCCCTTGCACTCATTTCTGTTCCGATTTTTCCCCTCCCTCCCTCCACCCCCTCCTCTAGATGGCAAGCAGTCCTATACATGTTAGATATGTTGCAGTATATCCTAGATACAATATATGTTTGCAGAACCGAACAGTTCTCTTGTTGTACAGGGAGAATTGGATTCAGAAGGTATAAATAACTCGGGAAGAAAAACAAAAATGCAGATAGTTCACATTCGTTTCCCAGTGTTCTTTCTTTGGGTGTAGCTGCTTCTTTCCGTCATTTATCAATTGAAACTCAGTTAGGTCTCTTTGTCAAAGAAATCCACTTCCATCAAAATATGTCCTCATACAATATCGTTGTCGAAGTGTATAATGATCTCCTGGTTCTGCTCATTTCACTTAGCATCAATTCATGCAAGTCTCACCAGTCCTCTGTATTCATCCTGCTGGTCATTTCTTACAGAACAATAATATTCCATAACATTCATATACCACAATTTACCCAGCCATTCTCCAATTGATGGGCATCCATTCATTTTCCAGTTTCTAGCCACTACAAACAGGGTTGCTACAAACATTTTGGCACATACAGGTCCCTTTCCCTTCTTTAGTATTTCTTTGGGATATAAGCCCAATAGAAACACTGCTGCATCAAAGGGTATGCACAATTTGATAACTTTTTGGGCATAATTCCAGATTGCTCTCCAGAATGGTTGGATTCGTTCACAACTCCACTAACAATGCATCAGTGTCCCAGTTTTCCCGCATCCCCCCCAACATTCATCATTATTTTTTCCTGTTATCTTAGCCAATCTGACATGTGTGTAGTGGTATCTCAGAATTGTCTTAATTTGCATTTCTCTGATCAATAATGATTTGGAACACTCTTTCATATGAACAAAGATATCTTTGTGAATCTCCCATACTTGTGAACTCCAATGTGTGAGCTCTAATGTGTAAACTCTCTTAAAGATATGAGCTCTAATGTATGACCTCTAATGTGTAAACTCTTAATGGTATAAGCATTGTTTCTATCAATTCCATTGAGTTATCATTAGGATTCTAACATGATATCAAAGTGGGAGTCCAGCTTGCATTCCTGGGGCAGGACATGTTACTGCAGTCTTGATCTAGCCCCAGTCTGGCCTGGCCCAGCCTCTGAACCAGTTGCCACCTGGTGACTTTCAGACCTTTCAGCCCAGACACATCAAAGAGCACCAGGAAGGTCAGCAGGAAAGGTCTGTGGAACCAGGATGGGAGCCTAGTACATAATCCCAGCAAAGGCCCAGCCTTGGCCCCATCTTCAGCCCAGATAACAGCATCAGCAGGGTGGGATCTCAAAATCAATAGCAATGCTGGAGGCACCTGGCCCTCTCAGCTTGGGGACACCAGGGAGAACTTAGAAGGTCAAAGGAGAGGGTCTGTAGCATTGTTATGCATTCTCAACTCAACCCCATCAAGCAGAGGCTCAGCCCTAGGGCCAGCACACTAGATCTTACAGCTACAGTGGAGCAGAATACACCTTATAATTCCAGAATAGAGAAGATTGTTTGTGGTCTAATTCCTAGAAGGATTTCTGAAAATAGCTGCATAAAAAACCCTGAAGCTTGAAACAATGCACTCTCCACTCTGGAAACAGAGCCCTACTTTAACACAGAGATAAAAGCTGAGTAATAGGCTAGGAAATTAAGCAGAAAACATGTTTCTAACCATTGAAAGTTATCATGGTGATAAAAAGGATCAAAACTCACACTCAGAAGTTGATAACAAAGTCAAACCTCCTACATCCAAAGCTTCCAAGAATTGAGCTCAGGCCATGGAAGAGCTCAAAAAGGACTTTGAAAATCAATAAAAAGAAATAGAGGGAAAATTAGGGAAATAATTGAGAGAGGTGCAAAAGGAAATATAGAAAACTAACTAGGGGAAGAATGCCTTAAAAATAAAATTGAGAATTGGAGGTACAAAACCTCACTAAAGAAATAATTTCTTAAAAAATAGAATTGAGCAAATGGAAGCTAATGACTTTATGAGAAATCAAGCTGCAATAAAACAACACGAAGAAGAAGAAGAAGAAAAGAAGAAGAAGAAGAAGAAGAAGAAGAAGAAGAAGAAGAAGAAGAAGAAAAGAAGAAGAAGAAGAAGAAAAGAAGAAGAAAAGAAGAAGAAGAAGAAGAAGAAGAGAAGAAGAAGAAGAAGAAGAGAAGAAGAAGAAGAAGAAGAAGAAAAGAAGAAGAAGAAGAAGAAAGAAGAAGAAGAAGAAAAGAAGAAGAAGAAGAAGAGAAGAAGAAGAAGAAGAAGAAGAAGAAGAAGAAGAAGAAGAAGAAGAAGAAAATGGGAAAAAATGTAAAATATCTCATTGGGAAAACAACCAATCTGGAAAATAGGTCCATGAGAGATAATTTTAAAATTATTGGTTTACTTGAAAGTCATGATCAAAAACTGTGCCTGAACATCATCTTTCCAGAAATTGTCAAAGAAAAGTGTCCTGAATATTCTAGAACCAGAGGGTAAAATAGAAATTGAAAGAATCCACCCATTACCTCCTAAAAGAGATCCCAAAATAAAACTCCCCCCAAATAGAACAGCCAAATTCCAGAACTCCCAGATCAAGAAGAAAATATTGCAAACATCAAGAAAGAAATAATTCAAATATAGTGAAGCCACAGTCAGGATAACACAAGATTTAGCAGCTTCTTCTACATTCAGGGATCCAAGGGTTTGGAATATGATATTCCAGAGAGCAATGGAGCTAGGATTGCAACCAAGAATCACCTACCCATTAAAATTAAGTATAATTCTTCAGAGGAAAAGGTAGTTTTTCAGTGAAACAGAAGATTTTCAAACTTTCATCATGAAAAATCAGAGCTAAAGGAAATTTGATTTTTAAATACAGGATTCTGGAGAAGCATAAGGAGATAATTAGGAAAGTGATATTGTAAGTAACTAAAAGTTTCTCTCTTTACATTCCTCCTTGGAAGAATGATACTTGTAACTCATTAAAATATTCTCATTATTACAGCAATTAGAAGGAGTATGTAAAGACAGAGCACACGGATGTGAGTTTAATATGAAGGGATATATCTTTTTTTTTTTTAAATGATGAAATTAAGAGGTGAGAGGAGAATGTACTGGGAGAAAGGAAAAGGAAAAGTAGAAAGGTGAAAATTATCTGCCATTAAAAAAAGCTACATTAAAAAAAGTAAAAGTTTTTTTTTTTTTACTGTGAAAGGGAAGAGGGTGAGGAGCGGGTGAGCAAGTAAACCTTACTCTTATCAGAATTGGCAAATAGGAAATAATATACATATTCCAAAGGGATATCTATCTTACTCTGCAGGAAAATAGGAAGGGAATGGGATGTGGGAAGTGGGATGGGTGATAAAAGAGGGAATATTGGGGGAGAGAGTGATCAGTAGCAAAACACTTTTGAGGAGGGACAGTGTGAAAGGAGAAAGAGACTAAATGGGGGGGAGGGGGCGGGGAATACAATTAGCAAAAGTAATTGTAAAAAAAAAATTAAACAACTTTCACTGATGGAATAATAGTGTTCTCTAGAAAATCATGAGCAGGATGGTCTCAGGGAAAAAAAAAACCTGGAAAATCTTCCAGGAACAAAGTGAAATATACTGTATACAAGATATGCTAATAATGTTTTGGGATGACCAGCTATAAATGACTGTTATTCTCAGAAGTACAATCATCTCCATTTACTCTGAATGACTATGCTGAAAAATCCTATCCATACCCAGAGAAAGAACTATTTTTCTTCACTTAACATAAGTTCAAATTAGTCTTTCCAGGTTTTTCTGAAATCATCCTGCTGATCATTTCTTAAAAGACAATAATATTCCATAACATTCATATACCATAATTCATTCAGTCATTCCCCAACTGATGGGCCACTTGCCACTACAAAAAGGGGCTGCTACAAACATTTTAGCATATGTGGATCTTTTCCCCTTTTTTAATAATATCATTCAAATACAGATACAATAGAGGCATTGCTAGACCAAAGGGTATCAAATTGCTCTCCAATTCACAACTCCCCCAACAATGTATTAGTGTTTTAGTTTTCCCACATCCCTTCCAACATTTATCATCATCTTTTCTTCTCATTTTAGCCAATTTGAGAGGGATGTAGTGGTATCTCAGAGTTTTCTTAATTTGCATTCCTCTAATCAATAGTAATTTAGAGCACTTTTTCATATGACTAGAAATGGCTTTAATTTTTTGTATGAAAATTGTTTGTTCATATCTTATGATCATTTATCAATTGGAGAATGGCATGTATTAATTTGAGTCATTTCTTTATATATTTTAGGAATGAGGCCTTTGTCAGAAATCTTGAATGTAAAAAATTTCCCCAGTTTACTCCTTCTAATCTTGGCTGCATTATTTTTGTTTGTACAAAAACTTTTTAATTTAATATAATCAAAATTATTCATTTTGTATTTCATAATGTTCTCTAGTTCTTCTTTAGGCATAATTTCCTTCTTCACAGATCTAAGAACTAGACTGCCCCCTATTCTTCTAATTTCCTTATAACATCACCCTTCATGTCTAAATCATGAATCCATTTTGACCCTTTCTTGGTATAGGGTGTTAAGTTAGTCTTGGTAGTTTCTGCCACACTGTTTTCCAATTTTCCCAGCAATTTTTGTCAAATAGTGAGTTCTTAGCCCAGAAGCCGAAGTCTTTGGGGAATTATCAAACACTAGATTACTATGGTCACTGACTATTTTATTCTGTGAATCTAACCTATTCCACTAATCAATTTCTCTATTTCTTAACTAGTAGCAAATGGTTTTGATTTCCACTGTTTTATAATATAGTTTTAGATCTGATACTGCTAGGCCACCTTTTTTAGCATTTTTTTCCATTAACTATGTGGAAAGTTTCTTAACTGACCCCCTGAGTAGATGAGAAGAAATATGTGGTTTGAGTAATTTGAAAGTACCTATGTGTTGAGTGAGGTAGTACTTTGATCAGGAACTTTTAAATGGATAACCTCAAATCAATGTGAGTCCTACTGAGGTTATGAAATATAAACTCATAGGATATTCAATTAGCATGTTAAATGTGTATGTATGTATGTATGTATGTATGTATAGGGTGATTTTGTTTAGCAGCGTATATGTGGGATTAAAGACAATAGAATGTGGGATAAATACAAAACTGAGATTTATCAGAGCAGGATCTGTGTTAAGGAGGCAAGGTATTTAAGGCAAGGCATAGTGTAGAGTAAAATTGGTTCACCAAGGGGTCAAGATTGAGAAGAAGAGTGTGGCTATCACAGAAGTAATGATCATGACAAGGACTGAAGGACTGAGGGATTGAAGTTTGGGGTATGGATGAAGAATAGAATTTAAGAATATAAGGCAGAAAAAATGTATAATAACAAGAGATTGTGATCAGGCAAGGGAATTCAGAATTTGTGAATGTGAAAGTAGTATATTTGTGGGTGACAGTAAAATAAGGAGTAAGATCTTTGTGTGAGGTAGATGATTTTATATTTCATCATTAATATAATTGGGAGCCATCAGAATATAATGATAAAAGAGATGAATTGATCAGGACTATACTTTTGAAAGATCAATGTTATAGAATGAATTGGAGTGGAGAGATATTTGAGGCAGAAACTATTCAGCAATCTATCCAGAAGTCCATTCATGAGATGATGTGTCATTGGATTAATGGAAAGAAATGAGGATTATTAGCCTAGAGGAAAAAAATGTCTAGGGTGATGACAACTGTACTACAATATTTCAATGACTGGGGGAAAATAGATTATTCTTGTTCTTTTTAGTTCTATAGGGCAGAATAAGCAACTAGAGATAGAAGCTACAAAGATAGAGACATAAGTTTGATACTTAATTACATACTTATTTATTTACATTATTTGCATGCTTATTTATTCACTCATCTACTTATTCAAGTATTTACTTATTTGCCTATTTTTCTCTCTGTATTTCATTAATTTATTTCTTTTTATGTTTATGTCCAATTTCTCATTTAATAAGTGTAGGGAACCCTTTGTTTGGAAAATCTTTCCACCAATGCACAATTGCCATTTGCTCTTAAAGATTTCTCTAGGAGATTAATAGAAGTTACATGACTTGTCCAGGCTTACATAATCATCATGTGCCAACCTTGAAACTAGACTTCAAAGCCTGTTTTTATAGTACAAAGGATTTAGAGGAGAGGAGTAGTAACATATTGGAATTATGGAATAGGAAAATATCCAGCATATAGGAAAAGATTGAAGTTTAAAAAAGAGACGATGATAGAGGCAGAAATCTGCTAGATAAGATAGGAGGGCATGGAATCAAGGATACATGATGAGGGATATGTCTTGGAAAGGAGAAGGAAGATCTCTTCAAGTAATTGTTCATCTTTCTTTCTTGATGCTACCAAGAGGGTTATATTTTGACTTGCAGGTCTATTGGATTTAAGTGAGACAGAGCTGTGCAAAGTCATCAGCCTCTTTCTCCCAAGATCATCTGAGTCCCATGAAAAGATATGGGTCAAGACAACTGGTAATAACCTCACAAATGCAGTAGGAGACCCTATTCTTTTTTAAACTAAAGCCTTTCCTAATTCTCAATTTTTCTGAGGCAACATTTATTTAGTGATTAAATGCTAGATGAGAACCGCGGCAAAATATGGTCTAATTTGATTTCACAAAACAATCCGTTTGGAAGAAGAAGATTCTCAGAGTTTCTGGTCAGAAGTGAAACAACAGTTCCTTACCGGTGTGAGCCATCAAAATCCAAACAATGAGCAAGTGAGGCTTGGGCTGAAACCTATTATTGACCAGTGAAAGTTAGAATGATTTGGGTTTAAAAATTTAGTCAAGTTTCTCCATTTGAATTACAATGGGTTTTGTTAAACCTAGTTTATCAGAATTGCATTTCAATACAATATAAATGAAAATTATATCAGATGATTTTTGGAAAATACAATGATAGAATAAATAAAATAAGAAGAAAAAATCTAGTTCCCAAGCCCCATGATTTTACAGAATATAAACAATCAAAATGTGTATTCCTTTAGACTAAGCATCCACATGAAAGGATATGACTTTTCTGTGTACAAAGGAAAAGGAGAATTATAATTATATTGCCCAATTAGAACAGGCCAGTTGGGCCCCAGAGGGCAGCTGCTACTACCCACATATTATTATTCATTTGGATTTAAGTGAGAAAGAGTTATTCACTTATCAACCACACTCTCTTCTTTAGAATCATTTGAGTCCATTGGGGTCCATGACCAATCTTTCCATGTGAAACAATAGTGAAAGAGGAGTGGAATAAAACCTGCTAATGATACGGGAATTATGAGTGCCTCAGTTTTCTTCTCTGTATGATTACAACTGATTCCCAGAGATTTTATGAAGATAGAGCTAAATAATAATTGTAAAGTTCCAAATCAAAGTTCTGGCACTTTATTTAGGTCCAAGTCTTCATATTTTCCATAAGAATTGCACAAAATACTTTATCAAATACTTTTATAAAGTCTAAAAAAACTTATTTACAATACTACTCTGCTGGCATTGATTCTTTTTTTTAATTGTTTTATTTTTCTGGTTATATGTGCATATTAAATTTTTTAATACATACTTTTTTATGAATCATGTTGGGAAATAAAAACCAGAACAAAAGGGAAAAACCATTACAGGAAAAAAAAAACAGAAAAAAGAAGTGAATATATTATGTGTTGATTTACATTCCATAGTTCTTTTTCTGGATGTAGATGGCATTTTCTATCGAAAGTTTATGGGAAATTCATATGGAACAATAAAAAGTCGAGAATCTCAAGGGAATTAATGAAAAAAAAAATCAAATGAAGGTGGTCTAGCTATACCTGATCTAAAATTATATTATAAAGCAGCAGTCAACAAAACCATTTGGTATTGGCTAAGAAATAGATTAGTTGATCAGTGGAAAAGGTTAGGTTCACAAGACAGAATAGTCAACTATAGCAATCTAGTGTTTGACAAACCCAAAGATTCTAAATTTTGGGATAAGATTCCATTATTTGATAAAAACTGCTGGGATAACTGGAAATTAGTATGGCAGAAATTAGGCAAGGACCCACACTTAACACCACATACCAAGATAAGATCAAAATGGGTCCATGACCTAGGCATAAAGAACGAGATTATAAATAAATTAGAGGAACATAGGATAGTTTATCTCTCAGACTTGTGGAGGAGAAAGAAATTTGTGACCAAAGATGAACTAGAGACCATTACCGATCACAAAATAGAAAGTTTTGATTATATCAAATTAAAAAGCCTTTGTACAAACAGAACGAATGCAAACAAGATTAGTAGGGAAGCAACAAACTGGGAAAACATCTTTACAATTAAAGGTTCTGATAAAGGCCTCATTTCCAAAATATATAGAGAACTGACTCAAATTTATAAAAAATCAAGCCATTCTCCAATTGATAAATGGTCAAAGGATATGAACAGACAATTTTCAGAGGATGAAATTGAAACTATTACCACTCATATGAAAGAGTGTTCCAAATCACTATTGATCAGAGAAATGCAAATTAAGACAACTCTGAGATATCACTACACACCTGTCAGATTGGCTAAGATGACAGGAAAAAATAATGATGAATGTTGGAGGGGATGCGGGAAAACGGGGACACTGATGCATTGTTGGTGGAGTTGTGAACGAATCCAACCATTCTGGAGAGCAATCTGGAATTATGCCCAAAAAGTTGTCAAACTGTGCATACCCTTTGATCCAGCAGTGTTTCTATTGGGCTTATACCCCAAAGAGATACTAAAAAAGGGAAAGGGACCTGTATGTGCCAAAATGTTTGTGGCAGCCCTGTTTGTAGTGGCTAGAAACTGGAAAATGAATGGATGCCCATCAATTGGAGGATGGCTGGGTAAATTGTGGTATATGAATGTTATGGAATATTATTGCTCTGTAAGGAATGACCAGCAGGATGAATACAGAGAGGCTTGGAGAGACCTACATGGACTGATGCTAAATGAGATGAGCAGAACCAGGACATCATTATACACTTCGACAACGATATTGTATGAGGATGTATTCTGATGGAAGTGGATTTCTATGACAAAGAGACTTAACTGAGTTTCAATGGATAAATGATGGACAGAAACAGCTACACCCAAAGAAGGAACACTGGGAAATGAATGTGAACTATTTGCATTTTTGATTTTCTTCCTGAGTTATTTTTACCTTCTGAATCCAATTCTCCCTGTGCAGCGGGAGAACTGTTTGGTTCTGCAAATATGTGTTGTATCTAGGATATACTGCAACATATTTAACATATATAGGACTGCTTGCCATCTTGGGGGGTGGTGGAAGGAGGGAGGGGAAAAAACGAAACATAAGCGAGTGCAAGGGATAATGTTGTAAAAAAAATTATCCTGGCATGGATTCTGTCAATACAAAGTTATTATTAAATAAAATAAAATTTAAAAAAAAAAGAAAGTTTATGGGGATTTCTTTGGATCACTGAAGCACTGAGAAGAATCAAGTTGGTTGAACATCAAACAATTTTGTGTTACTATGTTATGCCACAGTTCTCTTTTATTGTCCTGACTCAGTTTCCCTAATTATCCTGACCCAGCCCTGCCTCGGTTTTCCTAAGTGTTCTGCCTCAGTTTATAATTGCTTTTCTCAATTGCCCCTCCTCCTAGTCATTACGATCCAGTTAAGGAGAAAGACCTTTTAGGTTAGGCATCATCAGAATGTTGAGTGCCTCTCCCCATTTTGTAATCCCAATTATCAGATATCCCCCATGCCTCCCCTCAACCTGTCAGAACCAGATTGTCAAGAGTCCCATTCCCACTCTCAGTACCCTGACTCTGCCCCTGCCTCAGTCTACCCACTGAATCTGAGTCATATGTATATATGTCATTGAGAACTCTCATTGTTTGCTGGAATCTTAGAGATGAAAATCTCATTCGGCCCTGGGACCAAATCATGGATCCATTTGGTCCCAGCAAATCTCTCCCTTTTAAATAAATTATTAAATCTCTCTAATCTCTATCTTGCCTCAGTTTCTCCAACTTACAACTACGTATAATGTATTCCTGATTCTGCTTGGTTAGCCCAGCATCAATTAGTGGAAATCTTTCCTAGTCTTTCTAAAATCATCTTGTTCATCATTTTTATAGAACAATAATATTCCATAACCTTCATATGCCACAACTTATTCAGTCTTTCCCCAAATGATGACATCTCATTTTCCAGTTCTTTGCTACTACAAAAAGAACTTTTAGAAACATTTTTGCACATGTTGATTCCTTTTTGCTTCTTTATGATTTCCTTGGGGTACAAACCTAGTAAAGGTATTGCTGGGTCAAAGGGAATGCACAATTTGATAGCCCTTTGTGCATAGATCCTGATTCCTCTCCAGAATGATTAGATCATTTCACAACTCCACCAACAATGCATTAATGTGAGAAATGGATAAGCATTTTGGTTTCCACAACTATGAAAATTAAATTGGAGAAGTGAAACAAGTTATAAAATTAAAATTCACAAGGACAACAAAGAATAGTCTTCCAAAGAATGTATACTCCTTCGCGGCAGGGACTTTTGTAATCAGGATGGTCACCTGAGATTTGAAAAGAATCTTTTGTTCTTTTCCCTTAGCCCTTCTCTGTTACCTTCTCTTTCTATAATGTAAACTCCTCGAGAGCAAATTTTGGTTATGTAACGAGCAGTGGAGATGCATGTCTTGTAACTTCTGAAACATCTAATTAATGGGGAATTAGGGGAAGGACTTGTGCTTCAGGATAGGAAATACAATGCTGCCTTTGGAATTTCAAAGGTCTACTCACCTTTGTCTACTCACCTCAGCATCCACTCTTGCAAGCAGGCAAAATAAATTTTTCAGGCATTCATCAGTGAGTCAGTGAAGTTATTGATAAACTATTTTGTTTCTTACAATTAGTGTCTTAGTTTTCTCCCATCCCTTCCAACATTTACATTATGTTTTCCTGTCATCTTAGCCAATACGAGAGTGTGTGGTGGTACTTCAGGTTGTTTTAATTTGCATTTTTCTAATCAATAGTGATTTAGAACATTTTTTCATATGACTATGGATGGCTTTAATTTTGTCATCTAAAAATTGTCTACTGATATTATTTGACCATTTATTAAAGGGGAAATGAGTTGTATTCTTATAAGTTTGAGTCAATTATCTATATATTTTAGAAACAAGGCTTTTGGATGTATTTTTTCCCCCAGTTTTCTGCTTCCCTTCTAATCTTGTCTGCATTGGTTTTGTTTTTACACATTTTTTAATTTAATATAATCAAAATTGTCCATTTTGCAGTCATTAATGTACTCTAGTTATTCTTTGGCCATAAATTCAGAAGGCTACTCTTTACCATGCAATTATCAGATTAGAATATGTGTGCAGTTTCCAAAATTCTCCTGGATATTATTTCACCTAATCACTGCCCATGCTCATAATGATAGGGACACCATTGGCTAGTTCTCTATTTCAGTGATATTCTCGATTGTTTCAAGAAATGGAAATCAAGTTTCCAAGATTTTACTTTGAAATTGTCATTCTTATCCTCTTCCCCCTTTTGTTTTAATAGGAGCATTTGTCCTCTTTCAGCACCTGTCAATGGTTTAGCCATTTCATAAATCTTTTCTTTGTGTACCCAGTGATGCAGTTATTTGGGTCAGGAACTGGGAAGTTCTATCCAGGCAGATACCTCATTTTTAAAAAATATTTTATTCTTTAGAAATATTATTGTTCTATGAGAAATGATTAGGAGGATGATATTAGGAAAATCTGCAAAGTCCTCCATAACTCAAATAAAGTGAAATATACCATGTACATAGTAATAACAATGTTGTGGGATGATCAGTTATGCCATTCTCAGCAATACAATGATGCAACTACTCTGACTTATGATGAAACATTCTATCCATATTCAGAGAAAGATCTGAATATCTAAATATAAATTGAAGTATACTTTTTATTATTTTTGAGGGTTTTTTCTTTTTACGAAGGAGATCTACTTTCTTTTGCAGCATGACTTTTATGAAAATGTCTTGCACAACTATATGTGGGCCTTCTTAATGCAGGGTGGGAGAAAGGGGAAGAAACTAGAACTCAAGTTTTGAAAAAACAAATGTAAAAAAAAAACTTTCTCACATGTAACTGAGAAAAATAAAAATATTAATATACATATTAGTTTGATTGGATTTTATTTTTATGGTCCTCATTAAACAGTTGGTATTCAAACAGGTTTCAATTGTCATAAAGCTATCACCCTAACTGTATAAGAAGAGAGACTTCCCACAGTATATTATCTCTTTTTAAAAATGTTAGTTAATGATAAGAAATCTGTGTTTTGTTTTTGTTTGCTTTAACTACTAATTGGTTGTTTTCTGAAATAGATTTGATGTGTATCAGTGGTGAATGTGTAAGTGTGTGTGTGTGGAGGTGTGCACAAGCACGTGTGTACTGATCTTTATTAGATATGAGATCCATAAGAAAAGAGACAGTCTTTTGCTTTTATATTTTTATCATTTAGGACAGTGTCTGCCACATAGTTGGTGTTTAATACATTTACTGATTGATCACAAAGTGAATTAAATTTTATATATTGAAGTACCAAGGACAGAACTGTTAATGAACAATTATTTATTAATCTTTTAAAATTTCCACTGAAACTAGATAGGGGTCTTGAGAAAAGGCTTATCCTTCTTTTCATTGTAAAAAGGGTGGACTATAAATTTGGGATACTATATATAGTTTCTTGATTTTTCTTCTTTATTCTTCTTTAACAAAGGACAGTTTTCTGAATCGGGAAGAAGAACATGAATCTGAAAATGATAAACAGGTAAATAAAATTATTGATGGACTTGACCATTGATTAGTTTAAGTGATGAATAGGAATGTAACTTGAGCAATTTATAGAGTACTTTTATATTTAGTACTTGTTACTTTTATATCATTATATTGGCAACAAGATTCTTAAAAAAAATGTTTGTTTTATATCACCTTTCTAGAAATTGTTTTTATGGGGTTTTGTTCCATTTTGTTTTGTTTTGCATACTAAAATCATTGTGTCATATTGAACTTCACAGTGAATATGGCTAAAGATAATGAACTAAAGTAATTAATTTCTTATTCAAGCTGACATTTCACACATGCCCATAAATCAGGTCTTGAATGTGTTTTTAAAATATCATCAATGAACAACAACAATAAAATGCTTATCCAAAGCAAAGAATGAACCATTTTAAAATAATGAGAACAGATTGCTTAATAGTAATATTCCCCATACAGGAGAGTGTATCATTAGCCTATAAACCAGCCTTCCATTCTGTCACTCCTCAACATGTGGTTTCAATGTGTGTGTGAATTGAAGAGACATTTATTACTTCATATGTGCTCTGATACTTTGGGATTATCACTTAATTAACTTGGTATAAATAGATTGAATAAGTGGTGTGAATCCCAATAGAGGCAACACTTAGGATGCTATGATAGATCATCCAAAGAAATCCTGGGAAATGAACTGATGAGAAGAACAAAATATATGTGCTTTGTTTCTCCTAGGTATCTGTGATCAGGAACTTTTTTGGAAGGGTTTCTTTACCAGTTTCATTTTGCATCACTAACTGGCACCAAAACCTGCCCCATAAGATTTTGTTGACTATATATAATTCATTGTCATATTTTCACAAATTCATTGTCACCATTAGTTAATTTGGGAAATATTCCTGGGATTATAAGCTTCTTGCTTAATATAAAACAATAACAAAAATCCAAAATCTATGTAACACTCTACATCAGTGTTAAGTGCTTTACAATGATTATTTCTTGAACTTCAAAATAATTTCAAAAAATTAAGTCTTATTATTAGGCTAATTTTACAGATGAGGAAACTGAACACAGGCTTGATGATTTTCCAAAAATCATAGGGCTAAAAAGTAAATGAGGTTACATTTGAACACATATTCCTGACTTTCAGGCTCAGCACCCTACCCATTTTGTCACATAACTGTTTATTGAATAGAATCGAGAGATAGAGGTTTATATGAATGACTTGAGCAGAAAGGGAGAAATAATAACTCCAGATTTGTTTTCAGATAACCTGGATTCAAATTTGCAGAAGAGAAAGTTTAAATACCTATCGAAAGAAGCCATAGAGACCAGTCCATGGCCTGATGTCCGTTCCTCAAGAATTAAGCTGGGCCATGATACCCTGGACATGACAAAATGAGCAAAAGGCAGAGGTCTTTGGTGAAAAGGAACCATTTATTGTAAGGTTGGGGTGAATGATAGACCCATGAGAATGATAAGCCAACTCAAGATTGACTACAAAGTAAAGGGGGCAAATGTTTTCTGCTTCGTTTGGTACATAGGTGGTATAGAGACATATGATTTAATATGGTCTTAGAAGTTCATTATTCATTCACAGGTGACCAAAGAAGCTGTCATTCTGGTGTGTGGATTCAAGATAGCCATACAGAAGAGAGAGTTCATTCAATTCAACACTACAAAAAAAATAACTTAATATCATCTGACAATATGATCCTGACTATTTCTACCAATGACTTCAACTTCATGAAAGCTCACTACAAAGAGTTTACTGATAATTTACCTCAAAATCAATCTCATATATGTTTGGCAAAGCCCTACCTAAGTACAGGGAGAAAAAAGCTCTTTGTTGACTGTTATTCAAAAAATCCATAATGTTCTAGAATATTAGAAATCAGTAGCACAAGCTATATCAGCATTGACTAGGCCTATGAGCTTCACTTCAAAAGATACTTCAGGAAGAATGGATTAGACTCAAGAATATTGAAGTTTGAATAATTTTTCAAATACTTCGTGTATTTTTTTTTGGGGGGGGGAGATTTGGACAAGTCAACTAATCTCTTTCAACCTCAATTTCATTATTTTAAAATCAGGGTGAGAGGCAGAAACAAGATAGTGGAGAAAAGGTAAGGACTCATTTGAATTCTCCCAAATTCCCTTCCAAGCAACTTTAAATAACATTTCAAAATGAATTCTGAATTGGCAGAACCCACAAAATGACAGAACAAAACAATTTTCTAGACTCTAGAGCCTAGACTCTAGAGAGTCTGTTGCTCCAAGATGAAAGCAAGGTATAATCCATCTTATGCTACACCAGAAAAAGGACTTGGAAGTGATTTAATGTGGCAGCTGTGGTTTCCAGGGCTCTCAGCCCCCAGAAAGAAAGCGATCATAGAACTAGTCAGAAGGAGATTAAAGGAGATTGTGCTGGAAGTAGATATATGGGTCCCAGTCATGGTCCCAGTCTCAGAATGACGAAGAAGAGGACTAAAGAAAGAAGATTAACATGCTAGAACCTGCCACAGCAAGACCAGAGCTGAAATAAACATTTGATATTCAGGTACCTCACTCAAGAGAAATCATGAGGTGCTCAGTAAAGTTAAATGCTATGGGAAAGTGACACTTGTATATCCTAAAAACTTTCTCATTATTAGGGAAGTTAGAAGGATTATAAATAGACAAAGGACACTGAATATTATGGGATGAGCTGAATTTAATGGGGTAATTTAAAAAAATTTTAAAGAAAAAAATAAGGTGTAAGAAAAAGGAATGCACTGAGAGAAAGGGGAAAGGAAAAGATAGAATGGAATAAATTAGGTGTGAAATGATTTTTACTGAAGAAGAAAATATATCAATTAGCAGAGCATTTGAACCTTACTCTTATTGGAATTGTCTAAAGAGAGAGTACTATACATCCTTAATTGGGCACAGAAATCTTTCTTACCCTACAATAAAGTAGGAGGATAAGTAAATAAGACAAAAGGGGTGGAGCTGACAGAAGGAATAGCAGTTTGTGGTAGGTGGTAGTCAGAAATAAAACACTTAGAGACAGGATAAATGGAGAAAGTACTATTAAAAAAAAAGTACAAAAGACCATGGAGGGAAATATGCAGGAAACATAATTGTGGGGGAAAAAATCACAGCAAGCATGAGAGGCAGAAACAAGGATAAAGTTCTCTGATAAAGTTCTAATTTCTTAAAGATATAAAAATTGAATAAAATGTATAATTGAGGGAAAGAAGATGGGGGGAGAGATACAGAGATAGAAAGAGAGAGAGACAGAGAAAGAAAGAGAGAGAGAAAGAGAGACAGGGAGAGACAGAGACAGAGAGACTGAGTAATTCCTCAATTGATAAATAGTCAAAGGATATGAACAGGCAATTTTCCAAAAAAAAGCATTTAAAGGAATCTATAGTCCTTTGAAAAAATCTGAAAATAATTATTGATTAGAAAAAATAAAATTAAAGAAACTCTGATGTTATCGCTCACATCCATCAGATTGGTTGATATGACAAAAAAAGAAAATGACAAATATTGGAAAAGGATTTGGGAAAATTGAGACACTTATATATTGACTATTGGTGAAGTTGTGAACTGATCCAACCATTCTGATGAGCTATTTCGAAATATGCACAAAGGACTGTAAAATCTTGAGTACCTGTGATGCAGCAATATCTTTACTATGTCTGTGTTCCAAAGATTAAAAAGAAAGAAAGAAAAAGAAATAGGAGTCATGCATGAAAAAATATTTATTGCAGCTTTTTGTGGTAGCAAAGGATTAGAAACTGAGGGGTTGCTATAAACTGAGCAATGGATGAAAAGTTGTGGTATATTATTGTAATCAGGTATTATTTTTCTGTAAGACAGTGAGCAGTGTGCTCTCAGAAAAATCTTTACTTAGTGAAATGAGCTAAGCCAGGAGAATATAATGATACAAGGCAGTTCTGAAGGACTTATGATGAAAAATGCAATTTTTATCCAACGAAAGAATTGATAGAGTCTGAATGGAGATAAAACCATACTTTTTCCTTAATTTATTTATTTTTCTTGGTTTTGGTTTTTTAAATCTTTTGGGGGGGGTCTGTATTTTCTTTCATAATCTAACATGGAAATATGTTTTGCATAAATGCATATGTATAAACTATCTATTTGCTTGCCTTCTCAATGAGGGCAATCTCATATAGATTATACTTATATTCATTTGTATGTCTACATAGACATACATAACATAAATATATATTTATATGTTTAATATAATTATAATCAAACATTTTTCCATACTAGCCATGTTGTGAAAGAATCAGAACAAAAGGGAAAAACCATGAGGAAAAAAAATCAAAAAATCATTCAGATTACATAGTTCTTTCTCTGGATGTGGATAGCATTTTACATTATGAGTTTTTTGGAATTACCTTAGATGATTATACTGCTGAGAAGAGCACACTCTATTTTAGTTGATCATCTGCACAATGTTGCTGTATTAAATAATAATTGTAAAGTAAGATATATTCTAGCCACGTTTAAAAGCCAGACAGAATTTTGCAATTAATTTCTGAGGTAATAGACATTGAAGAGTATTGAGTAAAGTAGCAACATGGTCATACTTTTCTTTAAGAAGATCAATTTTCTATCTGCCATAAAAGAGGGAAGAAAATGCTTTTACAATGAAGGGGAAGAGGAGAAGGGGAGGGAGGCTGAGTGAACTTTATTCTCATGAGAACTGGCTCAAAGAGGAAATAACACACACTCAATAGGGATATAAAGGTTGATCTTACCCTGCTGGAAAGTTGGAGAGAAAAGAGTACAAGAGAAAGGGTAGTAGTAATAGAAGGGAGGACAGATTGGGGGAGGATGTAGTGAGAAGCAAAACATTTTTTGAGGAGAGACAAGGTGAATGAAAAGAGAATAGAATAAACAGGAAAGGAGAAATACAGTTAGCAATAATAATTGTGAAAAAAATTGAAGCAAGTTTCTCTGACGAAGCCTTTTTCCCCCAAATATATGGGGAACTGAGTCAAATTTATCAAAAATAAGAGCCACACCCCAATTGATAAATGATCATGAGATATAAACTATGGCAAAAGAGCTATAAAATTGTGCATATCCTTTGATTTAAAAATACTACTACTAGGCATGAATCCCAAAACATATTTTTTTAAAGGGAAAAGGAATGATATGTATAACAAATTTTATAGGAGCTTTTTTGTCAGGGCAAATAATTGGAAAGTGAGAAACTGTCCATCAACTGGCAATTAGCTGAATAGATGCTGATATTTGTATATGAAAGAATGCTATTGTTCTATAAGGAATGATGAGCAGAATGCTCTCAGAAAAAGAAAAAAAAAACTAGAAAGTCTTCCAAGAACTCATACAAAATCAAATGTACTATGTACAAAACAATAGCAATGTTTTGGAATGTGAATAACTGCTATTCTCAGCAATACAGTGATTCAAGATTATTCTGAAGGAGTTAGGGTGAAAAATGCTATTCATAACCAGAGAAAGAGTTGATTGTTTCTGAATTTAGGTTGAAGTATCCTTTATTTAAACTTTATTTCCTTAAAATTTTGAGAGAGAGAGACAGAGACAGAGAGAATAAAAAAAAATCACTATGATCCAGGGAAGGGGCCAAGATGGTGGAGTAAAGTCAAGAAGCTGCTTGAGCTCTCCCAATTTCCCTGGAAAACTACATGAAACTAAGCCTCTTAATAGAGACTGATGGAATGAAACCATTCCCAAGACTGAACAAACTTCAAGATGAGTCTCACTGGAATGAAAAGGGTCAGCCCACCTCAGACAGACTCTGGAAAACTGATACAAGAGTCTTTATCATAGCAAATCAGAAACTAAGGCTCTCAATTCTGGCTCAGTAGAAGAGCAATTCAGTGGAG
Organism: Antechinus flavipes; assembly: GCF_016432865.1. Lineage (NCBI taxonomy): Eukaryota > Metazoa > Chordata > Mammalia > Dasyuromorphia > Dasyuridae > Antechinus > Antechinus flavipes. The sequence goes on from NC_067403.1 coordinate 148,208,426, forward strand.
CAGCTTTCTGTACCAGTTCAGAAGGCAAACTCTTGGAAACGAGGCTGTTTCTGAAAAGAATGGGTAAAGATACCCCTGCAAACAAAAGAGCTCACAGCCAAGGCTCAGAGCTACAAAGGAAGCTTGGGACACTGGACTCTTTAGTCCAGGAAGAGAGCTGGACTAAAAAAGTTTTTTAAAAAAGAGGAAATACCAAAAGAAAAGGTAAGACAATCAACAAGAAACAGAAAGGAACCTTGACCACAGAAAGCTACTATGGCAACAGGGCAGACCAAATCACAAACTCAGATGAGGACAGAATATCCACAGAAGAAATCTCAAAGAGTGATATAAATTGGTTTCAAGCCCAAAGAGGCTTCTTGGAAATTCTCATAAAAGACTTCAAAAGACAAACAAGAGAGATAGGAAAAAAAATAAGAATAGAAATAATAGGTATGCATGAGAGAGTCAACAGTTTAGAAAAGGAAGGAAAAAATTGTCTGAAGAAAATAAATCCTTAAACAGTAGAATAAACCAAATTGGGAAAAAAAAAAGGTACAAAAGATAAGTGAAGAAAACCACACATTAAAAATGAGAACAGGACGAATTGAAGCTAATGACTTTGTAAGACAGCAAAAATCATTCAAATAAATTAAAAAGAATGAAGAAATGGAGGAAAATGTGAAATACTTCATTGGAAAAACAGCTGATCTAGAAAATAAATCCTGAAGAGAATTTAAAAATTATTGGCCTATCTGAAGTCCATGAGCAAAAAAAAAAAAAAAAAAAAAAAAAAGAGTCTGTATAGCATTCTACAAGAAGTCATTAAGAAAAACTGCCCCAATATTCTAAAAACAGAGGAGGAAATACTCATGGAAAGAATCCATTGATCATTTCTGGAAAGAGATCCCACAAGGAAAACCCGGAGGAACATTGTTGCAAAACTCCAAAACTATAATCTCAAGGAAAAAAATATTGCAAGTTTGCAAACAAAAACAATTCAAGTATCAAGGAGCAACAGTCATGATTAAACAGGAACAGGCAGTTTCTATAATAAAAGATTAGAGGACTTGAAATACCATATTCCAGAAGGCAAAGGAACTGGGGTTGCATCCAACAATTAACGATGAAGTAAGACTCAGCATCATCTATCAGGGAAGAATAAGGAGCTTCAATGAAGAAACTTTCAATCATTTCTATTCAAAAAACTAAAACTAAACGGAAAATTTAATCTACAAACATAGGACTCAAGAAAACCATGGAAAGGTAAATAGGGGAAATATATATATATATATATATATAATTTAAAGATTAAACTGTTTAAAATCCCTAGATAGGAATATAATATCTGTTAACTCTTGTGAACTGTATCTGTCACTGGAGCAGAGAGAGAGGGACATCTCATGGACTGAGGGTGTGTTTGTGAATGGATACTGATGTAATGATATCAAAGAAAAAATTATTAATGGGTGGGAAAAATCTATACTGGAAAAAAAAGAAAGGAGAGATATAATGGAATAATTAGTTCACATGAAGAGACACAAAAGATCTATTATGATTTAAGGAAATAAGGGAGAAAGATAAGCATTATCTGAAGCTTAATGTCATCAGTTTTGCTTCTAAGAAGGAATAAATTAATTATTCAGTTGGGGATAGAACTTTATCTAAACTTATAAAGAAGTAGGAGTAGTAGAAATAGGAAAGAAAAGGGAGAGGATGGACAGAAGGGAAGGCAGAAACAACCTTCCTATCTCAGGATCAGACAAATCTAATCATCCAAAAATCTACTGGAAACAATTCACAGCTTTAGCAAAATTGCAGGATATAAAATAAACCCATACAAATCATCAGCATATATATAATATATATATATATATATATATATATACATTATATATATATATATATTATATATATATTACTGACAAAGCCCATCAGCAAGAGGTAACACAGTAAATTACAGTAATTACACTAGACAAAATAAATTGTCTGCTCACCAGGACAAACCCAAGAACTGTATGAACATAATTACAAAATATTATTCACACAAATTAAATCAGTTCTAAACAACTGGAAAAATATCAATTGTTCATGGCTAGGCTGAGATAATATTATAACAATGACAATTCTACCTAAATTGGTCTACTTGTTCAGTACCATACCAAATTGCCAAAACATTATTTCATTGAATTAGAAAAAATAATAACAAAATTCATCTGGAAGAACAAAATCAAGAATATCAAGGGAATCAATGAAAAAATACAAAGGATAGTGGCTTAGCAGTACTAACCCTCAAACTCTATTATAAAGCAACAGACATCAAAACTATTTGGTACCAGTTAAGACATAGAGTGGTGGATCAGTGGGAATAGATTAGATACACATGACACAATAATCAAGGCATATAGTAATCTAGTATTTGATAAACCCCAAAAACTCCAGCTTTTGGAATAAAAACTCACTATTTGACAAAAGTTGGTGGGAAACTGGAAAGTAATATGCTAGAAACTTGGCATTAGACCTACATCTTATATCTCATATCACAATAAGGTCAAAATGGATACATGATTTGGGTATAAAGGATGATACCATAAACAAATTAGGGAAAGAAGGGATAATTTACCTATCAGATCTTTCAAGAAGGAAGGAATTTTTGGTCAAAGAACTAGAGAACATAATGAAAGGCAAAATAGACAACTTTGATTATATGAAATTAAAAAGTTTTAGCACAAAGAAAACCAACAAAATCAAGATAAAAAGGGAAGTACAAATTGGGGAAAAAATTTTACAGCTAGCATTTCTATAAAAGTCTCATTTCTAAATTATGTAAAGAACTATGTCAAATTTAAAATACAAGTCATTCCCCAATTGATACATAGTGAAAGGATACGAACAGAAAATTTTCAGATAATGAAATTAAAGCCATCTATAGTTATATAAAAAATGCTCTAAATCACAACTGATCAGAGAAATGCAAATTAAAACAAATCTTAGGTATCACCTCATACCTCTCAGATTGGCTAAAATGACAGGAAAAAAATTATGATAAATGTTGGAGGGAATGCGGGAAAACTGAGACACTAATACATTGTTGGTGGAGTTATGAAATGATCCACCCATTCCGGAGAGCAATTTGGAATTATGCCCAAACAACTATAAAACTCTAAATACTCTTTGACCCAGCAGTGCCATTACTGGGTCTGTATTCCAAGAAAATCATAAAGGAGGAAAAAGGATTCATATTGCAAAAGTGTTTGCAACAACTCTTTTTGTGGTAGTAAAGAACTGGAAAAAGAATGGATACCCATCAATTGACGAATGGCTGAATAAGTTGTGGTATATAAAAGTAATGGAATATTATTGTTCTGTTTAAAAAGTTATTAACAAGCTGATTTTAGAAAACCTTGGAAAGACATATGTGAACTGATGCCAAGCAGATCTAGAAAAACATTGTACACAGTAAGAGCAAGAATGTGTGATGATCAACAATGAAAGACTTGATTCTTCTCAGTGGTTCAATGATCCAAAGCAATCCCAATAGACTTTGTACTATTGCCATCTGCATCCAGAAAAAAGAACTAAGGAAACTGAATGTAAATCAACACATGCTAAGTTCACTTCTTTTTTCCGTTTTTCTTTTTTTTTTTTTAAATCTTCCCCATGGTTTTCCCCTTTTGCTTTCCCAATATGATTCATAAAGTAATGTGTATTAAAAATAAATAAACTTACTACAATAAAAATCAATTTGCCACTGAAATGAGAAACTTGAAGCAGGGAGGTTAATCAGTATAATATTGCAATAGCCTAAGCAGTAAATGATGAAGAAGATTACAGATACCAAGATAGTTACATTGGCCCAGGAGAAAAAGGTATATAAAGGAGAGTCGTTGCAAAGATATAATGTAAGATTTGGAAATATACTGGATACATAGCTATTGGTTGAGAGAGTGATGAATGTGAGGACAGTTCCTTGTCAGTAAGAGGAAGTTTGGAAGAGAGAAAGATTTGAGAAGAAAGATATGGGAGGGATACTACAAAATAGTCACCCATCTTTTAGAGTAAATGGGATTGGATCTAGAAAAGTTTTCTTAACACTCAGAGATTCTTGAAATTCTTGAGTGCATTTTTAGGCAAAAGGAAAAGAACTAATAGATGGGATTTAGGTTTTAAGTTTTGAAAAGATGATTGTCATGAAATGATAGAGAAAATGGGATTAAAATTACCTATAGAGTGATTGTCTTGGTAAGAAGAAGGTTTATCTCTTCTTCAGAAGATGGAATAACTTTAAAATAATATGCATGATATCAGAATATTATGAGTTATTAAAGTACAACTGATACAACATACTATCTTGGATACATTTGAAAATCTCCATATTGGGAGTAACTAGGTGACACAGTGGATAAAGCACCAGCCCTAAAGTCAGGAGGACCTAAATTCATATCTAGCCTCAGACATTTAAAACTTATTAGTTGTGTGACCCTGGGCAAGTCACTTAACACCAATTCCCTCAGCAAAAAATAAATAAATAAATAAATAAATAAAAATCTCCATATTTTCCCTTAATGCATAGGCTCCCATAATTTAAAATTCACATAAATGCAAAAAGTAAAAGAATGGAAGAAGGTACTTTTTAGAGGAAATGGGAAAATTATTAATAAATCCTGTGGATAAAAGTGAACAAAAAAAGTACAAAAGAGACCATTTTGTTAGCTTAAAATTTCAGATGTTTAAAAAAACAATAAAATAAAATCAATGAGACAAAATAAGAAAAAGAATGTTGACTGAAATTTTATTCGTTAAATTATTTGTCAAACTGTATATAGGACTGACATATGAGATAATAAATAAGACTAAGATATGTATGTGTGTATGTGTATATGTATATGTATATATACATATATATAGATCTGTGTATTATGTGTGTGTGTTTATAAAACATCCACATATATATATAATGATCAATTAGTTTTCAAAAAGAAAAATTATAAAACATAAATGACCAGGAAAAATACCCACAATATTATGAATAAATATAATAAGATATAAAATAATAAAAATTAAAGAAATTAAAATTAAACAATTCTGAGATTTTACCTTATTTACATTGGAAAAAGTGCAACATTCAATATATTCAATGTTGAGATAATTATAAGAAGACAAGAACAGTAATATATTGTTGATAAAGCTGTAAAGGTATATGGCTTTTGTATTTCATTCTGAATTATGCAAGGAAAGTGAATAAACAGTTCCTTCATTCCCTCAGGTACAACAATCATATCACTGATTATTTTTCCAAGGAAATAAAATGATATGTATTGTGTGCTCATACAGAAATACACAAATACATGCATACATACATATATATATATATATATATATATATATATATATATATATATATATATAATATATATATATATATATATAAACACTTGCTTGGCTAACGTCAGAGCACCGGTGCTGCCTTAATCTCCATTTCTTTTAAAGTAAAAACCCACATGTTCCTTCATCTTCAATCCCTTAACCCCTCAAGATACAAAAGACTCTCCAAGCCCAATGGAGGAAAACAGTTTTCTTCCAGGAGTCTCCCAAGGCCCTGTGTGTATGTGGGCCTATGTTCATGCCTGGATTTGAAACCAGCCTCAGCACTGAAAGACAGGGGTTTTCCTTCCCTGACGGTTTGTAGCATAGGATCTCCAAGGGCCTTTCCAACTCGATATTTATGCTCCTACTAAATTTATTTCAAACATTAAAATCAGTTAACAAAACAAATATGTCAATTTGTTAGACAATTAATTTTTGTATTTTCTGGTTAGTTGCTGCAAGGAGAGCCCAGAAAATCAACAAACATCTGACTTACTGAGATAAATAACATATAAAGAATACTGCAAACTTTGAATGCTTCATAATGCATGTTGTCTCCTCCATTACAGAGTAACCTCCAAACTTACTGCAGGATCTCTTGTCAGTTTCACCTCTGCAGGACCTCTTGTCGATCTCACCTCTGCGACATCTCTTGTCCATTTTACCTTTGTAGCATCTCCTGTCGGTTTCACCTCTGCAGGATCTCTTGTTGGTTTCACCTCTGCAGGATCTCTTGTTGGTTTCACCTCTGCAGGATCTCTTGTCCATTTCACCTCTGCAAAATTCTCCAGTACTCCCCCTTTCTCTCCGACTTTTCCCCACCTCTAGTGCAGGTCTGCATCCCTCAAATAACACATTTGATAATAATAAGTACACATATATACACTCACACAAGCATGCTCACACATATATGTGCATGTAATGACATTCATATGTGCATAATGCATGGTAGAGTCAGTGTCTTTTCTTTGAGTGATGATTTAATAAAAATGTGAATAGAATGGACTATTATTGTAAAAAATAAAGAATTTGAGAATCTAAAGAAACATGGAATGATTTTACTAAGTAATCAGTAAAACTTAGAGGCCAAAGAATAACATGTATTGTGATTACAAAAGTTAAATGAACAGAAAGAACACTAAATGGGATATGATCTCTGAGTAATTGAAATGGAAGGAAATATAGCACTTCCTCACAAGCTCCTGCAGCAATAGGATTACTTTTATAGAATTTTGACATTTTTTTCTCCTTTGTTCTTTGTTTAACTATTTTTCTTTGTTATAAGTTTCAGTTTTAAAGAGGAAAATATTTCTATAAATTATGGGATATAAAATGTTATTAATAAAATTTATCAAAAAGAAAAAACAAAACCTTTCTACTCAGGGTAGTTTAATATTCAAAGGCATTCCAAAGGCAATTCCATTTTTGAAATATCTTTATTAGTAAGGTTTTCCTTTTGTTGAGCCAATGTGTTTTTTCCCATTTTTTATTCTACATTAACTCTTCATTGCTCCTAATTTTGCTGTACCAATAAGACAGTCATTTTCATTTTTCAACAGCTCTAAAATTTAGGAAGTCTGTCCTAGAAGTACAATATTTTATTTGCAGTTTCCTCTCATTGATAACCTGCTTTCTGGGGTTCAAGAAAATGATAAAATTTAAATATGTTCTTATTACTCCTCTCCTCAAATATAACATGTCATCCCAAATAACATTTGTCATTTCCCACATTTCAAAAGAATGACAATTGACTTTTTTAGTTTGATTCATTGTTTTTAGTGAATGTGGGTATCCTAATAGGAATAGAGTGATTTTATACCTAAACACTATCTTCCATCAAATAGAATATGCATTTTTTTCTCTTCAAGGTGACAATGAGGTTGCTTGAAAAAGGATAGGTGGACTACAAATCATGTATTTCTGAACAATAAATTTAATGAGAAAAGAATACCTTCTTCCATACACACATACTAATACACTTTTTTTCTTACGCATTAAATAAACATTGGAAGACACACCTATACTTGCTTTTTTGACACACATGGCCCCTTCTCCTGCACCTGGCCTATCTGATAAATAAGTATCTCTGCATCATGGCTGTCAGTAGCAAATACTTGCCAGTTGCTTAGAAAAGAAGACAGAGGTCAATACCCTGTTTCCCAGAAACAAACCTGTCACATCACTGATGTTCCACTTGACTAACCTTTAGGGACTGAGGGAAACCAGGTCCACTTCTTGAAGACATCGCTTGTCTTTCTTGCCAAATGAATTCACAACAGGTTTGGTTCTAGGTAAAAAAGTAAATTCGAATGACAAGTTGCTAACAGCAGAATAAAACTGAAAGGAACAGCTTAACTAACAGATATTTCCAATAATAAAAAATTATTTTAAAAGCTTCCAATAAGTAAAATGTCAAAAAAAAAAAAAAGAAAACAAAGGTTGTCTTTTCTTTGTGGACTTAATACTATTTTATTAGAAAGCAAGATTGTAAAGCATGGATGATCAAAAGAGAAGTCAGTACTTCTCTGGCAGAAGTAAAGGGGCTTCAAACATTATGTAAATATAACACAGCTGTAATGAAAATATCTTTTCATAATACACTTGCCCAACTTTCAGCTGTGAATTTCCATAGGAATTGTTTCCAGAGACAAGCTTCAGGGAGAGGATCAATTAATCTGCTGAATAAATTTTTTGAATCCATTCTCAATGCTGGAGACCCCCTCGTGTGCTTGGTAATTACCCCAATATTTCCTGCACGCTTGTTTAAACGGCTTACACTTGGGCTTCCTGTGAAGAAGGACTCTCTCTCGGCTGATCTGAGAAAGTAGAGAAAGGCAGCATGTCTTATCACTCTGTCTCATTCCATCTGCAGCCAGTGGGGGGTATAGCTAATCATTGTCATTGGGACATCGGTGGAGCAGTCTGGGGGACATAGATAGATTTGACACCAAAGGAGATGGGAACTTTCCAACAGAGTGTTCATCTCAGAAAACTCATTTTACTCTCCTGATTTGAAAAGCAAAAAGATGTGCCCCCTTTCAATTGGAGGCTTTTCTCTTAATTACATAAACAGAATGATCAAAGTTATTGTCAGTCTTCATAAAGATGAGGGGATTAATAAAATAGTATGTTGCTATTTTGGGGGGATCAGTATGGGAGAACAGGGGCATCTGTGGGAAAAGGAGAGACAAGGACAGAAATGCAGAGAGACACAGTCAGAGATAGAGACAGAGATAGAGGGAAGTAGGGAAGGAAACAGACAAGGGAGAGAGCATTTAACAAGCTTGCTGCTTTCTTTATATGGAAATGTAATGAATGTAGTTGATGAAAAAGAAATGAAAGTTGTAAAGTTTCAAGCTGTGAAAAAACTTCAAAGTGTATTCAAATGTCACAATGATTTTTCTTCCATCTTTAAGGAGTAAGTTTTTCAAAAGAGAAATATGATAGCTCTTTTATCCATGCATGTTTTATCTATAAACAGGAAAGGAAAGCAGAGTATGTTCTTTGCACATAAAATAATCCCATATTGAAAGTCTACTTTTTTTTTTTACCCTGAAATTAAAGTGTCTTCTATGCCTTTAAAAATTGACATTCTTGGTATATTAGAGAAGTGTTTGACAAGGATACTGAGGTCAGAGATTCTCTGTTGTAAGGAAAGTATAGAATATGTTCCCATTAAAAGATTAGTACTAAGCATTACAACAAAACTAAACAGGAGTTTTGATGGGAAATATATAGACATGACAAAATTAAGGCAAAAACAAAAGGGAAATTGAAGCATCCCTCTTTATCCTCGAGGCATTTCTGGTCTAACCTCTCTCCTATTGTATATCAGTTGAACTAGATGAACAAGATTGAGGTTCCTTCTAACTCTCAAAAATCTGTCATTATATCTTTAACAAATCCATTATAAGACTGCCTCATTCCAGGTATGATGTTTCAAGATATGGCTCCTCATTTAGAACACCTATGAATTGCCATTCCATATTCTGGATCCTTAGAAGATCTTCCTACTCTCAATAGGATATTTTAATAAAACAAATGTTATACAAACTGTAATCTATTTTGTGCTAGTTTACAAGCTAGATACAAGTTTTGTATTTTATGACTTTCATAAGCTGTGTTATTGTGCCATATAGGTGATGGAGGTTCAGCTACCAGAGTTCAAAATATGGATGGTGACAACATATGAATGTGACAATCACCACCACTACCACCATCATTAACATCATCATTGTCATCACAAAGAAAAAGATGATTAAGGTATAATCTTGCCTTCCTCAAAAAGCATATTTAGGAGTCAGGATAAGCCAAGCTAACAAGCTTTAAGCACATATGTACCAGATATTGCTAATGATAGTTGGGGACAAAAATAGCCCCCACTTTCAAGGAGTTTACAATCTAATGTTAGAGGCAACATGCAAATAATTAAGTACAAACAACATGTATCTAGTACATACATGTATATGACAAACTAGATAATGTATAAAGGGAAAAAAATGAAAGAGACCTGGAAAAAGATATCGTATAGAAGATGAAATTTTTACTGAAAGCTGATTCCTGGGTGGCAGTTCCAAAGGAAGGAGGAGTACTATCACATCAAATATGGTAACCATAGTGAAAAGGAGACTTTCTTCACAATTTCATAAAAGAGTGTTTGTGGTGAGTTCTAGATCAGAGCACAGGACAGGAGAGTTTTAAACACTTCTTGGATCATCTCATTTTGAAATAAGTGAAAACTTACAGATCTCTAAAAGTATCTCTCAAAACAACTGCATAAAAACCCTGAATCTTGGAATAGTGTATCCTCCACCATGGATACAGAGCCCTATTTTAACAAAGACTTAAGTCAAGCAATAGGCCGGGGAAATGAGCAAAGAATAGAAAACAAAATTCTGACCATAAATTTAATTTATACTTGTTTTTTGTTCTCTGGAGGAAATCAAATATTCAAATCAGAACCAGGGAGTTACCTGAGTAAAAGATTAGGGATTTTGGGGCAGCTAGGTGGCGCAGTGGATAGAGCACCAGCTCTGAAGTCAGGAGGACCTGAGTTCAAATTTGGTCTCAGACACTGTCTAGCTGTGTGACCCTGGGCAAGTCACTTAACCCCAATTGCCTCAAAAAAAAAAAAAAAAAAAAAGATTAGGGATTTTGATGCTATATTAATTCTTGTGCTAGCAGGCCATGATATTGAATGTAATCATCAATAGAGGGAAAAAACCTCCTTTTGGAGGTTAGATCATTTTTATTCTCCCTTTTATAAACATGGAAAAAAGAAAATTTACTTTTAAACTATTGACAAAATATTTCCCTCTTTCTCACTAAGTTGTCTTCTTGGGAGCAAAATTGTACTCTGATATGTTATAGCAATCTCTCAGTGTTCCCTCCTTCCCTTCCTCTCTTTCTATATAGTTTCTTTATATGTTCTCTCATAGAAGCATTACTATTTGTAAATTCTACTTTACTTTTAATTTTTTTAAATGTTTAAATTTTACAACTACTGTAAATTTTATATCATTGGAAATCTCCCGTTTTCCAATACTGCAAACCATTCATTGTAATAAAGATTGAAAAAAAATATTCAGAAAAACCAATCAATACATTAACTCTTTTATCATAAATGCAAAAATTCAACTGCCTAGTTTAGTATATCACAAAAAGGTGAAGAAACTGTGTTCACTCAATTCTTCTCCATATCTAATTTTTTTCTTATCTTTTACTTTTCATTGCTGCAATGATTTTGTACATAGTTTTATTTTTAATCCTGCTTATTGTTCTCTGTCTCAGTTCATATAAATTACCCCATACTTCTCATAATTCTTCATATCTATTTTTTCTTAAAGTACAGAAATATCTCATAGACACACATGTGTGTCTATTGTTTTATTTGTTTATATATTCCTTAAGCAATGAGTGTCTATTTAGTTTTCAGTTCCTTGATACCTTACATAAAATGTTCTGCTGTGAATATTATAGTATATATAGATTTGTCTCTATTTTTTTACTTCCCTTGTAGTATATGCCAAAAGTAGGTCAAAGAGTACAAGTGATATTTTAAAAGTATGATTCCAGCATATTTTTAAAATTTTAGAATTTTAGAATCCAAAGTAGAATAAACCTATATCCCAGCAATGTTGTTTTCCTCATTTTATGCTTCTATCTTACCTAATCTAAATGTAATGTTTTCATCTTTTTTCATATGTGCCAATTATCTGGGTATAAAGTGAAACCCCTGAATTATTTTGATTTATTTTTCTCATTACTAGTAGCATGAAGCATTTTTTCACATGATTATCAAGCTCTTGATTATTCTTAAAGAAACATTTATTCCAAGTAATTTGTTTATAAGAATTGATTCCTTTAGATGAGTCAAATTTTTAAAAAATACATTGATTCCTTCTAAATAGTCCGATGGAAAATGTCTCACAAATAACCAACAACATTGCTGTCATTGTTGTTTATCCTTAGTGCTCAAAGACCAATCCATTCATGATGTTGCACTCAAGATACAATGTATATTGATTATGGCTGATCTGTCCAATATGAACTCAGAAGGTTCAACTATAGGTCAGGCACAAAAAGTCTATCTGAACATTTGGGTTGTATATTTCTCTAGATTTGCACATCTCACACTTCCTTTATGCTATCATGATTCTGCTTTGATCATAGAGCATAATACCTTCTTTGATGCAGGTACAGAATGCTGGATAGTCCTGTACCAGTGTCTCCCATATCTCACAACTGGTACTAAAGTTATTCAGAGAGAAGTGGATATTTATTGAGAGTGTCCTTGTACCACTTCTTCTGACCTCCCTGTGAGCACTTGCCTTGTGGCAGCTTTTCATAAAATAATCTTTTAGATAAACAGATATTTGGCACTCAAACTACATAGCCAATGACATTGTTAGTTTACCCTCAACCCATTTTAACTGAGATCAGAATAACTGCAAAATTTTAATTACACAAATATGCATTTAAATTAGTAAATAGTTTGTCCACTTTCAAGTTGCTTAAATTCTAGTGAATATTTACATAGGGAAATTACTGAGTTTGAAATATTTACATCTTAAAATACAAATGAATTCTTTTAAATGGCAAGGAGCTTCAGTTTTTTTTTTTTTTCTTCCATTTTCCTCCAAACTTCATTCAAGTCACAACATACTTGTAATGAAGTAGAAATGTTTTCAAATGAGGTTATATGAAGCATATTGATGATAGATGAGAAGGAAAAAAGCTGAAGAAGCAATTATGAAATGATTTAGAGGCCTCTGGAATTGTAAAGATGGCTACAAAGATCAATTTAAAAAGTAATTGTGAATGACAACTATTAGTTGAAGAAGAAAGAAAACTTTAATTGAAGAAGGTAAAGGATTAGAACTGAAGAAAAAGAAGAGACAGAACAGAAGATGAACTCATGAGGAAGGAAAAGAAGGTGAGACACCACTTTTGTTGTTATTGTTGTTTATTTATTTCAGTAGCATTTGATTCTTCAGGACCCCATTGGGTCCTTGACAAAGATACTGGAGTAGTTTGCCATTTCCTTCTCCACCTCATTTTATAGAAGAAGCTAGTGAAATAGGATTAAAAAACTAGCTGCCACACACTTAGTAAGCATCTGAGGTCAATGTAAAATGTAGGTCTTCTCCAGGTCTAGGTTTCTGACCACTGTGAATAGCACTGTGCAAAAGCTCACTAGATCTATAGTCAGGGAATAATTTAGGTTTTTTTTTTCCCAAAATCTTGATCATGATATTTAATATCTTTGTCTCTAAGTAAGTTACTCAACATACTGGTTTAACTCTCAGTTTCCTGATGAGTAAAAGAATGGATTGGAATAGAGGAATCCTAGGGTCTTTCTGACTCAATATCTACAATTGTATGATTTTCTTATAAGGAGAAGAGGAGTTACAAAGAGAGAAACTTAAGCTGAAAGAAAAGAAGGCAATGGAGAGACTTAAACGAACTGATGCTGAGTGAAATGAGCAGGACCAGGAGATCATTATATACTTCAACTATATGATGATCAATTCTGATGGATCTGGCCATCTTCAGCAATGAGATGATCCAAATCAGTTCCAATGGAGCAGTAATGAACTGAACCAGCTACACCCAGTGAAAGAACTCTGGGAGATGACTAAGAACCATTACATTGAATTCCCAATCCCTATATTTTTGCCTGTCTGCATTTTTTGATTTCCTTCAAAGGCTAATTGTACACTATTTCAGAGTCTGATTCTTTTTGTACAGCAAAATAACGGTTTGGACATGTATACTTATTTTGTATTTAATTTATACTTTAATATATTTAATATATATTGGTCATCTTGCCATCTAGGGGAAGGGGTAAGGGGAAGGAGGGGAAAAATTGGAACAAAAGGTTGGCAATTGTCAATGCTGTAAAATTACCCAAGCATATAACTTGTAAATAAAAAGCTATAAAAAAAAGAAAAAAAGAAAAGAAAAGAAAAGAAGGCAATCAAAAAGTGAAAAAAAAGAGTAGAAGGAAAAAAAATTATTAAATCCCCTTATTTTCAAAACATATGTATTGACGACCTTCAACATTCACCGTTGCAAAACACTGGATTCCAATTTATTTTTCCTCTCTTACTTCCATTCCTTCCCCAAATGGCAAGTAATCCAATATATGCTAAACATGTATAATGCTTCTGTATATATTTCCACATTTATCATGCTGCATCAGAAAAACCAAATCAAAAAGAAAACAAAATGAAAAAGAAAATAAAATTGAAGCAAACAACAATGACAAAGCAAAAATACTAAGTTGTGATCCACACTTCCTTTCTCTAGGTGCAGATGGGTCTCTTTATCCCAAGGTCATTAGAATTGGGCTGAATCACCTCATTGTTGAAAAGAGACAATTCCATCAGAATTGATCATCTTATCTTGCTGTTTCTATGTACAACAATCTCCTGGTTCTGCTCACTTCATTTAGCATCAGTTCATGTAAGACTCCCTAGACCTGTCTGAAATCATCCTGCTGATCATTTCTTGCAGAACAATAATATTCCATAATATTCATAAACCACAATTTATTCAGCCATTCTCCAATTAATGGGCAACCATTCAGTTTCCAGTTTCTAGCCAATACAAAAAAGGGCTGCCACAATATTTTTGCACATGGAATCCATTTCCCTCCATTAAGAACTTTTTGGGATCATAAGCCCAGTAGAAACATTACTGGAACAAAGGGTGTATGCACAGTTTGATAACTCTTTGGGCCTAGTTTCAAATTGCTCTCCAGAATGGTTGGATTCATTCACAACTCCACCAACGATGTATTAGTGTCCCAGTTTTTCCACATCCTCTCCGACATTCATCATTATCTTTTCCTGGCATTTTAGTCAATCTGAGAAGTGTAAGATATGTCCTCAGAGTTCTTAATTTTCATTTCTCTGATGAATAGTGATTTAGAGCATTTTTTCATGTGACTAGAAATAGTTTCAATTTCTTCAGTGGAAAATTGTCTGTTAATATCCTTCAAAATTTTATCAATTGAAGAATGGTATGAATTCTTATAAATTTGAGTCAGTTTTCTATATATTTTAGAAATGAGCCTTTCATCAGAAATACTGGATGTAAAAATTTAGAAAGAAATATTTCTTAAAATAAAAGTAGAACAACAAAATGAATGACAGGTTGGTAAGATAGGGTTACAGAAAGAAAAGGAATGTAGGTGTCAGTCAAAAAAGCATTTATAACATGCCTACTCTGTGCTAGGCACTGTGCTAAGCTAGAAATAATTAGAGAAAGAACATTCCAGATATAGATGTGATTAAGAAGTCTAAGAGCCTCAATGACAACTTTCTGTTAAAAGATGGCCACTGCTTGCCATAGTATTAAAAAGAATAACAAGAATTGAGTATCTCAATTGCAGCAAGCATGAAGAGAGATCAAGTATACTTTCCCTATGAATTGTGCTGAGTGCATATTGCTTGTAGTCTCCAAAGGGCAGGCTGGTCACATGGCTGAAACAGAAGTCGAAGGGACTCAGTATATGTCTTGCACATCCTGTATATTGAGAACAATAAGGTGCTTATTTTTTTTAAATGGAAGATAGGTTTCATTGAACAATAAAATGGTTCTGAAAGATAGAGAGAAATCCTAATCTGAAGCTGAAGTTTGGAGAATGAAAAGACAACTCAGGGTGGAAAAAGAGAAAAGAACCGCTGAATCCTTGGAGCTAAGGAGGAAAAATGTTTTAAAAACCTTTCCTTAGAAAACGGAGTCAGATGATTTCAAATGCCTTGTGCTCTAAAGGATGACATATCCATAGGAATGAACAAGTGAGAAATCATACATTAAGCAATCAATCAACAAGCATTTTTAAAGTATCTATTATTCTACTGTTAAATTAAAAATCAAATAAAGTTTATTTTTAATATTTATTAAGGACCAGTAACTTTGCTATGAACTCATGATACAAAAATAAAGAATTTTGTGTGTGTGAGTTTTTATAAGAGATACAACATGCACACATTCATATTCTTTGTATATATGTAATATAGATATCTACCTAAATCTAGCATCTTTATGTGTGTGGATATATACAGAATAAAAAGACATATAATGAATACAAAGAAATCAAATGCAAAACAATTAAGAAAGAAGGAATCATAGGTTCAAAGGTTCAAAAAAGGATTTATGTAGAGGTAGTACTTAAGGTGGAGTAGATAGGTAGAATGATGAATAGTGTTATCCAAATCTGGTTTCAGACACTTTTTATCATCATGACTTTGAACAAGTCACTTAATTTTGTTTGCCTCAGTTTTCTCATCTATATAATGAACTGGAAAAGGAAATGGCAAATCAGTATCATTGACAAGACATCTTTTAATTGGGTCAGGAAGAATCAGACAGGACTGAAAAAAATGACTGAATAATACTTGAGGTTAGTCTTGAAAGTAAAAAAGAGATTTTATAATATGGAAGCAGAAACTTATAATGTATAGAGTAATGAACTTAGATTTGGAAAGACCTAGTTTCAGTCTTTCTTCAGATACTAATTGTGTGATCCAGGGCAAGAAATGTGATCGTAACTTATCCAAGCCATCAGTTTCTGCATCTATAAAATGAGAGGATTTGACTTGATAACTTCTAACTTCCCTTCCACTTTTAAATCTATGATCCTATAAAATAAGGAGGAAGTAAATTTCAAATATAGGTGTTTATCAAAGGCTAAAGATTCAGAAATAAAGGGAAAATTTTTCAAGTGAAGAGTTGATTTAGATGGTAATGTCTAAGAAAGGTATATGGATTTCTGGACCATGAATATGATTATTTGAGATAAGCAAGCAAGGCAAGTGAAAAAAAAAAAAAGGTGAAATGTATGAATAAAATGTGAAATGTGAAGGGAAAGAAACATTGTATAATGAAAATAATATTATTAATAATAATCTGGTTAGGAAATGTGCAAAATGTCAGAGAAGTAGAATGGAAAGGTTTTGTTTGAAGATCAATGAAGGCAATAACAGAAGCAATATTCTTATTGAAAGATACATAACACACAGGCAGAAAAAAGAAAGAAATGAGAATTCAGGAAACAGATCTCTGGGACTCTTATCTGTGTGTCTCTGTCTTTCTGTCTCTCTGTCTCTGTCTATATCTATGTCTGTCTCTCTGTTTCTTTATCTATGTCTCTATTTGTGTCAGTCTCTGTCTATCTCTCTGTCTGTCTTTGTCACCGTCTGTCTATCTCAATGTCCTCTCTCTCTCTCTCTCTCTCTCTCTCTCTCTCTCTCTCTCTCTCTCTTTCTCTCTCTATCCTTATCTTCCATGACAAAACAATTAAAACATTTTACTATCTTTTAAGATAATTTCTTTCTGCAAAAGATGGAGGATTCAAGAGGAATAAGTTACATTTGGAATTTGATCCTTACAATTCTATACATTATATAGTTCTACTTCCATATCATAGGATGTCTCTTTTACTTTAAGATGAAATAATTCTTTGTTGTAGTATAAATGATGGGACCGTTGTGGAAAAGGTAATACCTACTATCCTTTAGATTTCGTGGGAGAATGGGAATGGAAAACCAGAAGAAGTCAGATATAGAACTTAGGTTTTAAGGAAAAGTTTAGAGGAAGAATATTAAGAATCTAATGGACTAAAAATCATATACAGGATGTTAAGCAAAGAAGTTTGGAAAATTCTCAAAACAATTCTAAAAAAGACAACTATTGGACTCACTTAAACATGTATGTATACACATAATATTAAAGAGGTAGTGAACAACTAGAAAAAAGAAATAAATGATTACCAAGAGTCAGTGTGATGATTTCAGCAAGAAGAACTACTATTCCAGACTAGCTTTACTTCATTCTCAGCCTTCACCCCAATACTTGAGTAGATCTAAGGAATGGTATGAAAAAGTTTAATTATATTATAACAAAACATTTTTAAGTGGTTCTGGAAAAGAAATAGTAGTATGAGTTAGAAAATAGTAGTTGTTTTACTAGTATGAGTACTGGTTGAATAACTGGACTCTAATATAAGTGTATATATATGCATATATTATATATATATGCATATATATGAATAATTCAATGTTGACATGGAAACACGTCTCCAAAAGATTGAACAAAGGAAATATGTATAACTCTAGAATTAACATTTTTACAAAATCTGGGGGGAAATGTGTGGATGACAGTCTTATTAAATTTAGAAAAGATACTAAATTGGAAGGGTACTTGACCCACTGGTAACAAAAGTCAGGATTCAAAAACATTTTGGGGAGTGAGAATGTTCAATTGAAACAAATAAGGTTAAAGTTAATAGAGGTAAATATAATATTTTCCATCTGGGTTCTAAAAACTAATTTACCAAGTTAAGAGTATAAGTAGCAAGATTTAAATTTGCAGTAGGCTTTGATATTAGGCAACACCAAAGAAGACTTTCTGGTCAAGAATAAGAAGTGATAGTACCACAATATTAAGCCTGGTCAGACCACGTGAAAAATAACTGTTTGAGTTCTGGGGACCATATTTTAACAAGGATAAAAATAAGGAAAAGTATAAAATAAAGCAAACAATATGATGATCTAGAGCCTTCAACTTTAGAAATATGAGGACTGGTTGAAGAAATTGAAAACTGCAAATAACCTAAATCTAAGAAGCACAGGATTTTAAAGGAAAGTACCTCAGTGGACACCTGATTCAAGTGATTCTTAAACAAGAATCTGTCCTGCAATATGCCCAAAGAGTGATCATCTTGCCTTTGCTTGGAAAGTTCTGCTTGAAGGATAATCTACCATCACCTGAAGCAATACTATTGTACTGGTGGATAAATTTTCTTGGTTCTTTTTCTTGATATTAAACCTAAATATCCCTCTGCAGTTTTCATCATTTCTTCCTAGTTATACCCTTTGGGCAAAGTAAAACATATCTGATTTCTCATCCATATGATAGCCTTTCAAACACTCATTGTCTCCATGCACTTATCATGGATTTCAGTTTCCAGTTAACTATGATGATTTGTATTTCCTAGTCCTTAAAGCATTTGCATTGTTAGAAACAAAAGGACAGAAATAAAATAAGAATGGAGTTGTTTTACCTTGTATTTTTTATTGTCATCTAATCCACCTGGAAGCTCTAATATTATTCTTTCTTTAATTTTCCCATTGGTAGTCCTGGCCTCTGGGGGTAGACTGCCAGACTTATTAGAGAAAAAATTGTCTTGTCTTAGTCTTAAAACACATGTTAGTCTTTGTTCTTCTTACAAAATAATACTCTAGAAATGACCCATCTTCTCTGAAAGACATTTGAAAATGACAGTCTGTTTTTGATTCATGTGTACCACTAGGATATGGCTTTTGTAAATTGATTTAATATATCAAATAATTTTTAAAATATAATTAGTTTTCTTGTGTCTATGTCATTGATTGATATTTATTGTTCCTATCATAGTTTTGTTGTTGTTGTTGGGGAAGGGGTTTCCATTTAAAATCATTACTCTGAGAGAGGGTTTATACAGACTCCATCAGACTGCCAAAAGGGACTGAAACACAAAAAAAGGTTAAGTGCACTTAAACTAGACCATGCATTAAGTCCTAACTGAAAAGAGCCTAGGAATGCTAGGGGAAACAGGGGAGAGGTTTCTGAGTCAAGTAGAACTGAGTTCAAATCTGAATTCTGATACTAACTTGCTGATCTCAGGCAACTCACTCAAACCCTATTTGCCCCAATCTATACAATAGGTATAATAATAATATGCCCAGGATTGTGAGAATTGAAGGAGATACTATTTGTCAAGCACTTAGCATAGCAGCACATATAAATGCTATCTGAATGTCACTTTTTTGTTTGTTGTTGCTTTGATTTTTTTTTTAACTATGGAGGCAATATTACATAGAAAGAAATTTTCAGCATATTCTCTTAAATAGAAAAAAAATTTGGTGATGCTATGGTGTCATGTTGATTACTAAATTTGACAATATCCTTCAGAAAATCTGTTATTTCCAGATCTTTCTGAAGAATAGGTTTCACTTTCTAAAGGGTAAAAATATGGTAGGATTATATTGGATTTTGAGTAAGAATAGATTATAATGATGTGGAAGCTTACTAAATACCAGCCATTCAATTTAAACCAAGTCAATAAGTATTTCCACATTGTGTCATATCTAATGATTAAAATTGGGAATAGGATATTATAAATTCTTATTATATTTTAATTATATAATAATATTAATATAATTTACATTGTATATAACATATAATAATATAGATTGTATGTAGGGGCATATGCAAATATGCACACATGCATATATTTCTATATAGAAATATCTGTATATGCATACATGTGCATGTGTATATATAATTTATATATTTATAGACACGTGTGTGTGGAGAGAGAGAGAGAGAGAATGTATAATACAAAGAGAATATAATTGGAATAAAAGTGGAACAAAAAAGATAAAACTTTTCTTCATTTCCAGCTGCTAGTACCTAGATATTTTCCACCCAAAATATCATACATTTCTTTATGATCATTCTCTATCTTTAAGCTATATAATTATGCATGTTTAGGATCATAAGGATAATGTTCAAAGATACCTTAGGGATCATAAAATCCAATATTCTCATTTTATAGTATGAGGAAATAAGTATAGAAAGATTTAATTAGTTTGCCCAAGTTCATATCACTATTATGTGAGGTGGAATTTGAAGTCCAAGTCCATTGATATAATAGATATATCATTCATCTCCTTGAGACTCTAAAATTCTTAGAAAATAGAGATTATTTTAATCTTTGTATTTTTATCCTTAAGGCTCAGCATAGTGTCTAGTACCTTGTAGACACTTAATAAATCTTGTGGGTCAATTTATTTAATGTACTTTAAAAATCATGATTGAGAGACATATAGCTAGACAAAAGTTCATGTGGTAGTTTTAGTGGAACATACAGACTTATGGTGGATAAATTTTCTTGGTTCTTTTTCCTGATATTAAATCTAAATATTCCTCTGCAGTTTAAAAACAATCAATCATATTATCCCACTCTTCAATTATACAAGAAGAACTAAATATAAAATAGTAAAAGATAATACCAATTGGTCCCAACAACATTTAGAATGAAATAAACTTACTTCACATTTGTGTAGCTCTTTCAGTTTTGCAAAGAATTGTTTTCAGTGTAATCATATAAATAAGATTTAGAAACCTACTATTCAAAGGTTTATAGCTAGACTGAACTTTTAAAAAATAATATATACCCAAGGGCCATCAAACTATGCATACCCTTTGACCCAGCAATATCATTAGTGGGTTTGTAACACAAAGAAATTTTTAAAAAGGGGAAAGGACCCCCATGTGTAAAAATGTTTGTAACAATTCTTTTTGTGGTAGCAAAGAGTTGGAAATTAAGAAGATGCCCATAAAGTGAGGAATGGGTGAACAATCTGTGTTATAGGAAGGTAATGGAATATTATCATTATGTAAAAATTTATGAACAAGTTGATTGTAGAAAAGCCTAGAAATATTTATACAAACTGATGCTGAGTGAAACAAACAGAACCAGGAATACATTGTCCACAGTAACAGCAAGAATGTGTAATGATCAACTATGAAATAGTTGGTTTTCACTGAATCCAAAGCAATTCCAAAAGATTTTGGACAGAAAATGCCATTGGCCAGAAAGAGAACTAAGGATATTAAATATAAATTGGTACATGCCATGTTCATTTTTTTCTGTTTTTTTTCTCTCATGCTTCTTCCCTTTTGTTCTGATTTTCCTCTTCCAATATGATTCATAATGTGTATTAAAATAAACGAATCAAAATAATAATAATCTAGTCCAACCCTCCAGTTTTCACAAATGAAGAAACTAACGAACAGAGATAGGTTCCCTTGTCCAAAACTAAAGCCCTATTAGTTTGGGACCAGTGTGGAAATCAATAAAATTTTAAGAATTTTTTTAAATTAAACTATATGCATTTATGTCATAAGTTTTGCCTTGGTAGTGGTATAGAAAAAATTCAGCAAATTTTTAGAGCCAAAACTACATGTGTATAAAATTATTATAATTGATATTTGTCAGACCAGAGTGTATGGAAAGATACTTTATTAGGAGGCGACCTATATCACCCTGAGAAGCATGGGTGAAAAATCTTGACAAAGAAACATCTTGGTTTGAATCTTTCCTCTCAAATACTAAGTATATGATCCTGGTCATATTTTTTTTTTTTTTGCTTTTTTCATTGCTCTCGGAAACTTCCTGAAACAAGAAAGTGCCAAACTGTATTATCAATGAAGCCTCCTCAACCAGAAATTCTCTCTGCTAGAGAAATTATAGCTTCAATTTCCATTCCTAGACTGTGTGTCAATATCTGTTTGCTTTTATATCCAGACAATACTATTGTGGAGGTCTGAATAAATAAATAAATATATATATATATATATATATATATAATTTGTGTTTATGTGGAATAAGTTGCATTTGTCCTCTATATAGAGAATGTCTGTGTATATATACAAACATATATATATATATATATATATATATATATATATGTATATATATATATATATACACACACACATATATATATATATATATATACAAACACATACACACTTTATACATGTTTGAATATTTCCCCCAGCTCATCAATTTTTTTTATTTTTCCCCAATTGCAAGTTAAAAAAAAAAATATTTGTTTTAACATTTTTAAGTTTCCCAAATTCTATCCCTCCTTCCCATCTTTCCCTGCCCTTTCCTGAGATGATAAGCAATCACATGTTATCCATGTGTATGGTTGTAAAATATTTCCACATTATTCATTTTGTAAAAGAATAAAACAAAAAAAGAATGAAAAATCTCTGTTGTGAAGAGAAACCCCAGGTCTAGATCTGAGCTTCTCTAATTGATTACAAACCACAATACTAAATTAATTTTATGTAAGTGGATTTTTCAATGAGCTAACATTTACCATTTTTGTTAAGGGAAAAAAATCTATTTGAAGTCATTTGGGAGAAGTTTTGTTTCCTTTCATTTAGTTAATTTAATCAAAAGAATAAAAGTTATTTCAAATTTTCTTGCTATTTCTCATGCCAATAGTCATTTCAGACCTTTCAAAACAATATTGATGCCTTTTGTGAGTGGAAATAGGTGTATCCTCTTTTCTAGAACATAAGTTCCCTAGAAGACCAGCTTTTATCCATTGCCTAAATGAAGAAAATATGATGATAATTAAAGATGTCAGAAAGCAAAGACATACTTATTTCCTAGAGTACAGAAATCATGTTCTTCAGATAAAAAGATTACCTTAAAATCATCACCCTCAGAATGATTTTAAAAGCTGTCTTTCCTCTTAGGGAGTGGGTATGGCTTCTCTTCCAAGTTCAGTCTCTCAGCTGAATACTTACTTCACATGTCTCAGAAAAATTTGAAGCCATTTGCACAAGTCTTCTCTTCACTATTCCTCCTTCATCTCACATAATTCAGATGCCTTTTGCCATATCTTCTTCACTATTGTTTCACAAAAAATGGTTCTTGTCTTTGAAGAACTCCTAAACATGTACAAGTGATCACTGTATCCCATCTTCTGTAAAAGATTACCCCCTCTAACATTCTTATATTTAATAGTCTTAATCACATTTCAACAACTGGTTCTCTACTCTTTACAAACATATCTGTCTCCCCATACTCAAAAAATAAATAAAAAATTGTGCAGGCTTTGCTCAGGAGAATCAAATGTTGAATTTGTATGAGAATTTATACTTCAGAAGTCTAAAATTTTAATAATTAGGACTTGACTTCCCTCTGTAGTAGTAGCTATAGTTGGAGGAGGAGGAGGAGGAGGAGGAGTATTGTCTAGAGTTAAGAAAATGATGAATAAAATGTGAATAATTCAGAAGAACCTTAAAAGTGTTTCTTGGGTACATCTCTTCTTCTCCTGAGTATATTGTTAAATATTTACCAATATATTGCTAGCATTTTCCCTCCCAGATTATCCTGTCTATGTCTTGTTGGTACTTAGTTGTTTATATAGAATCTCCCTACTAAATTGTGAGTTCCTTCAGAGCAAAAACTTTCCCCTTTTCTTTCTTTATGTTCCCATCACTTGATATAATTCCTGGCATATAGTAGGCATTTAATTAATAACGGTTGACTGACTTGCTATGTGTAATATATATGTATATATAATAATACTTTATCTAGATTGATAGGTAGACATACATAATCTCCTGAACAAAAATTATTTGATAGAGAGATATTTGTACACTCAGATTGAAATGTTTCTATGATCTTATCTATTATGTATTCCCAACAAAGATGGAAATTTCCAATATATCCTTATCTTTCTACCCTGTGCAAGTCTTACTCATATCCTTTCATAAGTTTACTAGAGGATGTGCATTAAACATGCAGGAAACTTTCTCCATTCCCTCCCACCAAAAACCCAGGAATCTCAGTGAAGTTGAAGCATTCAAGACTCATTTGGCCCTTTGCATACAATTAGTTCATTTTTTTTTTTTCTATTCTATATTCCTGTGAAGTCCAAGTTAGCTCCCTGCTGACCTCAGGATCAGCCAGAATCAGGATCAGCAAAAGTCCTTAGTCTTTAAAGGGAGAAGTAAAGGAGATGGACGAAACTCAACAGGACTCGCCATCAACTTTCCTTCCCCTTGTCCTCCTGCAAAGTGACTCTGACTTGTCTTACTCTACCCCTAAAACCTCTTAAGATTATCTGAAGACACCAAAAAAATCGAGCCAGCACAGAATAGTGGGAAGGGCCATATTCCAAGCATATGCTAATTGAGTATTCTCCAATAGGTAATTAACCTTAAGCACTCAATTGTCTGATTCCAGTGTACCTGTTCAGAGTTTCAGCCCTTTACATATTCCAATGAGTATAGGGTTTCAAATAAAACCTTTTAGCTTGAGCTGATGGGTGGTACAAATTCTCACCTCACCAGAGATTTAAACCCTAGGGACCATTAGACATTGGTACTCTCAGTCTTCACATGGTTATTTGGTTCTATGCAATTTTAAGAATTGAATGTCAATAAATTCCACTTTTAATTATATTATTTATTATCTTAAAGAAGTTAACTTATTTTAGAGCAATAGAATTTGCTGAAACCCGAGATTATCGTGACTTCAGTGATTTTTTTCGACAACCACTTCAATATAATTAATATCCTTTGTAATTCTATGCATTATATGCACTTACAAACAATATTTTAAGAAGTGGGTTCATACCCTTCATCATACTGCCAAAGGAGTTCAAGAAATACCTAAAGCACTTGTGAAATATATACATATCGTTTGGGGTAAACTACAGGAATACTTGTTTCAATTCTCTGGATTTTTCCCAAATCACATTTTTAATAACCACAATTCCAAATTTAGGATACAGAAAGTATTCGCTTTTTTTTTACATCTTGGTTTATATATTTATTCCTGAGAACCAGTCTCTGACTTAGACATACTTAGATTTAAGTCACATCTCTTACAATACAGTTATATGACCCTGGGAAAATCTTAACTTCTCAATATTCCAGGCAATTTACTAAGACTGTAAATTACAGACTATATTCAGATCTACAGTTGTAGAGAGAGTCTATTCCCTGGGAGTTCCCTATACAAATATGCACATAGTCTGATCCAAAAAAGAAAAAAACAAAGAAAAAGAAAAGAATAATTTACCAAAACATTTAACAAATGAATGAATATCTGAGTGCATCATATTTAATTGCTCTTAATTGCAATTGATGGATTTTAATCCTGTGAACTGGCTAAATCACAATTCTTTGTTTCTGAACATAGTTCAAAAATTCAGCTGTTTTTGGAAAGTTTAGTTTAGAAATCAAGTTTTCATGTCAGCCTTTGTTCTATTCAAAAAAATCTTGAAGAATGCAGATGGACTCCAGGGAGTCTGATCTAGTATCTTTACATCCTTCAAGGATATCTAGTTTTCTATTCAAAGAAGTTTCTGACCTTGCAGATAGACTCAAACAATAAACATGTCTTTGTCAAAGGAAGGAAAGATGAAATTGTTGCTACCTGTTCATTTCAAATTTCCAGCCAAACAGAATGTCCCTCATGCCTCAACTCTGTAACCATAGTAATTTCACCATTTATGATGTCAAATTTTAATCAATCATCACTATTTTCCTGCATACAAAGACCCAATTTTTGTTCTGCACTTCTCTGAAAACTATAAAATGATAACCCTTTTCCATCTTGAGATTTTGGCTTTCCTGGCGAAGCTAAAATCTTCTTTATTGGTAAATTCACACTTTACTAAATCATATTTGGAACTTTGTGTCTCGTTTTACCTCATTTTAACCATAACACCAGTGATCACTTTATGAAAAGCTGAGTTTTTGGCAATGAAGGGAGATTTTTTAAAAATGAATGAAATAACCCACCACTCACTGGAAGCTATATCACAGTAAAGATAATCATTATGTATTTAAAAAATGTTTACAATATAATATGCTAAATTCTTGTCACCATCACCATCCCCACCACTAAAAATTAAAATATTTGCTATTTGAATTAATTTTTTTTTAAAAAGCATCGTCATTTTTAAAAATAAACATAGCTGGGCAAGATTATGGGAAGGTGGAAGAGTAAATTGGTCAATTTCAAGCTCTTTAGATTTCCCCCACAAATAGGACAAATTTGCACCCCAGGGCAAACAAAGACTGATGTAAAATCAAGAAGATTTGGAGTAGAACTGGGGACCTCCTGATAAAACCCAAGATCTAAAGAAAGATCCAGGCCAGAATAATCCATGGGAAGTGCAAACACCTATGGGATAGCTCCACAACAAACACCAAGGGGTAAACTAGGTATGACTGGAGCCTAAGCAGGAATCACAGAGACTTTCACCTCTTGGATTGTTTGTGGAGTCTGGGTCAGAGACCGGGAAGACTGAGAGAACCTTATCTGTTTAGGAATGCCAGGACCAGCTGTGCTGCAGAGATATTGTCCTAGACTGGAATGAATTAGCCCACATGGTGAGTACAGAAGCTTCAGGGCAAGGATGCTGCTGGCTATGGGCACTTGCCTGAGGGTGGAGCTCTTGGTTAGGGATTTCTGGTCAGAATAGAGAATTGAAGTTGTCAGAGACACCATCCTTCTACCCCATGATTAGAAGTGCTTACATTAATACCTCCTGATTTAAAAAAAAAAAAAAAATGAGCCAGAAAGAATAAAGAGCCCTACCATAAAAACATTCTGTGGGAACAGGGAGCACCAGGGTTCATCTTCAGAGAAGGACACTTCAGTAAAAAAAAAAAAAAAAAAAAAGCTTCTCAAAGAATAGTGTGAAATGACTCATTGCTCAGAAATAATTTATTGAAGAATTCAAAAATCAAATGAGAGATATTGAGAAAAAATTAATAAAAAAGGCCACCCAAGGAAAATAAGATTATGGGGAAAATGATTATCTAATTTAAAAAAGAGATAGAGAGTCTTTAAAGATAAAAATAACTCTTTGAAATTAGAATTTGGGGAGGAACTAGATGGTACAGTGGGAGTGCCAGCTCTGAAGTGAGGAGGTTCAGATACTTAATACTTACTGACTGTGTGACCCTGGGCAAGTCATTTAACCCCAATTGCCTCAGGAAAAAGGAGAAGAAGAAGAAGAAGAAGAAGAAGAAGAAGAAGAAGAAGAAGAAGAAGAAGAAGAAGAAGAAGAAAAGAGAGAGAAAGAAAGAAAGAAAGAAAGAAAAAAAGAAAGAAGAAGAAGAAGAAAGAATTCTAAAATTAGAATTGAGCTAGAGGAATCCAGTGAAGCTATGAGAGATCAAAAAAAAAATAACAAAACAGATTCCAAAGAATGAAAAAAACAGAACAGAATGCAAAGCATCTTATAAGAAAAATGTCAGAATTGGAAAACAAATCAAGAAGAGAAAATATAAGAATAATTGAATGGCCTAAAAGTTGTGAGCAAAAACAGAACCTTGACACAATAATACAGGATATATTCCAAGAAAATTGACCTAGAACATGAGGGGAAAGTAGAAATAGAAAAAAACCCAGATCACCATATCAACAAGATCCTTTGTGGAAAACACATAAGAACATTATTGCCAAATTTCGAAACCCCCAGATCAAAGAGAACATTTTATATGAAACAAGAAGAAAACAACTCAAATATGCTGGAACTACAATTAGAATGATACAGAACTTATCAGTAGCAATAAAAAAAGGCAGGTTCTGCAATCATATCTACTGACAAACAAAATATCACATCCAGCAAAATTATCTATAATATTGAACAAGGAAAAAAATGGACATTCAATGAACTTGCAGATTTTCAGGACTTTCTAATCAAGCAAAACTGAATTTAATAGAGAATTTAACATATAAAAGCCAACATCAAGGAACTCAGCATGGATAAATTGTTTGTTTTGTTTTATTTACATGGCAAATTTATAGCATATGTTTAATATTGATGACAACAATATGATAACTCAAAAGAAAGATGGGGCAGAATAAAGGTAAAAATAAAAATTATATCATACCAATGAGGTGCAGAGCAAAAATAGGTACAGAGGCACTGGGGGTAGAAGGGCTCACAGTTCTGAAAACCTACTCACATTGGGAATCAGTTCAATAGGCAACATTACACAAATAACATGAAGGGTATAGTACCTTCCAAAATCTATAAGGAAATAAGGGAGGAAGGAGAGGCAGACAGGGAAGCCAAGGGTGAGGAGAAAAGACAAAGAAGGGATCCACGGGCAGGAGGAAGTTAAGTAATAGCAAGGCAAGTTAGGAGCAGAAATAAAGTAAAGAGCCAGCAGGGATAGGAAAGGGGTGTGTGTGTGTGTGTGTGTGTGTGTGTGTTGTGTGTGTGTGTGTGTATATGTTTTACTGTAACTTCCTTAGGGATGGTGGGAAGAATGAAAGGAGAGAAAAAGAGTAAATAAAAAACAAACAATTTACAAAGAAATAAAAAAATAGGCATTCATGAACATAATTTCTTCTATTAATATATATAATTGTTCTCTTTTGCGTTGTTTCATTTTTGTTTGTATTTTTTCTGTTTTTTCTTATTCTGTTTCTTTAAATAAATAAATGTGGTTAACAAAAAATAAAATTAAAAATAAAAAGAGTCCTTTTAATTTGGAAACTGTCTTTAAGCAATACCTAAATATTTAAAGCACCCAAGTTATATATTTACAAGTATTGCAAATCATTTTGTGAGAGTTTCCTCCCTATCTTTCCTTAGAGTCTTCTCAAAAGATTTAATGTAATTTGTTCCTTTGGTTCTTTTGATGTTTTTCATGTTCACATCCCAGTAAAACACTGGAGCTATTCATAAGTTATCAACATATTCAGTTCACTTCTGTCAGTCATTCATTTCTTTGAAATTTTGTTGCAATACATTTTCAATATACACATTATTTTCAGCAATATGGTTCAGCCTTCTTAATATTTTCTCTATATAATTTCCATTGTTAATTTAGTCAACCTTTGTGTCTAGATTGATGCTTTATGTGTACATATATTTTGATGAAAAGATCTATATTATTTCAGGTTCCAATTCATTTAGAATAATGTCATCAGCAAACAGAAGCATCTGGAAAATTTTGCCATCTGTAGGAAAGCTGTTACTTATACATTGTAGATAGCAATTTATGCAACTATGATGAACATATGTCATTATTTTGTGTATTTTATATGATATTAATATTCACTAGTTATATCTGTCATGGAATCTTGAATACATTTAGCAAATATATGAGACACAATGTTTGAAAGAGAGCAATTATGATTTTTATTCTATATAGTCAAAAGATATGAAATCAACTACATATAAAATATTATATCATATGATCATATATATGTTTATGTGTGTATATCTTTCTTTTTTATGAAAGCTTCATACAGAATTGATTTTATAATAAAGCAATTGCATAGAAAACATTCACTTTAATATTTTATTTACACTTATGATTAGCTTTTGCTTGCTTATGAGCTTGCTTTAATTCATTTTAAAAACAAAAAATAGAAAACAGTGAATTTACATTCATATTATACTATGTAGACATTAGTGAAATTTTCTAATACCAGAATTTAACTATTTTGAAAATATTTACGATGTCAGAAATAAAGATTCATTTAACTGGATTACATACTCCAGGTTGTTTTATAATACTGATTCTTTTCCTGGCTCGAGTTTATATTTTTCACTGAATATACATGTAAATTGAGAATGTTTCCAAATATTCAACATTTACTTTAACTTATTTATTTTGTGGTTTTATGTATCTAATTCTGAGAGTAGGTTGAGTTAAGGTTGAGATCTCCCATTATTATAGTTTTACTGTCTATTTCTTCTTGCATCTCTCTTAACTTCTCCTTTAGGAATTTGGATACTACCACTTGGTGCATATATGTTTAGTATTGATATTGCTTCATTATCTATGCTACCCTTTAGCAAGATATAGTGCCCTTCCTTATCTCTTTTAATTAGATACATTTTTGCTTTTGCTTGATCTGAGAACAGAATGGCTACCCCTGCTTTTTTTTTTTTTTTTTTTTTTTTTTTTTTTACTTCATATGAAGCCTAGTAGATTTTGCTCCACCTTTTTACCTTTACTCTGTGTGTATTGCTCTACTTCAAATCCTATATATTGTAGGATTCTGGCTTTTAATCCAGTCTGCTATCTGCCTCTGCTTTATGGAGGAAGTTTACCCCATTCACATTTATGGTTAAAAGTGTTAATTCTTTATTTCTTGCCATCTTAATCCCAGATTATGTTTTTCTCTTTCTTTCCCCCTTACTCCCCTCCCCAGTATTAAATTTAGGAGCACCACTTCCTTACACAGCCCTCCCTCTTTAGGATCCCTTCCCTTTCCCTTAAAATTTCTGTATTCCTTTCTATTTAGCCTATCTCTTGCCTTTTTGCTTTTCCCCTCCCACTTTTCAATGAGGTGGAAGAAGTTTCTCTGTAAACCTAATATGTCTAATATTTTCTCTTTGAGCCAATTCTGACGAGAGTAAGATTCACACTATGAAGGGGATGAACATCCCCAACCCTTTTTTTCCCTCAGATATAACAGGTTTCCTTTATTTCTCTGTGAGATGTAGTATCTTGACTTTTCCCTCTTTATGTAACAATTTCCTCTCCACCTTTAGATCCTTTTTTATATTATAACAGTAAACCAAATTATTCATGTACTCTTTATTTATACTCCTAACAGAAATACAGTTCTCAAGAGTTCTTTTTACTTTTTTTTATGTTTCTCTTGAGTCCTATACTTGGAGGTCAAACTTTTAGTTTAACTCTGGTTTTTTCATTAGCAATAAATGGAATTCACCTATTTCATTGAATGTCTATCTTCTTCCCTGGAAGAAAATGCTCAGTTTGGCTGGATAAAGTCTTCTTCTTCTCTTCAGCTGAAACATAATATACTCTGTTCCTGTCTTTTACCTTTACTGTGTGTATCTCTACACTTCAAATGTGTTTCTTGCAAACAGCCTATTGTAGGATTCCAGTTTTTAATGCACTCTGCTATTAACTTCCATTCTATGGGAGAGTTCATCCCATTCATATTCTCTGTTATGATTACCAACTTATATTATTTTCTTCCATCCCTTTCATACTTCTGTCTTTTCACCTTCTTCCTCCTCACTGGTGTTGGCTTCTGAGCAAGGCCTCCTTCAATCTATACTTCCTTCTATAAGTCTCCCCCCTCTTTCCCCCCCATTTCCCTTCTACTACTGCCCTCCTTTCCATCCACCCCTCTTTTCTTTCCCCTTTCTCCTCCTAATTCAATGTAGAGTAAATTATATTTCTATACCCAAATAATTCTTTCACTTCAGAATTCATCTGTTTTTTCCGCTCACAATAGTATTTTATTTTTCCAAATACATGTAAAGATGGTTTTCAACATTCATTTTTGTAAAACTTTGTGTTCTAAATTTTTCTCTCTCCCTTTTGTCTTCCCCTCTCTGACAACAAGAATCTGATATGAGTTAAATATAAAAAATTTTTTTACACATACTTTCATATTTTGTCATGCTGTGCTAGAAAAAATAGATAATAAACCAAAAGGCTAAAATACTATACTTAGATCCATAATCAGTTTCCATAGTTCTCTCTCTGGACATGATTGGCACTTTCTATTGGTCTATTGGAATCATTTTGAATAACTTTATTGTTGAGAAGAGCCAAATCCATCATAGATGATCATCATGTAATCTTGTTGTTATTGGGTACAGTGTTCTCCTGGTACCAGAATCCATTTAGACTTTGACTCAGTATTGTTTCTGAGGCAAACTGGGGAAAATTCGGGCAACTTCATGACTTTTCTCTCTCTGCCATTTTGGCTCCTCAGCAAAGAAATCATTATAGAAGTAAGATGTAACAAATTGTTTTCCTACAATTTTGCATCTTCAACTAGCAAAGCTACTGATGACCTAGAAAAGGCAGTTCGTGGTAAGAGAATGCCTTTAGCACTTTCAAATGGCTTAAAATGAGAAACTGATACTTTTCTTATTAATGGAATTGACATTAAAGAAGATATATTACAATCTGTTTTTTTCACTGAATCTTAAAGTACCACTGATGTCTTTCCATCTGACTTGAAACATTTAATATATTATCTCTCCTATTTAGTTCCTTGGGAACAGGGACTCATTTTGCATATGTATCCTTAGGACATAGCATAGCACTTTGCACATAATAAACACTTAAATGCTTCTTTCTTTCCTTCCTTCCTTCCATCCTTCCTTCCTTCCTTCCTTCCTTCCTTCCTTCCATTTCTTTCTTTTTCCTCCCTTTTTCTGGAGTTGCATTTTACTGTTCTACAATCTTTGGGGAATCCATGGACTTTATTGTCATGTTCTACTTTTTACTGGAAATATGGAATTTCTTTTCCTTTAATATATAATACTTAATCATTTTCTTCTAACTTTGGAGGAGCCTCTTATTTTTCCTTTGTTTCCACCCTCACTGCTTGAATTTATCTATGTAGGAATGAAGTTTATATATACCTGACTTTTCTTGCATATGTGTGTTATTTTTTAGCTTTTTTCTTCTAATATTCCCTACTCTTTATCTGATCCCTCCTCCCACTTTAAGCTGCCTCACTTCACATATTTCCTTAAAGGATGAGATTGTGAAGCCTCCTTGTGTTTGAATAATCTAGGTCCAATTAGATCCCTACACTGTGCAAATTCCATTTGTTGAAAACTGATTAAAGTTAAGCTTCTAGGCACCCTGTCTGAGAAAATAGAAACTTCCTAAATGGCTTTGTAGCAGTGGTTCTTCTCCATCCATCATTACAATATCTGCCATTTTTTGATAGAAGGCCAGAATAAATATTTATTTGTTTGTTTTTCATTAATATTTTGGGACCTGTTACAACATATTT
Source organism: Antechinus flavipes (assembly GCF_016432865.1). Taxonomy (NCBI): domain Eukaryota; kingdom Metazoa; phylum Chordata; class Mammalia; order Dasyuromorphia; family Dasyuridae; genus Antechinus; species Antechinus flavipes. Next base: position 148,241,637 of record NC_067403.1, read on the forward strand.
TGTAATTCTAACAGGATTTTTTCCTGTATGGCTAGGACCAAGTATTATCACTTTAAAAAAATCTTTTTCCTTATTGTATTGTATGTTTAGTACATGCGTACATTAACTACCATAATAGACTTGGAGAGTTAGTAGTTATTAAATGAATTCCACTAATAGATTACATATAGATAGGTCCTGGAAAAAGGGAAGCCATTACCTCAGAGTTAAATTATGATGGGGAAAGGACAGATCATTTTTCCTATTACATTAATATAAGGCATAGGTAATGTGATTTGGATAAGATAAAAATGAAATGTACTCTTGCTCATTCTTTATCTTTTCCCTGTTCATATTTCTTTCTTATTCATGCAGGACTTAATGATTACTCTTAATGAATGCCTACCATTTTACATAGAGATCAAATTAAATTTTTTAAATAGTTTTAAGAGATCCATCAATAATAAAACTCTATGGCAAATCCATTTATCATCTTCATCAGCAGCATGGATTTAGCAATTGCTAGGTTACCAATTCAAGAACCCAACTGAAAAAAATAATAATAATAATGACAATAATAGTAAGAGTGAAATAGCAAGTTGTCCCAGGATCTTTTTTGTCAAAACTCTAAAAATATGATTATAAAATTATTGTTGTTAAATTAAATATTAATTATTAATTATAATGAATAATAAATATTGATAGTAATATCAATATAGCAATAATTTAAGAAGGATCAATACTTTTTATCTGTATTGCCCTTTATAGTTTACACAGTACTTTCACATAAAATTTTTCAAGTGATTCTTTCAAGAATTTTATAAACTTAGGCAGAGAAAAAGACATCTTCATCCTTAATAATGGCAACATGAGAGTTGAAGTAACTTACATATGATAAGCAGAATAAAACCCATCTTTTACTCCTAAACTAGAATTTAACACCAAAAACAACAGTTAATAATAGTAACTGATATCTAAATTTTATTTTTAGGCTTATATAGTGATTTATATAAATTATTTTATTAGCTCCTCTCAGAGATCTTAAGGTGTTATAGTGCTAATTTTAAAAGTCAGAAAACTGAGACACAGGAGGTTAAAATGACATTACCTTGTTCATACAATGAATCCATTGTCTTTCAACAAGTAATACAGTATATTCACTGGTTGGATTAGTCCATTCAATGAAAAAGAAAGTAATTCTTGAATTCAAATAAAAAAGAAAACATAACTTATTTGTCTCAATTTTTCTGCCAGTTGTCCCATTGACGTTGTGACCCATTGTCATCACACTGCTATAATAATTACTGTCAAAAATGGAATCTTTGAGGTAATTTTATTTTTTTATTTAGATTTATTACTACAACAGATAGAGATATGAATTGTAAATACAAAGAGAATACAAACCAATCTCCATAATACAAATGCATAAATTACATAAATCTGTATAAATGCATAATGCAAGAATTTTAGATAAATTTTTAGAAAAGAAATTACAACATATAATTAGCAGGATAATATACTATGACCAAGTGGAATTAGTAAGGATTTAGGGCTGGTTCAATATATGGGTACATATATTGAATGTGTGTATACTTTCAATACAGATGAATGGTGTGGGTAGGCATTTATTTCATATTTACTTTGGATGATATGTCTATTTTACTTTAAATATAGTTTAGCATGACTTCTAACATTAAAATGAAAAGCTTGTGGAATGTAGAAAGCTATCTACATATTTAATATTGTCTAGTAAGCTATGGGGCACATTGATTACCTACACTATCAAGTATATATTGATAGAAAACTGCAACAATGCTTTTATTTAGCCCAAAATAGCCATCACCAAAAATTAGCTTTACTTCTTCTTATGAGTTAATTAGATTGGATTTAACTTTCTAAAGGTAAAATCAAAATGGTTAACTCTGAAAACCTGGCAGCTAGTAAGGAAATTGTTCAGCTTCTGAAAGAGACCCCAATTGATTTCTGGCTTTGGGGCACAGAGTTATCCAAGACATTTTTATTTTCTCAGTATTTTGGACAAGCAGGTCACTGGGTCTCCTGTGACATAGATTAAAGTCCACCAAAGTAAAGCAAGTTCTCTTTATTCGTTGAGACTATGATTGGGAGAGAAAGAAAGATTATCAGAAATCCAGGCCAAGTCTAAATGACACTTTGGAGAAACAGGTATTGGATAAATTATTTTAGGGGTACATAAATAGGAGCCAATTCATTATCATAGTTTTTTTTTTATTTTTTAATCACCCAAATAACTGATAATATATTTTTGCATCAACTATATGCATTTGTATCCAAAGCACATGTCTTTTATAAGTATAATAAGTGATACCAGTTGTATACTTTTGGCCAATTTAAATTACTTTAAAATAAAGAATATTTTTTTCTTTTAGTGAGTCACACATTCTTTCTATCTTCCAATGTATACAAACTAATAAGAGCTAACATTTATATAGCACTTTAGTTTTGCAAAGCACTTTACAAATATCTCATTTTATTCACACAACTGCCCTAGAAGGCAGAAATTATCATATTATCATTACTCACATTTTAAGAGATGAGAAAACTGAGGCAGACAGGTTCAATGATTTGTTTAGAGTCACAAAACTAGTAAATGTTTGAGACCAGTAGTATGTTACTTATAAGCGTAAAATAATCTTCCTAAATTCTTAAATTAGCTGTTCAAAAAAATTATTGAAAATATTAGCAAGAATTTTAATAGAAAAGGTTTAATAGAAATAATATAGTTTACAAATATATATACAAATTTTATATATTTTATATTTGTAATATATATGCATATTTTAAATATATGTGTACATTATATATATGTACACATGTAATATATATAGTGCACACATATATATATACACATAGTATGCTACACAATAGGACTATAGTATAAATGATTCTTTGGAGAGAAGTTTACAGAAAGAAATTATTTAAAATACTAAGACAAACATAATGATTATTATTGAGAAAAATTGTCCACTGAAAATAAAAGTCATGTAAGTCATACTGTTCTATTAATGAACAAAAGTTCTCTCAGAGGGATAGAACCCAATTTTCCACACCCTATTTTACCTGAAATCTTGAAAAGAATTACCTTACCTTGCCTTTACAGTGGCCTTACACTTTATATTGATCTATACACACTATGGCCCAATTATACAGATCTATTTAGCATTCCTTCACATCATACTCCATCTCCCCATTCTTCCAACAGTTGTTCCCAAACTGGAATATTCCCTCTTTTTCCTTTTCCTCTTAATGTCTCTGACTTCTTTTTATTATTATTATTATAGCTTTTTATTTATAAGACATATGAATGGGCAATTTTTCATCATAGACAATTGCAAAACCTTTTGTCCCAACTTTTCCTCTCCTTCCCTCCACCCCTTCCCCCAGACAGGTTGACCAATACGTAGTAAATATGTTAAAGTATAAGTTAAATGCTACATATATATATATATATATATATATATATATATATATATATATATATATATTATATATATGTATATATATATATTATATATATATATATATATATATATATATACACACACATGTCCATACAGTTATTTTGCTATACAGAAAGAATCAGACTTTGAAGTAGTGTACAATTAGCCTGTGATGGAAATCAAAAATTCAGGCAGACAAAAATAGAGGGATTGGGAATTCTATGCGGTTGTTCATATTCGTCTCCCAGAGTTCTTTCCCTGGGTGTAGCTAGTTCAATTCCTTACTACTCTATTGGAACTGATTTGGTTCATCTCATTGTTGAAGAAGGACAGCCCATCAGAATTGATCATCATGTAGTATTGTTGTTGAAGTATATGATGATCTCCTGGTCCTGCTCATTTCACTCAGCATCAGTTCATGTAAATCTCTCCAGGCCTTTCTGAAATCATCCTGCTGGTCATTTCTTACAGAACAATAATATTCTATAATGTTCGTATGCCACAAATTATTCAGCCATTCTCTAATTGATGGGCATCCATTCAATTTGCAGTTTCTAGTCACTACAAAAAGGGCTGCCATAAACTTTTTTGCACATGAGGGCCCCTTTCCCTTCTTTAAGTTCTCTTTGGGATATAAGCACAGTAGAAACACTGCTGGATCAAAGGGTATGCACAGTTTGATAACTCTTTGAGCATAGTTCCAAATTGCTCTCCAGAATGCTTGGTTTCATTCACAGTTCCACCAACAATGTATCAGTGTCCCAGTTTTCCCACATTCCCTCCAACATTCCACATTATCTTTTCCAGCCATTATAGCCAATCTGACGGGTATGAAGTAGTATCACAGAGTTGTCTTAATTTACATTTCTCTGATTAATAATAACTTGGAGTATCTTTTCATATGGCTAGAAATAGTTTCAATTTCTTCAGCTGAGAATTGTCTGTTCATATCCTTTGACCATTTATCAATTAGAGAATGGATTGATTTCTTATAAATTAGAGTCAATTCTCTATATATTTTGGAAATGAGGGCCTTATAGGAACCTTTGACTGTAAAAATGTTTTCCTAGTTTATTGCTTCCCTTCTAATTAGTTTTGTTTGTATAAAAATTTTCAATTTGATATAATCAAAATTTTCTATTTTGTAATCAGTAATGATCTCTAGTTCTTCTTTGGTCATAAATTCCTTCCTCTTCCACAGGTCTGAGAGGTAAACTATGCTATGTTCTTCTGATTTATTTATAATCTCATTCTTTATGCCTTGATCATGAACCCATTTTGACCTTATATTGGTGTTGGTATTAAATGTGGGTCAATGCCTAGATTCTGCCATGCTAATTTCCAATTTTCCCAACAATTTTTGTCAAACAGTGAGTTCTTATCCCAAAAGCTGGAGTCTTTGGGTTTGTCAAACACTAGATTAATAAAGTTATTGACTGTTTTGTCCTTTGAACCTAACATTCCACTGATCAACTAGTCTATTTCTTAGCCAATACAAAATGGTTTTGGTAACCACTGCTTTGCAATATAATTTTAGATCTGGTACAGCTAGGCCACCTTAATTTGACTTCCTTTTTCACTAATTCTCTTAAAATTTATGACCTTTTGTTTTTCCATATGAACTTTGTTGCTATTTTTTCTAGGTCATTAAAATAGTTTTTTGGGAGTCTGATTGTTATAGCGCTAAATAAATAGATTACATATTATTGTCATCTTTATTATATTTTCTCGCCCTATCCAAGAGCATTTAGTATTTTTGCAATTGCTTAGCTGATTTTATTTGTGTGGAAATTGTTTTGTAGTTTTGTTCATATAGTTTCTGATTTTCCCTTGGCAGATAGATGCCTAAATATTTTATACTATCGGTAGTTGTTTTAAATGGAATTTCTCTTTGTAATTCTAACTGTTGGATTTTGTTAGTGATATATAAGAATGTTGATGACTTATGTGGGTTTCTTTTGTATCCTGCAACTTCGCTAAAGATGTGGATTATTTCTAATAGCTTTTTAGTAGAATCTCTGGGGTTCTCTAAATATACCATCATATCAGCAAAGAGTGATAATTTGGTTTCCTCATTACCTACTCTAATTTCTTTAATCTCTTTCTCAACTCTAATTGCTGAAGCTAGTATTTCTAATACAATATTAAATAGGTGATAGTGGGCAACCTTGTTTCACTCCTGATCTTATTGGGAATGGTTCCAGTTTATCCCCATTACATATGAAGCTTACTAGTGGTTTTAAATAGATGCTACTGATTATTTTAAGGAAAGATCATTTATTTCTATACTCTCAAGTATTTTTTAATGGGAATGGATGTTGAATTTTATGATATGCTTTTTCTGCATCTATTGAGATGATCATATGGTTTTTGTTAATTTGGTTATTAATATGGTCAATCATACTAATAGTTTTCCTAATATTGAACCAGCCCTGCATTTCTGGTATAAATCCTACTTGGTCATGGTGTATTATCCTGGGGAAGATTTTCTGTAGTCTTTTTGCTAATATCTTGTTTAAGATGTTAGCATCAATATTCATTAGGGAGACTGGTCTATGATTTTCTTTCTGTTTTCAACCTACCTGGTTTAGGTATCAGTACTATGGCTGTGTCATAAAAGGAATTTGGTAGGATTCCTTCATTCCCTATTTTTTCAAATAGTTTATATAGCATTGGGGCTAATTGTTCTTTAAATGTTTTGTAGAATTCACATGTAAATCCATCTGGTCCTGGGGATTTTCTTTTAAGGAGTTGATTAATAGCGTGTTCTATTTCTTTTTCTGAGATGGGACTATTTAAGCAATTTACTTCCTCCTCTGTTAATCTGGGAAGCCAATATTTTTGGAAGTATTCATCCATTTCACTTAGATTATCAAATTTATTGGCATGAAGTTGGGCAAAGTAACTCCTAATTATTGCTCTAATTTCCTCTTCAATGTTGGAAAGTTCCCCCTTTTCATTTTTAGAACTAACAATTTGATTTTCCTCTTTCCTTTTTCTAATCAGATTTAACAATGGTTTATCTATTTTATTGTTTTTTTCATAAAACCAACTCTTACTTTTATTTATTTATTCAACAGGCTTTTTTTTTACTTTCAATATTATTAATTTCTCCTTTAAATTTTAGAATTTCAAGTTTAGTATTTGATGGGGGGGTTAATTTGATCTTTTTCTAGCTTTTTAAGTTGAAAGCCCAATTTATTGATCTTCTCTTTCTCTATTTTATTCAAGTAAGGCTCTAAAGATATAAAATTTCCCCTTATTGCAGTTTGTGGCTGCATCCCACAAATTTTGGTATGATGTCTCATTATTGTCATTATCTTGAGTGAAATTATCGAGTCTATAATTTGCTGTTTCACCCAATCATTCTTTAAGATGATATTTATTTTCCAATTACTTTTTGATCTATTTACCCCTAACTTTTTGTTGAATTTAGTTTTTATTGCATCATAATCTGAAAAGAAAGAATTTACTATTTATGCCTTCTTGCATTTAATTTTGAGGTCTTTATGTTCTAAGATATGGTCAATTTTTGTATAGGTTCCATGAACTGCTGAGAAGAAAGTAGATTCCTTTCTGTCTCCATTCAGTTTTCTCCAAAGATCTATCATGCTTAATTTTTCCAACATTCTATTTACCTCTTTAATTTCTTTCTTATTTGATTTGTGGTTTTATTTATTTAATTCTGAGAATGCAAGGTTGAGATCTCCCACTATTATAGTTTTGCTGTCTATTTCTTCTTGCAACTCTCTTAATTTTTCCTTTAGGAAGTTAGATGCTATACCACTTGGTGCATATGTGTTTAGTATTGATATTGCTTCATTGTCTATGCTCCCCTTTAGCAAGATATAGTTTCTTTTCTTATCTCTTTTGATTAGATCAATTTTTGCTTTTGCTTGATCTGAGATAAGGATGGTTACCCCTGCTTTTTTGACTTCACCTGATGCATAATAGATTCTGCTCCAGCCTTTTACCTTTACTCTGTATGTGTCTCCCTGCTTTAAATGTGTTTCCTATAAACAACATATTGTAGGGTTCTGGTTTTTGATCCAGTCTGCTATCTGCCTCTGCTTTATGGGAGAGTTCATCCCATTCACATTTATGATTAAAATGACTAATTCTGTATTTCCTGCCATCTTATTATCCCCAAATTATGCTTTTCTTTTTCTTGCCTTCCCTTACCCCCTCTCCCAGTATTAAAATTTATGGGTTCCACTCACATCATGGAGCTCTCCCTCTTTAGGATCCCTCTCTTCTCCCTTTGAATCCCCTCCTCTTTCTTGGACCCTTCCCTTATCACTCTTTTCTTTGTCCCTTTTTAATGAGGTGAGAGAAGATTCTCTGTAAAACAAATATGTCAATTATTTTCTCTTTGAGCCAAATCTGATGAGGGTAATATTCAGGAAGGAATGTTCCTTTCCCTCTCTAAGTTCCCTCAGACATGATAGGTTTCTCTTGCCTCTTCATGGGATGTAGTTTCCATCTTTTTTATCTCCCCTTTTCCCTTTTTCTGACACTATCCCCTTTTCATTTATACTTCCCTTTTTGTGTTATAAAAGTAAAATAAAATTGTACATGTACTCTTTATGTATATCTACAACAGAAATACAGTTCTCACGAGTTCTTTTTACCTTTTTCTGCTTCTCTTGTGTCCTATGGTTGGAGATCAATTTTTTTGTTTAGATCCATTTTTTTTTCCTCTTAGAAAAAAATGGAATTTATCTGTTTCATTAAATGTCCATCTTTTTCCATGGAAGAAAATGCTCAGCTTAGCTGGGTAATTTATTCTTAGCTGCATTCCAATTTTTTTTTTACTTTTCAGAATATCAGATTCCAGGTCCTTTGATCCTTTAATGTGGAAGCAGCCATATTTTGAGTAATCCTTATTATGGCACCTCGGTATTTGAATTTTTTTTTCCTAGCTGCTTGTAATATTTTTTTCCTTAGTCAGATAGTTCTGAAATTTAGCCAGAATATTTCTTGGAGTTTTTATTTTAGGATCTCTTTCAGAAGGTGTTCAATGAATTCTTTCAAAGCCTATTTTAACTTTTGATTTTATTACATCCGGGTAGTTCTCTTGAATGATTTCCTGTAAAATATATCATGTTTTTTTTTTTTTTTTTTACCATAATTTTTGGGAAGTCCAATGATCCTCAGATTAGCTCTTCTAGATCTATTTTCCAGGTCTGTTGTTTTTCCAAGTAGATATTTACCATTTTTTTGCTAATTTTTCATTTTTTTGGTTTTGTTTGACTGATTCTTAATGTCTCAGTGAATCATTCATTTCTATTTGTTCAGTTTCTGATTTTTAATGAATTATTTTCTTTATAGCTTTTTTTACTTCTTTTTGTATATGTCCAATTGAGTTTTTAAATGAGTTGTTTTGCTCTATGGAATTTTTTTTCATTTCACTATATTTTTTACTCAATTATTTTCTTTTTCCAATCCACAAACCCTACTTTCTTGGAAGTTCGTTATCTTTTCCAATTCACAAATGCTGCTTTCCTGGAAGTTCTTTACCTTTTCCAATTCACAAATTCTGTTTCCCTGCACTTCCTGGGAGTTCTTTACCTTTTCCAATTCACATTTCAGGAAGTTGTAACTCTCTTGCATAGCTTCTCTTTCCTTTCCCCATTTTTCTTCTAGCTCTCTTTTAAGATTTCTTATTTCTTCTAAGAAAGCCATTTGTGTTGGGGACCAGATGATATTCCCCTTTGGGGTATTGTCTGGAGACTGACTGCTATTAGTCTCCTCGGGGTTAAAAACCTGCTCTCTTTCTGTATGAAGCTATAGATTGTCCTTTTGATTTTTTTACTCATTTTGTTTGAAGCCTTTAGAGTCTGCCTTCAAGGCAAGGAGGTCACCAGCTTCCTCTGTAGAGCAAGGATAGGCATATGGACAGTATCTGTCCTGTCAATGAGCTGCAAACAGCCAAGCTGCAGGGGTGCTCTGGGAAAAGTTCCACATTGGAAGTGATTAGGCCTGGGTGTCATGGGTCTGAGCTGCCGAAGTGCCCTGTGAGGAGCCCTGCAGTGCAGATTAACGACTGCTTGGGGTTAGAGACTGAGCAGTGAAAATATCACTGCCCTCTCAAAAGGCCACTTTATATATTAGCAGTTGCCCTACCCCTCATAGCACTGGAAGTGTCTTTGCCTGGGGTAGTCGAGCTGGGGAACTTTCACTGCCCCAGGTTGAGCCCCCCACTGTGCAGATTAGAGGCTGCCCCGGGCAGTGCCCCCTGCTGTGCAGATTTGTGACTGCCCCTACAAAAACCCCTGCTGCAGAATGCTGCTGCAGAGCTGTGTTATGGCCTGTGTTGAGTCACATCCAGTCCTGGATGGCCACAGCCAGATCCTGTTAGGCTCTGGTGTTCTTCAGAGTACTCTCTACCCTAGGATCTAATTTTTCTACTGGTCCACTATTCTGCAACCAAAACAAAGCAGTCATGAAACATGAAACAAAATCATTCCTAATCAGGTGACCGTAATTCAGTCAAATGCATCTTCAAATTAGCTTACACAGAAAATCATTCTGAAGAAATTTGAATGTAATTTACATAAACTTATATAACTTTCTCATTCTAACTAAATATACCTATACATCTTTTTATTTCCATAGTTTTCAGCTTTAAACATCAAAGAATTTTTACTATACTGCCAACACAGTTGAAATATATATATACATACATGCATATATACATATATATGTATATATGTATGTATGTATATATATATATAACTATGACAAACATCTTATCAAAGAAAGCAACCAAGTTTTTTAAAAAAATTCTTTTTCCCATTAATGCAATCTGAATAAAATAAAATACTCAACAAGGATCATTGGAAATATTTAGACAAATCCTTAAGAGCTGAATCTATAATCTAAAAATATCAAAATTACAGAAAATTTCTTTCTTTTTTTTTTCTTTTCTTTCTTTTTTTTGCTGAGGCAATTGGAGTTAAATGACTTGCCAGGGTCACACAGCTAGGAAGTGTTAAATGTCTGAGACCAGATTTGAACTCAGGTCCTCCTGATTTCAAAGCTGGTACTCTATTTACTGCATCACCTAGCTACCCCAAAAATTGATATTCCTGTATTCATTGTATTAAAAAGTTTTTCAACATATTTAATTTAATATTAACAATACTAGAAAATAGATGTATAACTCTACCAGTTTGAATTCACATCTGCTATTATTTATACTTATAAATTATTCAAAGTAATTATCTGTACTTAAAAGTATGTTGGGTTAATTAAATGACTGAGCAAAAAACTCAGGGAGAAAAAAACTATAAGGACTAAGGAGTTGAAAAAGCCTGCTCCCCTTTTCCCCACACCAAAATCCTTGGGAATCTCTTTGCAAACCACCCTGAAAAAGTGAGTGAGCATAACTATTAGATGTATATCTCACTTCACTTATAACTCACTAAGAAGCTGGATAGTATGGCATAATGAATAGGGACTGAAACTTTTCCTTCTGTAATTTCTATTTCTCAACTAAAATAGAATCTCACACCTAATTGTTTCCAACTGTTAATAGGACTAATAAAATCTTAATATTCTATTTTTCATAATTTAGAACATTTTAAGGAGTTCTTGCTATACCAACATCACAGAAAACCATTATTATTATGTTCTATGTTTCTAAAGATTATTTTTATTAAATTTTCATCAGTCTTTTCACAATTAAATTTTTAACCTGAAAGAATCATAATTCACTTTACTAAGCCATATTTCTAATTTGCTGAATTATCAGTTTTAAGTTAGGCATTATTTTCATACCATTGACAAATTGGTAAACTGAGGTAACTTAGCTTAAGACCACACAGTTAACAAATTTCCTGATCCATACATTTCCCCAATTTGTCTTAATGCCAAATAATGTAATAAATCTTAAGAAATATTTCACTTAAATGGAGACCAGAATAAATTCAGTTATACCTAGGTCTATTTTCTAAATAGTTTCAAGCAGAATCTTAATTAATAATCCCAATTACTTGGTACTGTATTTTACATAAGTGTTATTTATTCCAAGCATTTCATATTATGAGGTTTCTATTTCCAGTCTATCCACTGCCAAAGATTTTTAAGGTAGAAGTAATCTACCCCAATTGTCACACTTAAGAGCACCTTGTGATTTAGTCCAAATCTGGGTTCTACAAAGCCAGAAAGAGCTCATTCTTATCAATTTACTCTTAACCTTATATAATTTTCTCTACTGGCTTTTAAATTGATTTACTCTTAACCTTATATAACTTTCTTTTCTGGCTTTTGAATCAAACAAATACTGCAATTTGTATTACCATTAAAAATCACAACTTTTTCATTTAAAGAAAATCCAACTTCCTCAAATCTTCTCAATATGGCAAACTATTTTCTTCTTTTTTATACATGCAGCTCTTGTAGTTTGAAAACCCAAACATTCTTTATTACTTTCCATAGTTTTCCTTAATTTATTTCTTATTTGTTTCCAAGTCTCCAAAATCTTTTACTCAGGCTACTTCACCATATTCCAGACTACATTCATTCCACTTAATATTTTCTTCATAATTTTAGCATATATTGTTAAATTAAATGACTTATCAGAATCTTACTTTACCAAATTATAGATTTACTTCACTAATTTACCTATCATAATTACACTCTATTGCTTAAGAAGTTAAAATTAAGGTGTTCTCTAGGAGATAAGAGCTCCAAGTCTTTCTCATTCTCCTAAATGGAAATAGAAATTTGCCCTGACTATTCATAGTTCCAATATAAGAAGTTTGTGACATCAAAAATCCATTAATATGTTTTTTACTAATTACAAAAATTTTTGAAGAGGCCTGCAGTGGCTTATGATATTGTTGAAACATGAGAGTGGGATTCTGGTTATTCCCAAGACTGTTTATAGTTTACAAAAATTTTACTGCCTAATTAATAATCAAGGTTAACATTGTCTACAAAAATCAACTCAGAACATATTTTTGAATTAAAGCATACTTTCTCTCTTTTCTTTTCAGTTTACTTACTTATCTGGAGAAGGTTATTATTATCTTTTTTTTCCCCTGAGGCAATTGGGATTAAGTGACTTGACCAGGATCACATAGCTAGGAATCATAGATCACATAGCTGAGGCCATATTTGAACTCAGGTATTCCAGCCTTCAGGGCTGGAACTAGCTGCCCCAAAGTTATTATTTTGTAATTCATAAGTTAAGAGAGTTGTATTTTTCAATTCCTAGCAACATTTGTTGAATACTATTCTTGTAGGATATTTTAAAATAAATTGCTAAAATTCTAAAGTGATTGTTCTTAAGGCCACTATGGAGAAATCTTGATCAAAGTGTGCCTTAGAGGACAAAACAAAACTATTTTGCAGTTTTAAATGCATTGTCTTTATGTCAGATATTGGGTAGATAATTAAAAGGAGAAGAATACTGAAGCCAGATACAAAATACCACAGCCAGATAGTTTCTTGGATTTCAATTGAGTATAATCTATAAATTTTAGTTTGGGGATCCAATTAAATGTGGATTTATAAACTTTTAATTTTCAAGATCATTATTCAATTAAAGTTTTAGCCATCATAAAAGAAGGCAAAGAACTTACCCTCTAGCTGCTACTTCTGAATTTAAAATATTTTTTCCACACTCAGCTCCGGTTGGTGAACATTTGTTATGTTTCTACTGAATATCAATCTTCTAAAACTTGATGAGGAAAGAAGGAGGACCATCTGGAAAAAAGTTGGGTCTGGGATCTTGATGTCTGATCTTTCTCTGATTTCTGTCCCTCTTTTTCCTCTCCCCTGTCTTTCATTTTCCTCATTAAAAAAGTGTATAAAGCTTCTCCATGCGAAGAAATCAGAAGGAGAGAAAGGTTTGTATCATCTAATAAAAATCATATTATCTTGATTAGACAAAAGATAGTTTTTAGGGGATCTGATTGCCTTTCCATTTTCTACTTCTTCTGATTCTTTCAAAGTAATCCTGTTAAGTATGCCATTTATGCTATTTCTAGTTCCCATTTTAGGTAAAAAATTTTTAAACTGACCTAGGCTTAAATCTTTCACTTTGATTTCTAACTGGTCTTTGAAATTACTGACATTTCCTCCCAAGGAACCAGAAAGCTTCAAATGGACAGAAAGCTTTCAGTTAATCTCAAGTAAGACAGCAATTGTCTGATAAATGGTCAAAGGATATGAACAGACAATTTTCAGGGGATGAAATTGAAACTATCACCACTCATATGAAACTATTTCTAGCCATATGAAAAGATACTCCAAGTTATTATTAATCAGAGAAATGCAAATTAAGATAACTCTGAGATACCGCTACATACCTGTCAGATTGGCTAAGATGACAGGAAAAAATAATGATGAATGTTGGAGAGGATGCGGGAAAACTGGGACACTAATGCATTGTTGGTGGAGTTGTGAACGAATCCAACCATTCTGGAGAGCAATCTGGAATTATGCCCCAAAAATTATCAAATTGTGCATACCCTTTGATCCAGCAGTGTTTCTATTGGGCTTATATCCCAAAGAAATACTAAAGAAGGGAAAGGGACCTGTATGTGCCAAAATGTTTGTAGCAGCACTATTTGTAGTGGCTAGAAATGGAAAATTAATGGATGCCCATCAATTGGAGAATGGCTGGGTAAATTGTGGTATATGAATGTTATGGAATATTATTGTTCTGTAAGAAATGACCAGCAGGATGAATACAGAGAGGACTGGCGAGACTTACATGAACTGATGCTAAGTGAAATGAGCAGAACCAGGAGATCCTTATACACTTTGACAACGATATTGTATGAGGACATATTTTGATGGAAGTGGATTTCTTTGACAAAGAGACCTGAGTTTCAATTGATAAATGACGGACAAAAGCAGCTACACCCAAAGAAAGAACACTGGGAAACGAATGTGAACTATCTGCATTTTTGTTTTTCTTCCCGGGTTATTTATACCTTCTGAATCCAATTCTCCCTATGCAACAAGAGAACTGTTCGGTTCTGCAAACATATATTGTATCTAGGATATACTGCAACATATCCAACATATAAAGGACTGCTTGCCATCTAGGGGAGGAGGTGGAGGGAGGGAGGGGAAAAAATCGGAATAGAAATGAGTGCAAGGGATAATGTTGTAAAAAAAATTGCCCTGGCATGGATTCTGTCAATATAAAGTAATTATTAAATAAAAATTAAAAAAAAAAAGACAGCAATTGTCTCTTCTTTAAGAATTACAGGTATAGGACATATAATAAACCTCCCCAGTTCATAAGCTAATGGGAGGCAAGAACAGAAGGTTACATATAGAAATTGCATTTCCTTTCTTCTCAGTTATAAAATAATAAATCTGAATCTAGCACAAAAAATGAACACAAGTTTGATATAATTTACAGCAAAATTAATGAGTTAAAAACATATACCAATTCAAAAAACATTCCTCACTCCTACATGACTTTTATTTGTAAATTTCCAAGTATACAACTTGATTATCTTTTACTTAATAGATTACGTTTCTTTTAACAGTAAAATTACTGTTCTCTTCTAATTGCAAAACCATGAATTGTTTATTCTGAGGAGAAGTTGCTTTCACTGCCCTTAAAAAATCTAGAGATGGAGCCAAGATGGCAGGAAAAAAAAAGGCAGGAACTTCTTAGAGCTCTCCTTCACACTTCTCCAAATTCTTTTAAATAATAATTCTAAACCAATTTTAGAACATCAGAATTGACCAAAAAAAACTGATGGAGTCGAACAATTTTCTAGCTAGCGACAACTTAAAAGTTCAGCAGGAAAGGTCTGTTGCACTATGGTGAGACTGGAGAGTACTTCTGGAGCATACACCACAGCACCTACCCCAGCAAACCAGGAATAGGCTTTTGGGTTTCTGAATCAATGGCAGCAGTGGTGGTTTCCAAACACTAGGGTGTCAGGAGAACTCTAAGCAACAGGAGACTTTGAGAGACACTGACTTATCAGCAATGGCAGCAGCAGCATCAACAGCAGCATCAGTAGCTTCTGGAGCTCTCCGGTCACATTTGGGAAGGAGATGGAACAGCTGCTCAGAAGGAGCTTACAGGATTCTCTTTGTTAGCACTTAGGCAGAACTCTGTTGCTTTGCCCATAATCAAATCTGGGACAAAGTACTGGCTCAAATCCCAGGGCAAGGAAGAGCACTAGCAGATGAGAACTTGTAGCCTTAGTGGTTCTGAATCCTCCTCACAGTTCCAAGGCAGAAAAAGAGTGTTTGTAGTCATTCACAGAATAAATAATAGGCTAGGAAAATAGTAAACATTTCTTCTTGGATCATACCACCTTAGAAGAACTGAAAACTTACAAGTCTCTAGAAGGATTTCTGAAAACAGCTTCTCAAAACCCCTGAAGCTTGGGACAGTGCAGCCTTCAAACTAGAAATGCAGCCATACTTTAATAGAATTAAAAACTGAGTAGTAGGCTAAGAAAGGGAGCAAACACCACAAAAAGATTCTGATCATAGAAAGTTACTATGGTGACAAGGAAGATCAAAAAACACACTCAGAAGATAACAAAGTCAAAGCTCCTACATCCAAAGCCTCCAAGAAAAATAAGAATTTTTCTCAGGCTATGGAAGAACTCTAAAGAAAATTCTGAAAATCAAAAAAAAAAAAGTTGTAGAGGAAAAATTGGGAAGAGAAATGAGAATGATGTAAAAGGAAAAACAAAAAAGCTAAAGAGGAGAAAATGACTTAAAAAGCCAACTTGGGCTAAATGGGAAAGAGTATACAAAAGTTCACTGAAGAAAACCATACCTTAAAAATTAGAGTTGAACAAATGGAAGCTAATGACTTTATGACAAATCAAAAAAAAAATGATAAAAACAAAAGCAAAAGAATGGGAAAATAGAAAACCATGTGAAATATCTCATTGGAAAAACAATAGACCTGGAAAATAGATTCAGAAAAATCTATTTCTCCCTGAAAGCCATGGTCACAAAAAGAACCTAAATATCATGTTTCAAGAATTTATTAAGGAAAACTATCCTGATATAATAGATACAGAGGGTAAATTAGAAAGTGAAAAAATTCATTCCATCATTTCCTGAAAGCTATCCCAAGATGAAAACTCCTACCCAAATCTATTGAGAGTAAATTGATAATGATGGGTTCCTTCTGAGTTTGTAGAACCCACATTTGAAATTACAATGTGCTCTTAAGTGTAATGATTGGGGTAAATTACTGCCACTTTAAAAATTTTGAGCAGTGCATTGACTGGAATAGGTAGCCACACAAAATGAAAACTTGGAATAAATAATCCTTATAATTATTAAGATTTTATTTGATACTATTTAGAAAATAGATACAAATATAATTGAATTTGTTTCAGTCTCATTTTAAGTAAAATATGTCTCTCTTGGAATTTATTGTACTATTTGGCATTAAGACAGATCAAGAAACTTATTAGCTATGTAGTCTTACCTCGGCTTACCAATTTGTTGAAGGTATGAAAACAATGCCTAATATAAATGTAATGATATAGAGCTAAATTCTGGAACTTTCAGGTAAAGGAGAAAATATTGAAAAAAAAATCAGGAAAGAAACAAGTACAATGGATATACAGTCAGGATAACACAAGATTTGGGAAACTTCCATATTAAAGGACCTAAGGCATAGGATATGATATCCCAGAGAGCAATCAAGATAGAATTAAAATAAAAATCACATATCTAGAAAAAAATGAGTATATAATCATTCAGGGGGAAAAATAGACATTCAAAGAAACAGAAGATCTTCAAGTTTTTGTGATGAAAAGGTCAAAGGTGAACAGAAAATTTGACTTTCAAATACAAGATTCGGGAGAATCATAAGTGGGGAATCAGAAGAGAATTATAAGGAACTTAATAAAATTAATTTGCTTACATTTCTATAGGGGAGAATAATACTTGTAACACAAAAGAACTTTCTCATTATTAGGACAGTTAGAAGGAATATATATAGTTCTAGGGGCGGAGCCAATATGGTGGAGTAAAGCCAGGAAACCACTGGAGATTTCCCAGTTTCACATGAAAACCACATGAAACCAATCCTCTTAACAGGATGTGATGAAATAAAACCATGCTACAGATGAAGATAGATTACAAGAACTTTAAGAAAGGTCAGTCTCACTAGGGTGAAAGTGGTGTTCAACACAGCTCACACAGTGTCTGGGAAAGCCAAAAAGAAGGCCTGAATCATAGTAGTTCAGCAACTGAGATCCTTGGTTGTGGTTCAGCAGCAGGAAAGACTAATGGGGAAGCCTTTTTTCCCAGTGCAGAAGACAAATTGCCAGTCTGGGAAAGCAGTTGTTGCCTGTCCAAACCAGGAAGGACTACCCTCTGATGTGAGCAAAATACCGAACATAAGGGTCACCTGAACTCAAAACAAAGACTCAGAGTTGTACAAAAAGCTTCGTATAGCACCTATGTACTACAGGAACAGAGCTCTATCTTAAAATTCACAAAATAATGAAAGAAAGAAAGAAAGGAAGGAAGGAAGAAGGAAGGAAGGAAGGAAGGAAGGAAGGAAGGAAGGAAGGAAGGAAGGAAGGAAGGAAGGAAGGAAGAAAGAAAGAAAGAAACAGAATAGAACTTTAACCACAGAAGGCTACTATGGTGATAGGGAAAACCAAAACACCAATTGAGAACAGGAAAAATGTCCACATGGGAAATCTCAAAGGCTGATATAAATTGGTCTCAAACCCAAAAGAGAAGCTTTCCACAAAATGGGAAGTGCTTAGGATTTTAAAAAGCAAATAAGAGAAGAAGAAAATAGAAAAGAAATTGAGAGATATTCAATAGAGATTCAATAGCCTGAAAAAGGAAGAACAAAAATTTACTGAAGAGATCAATTCTTTAAAATACACAATAGGCCAAATGAAGGGAAAAAAAAAAAAAACAGGAAAAATATCCACCTAAGAAAACACCACCTTCAAAAATAGAATTAATAAAATGGAAAAAGAGATAAGAAAGCTAATTTAAATTATATATTAAAAATTAGAATTAGACTATTGGAAACTAATATCTCTATAAAACATCAAGAATCAGTCAAACAAATTAAAAAGAATGAAAAAATGGAAGAAAAAGTAAAATATTTTATTAGAAAAACAGCTGACATAAAATAGATCTAGGAGAAACAATTTAGAAAATATTGGTCTACCACAAGACTTTGACCAAAAAAAAAAAAGAAAGAAAGAAAGAAAGAAGAAAAAAAAAATAATCTGAATAGCATTCTTCAAGGGATCATCAAGGAAAACTGCCTTGATATGCTAAAACCACAGGGCAAAATATTCATTGAGAGAATCAGATCAAGCAAGAAAAAACCTAGAAACATTGATGCAAAACACCAGTCAAGAAAAAAATACTGAAGGCTACCTCTCCCCCTCCCCAAAAAAAGGAAAGTATCAAGGAACTACAGTTAAGATTACCCAGGATTTGGCAGTTTCTACAATAAAGGGAAAGAGCCTGGAATAGCATCTTCCAGGAGGCAAAGGACCTGAGATCACAACCAAGAATCAGCTACCCTGTGAGTTTGAGATTTAGTATCTTCTTTCAGGAGAGGAGATAGATCTTCAGTGAAATAATAGAGTTTCGATCCTTTATATTGAAAATACCAGAATTAAACAGAAAATTAGATCTACAACACAGGACTCAAGAGAAGTTTAGAAAGTTAAACCTATTGTGAGGATATACATATTATACATCATATATACATATATATGGATGGATAGATATTTATATAAAATATATGTGTATATATATACATGTATATATATACATATATATATATATATATATATATATAAAATTTAAAGATTAAACTATTTGCATCCCTAGATGGAAAAATGATATCTGTACCCTCCTGAGAAATGCATCTTTATTAGGGCAGTTAGAATTAGAAATGGCATACATGGATGGAGGGATATGAATGGACTCTGATATGATATCAAAGACAAAAGGACAAAAGAATTGTACTGGAAGAAGAGAAAAGGGGAGGTAAAATGAGACAAATTAAATCACACCAAGAGACAGAAAAGATCTATTATAATAGAGGGAAAGATGGGGGGGGACAAGCATTGTCTAAAGCTTAATCTCATCAGTTTTGGCTCAAATAGAGAAAAATTCATTCATTTGGGTATAGAAATTTATCTTTATAGAAAGTAGTAAGTGGAAAGTATATAGAAAGTAGGAGGAAAAGGGAAAAGAAAAGGGAGGAGCTAGATAGACAAGAGGGCAGAAATACTAGGAGAAAGGATTATTACCCCTTAAGAGAAAAGAGGCGAAGGTATAGAGAGAAGAGCAGGTTGAGGGCTGAGTGGGTTAGAAACAAAACATCCCTAAGAAGGAATAGGAAAGAAGTAGAGAACAAAAGTATGTACAGGAGAAAAAATAGGATATTGGGAAATACACAACTGGTAAACATATCTGTGAATGTGTATGGGGCGAACTCCCCCATAAAACAAAATGGAATAGCAGAGTAGATTAAAAACCAAAATCCTACAATATGTTGTTTACAAGAAACACATTTAAAACAGAGATACACAGAAAGTAAGGATAAAAGGCTGCAGAATACTTTTATTATGCTTCAAAGTAAAAGAAAAAAAAAAAGCTAACAATTGTGATCTCAGACAAAGCAAAAGCAAAATCTAATTAAGAGAGATAAGGAAGGAAACTACATTTTCTTAATGGGTATAGCAAACAATAAAGTGATGTTGATATTAAATGTATATCCATCAAGGGAACAGCATCCAAATTCTTAAAGAAGTTAAACCAGTTACAGGACAGAATAGCAAAACTATAATAGTGAGGGATTGCAACCTTCCCCTCTCAAATTTAGATAAATTTAACCACTAAATTAACTAAAAAGAAACTAAGAAAGTTAATGGAATCTTATAAAACTTAGGATAGACCTTTTGCAAAAATTAGTCAGCACAAAAATTTAATATTATTAATTATATTAGGGCATAAAATCATCACAATCAAATGTTAAAAGCTACCAATAGTAAATGTTTCCTTTTCAGATCACAATGAAATAAAAATTACATTCAATAAAGGGTTAGGGAAATATAGATATTAGGGAAATATAGATATATAAGGAAATATAGATTAAAAAATCAATTAGAAATTAAATAATCTAATTCTAAAGAATGAGTGAACCAAACAACAAATCATAGAAACAATAATTTCACCCAAGAGAATGACAATGATGAGACAACATACCAAAAATAATGAGATTCAGCCAAATCAGTTCTTGGAAGAAATTTTATATCTCTAAATTGTTATATAAATAAAACAAAGAAAGAGGAGATCAATAAATTAGGCATGTAACTAAAAAAGCTAAAAAAAAAAATTAAAAACCCAAGTTACTTCAGAAATTCTGAAAATTAAAGGAGAGATTAATCAAATTAAAAATAAGAAAAATATTGAATTATTGCATAAAATTAGAATTTGGTTTTATGAAAAAACAATAAAATATATAAACCTTTGATTAACTTGATTAGAAAAAGGAACGAGATAAATTGCTAGCATCAAAAATGAAAAAAGTGCACTTACCACTAATGTAAGAAGTTATTTTGTCAAAATTTATGCCAGCAAATCTGATAATCAAATTGAAATAGATTAATATTTACAAAAATATTAATTTCCTAGTTTAACGCTTGAGGAAATAGATTACTTAAATAATCCCATTTTAGAAAAAGAAATTGAACAAGCCATCAATGAACTCACTAAAAAAATTCTCCAGGGCCAGATGGATTTACAATTGAATTCTACCTAACACTTAAAGCACAATTAATTCCAATACTATGTAAACTATTTAGAAAAATAGGCAGAGGAGTCCTGCAAAATTCCTTCTATAATAAAATATAGTGATTATATACCTAAACCAGGAAGAACCAAAAACAGAGAAAGAATATTACAGATCAATCTGACTAATGAATATTGATACAAAAATTTTAAATAAAATATTAGCAAAAAGATTACAACTTATCAACAAGATAATACACTATGGTCAAATGTGGTTCATATCAGGAATGCAGGGCTGGTTCAATATAAGGAAAACTATTGGTATAATTGCTCATATAAATAATAAAATTAATGGAAATCATATAATCCCAACAGAGTGGAAAAAAGCTTTTGACAAAATACTGCACTCATTCCTATTAACACTAGAAAGCATAGGAATAAATGGAGTTATACTTAAAATAAAAAGCAGCATCTATCTAAAAACATCAGTGAGCATAATGTATAATGGGGAGAAACTAAACACATCCCTAATAAG
The DNA here is from genome assembly GCF_016432865.1 of Antechinus flavipes. Classification (NCBI taxonomy): domain Eukaryota; kingdom Metazoa; phylum Chordata; class Mammalia; order Dasyuromorphia; family Dasyuridae; genus Antechinus; species Antechinus flavipes. The sequence goes on from NC_067403.1 coordinate 148,263,372, forward strand.
ATCTGAGGTAAAACAAGCATGCCCATTTTCAACACTATTATTCAATATAGTACTAGAAATGTTGGCTTTAGCAAAAAGAAAAGAAACAGAAGTTAAAGATATGAAAGAAATAATAGCTGAATTCCTCTGATTGACATGAAACAAGGAATGGGGGAGGAAGGGAAGAAGGGAGATAAAGGACAATGACTTCTTTTTTTCTGTAAAATATAAAGCAAGTTTCTCAGCTAAGAGTTTGGGGACATTAAGAACTATGGGAAGTCTGAGGAGGAATGAACAGTTTGAAAAGAGTTGCTATCGCTACAGAAAAGAAAAAATGAGTTGAATGTATAGAAAGATTATCTAGCAACAGTGAGGGCCTAGTGAGGTCCTCTCACTAAGGAGAGGACCTTAATATAAATTTATTTATATTAATTGTAATATAATTACAATTATATATTGTAATATATATATTGTATATTATATATACATTTAATATAAATTGTAGTATATTTACTCAGAACTTGAAAATATATTTACTCAGAACTCAAAATTGTTACCAGGATTTGATTGTGAGGTAGATCTAGATTACATGTATTTCAAAGAAGATGAGATTAGTGAATGGAGATCTAAGGAGTACAGACATATTTTCAAGCATTTGAGAAGAGGGGTAGGTGACAATAGTAGAGAAGTGATTAGAAAAGTAGAACAACTAGACAAATACGATGTCTGTGAAACAAAAGGAAGAAAAATATAGAAAAGAAAAAGGGGTCAATAGTAAGATAATATTTGTTGATTAGGTCATTGTTGACCTATGCAGTTTCAGCAGAGTGCTTGCAATGGAATCCAGAGTCTGAGAGTTAAACTCAATTTGAGGAGGAGGAAGAGAAGGCAGAGGAGGAAGGTGTGAGGGAGGAGAGGGGTGGAAGAGGGCAAAGGAGAGGGAAGAGGGAAAGGGGGAGGGGAGGAGGAAGAAGGAGGATAAGGAAAAGCAGAAGAGGAGAGAGGAAGAGGGTGAAGGGGAGGGAGAAAGAGAAGAGGAGGGAAGAGAGGAAAGAGAAGAGAAAAGGAGAGAGGCAGTAGAGGGAGGAAGAGGAGACAGAAGAGAAAAGGAGCGAGAGAAGGGTAATGGAAATGGAAAAGGAAAGGTAACAGGGAAGGTAACAGGGAAGGGGAAGGAATAGGAGTAGGGGTAGTAGGAGTAGGAGTAATAGTAATAGTACTGTGGAATAGTAGTTTGAGGTCAAACATATTTTATTGTTGTTTAATTTCATTTTTTTTTAAGATTAGGGCGATCTGAACATGGTTATAGGCAACTAGGTTGATAGAAATTATGTTGGAGATATGGGACATAAATGAAAAAAGAGGGAACAAGAATCTCAAGGATATATTGGAAAGAATTAGACAGTAACAAATATTTATTGTGTCTATTATGTGCTGGGCACTTTGCCTCTGTGAATACAAAGAAATAAAAGGTAGTTCATTTCCTCTGCGTGCTTACAGTCTATATGACAAAAGATAAAGGTAAAGTCTGACTAAGGAAAAGGATCCTCTGTTACTGGAGAGAAGAGAATGGGTAACATAATTGAGAAATTTCAGAGATTTGATACAGGGGGCTAATGAAGCTTATAATGTGGCCTCAGTGATCTGGCTTAAGTAGAAGGCTAAGTAATTTACTTTATGGTAATACTGACTAAGAAGATTGTCCTAGGAATTAAAGTCTGGAGAAAAGGTTTTGGAAGAGTTGCCATGGAGAATATGAGAAATCTATCTTATACTCCATCTTCATAGATCTTACTGATTTTTCTTCCTTCTTCCTCCTCCTCAAATTTAGGATGAATCTATATGCTAGAGATCAGCATTATTATTAATTATTATTATTATTATCAGCATTATTAAAAGCTGTCATGGTAAGGACCTGATTCAGAGATGGGGAAAAGTTGAAAGAAAATTGCAGCAAATTGCACCAGAAAAAGCATTGCAGACAAGAGGTTTGACTTTTTGCCTTAGAATACTCACTTACTAGCTATTTGACACTTAATGAGTCATTGAACTTCCCCCAAATCATGTTACTTTAAATAATAGAGATGGTGGTGGAAATAACACCAGCCCTCCAGTCAAGAAAGATCTAGGAGATCTTTGGAGAGCAATTAAGAACTAGCCCCAAAGGACAACAAAACTATGCATTCTCATTGATTTAACAATACCATTACTAGGTCTGCATCCCAAAGATACCATAAAAAAAGGAAAAGGAATTGTATGTGCAAAAAAATATAGCAGCCTTTTAGTGGTGACAAAAATAATTAGAAATTGAGGGGATATCCATCAATTGGGAAATGAGTGAACAAGTTGTGTTATATGAAATTTTGTTATAAGAAATGATGAGCAGGAAGATTCCAGAAAAATCTGGCAAAACTTGTAAGAACTGAGGCAAAATGAAATGAGCAGAAACAGGAAAGTATTGTATGCTGTATCAGCGATGTTGTATGATGATCAATTATGAATTACTTAGCTTTTCTCAGCAATACAAGGATTCCTAACAAAGAATACATGATGGAAAATACTGATGGACTCTGAATGAAGATCATAGCATATTTTTTCACTTTATTTTTATTATATTTTTTACTTTTTTCAGTTTCTTTTTTCACAACTGTGACTGATGTGTATTTTTTTTACATTATTGCATATATATATATATATATATATATATATATATATATATATATATATGTAAACATTAAATTGTGTTTATTTTAGGAAAAGAGGGAAGGGGAGGGAAGGAGATTAAAAAATTCTGAAACTCAAAATATGAATGCTAAAAGTAAGAATTTTGTGTCTAGACAGACATGCAATTGGGAGGAAATAAATTATGAGAAACAAAAATAAAATAAAATTATCAAACATATACTTTCTAAAAGAAGATATGGATTCAAATCCTGCTTTACCACTGTTTGACCTATACATCTCAATAAATTTGGCCCTTGGTCCTTCATCTATAAAATGAACAGTTTGAATTAAAAGTCTCAAAGGTATTCCAGCTTTAGATCTTTGATCTTATGTGTATTTGTGTGTGTGTGTGTGTGTGTGTGTGTGTGTATGTGTGTAAATTTAAAAATAATTAGAAAAGAATGAAAATAGCCAATGAGGAAAGATGTAATAGGGAAAGTAGATCAAGGCAATTGAGATGAAATGTAGTATTTGGCATGACTAATATATAGTTAGAATTGCTGAAAATGGAGAATGGCTTCTTAAGAATTTTAATGCTTTTGCAAGGGAGAAACTTGTTTCCAAGTGGAATCATAAAAATAATGAATTGGTTAAAGGACACAAGTGGTATAGAACGAAAAATGTTGTCTTTAAGAGAAAATGACTATTTTATCTAAAATTAATTGATGCTCAATGTTTTAACATATACTTTCTGATAATTGTGAATTTAAAAAAAAAAAAAAGAAACACACTTTTAAGAAACATTATTAAGCATCCTGAACAACATTCCATGGCCTTGATTTACTAAATAGTTCTTTAACAAATGACTAGAGAGAATAGTGTCTCATCACTTATAGAGGAAAAAAAAAAAACTTCATTAAAAATAAATAAGAAGAGATGCAGAGCCAAGATGGTGGAAAGGCCACATGCTTCTTTCTGAGCTCTCTTGCTACCTACACACAAATTACGAAATTCAGCTTCTGAATTAGTGCTAGACTGACAGAATCCACAAATATTAGGAGTGCAGGTAATTACCAGGAAAAGATAATTTCAAAGATCACCAGAAAATGTCTATTTTGATAGAGTAGGACCATGGGAGGAGGTGACTAGGCACAAGCAAGGAAACAGGGATGGAAGCCAGTACACACTGAGCAGCCTCGCAGAGTGCAGTCTCGGCAAGGGGGGGGAACATAAAGGGAGGACTCTACCACAGGGTTGCCTACTCTGCCCTGATTGCAAGCCAGTAGATCAGCAGAGAAATTATAAAACATCCAACACAAATGCAGAAGTTAAAGAGTGTACCCCAAAGCACCAGAGTCTCACAGGACCTGATCACACCCATCCAGCACCAGGAATGACTCAGCAGAATTGCAGCACAGCCTTTGCTGCTTCTGGCAGTCTATAGAGGAAGCTTGGAACCACATTTCCCAAAAAAGCAGATTCCAACATTTAAAACAAAACAACAACAAAACAACAACAACAACAAAAAAGAGTAAAAAGGCAAAGCTTGCTGAACTCTAACTATAGACAGCTTTTATAGTGAAAGAGACAATTGTAAACCCTGAAGAGACTAAAAGCAGATTGTCTCCAGATGAAGCCCCAAAGGGAGATATAACCTAGTCCTCACCACACAAGGCTCTCCTATATGAAATTTTGAAAAGATCTTAAAAGAGAGCTACAGAAAGAATGGGGAAAGGAAAGGAAAACTCTATAAGAGAGTTTGGAAAAGGAATATAACTCATTAAAAGAAAGATTTGATAAAGTGAAAAAAGAAAACTCCCTGAAATATGAAATGGAAAAGTAAAAGAACACCCAGGAAAACAGAATTTGTGAATTGGAAAAAGAAAATAATTCCTTAAAATTTTTTTTGTGAAATGGAAAAAAAATTCATGGAACAAAACAACTCATTTAAAAACTCAAGTAGACAAATACAAGAAATTTTAAAAAGTAAATGAAGAAAATAATTCATTAAAAATCAAAATTGAAAAAATGGAAGTTAATGACAATGAGATATCAAGATATCAGTCAAATAAAATCAAAAAAATGTTAAATATCTATTTGGGAAAATAATAGGCCTGGAAACAGATCTAGGAGAAATAATCTAAGGATTATTGGACTCCCTGAAAATCATTATGAAAAAAAGTCAAGGCACTATTTCTCAGGAAATCATCAAAGAGAACTGCTCAGATGTCATAGAATTAGAAGGTAAAATAGCCATTGAAAGAAGTCATTGAACAATCCCTGAAAAAGACCCCAAAATTAAAACTCCAAGGAATACTGTGGCTAAATTTCAGAACTATTGGACCAAAGAAAAAAAATATTACAAGCAGCCAGAAAAAATAATTCAAATATAGAAGAACCACAAAAAGTATTACTCAAGATCTCTAGCAGCTTCCACATTAAAGGATTGAATGGTTTGGAATCTGATATTCCAAAAGGCAAAGGAACTTGGAATGTAGCCAAGAATAAACTACCAGGCTAAACTGAGAATTTTCTTCCAGGGAAGAAGATGGGCATTCAATTAAACAGGTGAATTCCATTTATTTTTGATGAAAAGACTAAAGATAAACAAAAACTTTGACCTCCAAATATAAGACTCAAGAGAAGCATAAAAGGGTAAAGAGAACTCTTCAGAATTGTATTTCTGTTATGGGTATACATAGATAGTGCATGTGTAATTTGATTTTACTATTACAATATTAAAAAGGAACTAGAAGTGGAAAAGGAATTTTACCAGAAAAAGGGAAAAGTGGAGGGGAAAAGAGGGAAATTACATCTCATGAAAAAATAAAAGAAACCTATTGTATCTGAGAAAAAGAAGGGAGGGGGATGAACATTGTATTAATCTTACTCTCATTGGATTTGGCTCAAAGAGAAAATATTAGACATATGTGGTTTACACAGAAACGTCTCTCACCTCATTGAAAAGTGGGAGGGGAAAATCAAAAAAGGAAAGGGTAGGCTAAATAGAAGGGAATACAGAAATAGTAGGGGAAAACTATTAAGAAAGGGAGAGGAACTCTAAGAGGGAAGGACTACCAAGGGGGAAGGCTATTTGAGGCAAGTGGTGCCCGTAAATACTGGGAAGTGGGGTAAGGAGGAAAGGAAAGAGAAAAGTATAATCTGGGGAATAATAAATGGCAGGAAATACAGAATTAATAGTTTTAACAATAAATGTGAATGAGTTCCTCCCATAAAGGCAGAGAGCAGACTGGATTAAAAGCCAGAATCCTATAATATGTTGCTTACAGGAAACACATTTAAAGCAGAGTGATACATACACAGTAAAGATAAAAGGCTGGAGCATAATCTATTATGCTTCAGGTGAAGTAAAAAAAGCAGAAGTAGCCATCCTGATCTCAGATCAAGCAAAAGCAAAAATTAATCTAATTTAAAGACATACGGAAGGAAACTATATCTTGCTAAAAGGTACCATAGATAATGAAGCAATATCAATATTAAACATATATGCACCAAATGGTGTAGCATCTAAATTCCTAAAGAAGTTAACAGAGCTGCAAGAAGAAACAGACAGCAAAACTATAATAAAGGGAGATCTCAACCTTACACTCTCAAAATTACATAAATCAAACCACAAAATAAATAAGAAAGAAGTTAAAGAAGTAAATAGACTACTAGAATAGTTAGGTATGGTAGATCTTTGGAGAAAATTGAATGGAGACAGAAAGGAGTTTACTTTTTTCTCCATGGTTCATGGAACCTACACAAAAATTGACTGTATATTAGGGCATAAAAACCTCAAAATCAAATGCAGAAAGGCAGGAATAGTAAATGCATCTTTTTCAAATCACAATGCAATAAAAATTACATTCAATAAAAAGCCAGGGGAAAATAGACCAAAAAGTAATTGGAAACTAAATAATCTCATCCTAAAGAATGAAGGTGTGAAACAGCAAATCATAGACACAATTACTAATTTCATCCAAGAGAATGACAATAATGAGACAACATGCCAAAATGTGTGGGATGCAGCCAAAGCAGTAATAAAGGGAAATCTTATATCTCTAGAGGTTTACTTGCATAAAATAGAGAAAGAGAGGATCAGTGTATTGGGCTTGCAACTAAAAAAGCTAGAAAAAGAGCAAATTAAAAACTCCCAATCAAATATTAAACTTGAAATCTGGTAAGAGATTAATAAAATTGAGAGTTAAAAAAAATTATTGAATTAACAAATAAAACTAAAAGTGGTTTTATGAAAAATACAACAAAATAAATAAACCTTTGGTAAATTTGATTAGAAAATGGAAAGAGGAAAATCAAATTGTTAGTCTTTAAAATGAAAAGGAAGAACTTTCCTCTAATGAAGAAGAAAGTAGAGCAATAATTAGGAGTTACTTTGCTCAATTTTATGCCAATAAATTTGATAACCTAAATGAAATGGATGAATATCTAAAAAAAATATAGGTTGCCCAAATTAACAGAGGACTTAAATAGTCCTATTTTAGAAAAAGAAATAGAACAAGCTATTAATCAACTCCCTAAGGAAAAAATCCCCAGGACCAGATGGATTTACATTTGAATTCTACCAAACATTTAAAGAACAATTGACCCAATACTATATAAACTATTTGAAAAATAGGGAATGAAGGAGTCCTACCAAATTCCTTTTATGACAGACATGGTACTGATACCTAAACCAAATAGGATGAAAACAGAGAAAGAAAATTATAGACCAACCTCCCTAATGAATATTGAGGCTAAAATATTAAATAAAATATTAGCAAAGAGAGTACCAACAATATCCCCAGGATAATATACCATGACCAAGTAGAATTTATACCAGGAATGTAGGGCTGGTTCAATATTAGGAAAATTATTAGCATAATTGACTATATCAATAAGCAAATTAACAAAAACCATATGATAACCTCAATAGATGCAGAAAAAGCATTTGATAAAATACAATGCGCATTCCTATTTAAAACACTAGAGCATATGGGAATAAATGGACTTTTCCTTAAAATAGTCAGTAGCATCTATTTAAAACCATCAATAAGCATCCTATTTAATGGGGATAAAATGAAATAAGGTTGCCCACTATCAGCATTACTATTCAATATTGTATTAGAAATGCTAGTGTCAGTAATGTGATGAATAAGAGATTAAAGGAATTAGAGTAGGTAATGAGGAAACCAAATTATCACTCTTTGCAGATAATGTGATGGTATATTTAGAGGACCCCAGAGAATCTACTAAAAATCTCTTAGAAATAATCCACAACATGAGCAAAGTTGCAGGTTACAAAATAAATCCACATAAATCATGAGCATTTTTATACATCACTAAACATCCAACAGCAAGACATACAAAGAGAAATTCCATTTAGAATAATTATTGATAGTCTAAAACATTTGGGAATCTATCTGCCAAGGGAAAATCAGGAACTATATGAGCAAAACTACAAAACACTTTCCACACAAATAGTCAGATCTAAACAATTGGAAAAATAAGTGCTCTTGAACAGACCAAGCAAATACAATAAAGATGACAATACTACCTAAATTAATCTATTTAGTTAGTGCTATACCAATCAAACTTCCAAGAAATTATTTTACTGATCTAGAAAAAATAATAACAAAATTCATCTGGAAGAACAAAAAATCAAGAATTTCAAGGGAACTAATGAAAAAAAAAAAACAAACAAAAAAAAAGTGATGGTGAGCTAGTTGTAAATGATCTAAAACTATATAATAAAGCAGCAGTCACCAAAACCATTTGGTACTGACTAAGAAGTAGACTAGTTGATCAGTGGAATAGGTTAGGCACAGGACAAAATAGTCAATAACTATTGCAATCTAGTGTTTGACAAATCCAAAGATCTCAGTTTTGGGGATAAGAATTTACTATTTCCAAAAACTGCTAGGAAAATTGGAAACTAGTATAACAGAAACTAGGCATTGACCCACACTTAACACCATATACCAAAATAAGGTCAAAATGGGTTCATGATCTAGACATAAAGAAGGAGATTATAAATAAATTAGAAGAACATAAGATAGTTTATCTCTCAGATCTGTGGAGGAGGAAGGAATTTGTGACCAAAGAATATCTAGAGAATATTATTGATCACAAAATAGATAATTTTGATTATATTAAATTAAAAAGGTTTTGTACAAACAAAATTGATGCAGATGAGATTAGAAGGAAAGCAATAAAATGGGAAAACACTTGTACAGTCAAAGGTTCTGATAAAGACCTCATATCTAAAATACATAGAGAATTGACTCAAATTTATAGGAAATCAAACCATTCTACAATTGATAAATGGTCAGAGGATACGAACAGACAATTTTCAGATGAAGAAATTGAAAACATTTCCAGTCATACGAAAAGGTGCTCCACATCATTATTGATCAGAGAAATGCAAATTAAGACAATTCTGAGATTCCACTACATACCTCTCAGATTGGCTAATATGACAGGAAAATAATGACAAATGTTGGAGGGGGTGTGGGAAAACTGGGATACTGATACATTGTTGGTATAATTGAGAATAAAATCAGGAATTCTGGAGAGCAATTTGGAACTATGCTCAGAGTTATCAAACTGTGCATACCCTTAGATCCAGCAGTGTTACTCCTGGACTTATATCCCAAAGAGAACTTAAAGAAGGGAAAGCGGCCCTCATGTGCAAAAAAGTTTGTGGCAGCCCTTTTTGTAGTGACTAGAAACTGGAAATTGAATGGATGCCCATCAATTAGAGAATGGCTTAATAATTTATGGCATATGAACATTATGGAATATTATTATTCTGTAAGAAATGGTCAGGAGGATGATTTCAGAAAAGTTTGGAGAGACTTACATGAACTGAGACTAAGTGAAATGAGCAGAACCAGGAGATTATTATACATGGCAACAACACGATTGTGCGATGATCAGTTCTGTCATGGCTCTCTTCAACCAAGATGATTCAAATCAGTTCCAATTGTTCAGTAATGAAGAGAATCAGCTACCCCCAGAGAGAGAACTATGGGAAATGAGTGTGAACCAAAACATAGCATTTCCATTTTTTCTGTTGTTTGTATACATTCTTGTTTTCCTTCTCAGATTTTTTTTCTTTCTTTCTAGATTCAATTTTTCATATATAGCAAGATAACTGTACAAATATGTGTATATATTGGATTTAACATATACTTTAACATATTTAACATATATTGGTCTACCTGCCATCTCGGGGAGTGGGTGGGGGAAAGGAGGGGAAAAGTTGGAACAGAAGGTTTTGCAAGGATCAATGTTGAAAAATTACCCATGCATATCTTTTATAAATAAAAAAACTATAATAAAAAATTAAATAAAAAGGTATCAAGAAAGCTTTCTTCCATTAGCATATTTCATCTTACCTGGTGATTTTTAAAAAGTGCACAATATAAAATTGATTGCTAACTATTTTATAGCAATCAGTAAGATTACTTTTAGTAACAGATCATAATTATATGGAAGCATATAGACTCTTATAATGTATGTCAATGATTTCTTTTACTTACATATTAAAAATAAAATACTGTGCAAGATTTATCTTTGTTCATCAATTTTATTGATTCAAAATCAATTGTTAGAATTACTTAAGTATTTGATTATTTAAACATTTTGCCAGCTCATTTTCTAAGTTTAAATGTCCACTTTCCTATACATCAATGCTGATCTTACTGAGCTAATACTAAATTAGCTATTCCATTTTAGAATTGTTTATGGTAATATACAATTAACTTTTTGTCATAGCTTACTTTTATACTTTTTTCTTTATTTGAAAAAAAAAAAACAACATTCAACATAAGGTAAAATTGAGTCAGGGGAGCCAATGCACACATATACATACATATTGTATATTTATGTGTATATATAATGTGTGTATGAAATTAAGAAATATATGTATATATATATATATATATACACTCACATATGTGCAACAAATAGAACCTCTGAGTTGTGTTCATTTTAATTTCTTTTTTTTTTTTTTTTCTTTTTTTTTTTTTTTTTTTAATTTTTTATTTAATAATTACATTATATTGACACTCATTTCTGTTCCGATTTTTTTCCCCTCCCTCCCTCCACTCCCTCCCCTAGATGGCAAGCAGTCCTTTATATGTTGGATATGTTGCAGTATATCCTAGATACAATATATGTTTGCAGAACCGAACAGTTCTCTTGTTGCGTAGGGAGAATTGGATTCAGAAGGTATAAATAATCCGGGAAGAGAAACAAAAATGCAGATAGTTCACATTCGTTTCCCAGTGTTCTTTCTTTGGGTGTAGCTGCTTTTGTCCGTCATTTATCAATTGAAACTCAGGTCTCTTTGTCAAAGAAATCCACTTCCATCAAAATATGTCCTCATACAATATCGTTGTCGAAGTGTATAATGATCTCCTGGTTCTGCTCATTTCACTTAGCATCAGTTCATGAAGGTCTCTCCAAGCCTCTCTGTATTTATCCTGCTGGTCATTTCTTACAGAACAATAATATTCCATAACATTCATATACCACAATTTACCCAGCCATTCTCCAATTGATGGGCATCCATTCATTTTCCAGTTTCTAGCCACTACAAACAGGGCTGCTACAAACATTTTGGCACATACAGGTCCCTTTCCCTTCTTTAGTATTTCTTTGGGATATAAGCCCAATAGAAACACTGCTGGATCAAAGGGTATGCACAATTTGATAATTTTTTGGGCATAATTCCAGATTGCTCTCCAGAATGGTTGGATTCGTTCACAACTCCACCAACAATGCATTAGTGTCCCAGTTTTCCCGCATCCCCTCCAACATTCATCATTATTTTTTCCTGTCATCTTAGCCAATCTGACAGGTGTGTAGTGGTATCTCAGAGTTGTCTTAATTTGCATTTCTCTGATCAATAATGATTTGGAACACTCTTTCATATGAGTGGTAATAGTTTCAATCTCATCCTCTGAAAATTGTCTGTTCATATCCTTTGACCATTTATCAATTGGAGAATGGCTTGATTTCTTATAAATTTGAGTCAGTTCTCTATATATTTTGGAAATGAGGCCTTTATCAGAACCTTTAACTGTGAAAATGTTTTCCCAGTTTGTTGCTTCCCTTCTAATCTTGTTTGCATTAGTTTTATTTGTACAAAGGCTTTTTAATTTGATGTAATCGAAATTTTCTATTCTGTGATCAGTAATGGTCTCTAGTTCATCTTTGGTCACAAATTTCTTTCTCCTCCACAAGTCTGAGAGATAAACTATTCTATGTTCCTCTAATTTATTTATAGTCTCGTTCTTTATGCCTAGGTCATAGACCCATTTTGATCTTATCTTGGTATATGGTGTTAAGTGTGGGTCCATGCCTAATTTCTGCCATACTAATTTCCAATTATCCCAGCAGTTTTTATCAAATATTGAATTCTTTTCCCAGAAGTTAGGGGCTTTGGGTTTGTCAAACACTAGATTGCTATAATTGACTATTCTGTCTTGTGAGCCTAGCCTTTTCCACTGATCCACTAATCTATTTCTTAGCCAATACCAAATGGTTTTGGTGACTGCTGCTTTATAATATAATTTTAGATCAGGTACAGCTAGGCCACCTTCATTTGATTTTTTTTTCATTAGTTCCCTTGAGATTCTCGACTTTTTATTGTTCCATATGAATTTTGTTGTTATTTTTTCTAGATCAATAAAATATTTTCTTGGAAGTCTGATTGGTATAGCACTAAATAAATAGATTAGTTTAGGGAGAATTGTCATCTTTATTATGTTCGCTCGGCCAATCCAAGAGCACTTAATATTTTTCCAATTATTTAAGTCTGACTTTATTTGTGTGGAGACTTTTTTATAATTTTGCTCATATAATTCCTGACTTTCCTTTGGTAGATAGATTCCCAAATATTTTATGGTATCAACAGTTATTCTGAATGGAATTTCTCTTTGTATCTCTTGCTGTTGGGTTTTGTTGGTGATGTATAAAAATGCTGAGGATTTATGGGGATTTATTTTGTAGCCAGCTACTTTGCTAAAATTATGAATTATTTCCAATAGCTTTTTGGTAGAATCTCTGGGGTTCTCTAGGTATACCATCATATCATCTGCAAAGAGTGATAGTTTGGTTTCCTCATTGCCTACTCTAATTCCTTTTATATCTTTCTCGACTCTTATTGCCGAGGCTAGTGTTTCTAATACGATATTAAATAATAATGGTGATAGTGGGCAACCTTGCTTCACTCCAGATCTTACTGGGAAAGGTTCCAGTTTTTCCCCATTGCATATGATGCTTACTGATGGTTTTAAATATATGCTCCTGACTATTTTAAGGAAAAGTCCATTTATTCCTATGCTCTCAAGTGTTTTTATTAGGAATGGATGTTGGATTTTATCAAATGCTTTTTCTGCATCTATTGAGATGATCATGTGGTTTTTGTTTGTTTGGTTATTGATATAGTCAATTATGCTAATAGTTTTCCTAATATTGAACCAGCCCTGCATTCCTGGTATAAATCCTACTTGGTCATAGTGTATTATCCTGGTGACAATTTTCTGTAATCTTTTTGCTAATATTTTATTTAAGATTTTAGCATCAATATTCATTAGGGAGATTGGTCTATAATTTTCTTTCTCTGTTTTCAGCCTACCTGGTTTAGGTATCAGTACCATATCTGTGTCATAAAAGGAGTTTGGTAGGACTCCTTCAATCCCTATTTTTTCAAATAGTTTATATAACATTGGAGTTAATTGTTCTTTAAATGTTTGGTAGAATTCACATGTAAATCCATCTGGTCCTGGGGATTTTTTCTTAGGGAGTTGATTGATAGTTTGTTCTATTTCTTTTTCTGAGATGGGACTGTTTAGGATATTTACTTCTTCCTCTGTTAGTTTGGGCAAGCTGTATTTTTGGAGGTATTTTTCTATTTCATTTAAGTTGTCGAATTTATTGGCATAAAGTTGGGCAAAGTAACTCCTAATTATTGCTCTAATTTCCTCTTCGTTAGTGGTGAGTTCTCCCTTTTCATTTTTAAGACTAACAATTTGATTTTCCTCTTTCCTTTTTTTAATCAGATTTACTAAGGGTTTGTCTATTTTGTTGGTTTTTTCATAGAACCAACTCTTAGTTTTATTAATCAATTCAATAGTTTTTTTACTTTCAATTTTATTGATCTCACCTTTTACTTTTAGAATTTCAAGTTTAGTGTTTGACTGGGGGTTTTTAATTTGTTCCTTTTCTAGCATTTTTAATTGCAAACCCAATTCATTGACCTTCTCTTTCTCTATTTTATACAAATAGGCCTCTAGAGATATGAAATTTCCCCTTATTACCGCTTTGGCTGCATCCCATACATTTTGGTATGATGTCTCATTATTATCGTTTTCTTGGGTGAAGTTATTAATTATGTCTATGATTTGCTGTTTTACCCAATCATTCTTTAGTATGAGATTATTTAGTTTCCAATTATTTTTTGGTCTACTTCCCCCTGCTTTTTTGTTGAATGTAATTTTCATTGCATCGTGGTCTGAAAAGGATGCATTTACTATTTCTGCCTTACTACATTTGAGTTTGAGGTTTTTATGTCCTAATATATGGTCAATTTTTGTATAGGTTCCATGAACTGCTGAAAAGAAAGTGTATTCCTTTCTGTCTCCATTACATTTTCTCCAGAGATCTATCATATCTAGCTTTTCTAGTATTCTGTTTACCTCTTTGACTTCTTTCTTATTTATTTTCTGGTTTGATTTATCTAATTCTGAGAGTGCAAGGTTAAGATCTCCCACTATTATAGTTTTACTGTCTATTTCTTCTTGCAGCTCTCTTAGTTTCTCTTTTAAGAATTTAGATGCTACCCCACTTGGTGCATATATGTTTAATATAGATAGTGCTTCATTATCCATGCTACCCTTTAGCAAGATATAGTGTCCTTCCTTATCTCTTTTAATTAGGTCAATTTTTGCTTTAGCTTGATCTGAGATCAGGATGGCTACCCCTGCTTTTTTGACTTCACCTGAAGCATAGTAGATTTTGCTCCAACCTTTTACCTTTAACCTGCATGTATCTCCCCGCTTCAGGTGTGTTTCCTGTAAACAACATATTGTAGGATTCTGGCTTTTAATCCATTCTGCTAACCGCTTCCTCTTTATGGGGGAGTTTACCCCGTTCACATTTATGGTTAGAATGACCAATTCTGTATTACTTGCCATCTTGTTAACCCGGTTTATGCTTTCCTCCCTTCTTTCCCCTTTCCCCCCCTTCCAAGTATTAAGCTTGTGAGCACCCCTTGCTTCTCACAGCCCTCCCTTTTTAGTGTCCCTCCCCCCGCCTTAGAGTTCCTCCCCCTATCTTACCCCTTTCCCTCCCAGTTCCCGTATTCCCTTCCGCTTAGCTTATTCCTTCCCTTTCCACTTTTCCCTTCTCACTTTTCAATGAGATGGGAGAAGTTTCACCATAGATTGAATATGTCTTAAGATTTTTCACTTAAAGCCAATTCTGAAGGCAGTAAGATACCCACTATATTCATCCCCCTCCATTCTTTCTCTCAGATATAATAGGTTTCTTATGCCTCTTCATGAGATGTACTACCCCCACTTTACCATTTTTCTGGTACAATGTCCTTTCCACATCAATTTCTAGAACAAGGTATACATGTATTCTTTATGCATCTATATAGTCAAAATATAGTTCCCAAGATTAATCTTTACCTTTTTAGATTTCTCTTGAGTTCTATATTTGTAGATCAAACTTTTTGTTAAGTTCTGGTTTTTTCATCAGAAATAGATGAAATTCGCTTACTTCGTTGAATGTCCATCTTCTTCCCTGGAAAAAGATGCTCATTCTCGCTGGGTAAGTTATTTTTGGTTGCATACCAAGTTCCTTAGCCTTTCGGAATATCATATTCCAGGCCCTTCGATCTTTTAATGTGGATGCTGCCAGATCCTGGGTGATCCTTATTGTGGCTCCTTGATACTTGAATTGGGTTTTTCTAGCCGCTTGCAATATTTTTTTCTTTCATCTGAGGGTTCTGGCATTTGGCCACTATATTCCTTGGTGTTTTGATTTTAGGATCCCTTTCAGTGGGTGATCGATGAATCCTTTCAATGTTTATTTTTTCCTCTGTTCCTATGACTTCTGGGCAGTTCTCTTTGATAATTTCCTGGAAGACAGTGTCCAGGCTCTTTTTTTCATCATGTTTTTCTGGGAGTCCAATGATTCTCAGATTGTCTCTCCTGGATCTGTTTTCCAGGTCTGTTGTCTTTCCCAGAAGGTATTTCACATTTTTCTCCATTGTTTGATTTTTTTGGATTTGCTTGACTGATTCTTCTTGTCTCCTCGAGTCATTCAATTCCACTTGTTCAATTCTGATTTTCAGTGAAGTATTCTCTTCACTCACTTTTTTAAAATCTTTCTCTAATTGTCCAATTGAGTTCTTTTGTTCTGTGGAATTTTTTTCCATTTCGCCAATTTTGTTTTCCAGTTCACTAATCCTATTTTTCAAGGATTTTACTTCTTTATCCACTCTCTCTTTAACTGACTTCTCCAGGCTCTTTTGCCAAGCCTCCCTCTCCTTTTCCCAAGCTTCCTTCTCCTTTTGCCAAGCCTCACTCTGCTTTCCCCATTTTTCTTCTAGCTCCCTTGTGAGAGCCTTTTTAATCACTTCTATGAGGTTCATCTGTGCTGAGGAACAGACGATCTCCTCCTTTGGGGAATCACCTGGGGACTGCCTGTTTTTAGTCTCCTCAGGATTTAGAATCTGCTCTCTATCTGTGTAGAAGCTGTCTAGGGTTAAAGTCCTCTTCAGCTTCTTGCTCATTCTGTCTATTAATCAGAGACAAACTACCAAAGAAAAACAGAAAAAACTGGAGTCTTTCTTTGGGGGGGGGGGGCTGGGTGTGTTATCGAGCTTCCTCTACAGACTGCAGGGGCAGCAGTGAGGCACTAGCAGGACTGTGCTGCGCCTGCGCTCTGAGATCCCAAAGCGTGCTGAGTCACTGAGGGGGGGGAAAGGGGGGGCGGCCAGGTCCTGAGAGACTCCAGCTGTTTGCGGTTGTGTTCTTCAGCCCCGTGTTTTTAGCTTCTCTGCTGGGCTGTTGACTTGCTGCAGGTTCCAAACCTGTAGCGAAGCTCTCCCCGCAGAGACAGCTGCGATCACTCCCCACCCCCTCTCCAGTCTGCTCCCGTGCTCTCACTGCCGCTGCCCTCAGCCTGCGCCCGATCTAAAACCGCCCCAGCCCTCCAGTAAAGACAGACCTTTCTTGGCGGATCTCAAGGATGGCTTCTCTTGGTAACTATTTGTGGGTTTTTTTTCAGTCAAGCATTGATTCAGAGGCTTGTAATGAAGTGGATAGTGAGAGAAAGCGCGGAGCTTATGCAACTGTGAGCCTCCTCTCCGCCATCTTAACCGGAAGTCTTAATTTCTTAAAATATTAATGATTTAGAACATTTTTTTCTTATGGCAATTGGTAGCTTGTTTTACTATCCTTGAAAACTTCCTGTTTATTTTGACTATCAATTGAGAAAAGGATTTTATTTCTACAAATTTGTATCATTTCCTTATATATCTCATAAATAAGAGTTTTATCAGAGAAATTTGGCAATGTTGAGGAAAAGGAAAATTAAAAATGTTGGAGGTGCTTTGACAAAACAAAACAAACGAACAAACAAACAAAAACAATGCACTTTTAATAAAACTTTGGGAATTGAACCAGCCATTCTGAAAACAGTATTGAAGTGTGGTCTGACAAGTACTTTCAAATCTTACCTACCCTTACCTACATGATGAAAAAGATTATTTCAGGGAAATCTGGAAAAGTTGTATGAATTGATGCAGATTAAAGCAAAAAGAACCAGGAGAATAATTAATAATATAACTGTTTGAACATAACAATAATTTCATAAAAATAAACTATTCTGAAAGACTTAGGAACTCTGATCATTTGAATAACTAACATGGTCTGAAAACCGATAATGAAGAATATTGCCTAACTGGATTAAACATGGAAAACCCACTTTTGGATATAACTAATGTGTAATTTTTTTTCCCTTGACTATCCATGTGTGTTACAAGAATTTTTTTTTCTTTTCTCCCCCCTTCCCTAAAGAGAAAGAAAAGAAGAAAAAACAGAATGCCTGTTAATTTAAAAAATACATATGCAATACTTAGAATGGGAAATTCAACAGATTACCTCTTAATCATATTGCATCCATAAAATCTATGAAAGTTTTACGAACTCTGACAGGCCTTACAGCACCATTCCTCAGGACAGAATTTAGCCTAATAGAAGAGAAAATGATTACATACTCTAACACAACTGTGATCTCACTGATTTGAAAGTTTCTACCAACAATATAACCTATATATGCTTGCATATCCTGTGCCATCCTAAACCATATCCTACTCTAATAGGTGTCATCAAAGTACTTATTGTCTTAAATGTCTATATCACAATGGGTCACTTAATATACTTAAAGCCTCTCTTGCTTTCTTCTGAAATCATGAGGGTACTAATGGGTGTCCATTTGTCATCATCTCTTACGTTCACCATTTAGCCAGCCTATCTTCTCTTCCTGTCATGCTATTCCCTATTTAAAAGCTCAAATTCTAATTTATCAAATAAAACAAGCATTTCCATAACATAATACAATAAAAGATGATTGATTGTACATGAAACTGCAAATCTAATATGTACAAGTTACAATCCTTTCAAATATACAACAAAATTATCATGTAAATTTCTTTTTTCCTTTTTTAATTTTTGCATACATATACAAAATTATTTTATATAACTTCTATTTATCAGTTCTTTCTCTAAATTTACATAGCATTTTTCTTCATGTGAGATCATCAAATGTATTTATAATAGACAAGATCACTTATTTCCTCAAAGTCATTCTTTTTAAAAATACATTGTTTGAAACAAATACAAAATAGAAAAAACAGAAAAAGAAAAAAATTGTCATGTGCACAACAAAACATGAGAGTATTCAAAATATGCAACGAAAATTTTCAAATTATATTCAGTATTCTCCATCTATGCTTTCTTGTAGGTTTTCTTTTGTTCTCTGCTGTTCACTTTAATTTTTTTTTCCCCTTTCCTCCCTCCATGTCTCCCTAGTAAGCTACAGTTAAGTACTATTATATTTATGTATAATATATACATATATATACACAAATACATACATATGCATATAACCCTACATATACATTGATACCTAATATCATACACATATATATACATATACATTAATATAAAAATATATATATGTATATATATAAGGTGGTATTGTCCTGTTTCTCTGAAGATAACATCCTCCTTTGTAGGACCAAATCTTTAAATTTTTTTCTAAATCCACTAAATAATCATTTCCTATTCCACAGCTATAGTCTAACCTTATGCTATCTAGTTGAATATTCTAAAACAATATTAACTTTAACTCTGTCTGAGTTCAATGATTACTACCTCTGCTTTTTTCTATTAAGTTCTATTCCTGATCATTATTATTGTGTTTGTGTACATTTCTTCTATTTTGGCCCTGCTGACTCTCCTAGATTATTTTCTGGAAAAAAAGATCCTCAAATAACAGTACTTAGAAGACCTGAGAAAAATTATTCTCTGAGACAATAGTATTGGTTTTCAGTAGCATTACATTATTCTTACCAGCCAATTTGAATCTTACTGTCTCCAGAATTTTGAAACTGAGGAATTAAATTTTTAAAATGTTTGGGGACTATGGGAATATTGTATAATAATTATTTGTCTAGTAGCTGGTAGATATATGGATTTGATTTTTGTTAACCTAAATTAGTGTGAAGTCAATACATATGAAGAAGCCATGTTTTAAGATTTTAATAGTGAGTGATTAAAAACCAGAATAGAGGATTGGAAAGTAACAAATGAAGAAACTAAATGCATGAGAAAGATCAAAGAAGCTACTTAAAGAATTCAGAAGTTGGGACCTGATGGAAGGGAAAGACTGGAGAAGCAAAAGTGAGAATTTAATAAACAGATTGGAGGAAATCTCTGCTATTTGAAAGGATTTATTGTAGAATATCAGTAAAGAACTGGTATGAAAAAGGATTCCCCCTTCTCTTTCTCTGTCTCTCTGTCCCTCTGTGTCTATCTCTGTCTTTGTGTCTTTGTTTCTGTATCTGTCTTTCTGTCTGTCTCTCTCTGTCTCTGTCTCTGTCTCTCTCTCTCTTTCTCTCTCTCTCTCTTTGTCTCACTCTCTCTTTCTCTGCCTGTCTCTCCTTTCTTTACTCCTTCCTCTCAGATTATTTTGATAAGAAAAAGTGTCTCAAAGACTTCACTACATTCCCTTTTTACCCTCTCTGGTTTGAGTGATAAATGCTTAAAAGCCTTCAGAAAATAAATCCTAAATGCTTTTGAAGAACCCAGTACTAAATTGAATAGCTTTAAACTGAAGGAAATTAGAAAATACTCAAAAGTGTAGCATTGCAGACTAGAAGCTTAAAGGCTTTGGTTAGCTTAAAAAAAAAAAAACAACTTATAAATACTGCTTCTGTGTCTTCAATACAGGACAAAAATGCTTTATTCTACAGGAAAGGGGGAAAAAAGACTCACATGAGAAGAGTTCTCAGTAGCTGATGCAGACTGTTCCATAAACATCAATACCTATTATCTGGAAGTATAAATTGCCTCAGGTACATGGTTTTCCTTACTTATATGATCCATTGTTAACTTTCTGTAACTATGCCTAACACCCACCCCCATTTATACTGTGTAGAATTAGTGGGAAAATGTGATACCAGTTTTAAGACTGAACTGGAATGCTTACATTATTCTATTATGTCTAATAATAAATATTATTATATGATTATTTTGCTTTTTAACTTTTATTTTTACTCAGTAAATGTTTCAGATTAAAGTATTATTGACTTTGGGTTGAATTTGTGTAAATAGCACACTTGGGGGGATCAGGTGCTAAAGTTGTATTACTCTCAATTTCCCCAACACTAGGGTTATCTCTAGATCTCTGAAAAGTTTTTTTTTTGCTTGTTTTTTTTTGTTTTTATGGCTGAAACAATATTACCTGATGACTTGAATGTAGATTAAGGGTGAAAATCATCCTCAAGCAGAGAAAGAGAGAGAGAGAGAGAGAGAGAGAGAGAGTGTGTGTGTGTAAAGAATGGCCCTTCAAATGTTGTATTTGAATATATGTATATAAGAGGATATTTAAAAGGTCAGAATTGTATTCCCTTTGTCTCTTCCTCAATATACATATATATGTAAATATATATATACCTATGTATATATTTGTGTATAGGTATGTGTGAGTAGGTATATGTTTATATGTGTATATATATACATGTATACATACATACATATATATTTTATATATATTTGTATATGTATATTATACTCTAGGAATTCATCCAAGATTAATTGTGGCTTGCGTTGTATTGGTACAGACCTAATGAATTTTTTTTTCCTTTAATACTTATTGAATGCTGTAGTGTCATTGGGATCCACTAAAGATGAAAATATATTTTAAACAGTTTTCTGATGCAATTTTATTTATGAGTTAAACTAATTTTTGATGTAATTTTGTTTGAATATTGATCCAGGAAAAAATAACTAACTTTGATGATTTTTCCATTAACAGAGAAAAATAAGGAGACATTCAATAATAGGGAAAAAGTATTTTTAAGAGTGAGATATTCACTACACAGACTCTAGACCTTTTAGGGAACCTTCATGAGGCTATTCCTATCTATAATAAAAGTTTTCAGAAATCTTCAAAAATAATGACTCATCAAAAGTATAATCAGGGACAGCTAGGTGATGCAGTAGGTAGAGCAACAGCCTGAAGTCAGGAGAACCTGAGTTCAAATCTGGCCTCAGACACTTAACACTGCCTAGCTGTGTAACCCTGGGCAAGTCACTTAACCCCAATTGCCTCAGGGAAAAAAATAAAATGAAATAAAAGTGTAATCAAACTATCCAGTTGTTCTTATACATCACCTATAGCAGTAATGAAGAATTAAAAAGAAAGAAAACTAAGAATCTGGATGAGTCTAAACTACTGTATTTTACATGAAAGCACTAAAGTCAACTAGTATAGAACCCAGATTTCCCTTCTTTTTCTAGTTGTTGACTCTGATTCACCTGAATTGTTGATCTCATCCACTGTTTAGCAATTGAAACTTTGCACAATTTTTGCTTGTTCAATGAAATTTCTTTCTTTAATTTTGTCAGTAAGTTTTTCATATTTCATAAATGATCACAATGTAGTAATATGTCAACAGTCTCTATTACCTCTTTGATCTACCCTTTGTTTTCTGTAACTATAAAAGTTATGGGATACAAATATGGAAGGACCAAGATCACCCTCTCTTTGCCTTTCCCTATAGTAAAACATTCATGTACACCAGATTATGCAAGCCTATCATAACTGGGGGGTCTGGGGATTGCACCCATATCCAAATTCATGGTTATACAATTTTAATTAACTATAATCACTTAACAAAAATATTGTATGTTACTTCCTGTCTGGGAATGTGTAAAAGATTTCCTTAATTCAAAGATAATTTAAAACAGAAGGGAAAAAATAAAGTCTCATCCTACCCACTCAATGAATGGAAATGAGCTTCCAAAAGAAGATGTGGGACTGGCAATATGAGGATTGGGTTCTTGCCTTTGACTGGTAGTTATCTTCTCATCCTTCAGGTGACAAAGCAAATCACTTCATGATAATAGTTGTTTGTGACAGTACTTAACCCTAGGTCACTCACCTTCTCCCCATTCACCTAAGGGTCCCCTCTGCCAAGGATCATTCAGGTTCTTTGGGATGAAAATTAATTTAGTACTCTCTCAAATGCCAGGCATTTAAAATTTCTTCATGGATTTCTGAAAATAATAGAGAACACAATTGGTGGTATGAATCTACATTTCACTTAGATAAGTAAGATAACTTTAAAATGAAAACAAAATAACAAAAGACTCAAAAAGTTGTAGAATACCCAAAAGAGTTTAAGTATTTGTGAGCAATTACTCCGAGTTTTTTTTTTTTTTTTTTTTGGACAAAAGAAACATTTTATTCTATGGACCTCTAATCCATAAGAACTTTAGAAAAGCTGTTTGGACATATTTCACCACAAGGTAAGTAGTCTAGTTTTACCGAAATAAAAATATAGGTTTTCTAAAATGAAACACAAACACACACACACAAACATTTACAAACATGTACACACATACATATGTATACATGTGTGTATGTATGATTTCATCTCCATAGATTGCTCTGTTCATTGAGCCTCCTTCTGTGATATTTTAATCCTGTGCTTTATAAGAATATATACTACTTTAAGAAAACATACAAAAGTAGTAAATCTTTAAGAGCTCACTTGAATGACTATTAATCATATTTGCCGCAAGTGTTGATGTGGGGGAAATGAAATGTCATTCAATCACACAAACACAAAGTAAAGTAGGGTTAAAAACAACAATAGCTACAAAAAAAAATATGCTAAGAACTGAGAAGTTATTGCTACAAAGCAACTAGTTAATCCTAAGAAAAACAAAAATTTTCATAGTAACCTGAATGTGACAGGAATTGTTATTGATTTCTCTACAAAATGACAAAGCGTTCTTGAATTTGTAAGAACAGCAAGACTATTAAAAGTCAAAAAAAATAGCTGCTACAAAAAAGGTAAATTAAATAAAAAATAATTGTAATGAGAAAGATAATATAAAACTAGAGATTGGATAAAAGTAATTCTTACTGAATAAATTAACTTTTTTTTCTTTGAAGTCTATATTGAAACCATTGTCAAAATCCCAGTAGAAACTCTAAGATCTTCATCAGATTTTAAAACATCCATTCCCTGAAGAAATTTTAAAATATTTTTTCACTTCCAAGTAAGTCCTATCCCAATTGATAAAATAATAAACACTGATAAATATATTGATATTGTTCCAGAATTACAGAGATTTCCAAATAGTTTTGCAATATTACTAACAAGATGTTATATCATTCCACATGTCATAAAAATTTATGCATGTGAAAGAATTAGTTTAAAACCTGATTTCTATGGCTTGTAGTTTTTACAAGATTTCCTCTACGCAATTTGGAAAGATCAAACCACCGAGAGAGGCTATTCAATAGAATAGGGTTATACTGATTCAAATATTTTTTGATCTAGTCAGATAACAAGAATCAGAGGTGATACAGAAATATGTAGATGACTAAGGCTGAGAATAATACTGGGTGGATCCAGTTTCAACCACGACACTCAGCATCCTCATCCACCAGAGGGGGAAAAAAAAGACAGCAATAAGATATAAGCCCAATCACTGGTAAACATTTCCACCATAGAGAATTCCATCGAGATTTCATACAAAATCAAGATGGCTAGTGAAGTTCTAATTTCTCATACCCCTTTCTCTTCCCTCTTCCCATTTCCACTAAAAAAGAGTTTTATGTCTGAAGTTCCATTTCCTCTCAAAATGTTCCCTACTTGTTCATTAATACTTTAATTCCTTCTTTCTCTAGATAAAAGATTAAATGGATGGTAATTGGTCTGTGTGTTTGCCTTTAATTTCATTTAAAGACTACAAACAGGAAAGCCTTTGGCAATTGGGCTAGGTAAAATTTAATTACCTAGGGAGTTTCCCTTTCCCACTTAGTTGTAGAGACTTCCAAGGGGCTTGAGGGATGATATGACTTTGTTAATAACATTAAGATTCTATAATTTTTTAATCTCTTTGAATTAACAGAGAAAAGACTTTTCAACATAGTTGGCTATTCCATAGATATTAAAGAGTCACTGTTCACTGTTTTTAGAAGGATCTAGATGAAGGTAACTCAGGTCAGTCTTCAGGAAGAAGTCTATTGTTAAAGATAAGACCTCAGCAAAAGTCAAGCTTCTGGTAAGAGATAGGGATCATCTATAAGAATTCAGCTTCTCCCATTTCCAGAAATATATGTATATGTAATCTGTAACTATTTCCTTTGAAGACAAAACCATGAATATTAGTAATCCCCATTTTCTAAAAGTGGAAGGATGAAAAATTTCCCCACAACTGCCTGTCCCTGTGGAGGGACTTGGATTTGGATGGCATCTTGAAATAGACATTCCTACATACATGGATGGATGGGGTCTATATAGACATAATAGCCATTCATGAAAATCTATAAAATATATGCATGATGTGTGCATGTGGATACGTTTATGTGCTCATGCACACATAAACAACATATAATCATATACCTATAAACCCACACATGCGCATATATATCTGCCCAAATCTGTGATTTCACTAACAAGGAACTAGTGAAAAAATTTTCTCCCTTTGCCATATAGGATTTTTTATCTACTTTATAATTTATGATCTTAGGGAGTTGGCTGGGGAAATGATTTATTTTGGATTAAACAACCAGTATGTATCTGAAGCAGGACTTTACCTCAGATCTTCCTGATTCTGAGGTTTACCATCCAGAACATGATATACATAGGAACTCAAACTGACTCAACTCAAACTGCTCTCTTCACTATTACCAATGCTCTATTAATTGTCAAATACTTTAGTTTTTTATTCAATCATTACTATTATTTATTTCTCTTTAGGATTTAATGGTCAATCAATCCCTCTCTGAGGTTTTTGTTTTGTTTTTGAACATACTCATTCTTGGTTCTCTTCTTAATCATCTAAGCACTCTTCATTCAACTTTGCTGGGCCATAATTCATATCTATCTCCTCAATATAGGTACCCGAAAGTATGTACTCTTAAGTTCATTTCTCTTTTGTCTCTATACTTTACTTTGGTGACTTTATCAACTCTATGAATTTAATGGCTATTTTTATTCAAATGATTCCAAAATTTATATATCCAACTCTAATATTTCTCTTGAGCAATTGTCTATTATCAACAGTTATCTAAGGTCTATTGGCCATCTCAAACTCAACATGTTCTAAACAAGGCCCATATTCCTTTTTTTTAAAGCAATAAAGTGATTAAATTTAGATGTATGGGAGTGGAATCACGATGGTAAATTAGGGGCAGCTATCAGTTTAACTGTCCAAATAGTTCCCTTCAAACAACTTTAAAATAATACCTGAAATCAAATTTTTAAAAAGCAAAGGCAGGAAAAAGTCAGGATGAGGCTTTTTCTGGCTTAAAAGTTTTTAAGAGGTAATACGGAGAGGTTTGTAACACTGAGGTAGAGGTATAGTGGAAGTCTATCCAGAGCAAACACATGGGACAGCTGCAATGGCAAAAGTAGCAACTATAGTACCACCAAGCAGTAGCTCTCAGCCCAGAGACAGAGAATTCAGAAAATTCAAGAGATAAATTAAAGGGGACCTTTTGGTGACACTGCATACAACTTGTGTCATACACAGTTTTGGACCACAATTTCAGGACAGAGAAAAAGCATTAATGGTTAGTCACAATGAAACTGAGACTGTTCACAATACCAAAGCAGAAAGGAACACTATCATGTGCAAGTTATTTCTTGCACATGAACCATGGGCATCGTTTCTTTAGTATGCAGATCAGAACAATTACCATGCTTCTCCCCAGATCACACTACCTTAGAAGCACCTAATTGCAGACCATAAGAATGAAATCTGAAGAAAACAGCACAAAAAAGACTGAAACTTGAGATACTCTTTCCCTATCCTCAGGAAAGAGATCCCAAAATAAAAACTCCAAGCAACATAATAACCAAATATCAGAACTATCAGATAAAAGGAAATAGCCTAAAAGTGGCCAGAATGAAACAATTTGAAAATTGGGGATTCACAATCTGGATTACACAGGATTTAGCAGTCACAATAGTAAAGAATCATATCATTTGGAACATGATATTCTGGAAGGCAAAGAAACTAGGACTACAACCAAGAATCTTGGGAAAACTAAACATAATATACATCAAAGTAAAAATTGTAATTCAATAAAATAAAAGGATTTTAAACTTTAAAAATATATTGCCAATAATATAACTAGAAGGAATATATAGAAAGGCAATGAATATAAGGTGAAATTGAGAAAATGACAAAAATAAGGGATAATAAAGAATAGTATACTAGATGCAGAAAGATGGGAAAGGTAGAATGGGGTAACATTTCACATGACAAAGACATGAAAAACCTATTTCTGATATATGCATGGGTAATTTTTCAGCATTGACCATTGCAAAACCTTTTGTTCCAACTTTTCTCCTCTTTCCCCCTATCCCTTCCCCCAGATGGCAGGTTGACCAATACATGTTAAATGTGTTAAAGTATTAGTTAAATACAATATATGAATACATGTCCAAAAATTATTTTGCTGTACAAAAAGAATCGGACTTTGAAATAGTGTACAAGTAGCCTGTGAAGGAAATCAAAAATGCAGGCAGACAAAAATATAGGGATTGGGAATTCTATGTAGTGGTTCATAGTCATCTCCCAGAGTTCTTTTGCTGGGTGTAGCTGGTTTAATTCATTACTGGTCTATTGGAAATGATTTGGTTCATCTCATTGCTGCAGATGGCCACGTTCATCAGAATTGATCATCATACAGTATTGTTGTTGAAGTATATAATGATCTCCTGGTCCTGTTCATTTCACTCAGCATCAGTTCATGTAAATCTCTCCAGGCCTTTGTGAAATCATCCTGTTGGTCATTTCTTACCAAATAATATTCCATAATATTCATATTCCACAATGTATTCAGCCATTCTCCAATTGATGGGCATCCACTTAGTTTCCAGGAAAAACCTATTTCAATGGAGGAAAAATAGAAGGGTAGGTGAAAGGCATCATTTGAGTCTTATTCTTATAAGTATTGACTCAAAGGGGAGAGATGATATATACACTTAGAAATCTATTTTACCAGACAGGAAAGTAAGAGGGGAAGAAATCAAGTAAAAGTTGAGAGTAAGGAAGAGAAACTAACAGAAGAGAAGACAAACAGAAGCAAAAATACAATCAAGGTGAATAGACAGGTATTAATTATAACTGAAAGTGAATGAAAGAGAAGCATTCTGGGAAGATAGAGTAAGTCAGAAAATTCTAAACTCTCCAGATTTACCCCACAAACAGAAGAAAAGTATAACTCAGGAAGAACAGAGACTGGTGAAAAACAAGTAGATTTGGGGCAGACAAGGGGTAGTCCTGAAAGGACCAGTAGAAAAGACCCCAAAAGATCTCAGGTCTGGGGTTTAAGCAATGTAGAGTATAAAAACCTCCAGGTCAGCCCTTAAGAAAAAAGCATGTGCAGATCCCTGGGGCTAGCTGGGTTCATAGGGCAACTCAAGTACAACTACAGGAACTTTCACCTCTCTAACAGCAAAAGATGGGAGTCTGGAAGTCTGAGTCCAGGAGGGCTGAGGGAACCTCTGCCGAATAGGAGTGTCAGTCACAGCTGTGCTACTGAGGCACAGCCCTGGGTGAAAAGGAACCAGCACACCTAGTGAAGGCAGAAGCAGTGGAACAAGGACATTACTGGCTGCAGGCACTTACTGGAGGGTGGAGCCATAGGTTTAGGGTTCCAACCCAGAAAAAAGAGTTGCAGTGGAGTTAGGGGCACCTTCTGCCCCCTCACTCTTAGCCCAGGATTAGAACCCAACCACAGAAATTTACTATGAGTATAAGGACAATCAAGGGTTCATCTTCAGAGGTCAGAGAAGTTTTGAAAAAAGGCTCTTCTGCCCCAAAAAGTAATATTTTAAATATCTACTAAGAAATAAAACAAAATATAATGAAAAAATAGAACAGAATATGAAACATCAGAAAAACAACACAACTGGAGAATAGATTTAGAAGAGAAAATATAAGAACAATTGAACTATTTGAATTTTATAAGAAACAACAAAAAACAATTAAAATTATATAGGATTCATTAACAGCCACCATAAAAAAAAAACTTCAGGTTCTGTAGTAATATATATCAGCAATCAAAAGAACTAGGCCTGTAGCCAAAAAAAAAAAAAAAAAAATCAAAACCATAATAGTTTTAAAAAAAAGAAGCATTCAGCAAATTTGCAGATTTTCAGGATGTTATTTAAAACCCAAATTTAATGGAAAACAACATAGGAGCCATCATTGAAGATTTCAAGAGATTAAATATGGGCAAATTATTCTTTATTTGGAAATATATACTGTTTGTTTAAGATTGCCATTAGTAATTGAATAGCTCAAAAGAAAGATTAGGGCAGATTTGAATAGCATCTGACTCTAAAAAGCAAAATTGTCTAGAAAAAGGTAAAAATGGCAAGCCGGTAAAAATAGCAATTAGCTTAAACAAATGTGGTGCAGAAGAAGGATAAACACAGAGGCATTAGAGGGAGAGGTGGGCTAGTAGTTCTAAAATCTTACTCATGTCAGGAATAGGTTAAATAGGGAACATTGCATACACACACACACACACACACACACACACACACACAAAATGAAAGAATATATAGCACCCTCGCAAATCTGTAAAGAAATAGGGGAGAGAGAATAGGATAAAATGGGATATAGAAAAATGTATAAATTTATAATAATGGGAAAAGATGTGCAGATTAATGAGGATAAGAATATATAAATATATATTTATTATATTTATTAATATATATAATATAAAATATAATATTAAAAGAGGTTGTATACTTTTATGTCAATAGGTAAGCTGTATAAATTAATGGGAAAGGGATTACAGGGGGAAATGGATGAAAAAGGATTTGGTGCCCTACCAAAGGATGTTTAGATTAATTAGAGTGGGATTGGGTGTGCAGATTAATAGAAAAGATATAAAAAGGAAAGGAAAAAGTGGAAGGGAAAGAAAAAGGAAGGACCCATAGGTGGGAAGTTAAGTAATAGCAAGGCAACAAGAGTAGAACTAAAATATAAGCGTGAGCAGGGATAGGAAATAAGAAATATACCCAAATACAGTAACAAGGATCAGAAATAGAATTTATTAGAAAAAAAAATTGAGTAAAAAGAGAAAAGCTAATAATCATCAATCTCAGGCAAAATCAACTCAAAGATTCAATCAAGAGACAAATATTCATTATGTCAGCCATATTAATATTGTTTTAGATGCATGTTTACACATGTGTAAGTACACAGCATGTGAATATGTGTGTATATAGATATCTGTATGGGTTAAATGGGTGAGAATATATACATATAGATACATTTTTCATTGTAGCATTCCCAAGAAAATTGGGAAAGATGAAAGGGGAAAAAAGAATAAAATAAAAAATGAGGACAAAAGAATAACCTACAAGAAAACAAAGATGGATAGTCATAAATATAAACTCTTATTATATATGTTTTCTTGAAATGAAAATTTGTCATATATTTTGAATCCTCTCTGATGTTCTGCTGGGCACATGGCAATTTTTTTATTTGTTGTTTTTTTCTCTCTCTTTTCATATTTTGTTTTCTTTTTTTGTATATTGTTGAATTTTTTTAATTTTTTAAAAAAATTTAAAGAAAGTTAATGGAATGAACTCTTCAGTAAAACAGAAGCAGTTTCTGGTATAAAAAACCAGAAACTTACAATATATTGTTTACAAAATTACACATGAAAATGAAATACACAAAATAAAGTTAAGGGGATGGAGCAAGATATCTTATGCTTCAGAAATCACAAATCAGAAAAGAGAAAAGAAATCAGAAAGCACAGAAATAGAGTCAGGAATAGCAATTTTGGTTTCAGACCAAGCAAAAGCCAAAACACTGAATTTTGGTAAGCGATATCACAGACTTGAAGTAATATCAACAGTAAACATGTAGGCAACAAGCTGTATAGTATCCAAAAGCTTTAAAAAAGCTAAAAAAAACCTACTAGCCCACCTCTCCCTCTAATGCCTCTATGTTTAAAAAAAGAAGAGGAAGAGACAGTAAAACTATGTTAATTGGGGGGAGGAGGAAAGGAAGTCTTCAAATGCCTCCTTTCAAAATTTGATAAATCCAACCAAAAAATAAACAAGGAAGAAACTAAAAGGCTAAATTGAAGCTTAAAATTTTGATACAATAAACCTTTGGAGAAAATTATATGAGAACAGAAGAAATGTACCTCATTTTTTATCTCATCAGCAAAGGGTATCAATACAAAAAGAGAGCATATAATAGGTCACAAAAATCTCTATCAAATGGAAAAAGGCAGAAATATTAAATGTGTTTTATTTGAATAATACAGTAAAAATTACATTCAAAAATGGTAGAAGGATAGATTAAAAAGTAATGGGAAACTAAATAATCTAACCCTAAAGAATAAGTGGGTAAAAGAACAAATGATAGAAACCATCAATAATTTCATTAAAGAGAATGATACCAATGAGATAATATGGCACAATTTATTTTATGTATCTAAAAAAGTATTTAGGGAAAATGGATTTCTTTAAATTCTTACATCAACCAATGCAAAAATAAGTCAGTGAATTAGACATGAAAAAGAAAAACCTTGATAAAGAACAAATTAAACATTTCCAATTAGCATCAAATTGGAAATTCTTAAAATCAAAAATCAATAAATTTGAAAAAAAGGAAGGAAGGAAGGAAGGAAGGAAGGAAGGAAGGAAGGAAGGAAGGAAGGAAGGAAAAAAGAAAGGAAGAAAGGAAGTGAAATGAGGGAGGGAGGTAGGCAACTGTTGAACTCTGCAGATCAAAGCATATTTTTTTTACTTTATTTCTCATTTTTTCCTTTTAATATAGTTCTTTCACTATTGTGAATTACACGGAAATATATTTTATATAATAGCACATGTATTAACTATATAAAATTGCCTACTATCTTTGGAAGAGAAGTGAGAAAAAGGAGAAAGGAAAAAAATTCATAATTCAAAATCTTGTAAAAGTGAATGTTAAAAATATTATTTTGACTGAAAATAATGAAATACAATTAAAAACAGAAAAATAAAGAAATAAATTTAAAAGAAACAGGGCAAGAACTATATGAATTTCATGCAAGTGAGGTGGGAAGAATCAGGAGATTATTGAGAATGGTAAAGGTAATGTTATAATATCATTAGTTGTGAAAGACTTGGCTACTTTAATACATACAATGATTCAAAAGAATTCCAAAGGACTCTTGAAGAAAAAATGCAATCCAATTTTCTGAGATAAAACTGAAGAACTCAGTGCAAAATGAAATCTAATTTTCTTACTTTATTTTTCTTGGTTTTTTTTTTTTTTTAACTATGGCTAATATGGACATAATGTTTTGCATCTGTAATTAATATTATATTGCTTACCTTCTCAGTGGGTGAGGAAAGGGAGTGGGAGGGAGAGAATTTGATCTCAAAATTTTTAAAAAGAATGTTTAAATAAATAATATTAATTTTTACATGTCTTTATGATCTGTCCTTCCCACTGTGCCCATGGGGAAAACAAAAACAAACAAGCAAGCAAATAAAATGTCTCATCATGAACCAAATCCTTACATTGTTCTTGCCTTAAAATGAATTTAAATTCATCACCTCTTTGACAGGAGATTAGAGATATGTTTTATTTTCTATCCTGGATTAATGATCTGTCATTGCATTCATTTCTAAAAATTGAATTCTAAAATATTTCAAAATTATTTTTACAATGTCATTGTATAAATATTCATTATCATTCCTTTCAAATCCATTCATCTTTTACATTACTATTTTTCTTTAAGGTTTCTGTTTCCAGTTACCTAGATTTCCAACCTCAAAGTCATGAAAGAAATCAAGAGAATTACAATCAAAAGTAGTAAATTGTGGGAATTGATTGAGTGAATCACACTGACTCCATTTTATGACTCAATGCTGGAGTTAACTTTTTTCTCTTTCCATTCTGGCCCAAATTATATTTTGTGAGAAAACTTTCTTTAATTATGGGAATTAGGAGAAAACATTCTTGCCCCAAACTCAGTCTGGTCTGGTTTTGGAAGCTGGACCCTCTATACTTGCTATTTAGAAACCCTTAGCAGAAGACTTAAATTATGCTGACCAGTAATCCAATTAGATCCAAAGGTAGATAAAAGCAATTTTTTAACAATTGCACATTTTAAGCAACCCATTCGACTTATCAGAAAACTTATTTCCATATTTATCAATCAGTTATTGTTTGTATGTTCCTTTAATTGTATATAGACATTTTATGAGAGTGAGAGGTGAGGAAAGGACAGCTCTTTTTTTCCAATTTTAGGAAATTGAGCCTGTTAGCTCTCCCCATCTCAATTTGGAAAGGCCCTAATTTTTCTTCCAATTAGAAATCAAATTAGCTAATTTTATATTCTGGTTAATTGTTTTCTCTTAATTAATTGGTTTTGTTTCATTAATTGTTATTTAATGTAGACTAGTATGTAATGTATATGTATACTTGATCTAATGCCAAAGTTAAGGGAGGAAAATGGGTCCCAATTTCTTGGGCAATTGGTATACATTACCTAATAAATTGATATGCTCAAAGTTCAAACTTTTGTTTGCTCAGTCATTTCATCTTTCACCAGCTACAGCTAGCTCTGACTTCTCCCTCTTCCTGATCCCCTAATCTATTAATTTTCTAAATATTTTTGTCTTTCTTCACAACTTCTTTCATATTAATCCTTTATAATCATGTATATATAATCACTACTTTGTTTAGCTTCCTACGACCTTTTGCTTGGGCTATTGTTTTATCCCTCTAGGTGATCCCCCTCCCCCCTCAATCCTTTACAATTCATTTTCTACAGTTGCCAACATGACATTCCTTGAGCATAGTCCTTACCATGTAACTTCATTGATCAAGAGGCTCTAATGACTACCTGTTGTTTTTGAGATAAAAATGTAAACTTCT
Organism: Antechinus flavipes; assembly: GCF_016432865.1. NCBI lineage: Eukaryota > Metazoa > Chordata > Mammalia > Dasyuromorphia > Dasyuridae > Antechinus > Antechinus flavipes. Next base: position 148,296,758 of record NC_067403.1, read on the forward strand.
TTGTTTGCTATTTGAATCCCTACAAAAGTTGGCTCCAGCCTACCATTTCGGCATTTTCCCATTACATCCCTTCATGCACTTAGTGGTCCCATCAAATTAACCCTTTCTTATTTATGAAACCCCATGTTTCATCTCTCCATTTTTATACATGTGCTATCTCCAATTCTTAAAAGTCATTATATCCTCACCCCCACTTATTACAATGTCTGGTTTCTTTCAAGAGTTAACAAGTTCCATTTCCCACATGACATTTTTTCTGATCCTTCCTTCCAAATGTTAGTACCTTTTCCTAGAATTCACCATTCGTTTGCTTTGTATTTATTTTGAATATATATGTGTGTTCATATTTGTTTGTTTTCCTTCATCAGAATATATGCCCTTTTAAAGTATGAAATCCTTTAGTTCATCTCTCTTTGTATTTCAAACATAGTGTTTGGACCATATTGAGTGCTTAATTAGTGTTTGTTGATTGATGTATAGACATAGTTATAAAAAAACAAGCCTGATTTCATAAATCACATTGGATAATGAGTCAGGATAATAATCACCCTGTCCTTCATATCATTTCCTGGAATCATGGAGATAACATTTTGGTCTCAATGTTTGGGCCAATATAGCATAAGGTCTTCAAAGAACTACTGATCCAGAAAGTTGTACTATTGTTGGGTTTTGGTTTGTCTGTTGTTTATTTGTTTATTTTCATTATGTATTATGCATCAGAATACTAGATGTATTTGATATCCAAGGATAAGCCCAGAAAAATTCATAACACTAAAAGAGAAGCACAAAGTTGACTCTAGGAGATTTTTATTTCTTTGTTTCATTTTTGTCATATCAGTTTATAAAGACCATGAAGAAAGTACAATTTGCATAATGGAAAGAGTACTCCCACCTATAAATTCAAAGATTTCTGAATGACTGAAAGAACTCCTATATATACAGATACACACAGCCATGGCACCAGCTATGGGATTTGTCTGCTTTAAGTTTTCTTCCATGAACTACTTTTTTTTTTTTTTTCACTATTGTTATTAAAGAAAACAATCTGGAATAAGGGAATGAATTAAAATGATGCCCAAAGCTAACTAATAATGCTGAAGTAACTATGCCTTCTTAAACGCAGCTGGATGATTAGAGTATAGCCTCATTTTCACTTAATCTTTTCTTATCCTCCAAAGAATTCATTATAATGTATGCTATTAGTAATAGCAATGCTTACCCGCTACTGGGCATGAAATGGTACTTGTGTAGAAGGGAGACTGAGCAAGAAAATCAGAATCTGTTTAAAAGAAATACAACTTCATTCAAATATTTACAAAAAGTTTTGTCGTGGTTTGGTATATTTTTATATTTTAAATTCCTGATTTTTTTGTCTTCATTACTTAGCATACTCACCAAATGGCTTGCTGACGCCAATAGACCTTCAACTAAATAGCATTTTATGAGCAGCAACAGACATATGTATGTGTCTGTATACATGTTTGTATTCATTCCCAGGAGGAAATATTACAAGGCAAAAGTGTGTATCAGGAAGCTAATATTTATGCAAAGCAGCATATGTGTTATTGTTTGTTTTCTAATTTAAATCAAGGATAAATCTGTCCATTTGTACTTTTACTCAGCAGTTTAGGATGGGGGGCAGGGGTAGACCTGCCACCAAAATAGTTTTGCTTGCCTCTGACTGCCAACAAGATCTGACATCATCATTGCAATGAATACCTATGGGGAACTCAAACAGTATTTAATTTTTATAACAAATATATATCTGGACAATGTCAGAATAATGCTTTAGTGGTTTAAATAGAATGTATAAATGAAGGGGCAGACCAGGCCTGATACTAAGTGCAAAAGTGTTTTGCAACTGACTTGCATTATGAATGCAGATATGGTTTTGCATTTATTATATCATATGGCATTATGACTTGCATTATGAATGCAGATAGGGTTTTGCATTTATTATATCATATGGCATATGACTAAGTGGGAGAGAAATGTAAATATCAATTAAGGAAAGATTATGTTTAAATGCTAGGCTTTGGCAGTCAAACAGGGTAGCCAATCATCTGACATTCTCTTTATCTCTTTATAATGTAAGAATTACTGGATTTTTTAGGGAAAGTAACTAATCACTGAAATCTCATAAGATCCCTGATGTTTATCATAACTTGCTTGAATATAAATAATTTTAAAACATTATTATTCAAGAGACACTTTCTAAATAAGGGATAATGTATTGGAAATGAGATCAAGAAGACCTGATTTCCAATCCTATCTGTAGTATTATCTTTATGATAATGAACAAGACATTAAAATGATCTAAGAAGGTGATCTGTTCTCCTCCTAAAACCCATTGATATGACTTGTACCTAAAGTATTAGCAGAAATTATTAAGAAAAAATCCAAAACTAATACATTTCCTATTTTATAGCTTGAAGGAAATTAAAATGAAGACATAAGAGGAAAAGTAACTTGGTGGCAAAAACAACATAAAAAGTCAAAGAAATAATAATGATCATAATAGGATTCTAGATTTAGAGTAGAATTGCAATTTAGACATCATATAATTGAAATGTCTTCAATTTACAGATAAAGAAACCAATCCCAGAAGTAAGCTTCCCAGGTTAACAGAATCTGGCACTTTGATTCCCAATTCAGTATCTTTTCTCCAACATGGTATTAGCAATAACGAAGGTGAAATCGTAACACTTTTTTCAACACCAAAAATCTCAAAATTGATTTTCTTAATTCTATAACATTTTTTTAAATGAACTCATTGTTTTGAATCTTAGATTTATATGTTTGTCATTATTCAGTGCTTGGAATCATATAATGTTTACACTATCTATATATTATTTAGAATCTTAATACTCTGTGAGATTAAGATCCAAAGAAAAATGAAGTGATTCACTATTGAGAGGAATTAATATCCACAATCTCATTCATAGTATATAAATAATCAAAAGAGTTAAGTAAGATGAAAATGAATGAAGTCCTGGAAAAGGCAAAGTAAGGATTTGGTATATATAGATTTATTAGGTATTCAAATGCAACAAAACTATTTTATTCCATATAAAGTTTAGTTGAAAAACCTGAGGATCTTTAATATGAAGAAGTAAACCATTTTATTAAGGAGTTCACATTCTACTTAGAGTTAAACAATAGATTCTAAAACTAATTTCCTCACCCACACTTGCACAGACAAATATTGTCTCAGAGAGTAGCTTCTATGTTCTCCCAGGCTTTTAGTTTAATTGAGAAGAGAAAGAGAGTTGTGGGTCCACTATTATTAATAATAAACCCTCACCAGTGTGTTTTATATCCCCACCATAATTATCAGTTGACATTAAATAGTTTGCCAGACATAGGCTTATTCGGTATCTCAATGGATAGTGCTATGCCTAAAGTCAGCAAAGCTCAAGTTCAAATCTAGTCTCAGACACTGTGATTCTGGACTCAACTTAACATTGTCTCAGCTCCTCATCTATAAAATGAGTTGGAAAAAGAAATGGCAAACCACTTCAGTACTTTTACCAAAAAAAAAAAAAAAAATGACAAATGGGGTCATGAAGAGTTGGACATAACTGAAAAATGTCTAAACAACAACAACAACAAAATGTAACATAGAAAAATATTTATTATGGTAGAACAATTGGTACAAGACATATCATCCTCCAAAGCCCATGACATACTCTTCCATAAGTACATAGTTCAGGGGAAAGTCAGTTCAAGTTTAGACTACAAATGATAAAGAAGATAAGTTACAGAACTGGAATGTGAACACTTTTCTTGCCTTTGGAATATATGCAGATATTTTCCCAACCTACATCCATCACTAGAAGCTTGTAGGAATTGTCTATATTCACTTCCTATGTATCTCTACAATGTATGAAAATATAGATTACCTATAGGATATGTGAATAACTGTACCCTTTATATGCCCATTCCTTAATATATGACAATTTTTTCAATTAATATCATTAATAACTTTGGAATTAATATTTTCAATTGTTATGAGGTCAAAAGGCAGATTGCAAAGGGCTGAGAATAAAAATAAAGTATTTGAACATAACTAGTACAAACAGCAGGCAATATAACTCGTTATGTCACCTTGGGCAAATCTATTAACCCTCTTTGCCTCAGTTTCCTTACATATCAAATGAGTTGAAAAAGAAGATGGCAAAATACTCTAGTGTCTTTGCCAAGAAAACCCCAAATGGGGTTTTGATGATTTTGAAATGACTAGAAATTGATTGAATAAAATGAAAACAACTTTTATTGGAATATCAGCTTATAAAAAGAAGCAATATAGTATGAGAGCTTGAGAAGCTATTAATCAAATGAAGATATTTTGTTGTTATTGCTGTTGTTCTTGTTATTAATAACAATGATGATGATTTTTAAAGAATTTTAGATGGCCAGGACAACCTTTTAGTCAACAACACATTTTAGTAGAGAGAAATTAAAAATTAAGTGGGTAGGTATGGAAGGGATAATTTTAGAAGTGGACTAAGATGATTACATGAATGTCAAATGAGGCAATTGATGGCTGAAGAATTATCAGACTGCTTGAAAGCAAAATTAGGGAAAATGTTCTATGCCCAAGTCTACTCATTAAATAATTGAAGTAGAATTAAAAGAAACACTAGAAATCATGTTCCAACTCCTTCAGTTCGTCAGTCTGTCAACAATATTCATTAAGCATCTACAATGTACCAGTCACTGTGCTTTCTTCATGCTAAGGAGCCTAAAAAAGTACAAATAAAAAAATCTAGTGGAGCCCAGAAGCAGTAAGAATAATGAGCTTCTTCTGCCCTCACCGCACCCTCCCCCCCCCAAAAAAAAAAAAAAAAAAAAAGTCCTCCAAAGAGATTAAGAAATCCTGATAAGGAAATGCAAAAAAAGACAGAAGTGCTTTGTTTTAATTTGCTTTTTTTTTTTTTTTTTCTTCCCCTACTGGTTAGCATATGGAGACAAAGAAAACTGTGTAGAGAAGGGACTGGGTTTGCCCAGGACTTCAGAGCACTTCAGGTCAAGAGAAGCTGTGAAACTGAATGATATCCCTGACTCATCCCAGGGTGTCTTCAGTTCTTTGCAGGTTGTGGGAACAATTGCTAACTGGGTGTTTTGTCACCTACCATCCAATTGCAAGTCAGAGATGCTAGACAGACTAAGAAAGGGAACTGAATACTTCTTGGGTGATTGTTAGCTTGCAATTTTATGTCAGATTTAGAACCAATAGGAAATTAGAATCCATAAGACTAACTCTCTAAAATTATAAAGGAGCTGAACCCAAATTGTGGATGTGACTTGTTTAAGGTAGTGCAGATAGCTAAATGTTCTAGATGTTATTTATTCTGTACATTGATTCAAAATCTATCACATGGTCCATAACAACATGATACCTTCAACCACATAATGATAATGACAATGCTTCATACATAAAGACAGATAACATTTCCTTCCTGAACTTATTTTTCTTCAATTTAATTATGCAGGTCCTTTAATCGTTCCATAAAAGACCACACTGCAAGATCTCTAAAAATCTCTCCTAATTCTAACATTCTAGAATCCTAGGCTGACAGCATGGAACCCGAAAGAGAATCTATTTTAAGTATAGTTGGAATAAGTGGTATTGATTTTAGGTGTACTGAGCCATGCCCAAAGTATCTCTCCTCAAATTACCTACAGAGGAACAATAATATTTTAAGGTGAAGTCATTTTTAAAATCGAGGTTTCTCTGAGATAATTGAATAAAACATAAACAGTTGAAAGAAATAATACATCAAATTGTTAGTGGCTACTGATTTCTTAGTGTGAGTTAGTTTATTAGGTAACTTTCAAAACAATGATAGTTGAAACCAGCTTTCTTTTAGAAAAAAGACAGAAGAGAGAGAGAGACAGGGGCAGAAACAGAGATTCAGAGACAGACAGAGAAAGACACAGGGGGCAGAGAGAGAAAACACTTTTATCTTCATACCACACTATTTTTCTGAATATATAAAAAGTGAACCTTCAATAATATAATCAAAAATGAAAAACAGAAGACAAAAGCTGCATAATCATGTGTTGAATGTGTTGTAAATTAAATTCTTTCACAGATATGGGGTGGACAAAATGATTAGTGAGATGAGGCTATAGCCACCATAAGTTTAGCAAAGCTTTGAGAATTCCCCTTGCATTTTGAGATAGTTCTGGTAGTAAGATCATCTTTTTACTTACCTCAAACCAACTTAGGTCTCTGTAGATCTTTCAAGAGTTGCTTCTAGCTTTGGCTTTAGGAGCCATGTAGAATAACTGGAAACCTTCCAGCCTTTCAAATGATTAGAGATAGCCATCACCCTTTATCAGCCATTTATCAGGCATGTGACCCTTGTAAAGCCACTTCCTAACCTGTGTCTCTATATCCACAACTATAAACAAGGAAATATAGTAGAGAACATTAAATGATGGTAACAAACATTAAGTTAAAAGTTAAGGCTCTTGGCAGGTTCAGGCACTTTCAGTATAGGTGGCTATGTTCAGGTCAAACTCCTGTTTCCCCCAAAACAATTATGAAAATTTGCCTAATTAAGATTTTACCACTTACCTCCCTGCTAATTCTGGAACATATTGATAAGAAATTTGAGACAGAGAATTAAAAGTTACTTATTCAATGCCAAATTTAGCAGCTGAATTTACTAAACACAAATCCATATCCTTTAAATCCTAATACTGAATTTTCTCCACCATAATGGAAGGCTTTCTTATCAAAACCATCCCCTAGCTCCAAAAGCTAGAAGGATTATAAACTAAAGGAAATGAAAAAAAAATGACTTTTCAACCTCTAAAATCCAAGAGAAAGTTCAAACAGTAAATTCACTATTCTAGGGTTGGTTTTTGTTGTTGTTTTGCTTTGTTTTGTTTTCTGATGATAATGCACAAAAAAATGAAATTACTATATAAGCTAAGGCATATGACAGTTATTTTCACTTTCTATTCATGACCACTATTCTTGTTGCCCATGGTTTGTGACTCTCCATCAGTATGCTATTTTGTTCTGTAAATAACAACTCATTTATAAACTAAGCAAACAACTGGAGATCATTAAAATTCCAGATACTACATTTGGCTTAATTTATTTGTATACTTCACTTTTTAATCCATCATACTGAGGTTTATTACTGTATAAGATTGAGAACTTTAAAGTTTCAGGTAATATATTGGGCAGCAAAATGAGCACTTAATAGCTTTGAAACATATGGTATATTTGCCCATACACATTTGTATGTCGTTTTAATACATAGCAGTTTGTTAGATAAAGATATAATATATGAAAAGTATTTTTCTGATGGAGATGTTATTAGAAATGCAATCCATAAGGCATGTTGCTATTCATAGCAAAGGCTCAGAATGCATGAACTAGTGAATGAAAAAGCATTTATTAGGCATTTACTATGTGCCAGCTGAAAAAATTAAAAATCAAAGGAATAATATATACCTGAAAACTTCCTTAAACAGAAATTAAATAAAAGTCCAAAGCTCCACAAATATTACTGAAGGCAGATCATTTAATTATTCAGACACCTCGCTTTTTGGCAATAACATTTCTCAAAGGATTTGTCTAATTTCAGGATTAACTAAATTTAACCATTTCTACAATTACAATTGGTTTCCTTAAAAAGAAACAAATGTACAAACAGCAGCTCACATTTGTAGAGCACTTAAAAAGCTATTGAGTTGGAGGGAAGAGATGCAGGAAAAAGAGAGCCAGAAAAGAAAGAGGAATGTTGAGTAGGGCTATGGAATGTTCTGTTGGTTGTAATGCAACAAGAAAACATTTATTTGGTGAAGATGAATATCAGGAAATGTCTTATGTGAAAAACAAAATCAACAAAATTAATGCTAGATTTATAGATGTTATTCAACATGTGTGACTCTCCACTATCTTTTGGACCATACATAGCATATTAGCCCCTTCCATCCACCTAAGTTTAAGTTCCATGTTGGTTACTTCCTTGTGTGATCATAAATATACAAATTAATTATCCTCTTTGGGACTCAGTTGCCTTAAATGATTTAATTACAGCACTTCACATCCCTTATACTGGTGTGTAGTATATTCTGACCTATATAGTAAATTATCTCCCATCTTATTGATGAAGTTGATACTCAGAGAGAAGCTAAGGGGACAATTGCCTACTGGTTATTCTTACTGCCACAAGTTTCTCCCTACTCCAATCTATCCTGCATCGATGTAAGTGATTTTCCAACTTTGTCAACTACTACTCAGTAAACTCCAGAACTCCCCATCTCTTCTGGAATTAAATAAAAATCTTCTGTTTTGTGTTCAACCTCTTTGAAAATGAAGACCCACACATTCTGTATTAAAGTGTAATGCTTCAGTTTCCCTGAATTGTAATACCTCATTTCCCTGAATTATTATGCTATACCCTGAATAAATATTATGGCCACTCCCCCTTTCCTTGTCCCATTAAGCTCTGGTTGCTCTCACAGTCCTGTCAGTCATAAAATTCTAGATGGCTTATCTCAAATGCCTGGATATCTTTTGCCCCAGATTCCTGTTTCCTTTCCCCGATCCTCTTGCCTTATCAGAATTAAGAAGATAGTCCTTCCTGAAATTATGATTTACCTGGTATTCTGCCCTACCCGCCCTCTCACTCTCCTTCCCTCCTCCCCCCTCCCCCCCAGTTTGTTTCCCTGATATCTGGAGTCCTAAACAAGTCTCTGGAATTAATTGCTGGCTGCTGGATGCTTTGAGACAAGAGTCCCATTCAGCTGACTAGTTTCTGCTAGCCCAAATTCTCCACTATTAAAATATTAAAAAAAAACTTATCTTCCCTCAGTTTCTCTGGCATTACAAAACTTTATATTCCCATGGTGGTAAAACCTGGTAATACTGACCTCCTTGCTGTTCTTAAAAAAAAGCAAAACAAAACAAAAAATGTCCCAGGAATGTTTACTGCATATCTTCCAAGCCTGGAATGCTTTCTCATATCTACCTTTTAACTTCAAAGTACCAACTTCCTGATGCCTTTCCCAATCTTTTTACTTTAGTGCCTTTCCTTTGTTGATTATTTCCTATTTATCCTGTATATATCTTGTTATCTATTTTGCCTTTCTTTATATTACTATAATTTGGCACAGTGTCTGGAGCATAGTAAGTGCCGAATAAATGCTTATTGGCTGGCTATCAAATTGGATTGCAAGGACTCATGGTTTGTATACAGCAAAATCAATTGAGAAACCAATTTCTGAGATTCTTAGTCCAGTATACTTTCTTTATATCAAAATGTTTCTAATAGATATCTGCAACTATTTATCTGTCAAAGAAAGTAGATCAACAGGCATTTACTGAATGGTATACCAGAGACTGTAATAGATCTTAGGATAAAATAACTGAAATAAAAAAGTCTATGTGGGAGGGAAACAGGTATGTAAAAATAAAATATATTAAACTGTGTGTAAAATAATTTATAAATGAAGAGAGAACAACTGGGAAAGAGCAAAGATTAACTTCTTGTATGAAGTGGCTAGTGAAATGAAGTTTGAAGAAAGTAAGATTTTATATGAGGAAGAAGTAAGGAGGGAGTGAATACCATATTAATTACTTTTAAGCCTGAACAATATTATAGACTTTAAATTTCACATGATTCTATCCTCCTCCCTGGTTTTAGAGTGTTTATTTTAGATTAAAAAAAATTAAGAATAAAATCACAATTACTCAGTTTCAAGTTAGGAAAATTCTTTCAGCCAGAAATTCTATTCCCTGACTTGATTTACATTGATGTCTATCTCCAGCTAATCCTTAGTATCTTTATGGTTGACAAAATTTAGGTCATTGGAAACATTAAGATAATGAGATGGCAGATTGTATTACATTTCTGTGAATAGACCAGGTGATGAAGCTAGGGAAAGAACAAGCTTGATTTTTGTTGTTGTTGTTTTTGTGGGTTTTTTTTTTCCCCTTGGCATTTCTTTGTCTTTTAGTAGGTAGTTACAATTGCTGGTATCAGCTAGAGGCTTTTGTTCCTAAATGCTTGCCTTCTGGATTGCCTTCCTCAATCTCTCCTTTATTTACCACATCTTTGAAATAACTTCTTTTTTTTTTTCTTTTTTCCTTTGGCTGGTTCCCCAAGGGTTCACTGATTGGTTTTTAAGGCTCAGGTTTGTATGCCTCTACCTGCCTTTCCCCTTTCAGATGTTCAAAATTTCTATCTGGTTCTTAGCTAGGGCCTTCTTTTCATGCAGGTTCCTCAAGGAGTGACTGAATCTCTCATACAATGGCTTTGATTGATTCCAATAGTTGTACAGGCCCTGTTCACACTCAGTGCTGATTGACTAATTCAATCAAGAAGTATTCTTACTTAAGAAGGTAATTACTTTTAAGAGGGATTAGAATAATCAATCAACACCCACCTTTATTGGCAGCAGAATAGGCTGTACAGAAGCACAGAGATTAGGAATATGATATTGTGAAGGTCATTTTGATAGCAAAAATGAATAAAAAAACAATTCTCAATAAGTTTGGAAAGATTATTTGGAGATATGTGTTTTTTTTTTTTTAATTTCTGTAAAACAGACTCTATATTTTACACAAGGAATAGGAAGAAAACATTGCAATTTCTGGAACAGGAAGTGAGACAGTTAATATATTTTAAGAATATGAATATAGCATCCTCTATGAGGAAAGGATTGAGAACAATGAGGAAGCCATTGTTATAGTTTAGATGAAAGGAACCCAACACATATGATAGCCTTCTAAAGAGAGAGAGGGGACTTGAGTGGCAGAAGCAACAAGATTTGGCAACTGATTAGATGTAAAAAAAGAAGAAAGGGATGAAATTGACTTTGAACTTATGAACGTGAATAAATGCAAGGCTTGTGGTACCCTATAGAGAAATAGTGAAGTTATGTCATTCTCTATGATCCTAAGACCAACATAAATACCTTTGGTTTCTGATTTGATTTTCTGAAACTCTTCAGTTATAAATCTTATCAATCATTCTGATGACTTAAAACTATCTGTGTGGATTTATGTTCCCTAAGCTTTCCCTAAGAGGAGTAACACTGTTGTAACTTAAACAATGAACAAGAAAAAAAAAAAATAATTGTAATGACAAAGCTTTATAAACTCTATACCATTGCTATTATCTCCTTTAAAATTCAAGACAGTCTTGTGAGTTACATATTGCAGGCATTAAGTTCCCATTTTACAGATAAGAAGACAGAGATAGTTGAAATTTAAACTAAGGTTTTATTTATTCTAGGCCATGCATTTTTACCATTATGTTATGTTATTTAACTATTATTGGAATTCTGTATAGAGAGTTTATGGGGGAAATGGACAAATGAAAAAGTATGGCAAGGTTGTGATAGTACCATTGGAGAGAATACCTATGTGGTTAATTAAATCATGGATCTTCTATGCCAGAAAACAGTACTTTAGAAAATACATCTTTCAACTGTATTCTAGATACATTTTATATAATTTATCAACAAATTATATGATAGATACATAAATTTACAAAAGAGATTTTTGTACTGCTCTCAAAGAGATTTTATTTGGGAGAAACATATTAGAAAATGATGATCAGAAATTGAAATTACAGAAATTGAAAACTATAGAGCATTAGATTTTCACTTCCTTTCCAATAACAAAACTAATAGTGATTTGATTATTGTTCATTGACCCAGGAAAAGAGGAGCTGGGAGGAATCAGGTAAGCGGAATAAACAAATAAGATGGGGAGATGGTGTAATACTTAGGCTAGATAGAACCTTAGTTTGTTGAATGATGTGAATTATGGTCTTGGGTTAGAGAGGGGTGGGTGTGTGTGTGTGTGTGTGTGTGTGTGTGTGTGTGTGTGTGTGCTTCTTTCCAGACCCTGTTCTGAATCTTAAGATGTGTAACAAGCTATTAAAAGCTCACTTGTATGCATGCTGTTCCCTCTGTTTAAATCACATGAGATTAATCATCCCTAGAGGCTTCCTCAACATAATAATAGATGTAGAACATATATTCACAATTTGAGGTATATTTACCATACATTTAAGCTATTCCAATTTTATCTTTTATTTATTTCTGAATGTAAGTCAAAATATTATCAGAATTATATGTAAAAATATTTGTGTAGTTTGGGTTTTCTTTATTTTAGTTGCCTTCTTTCCCTTTGTATTTTTCTGACTATTAAAGAATAAATTCATTCTTAAACTCCATTTCTTGAGAAAAAGTTCTGGATAATTTCTAGAGATACTCATATTTTTTGTTACATTGTCACTTTTGTAATGATCCATACCATGTGTATATATGTATGCATTTATAAATGTATCTATATTATGCAAAATACCTTATACATTTATATATATGTTCAAATAAATTTATAAATACGTATCTATATATAGATATATATTTGCTTTTTAGAAGTAATATTTGTCTTTGCTTTTTTTGGCAAAAAACTTTGAATTTTTATTTTAAAAATCACAAATAGGTTCATGAGTCAGATATAACAACAGCAAAGTTCATTTTTAATGTAGCTCTCACCTGAATTTTTAAAAAAGAATGTTGCTTCGGCATCATACTAACATGTTTTAATTGATTTTTTTAATGATCTAAGTAAAGATCATGAAAATTCTGTACAAAAAAAGCAAGAATTCTTAAAACCACACTGGGTGCCTCAGGGTATTTCCTGAAAATGTGTCAGCAATTTTTTAAAATTTATTTTTTAATATTTTTACTATCTTTTTGTTATTATTATATCTTTTTATTTGTTTTTGCCTTTTCAAAGTAATGTCTATTTCTGTAGAAAACCAAATATATTAACTTATATAAAATAAATAAAATGCAAAAATGAACAAGCCTCCAAAAGCCATCTGATGAAACAATGACTAAATCATATCTTAGATTATGTATTATTCATTGTAAACAGAGTGAGGGTGTTTTTTTTTTTATCTTAAGGGAATTATTTAGGGAAATGTATATCTATACTTAGTAGAATTAAAATGAGGATAAAATTAGGTTAAAAAAATGAAGCTATCTGTAGAGTTTCACCCTCATTTTTAGACAGGAATTTCTGAAACAATGACAACTAGGATTGTCCATGGATGTGGAACCAGTAGGTGGTCAGCACAATTAATCATTACTAATGCATAATTCACAGTGATCAATCATGTTTGATTCTGAGACTATGCTTGGTCACTCCACCAGGCATTATTAATTGTCCAGAAGCTTGGAGGAACAAACCTTTATTTCCCATTTTAGTAGAGTAAGATTAGCCTTCACTGACACTTGTCTGAATTTGTTTAGACTTTTAAGGTCTGAATTCATTTTGACAGGCAAGAGATTACATTTAAACTGAGCATTTGTAAATTGAATAAACGTCCTATACTAATATGTGCATTGACTAGTTTTTAGACTAATCTATTTAAAAATGAAAGACTACATATTATTTCTCAAATCTGAAATTAAGACATATTGGTAAGAATAGTGGTTAAAATTTTTCTTAGCCTGAACTCTCCTATGGGTTCTCATAGACCTTGATCTCCATTCCATGTCTCAATTCTTCCCCTTAAAAGGAAAGAAACTAATTCCATCCCCAGAGTCATGCATTAGGAGATAACATGATAGGATATTAGATAGTATTTGAACATTGTACCATTTGCCTATTGCTGATTTTCTAACTTCTTAACCTCCAGAATCAGCATCACTAAAAATGTACAAAAATAGCAAAATGTTCTTGTCAGGAAAAAAAGGAAATTATAGGACAGTGTTACTTTTAGCACACTGTAACAAAAAATGTCCTCATACTTAGAGGATCTCTATAATATGAAACTAGCTTCATTCCATGCAACAATGAGTAGATAATGGGAGTTCTCTCCTCTTTATCTGATATGCCTGTTCGGTTTGAAAGTGATATTGTTAGAAACATTACGGAAACTCATAATGTTGCTCTGTAAAATGGGAATGCTCAGATGCTTGGAAAATAAAATTTTTAAAGAGGTGTAAGTAAATTGTTATTGTTTTTAATTACCAAATTGTCCAGGCTGCAAATAAAATCACTCTATAATCCTGAAATATTGTCAACATTTAAGCTTTAATGTTTATTGTCTTCATGAACCCATACTAAACTTAATGAAAAATTGAAGAGAAAATGCAATATCTTCATGAACATGACATCTTTAGTTTTGCAAACTCATTTTTCTAAAATGAGGAAATTTCATTAAGACAAGTTGTTGGCACCAGGAATAGATTGCTGGAACTGGGAGTCAGGAAGAACTGAATTCAAATCCAGTCCTAGATATTTACTATTTGTATGACACTGGAAAAATTCCTCTTTGAATCATTTTCTTCAGCTACAAAATGGGGATAATAATAGTATCTACTTCCTAAGACTTTGTAAATATAAAATGAGATAATATTAGCAAAGTACTTTGCAAACCATAAAGTACCAAATAAATGCTATCAGAAGTATTGTTATAAATATTATTACTATTAATATTTAATTTGCTGATACTAGGAGTGACATTTCTGAAGCTGGAAGGAAAAAGCTGCTTGAACATGGAAATTATAGATAGCTTGTTCTCCAAGACCCTAAACTTCCAACCAAATCAGATACCAAACTAATAGTCATAGTTAATCACTGGTTGTTGTCAGTTTTTTTCCTTTGTTTTTTAAGACAACCAGTGGCATTACAGGATAATGTCTTGACTCATACATGAATTGGATTTGTGAGAAGAGTTGCATAAAGTTATTAGTCTCTCTCTTTCTGAGTCACAAGTCAGTAGGAAGATAAAAGTAAAGACAACTGGGATGGCTTAGGATGCAGTGGATGACTTTGATGTCGTTGATGTCTGGCCAAACTCTAAACACGCCATAATGTCTACTTCAGACACTTTCATGGTCATTAGAACAAATTACTCTCTTTTGCCCTAGATAGATAGAATTTGTTAGGTAGAACCATTTTGTAGGTTCTTCCATTCTAATTTTCCTCTTCTATATCTTGAAATTCCAATTTTTTGTTTCATTTTCATTTTTGTTTTTTAGCCTCAGTTCAACCACTTTCTCTTGTATGAGGTGGTTCCTGACTCTACCAATAGTTGTTGTTTTTGTTGTTCACTTATCTTCATATTGTCTCCCCTTTATAGTTTCCTTTTTTTTTTTTTTTTTTTTTGGTTTCAACAGCTAATCCAGGTCCATACCTAAATGTTTTTTTTTTGACTGATTGGGAAATCTCCTTTATTTCCCCACTCAAAAATTTCCAGGCTTCCTTATTTATGACTTCTAGGACAAAATATGAATTAGTTCGTATCTCAGAATATGGATCCCATTTGTTTACCTTTGCAAAATTGTAACTTACCTTCCCACAATTTTTATTCCAAGCAAGACTGCCTTACCAGTTACTTTTTCCTGTTTGTTTTCACAGGTGGGTCTCCTGTATCTGAACACACTCACTCCTCATCTTCATGTCTTAGAATTACTAGTTTGGATGAAAACATTATTTAGGAGCCATCTCATTTAAAAAGCCTTTCTCAATTTCCTAAAATATTAATAATGTTTGTCTCTTCAAATTATTTTATATACGATATTATTGTGTTTCTTAATAGAATGAAAGTAGTTCTAAGTTCAATGATGTATTTTTTTTCTTTTTATTGCATCTGCTAGCATATTATCTTGCAGATAGTAGGTATTAAATAAATCATTTTGATTTCAAATAATTGCTACACTGATCCTGATATTTCTTTCCTTTTTTAATTTATCTAGCATATGTGCATGTATATGTGTATGAATTATCATTCTTGATTATTCTAAGGTAGATTTACAATCTATTCTTTTTACAATTAGGATGACTTGTAGAAGTGAGAGCTGTCTGCCAATTCCTTTATAGATAATGCCCTGTGGGACTTTGTTATTGTGGGACAGTGTTATTTTGTCTGGTGTAGGTATCGGGCTCCAAATTTCCTTTCTACTTAAGCTTCCATTAAATAGGCAGCCCTTTTCCCCTTAGGTATATATAATAGATCTCATTTTAAATTGAAGACAAACTCCATGCTCTTTATTTCCATGGTTACTAATCTGCATGTGTAGTCTTTAACCCAATTTAACTAAGATAGAATGATTTCTTCCTTTGTTTCTATATGAGCACAGGAAGAAGGTAGATACTAGGCCCAATTTTCTCATCAGCTATAAATGCAAGGAATAGGACTCTTTAGGGATATTCACAACTGAAAGGAAACCATCTTCTAGACCAGGCTCCTAAGGATAAAACAAGTGTCATAGCTTCCATGTTGCCTAATAAAAATCCCTTAGTCCAAGCCCTCTTCAGACCTAATTGATTCCCTGCTGTATCACTAGTCAATATACCTACTGATTTTACTAAACATCAAGAAAAGGGCAGAGAGAAGGGAAATGGGAACTACCTGAACAAAGTTTAAAGCTTTCTGTATTTCCTTTCTCAACTTTGGTCAGAATTTTTTTAGGGTTATGAATTCTATGATTTTTTTTATTCCAAATCTTTGTTTGAATCATTTGACTGGCTTGTATCAGGTCCATCTAAAATACTGTTGCTTTCAAGCAATTATTGTAATGCCAGAGAAACTGAGCAAGATAAACATTAGAGAACAATTTAATAATTTATTAAATGGGAGAGATTTACTGGGACCAAATTGATCCTTGGTTTGGTCCCAGGGCTGAATGAGACTTATCATCTCTAAGAACCCAACAAACAGTGAGAGTTCTCGACCTATATACACAAGTGGCTCAGACTCAGGGGGTAGACTGGGGGGGGGGATGGAATCAGGGTGCTGAGAGCAGAACGGGATGCTGAGAGGGTGAGGTAAGCCTCTGGAGATGAGATGATATAATTAAGGGGAGGTATCCGGACATGGGGAGAGACATTTTGATAAGATGGTATCTGACATTCCGATAGCTTGGGATGGAGAGAGGCATTTTGATATTCTAAAACATAAGATCTTTTATCCTTATCAAATATTCTGATAAAGACAGAGGGGAGATTTTGCAGAACTGAGAAGCAGGGAAACTGAGTCAGGAGTGGGTCAGAATAATTGTGGAAACTGAGAACTGTGGCATAACAGTATGTGTTAATACCATTTTGCAGTTCTGCTGAAATCTGCATGTTTCCAAATAATTGGATTGTGCAAAATTTGTATCTTTTAAAAAGAAGATATTTTCACCAAACATATAAACAATATTTTACCAACGTATAGTTTTTTCCTTCTATACAATTGTTGATGAAACTTTAATGTTTGAGGTCTCAGATAAATAAAAACTAGGGATCTCCAATGCTTTCCTCTTATTTTTAGACTTTATTATTTTCTTATGAATTTCCTCTCTTATCATTTCCTCCTATGTTTTGTTAGTATTCTGTGGAAATGCTTATAATTTTTATTTTGCATCCTGAATTTTCCTGAAGTTATTGGCTCATTTCTTTGTTGATTTTCTCACATTTTATAAGTAAACTGTCATGTTATTAATCAAATGAGAAAATGTCACCTCTCTTGATCATTATTTATGCCTTTACTTTCTTTCTTTTCTCTTTTAACTATCACTAATATTTTTAGAGCTTTGTAAAACAAAAATGGGAGACTCCTTGTTTCTCTTATTTCCAAAACATGTATTAGGAATCTGTTTATTTGTTTGTTTTCTATAGCTATGCATACACCTTGGTTAATACACTCTGTATATGTCTTTTTTCTCCATTACAAGTAATGTGTCCTTTGGTTTAATAGATATAATTTTCATCATAACAGAATGACCATAGATTATTGTACTTTCTTGAAGTCATGTATTAGAAAGACTGTCATATTGAAGTTTCAAAAAGCTTAATTCTAGCCTACCCTTCAGAAAAAAAATTACTATCAATTAATCATGTTCAAAAGTAGAATACTAACTTGGGAAGGTAGTAAATTCTCCTTCACTAAAGATTTTTAATCAGAAATTAAACCACCTGTCCACTTGTCCAATTCTACCACTTATCAGGTATGTTATGCTGGGTTCTCCGCAGATTTTTGTCTGTCCTTTATTATCAAAGAGTACCATAGCATTAGGAAGGTGATTCCATGACACAGATGCAAATGTTTTTAAGTAAAGGAGAGCTATACACAATCAACAGGCTGTTTGCTTTTCTTACTTTGCCATTTCATTTAATATCTTTTCTTTGAGCTGTGTCCTCTGGCTGATTATTAGGTTTAAGCACATAGCTGACAGTCTATGACTTAAGGTTTTATTGACTGTGGCAAACCTCTACAAAATCTCTATGCTCATATATCAAGAAAAAGTTATCACGCAATTACAGCCTGATTAGATTTCATTATCCCACTTTTAGGTTAAAAAATTGTTGGTATTTGGATATGTCTGACTGTAGATAGATATTACACAAAGCTAAATTATTCACTTATGTACGCTTAGTACTTCCAAAATTACATGGCAATACAGCAATAGTACATGACAAAATTGAGCATCTTTGAAATGTTTAATGTGTATGTATTATGTACATATTATCATGCATTTCATTGTCACAGTTTTATTGTGAAAACATTTTTTGTAAATGTTAGGTCATGAACTTGCTAGCAAGGAGAATAATCTTAATCTTATAAATCAAAGGTCAGGTTTCTATTTTGTTTTGTTTTCCAATTAGAGGGCTGCCTCCAAACAAGGTAGATTACTAGCAAGTGTTTAAAATATTTTGAGGCTCAATATGTACTATAATTTTATAATCAGGCCATGAAAATAATTTGCTCTAATTACCTAAATAAATTTCACCCAAGTAATAAAAAATGCTACATTTTTCAGTGACCTTAATTTCCTTAGTTTCCTCCATGAGGGGAATTCTGAAGGTGTGGGTTCCAGTTCCTGTCAGTTGGCCATGCCTAAAAGCTTGTTCTTTTCTACCCCATCACAATGGCATTTTTCAGATTACAGTGATCCTTCTTTAGCCTCCACTCAGCTACTCTTACCAGTCCAATTCTGGTAAGAATTGGTAAAAAAAAAAAAAAAAAAAAATCAGTAGAGATCAGTAGAGAACATAAAACTCATTCCCAATTAATTTAATTAAATTCCTAGAGTCACAAAGATTCCTTTGATCCAGTTAGGATTCAGGACATCAAGACAACATTGTTAATTGCATCTTTATGAAAAGCCCAGTAATACTTCTTTACTCACAAAATAAAAATGATAACCTCTGTGCCTTCTCTCTGTAGAATCTCAGTGACAGTCAGCAGCAATATTCAAAGGTTCGAAATGTGTTGAGTCCTTTTTCCCTTTGGAAAAATTACAAGCAATACGTCTTTTTGTTTTGTTTTGTTTTGTTTTCTTTTTTTAATAGTGTTTTGTTTTTCCAAATACATGCAACTATGTTTTTTTTTCAACATTCACCTCTGCTAAATCTTGTGATCCAAATTTTTCTACTTCCCTTTCCACCACCCCTCTTCTCAAGAAAATAAGCAATCCATAATCATCATTCTATAAGAGAAAAATCAGATCAAAGGGGAAAAAAAAACTATCTAAAAGAAAAAAACAAACAAACAAAAAAGGTGAAAATACTATGTTTTGATTCACATTTATTGTGGATGATACTTTTCCATCCTAAGTCTAGAGAAATTGCCATGAATCACCTCATTATTGAAAACAGCCAAATCCATCACAGTTGATCATCATATAATTTAGTTGTGCACATTATCTTGGTTCTACTCACTTCACTTATCATCAGTTGATATGTCTCTCCAGGCTTTTCTGAAATCAACCTGCTCATTATTTCTTACAGAGCTCTAACATCCATATAACATAATTTAGTCTTCTATTCCAAACTGAAGGATATCCACTCAATTTCCAGTTCCTTACCACTACAAAAAGGTCTGCTACAAACATTTCAGCAAGAACTCTTAATTCTCTGTATCAAGGTTTTGGTTTGTTTATCTGTTTTGGGTGCTGTTGGGCTTTTGTTGTTATTGGTGTTTTTGGAGGAGGATGCAATTTTTGTACATAAAGGATATTCATTTTCTCTTTTTGCTTTGTAAAGGTGTGACAGATTCCTTTCCTTACCATCCTTGATGTTGTTGATAGCATAGGAAGATATTATTAGTCATGGGGGGGGGGGAAGGAGGGGGATTAGAACATGCTGTAAGATATCTTGGACCCCATATCCTGGAGTGATAGCTCTTGTTCCTGAATCCCTGGGGCAAGTATTTCCTAAAATTGCCTTGAAAAAAGTTTTCCTCTCCTTCTAAGGCATGGTCTCCAATCTTACAAAATCCTTCAATGCTTCAATATTCCCTTTTTTCTTACTATTTGATCAATCAGCATTAATAAAGCATTTTTCCATGCCAAGCCATACCCCTGACTTCCTCAACATAAAAATACAGAAATATTTAACAAGAATAACCTATAGAACACTTTGTATATTATATTAATGAAACATTTTACTTGTTAAAATGAATTTTGTATTAGATGGTGCCTATAATCCCTTAGTATTTATATTTTTTTTCCTTACAAGAAAAATCTCTTTCATGGTATAGACACATGACAAAATGAATTGCAACTCCCAGTATTTGAGCTCATTGTAATTAGATAAATTTAATTCACTGCTTTAAAGCTTTGAAAGTTATGTGACTGAAAGTATGTTAACCTTAAAACATTTTTGAAAGATGTCACCTGTTTTGTTCTACTTTTGTATTAATGAACTTATAAAAATATAAATATACAAGTGTCCTAAATGACCTTGATTTTGGAGATAAAAATATTTAGGGACATTTTGTATATTTAAACACAAACATACCCATAGACATACTCTAAGTAGTTACTTGTGAGTTAAATGAAATAAATGATTATGTTGCTCTAATCTTCTGGGTATTCTGACAGATGCAATGATCTTAAAATGATCAGGGTGTGTGTGGGGGGGGCGGGAAATGATGAAGAAATCACGAATATAGAGATAAACAAAATAAATGATAAGTTTATCTGTTGTATAGACTAAAAAAAGAACTAGGATTTCTGGTCTGCTTATATAATTGAAAAATATTATTCTGTATATTATTAGATTTCAAGATAAAACTAAATAGTACTTATATTTTCATATACATCTCTCTGTAACAATTGCTTTTATTTATGATTGGAAAGTTTATAAGAAAGATAATTCATTAATTAATAAGAGAGCCAACTTTAGAGAAAAAAGAGTGAGGTTCAAATATTGCCTCTGATACATACTACCAGTGGTATTCTGGTAAATATTTAACAACCAGTTCTCCAAGTGGAAAAAGAATATATATGTCATGGTACACTTTTAAGTTTGACCTTAAATTTTATTTCATTATCACACATTTTTTCTATCAGTTTTTAAGTGCATTCATAAAACAATAGTTCAAGCTCTAATTAGTAGCATTTGTTAATTTTTGAGGCATAAATGCTTCCACTGAAAATTTAGCCATCAGTTTTTAAATTCAAATTGGCTTTAGTATATTGCTACTACTTATGCCACCCTGTTTAAGTTGCTAACTCTGTTATGGTACCAAGCAGCTCTCTAGGCTAGCACACTGTACAGTAGATAATGGTCAGCTTTGATGATAAGGTTCCACCAGGTGATATTGTAATTTGTCAAATGACAAATTAGGGGTCTCTGTGTATATGTGTATGCATTGGGGAATTGAACAGTTTTACAAAGTATTTCACATATATTCTCATATGTGATTCTTACAGTTACTCTATGAGGTAGCTACTATAGATGTTGGGGATTTTAGTTTTTAAGGATTTTTTTTGCTCCAGGACAGTGGTTATACTGAAATAAAGAACTCCCAGTTAGGAAGTTCCCTCTGTTCCATTCATTTAAATAACTATTCTGAATCTTATAGTCTTAGAAAGCTTCATAGGTACTAAGAATCCCATAGCCAGCATTTCTCAAAGATGGAACTTGAATCTATGTTACCTTCACAATAGTGCAAGTTTTCTGTCTCCTACATCATGTTGCCCACCTATTCTGACTTTGTCCTGATTAATAAGTGGAATTATATTATTAATATTTCTATTATGTTTTGAAGTTTTCATCATTTAAATATCTTAAATCATTGTATTCTATTAAATATATGTAGATCTAGACCCACTGAAACATATATTTTACATATATATATACATATTTTAGAGTCAGAAATACTATGAGCTAATCTTGTGGAGTATCATTATTATCATTACTGGATAGTTAGGTAGCACTGTGCATAGAGTGCCAGGCCTAAAGTTAGAAGACTCATCTTCCTGAGTTCAAATATAGTTTCAGACATTTAATGCTAGTGACCCTGAGCAAAATCACTTAACCCCTGTGTGCCTTAGTTTCTCATTTGTAAAATGATCTGGAGAAGGAAATGGCAAGCTACTCAAGCATCTTTGCCAAGAAAACCCAAGATAGGATCACAAAAAGTGGAACATGACCGAAAAATGATTGTTCAATAACAAAAATTGTTATTACTGGTGAGTCCTTGTCTAAGACTAAACAGAAAAAAAATGATAATTTCTTTTTTCAGATGGAAGTCAGGCGTTCTAAGCCAAATATTCAAATACACCAACTTGACAAGTTCATTTTCATTCTAAGTCCCTTTGATAGGCATTACAATCCCACCTCCCAAGGTGCTAATACCTTAGCATGTATGGCTCATTTTGCAGTTTGTAATTTAGGATTTTTCTTTCATTTTGTGACACAAAGATTGATCTAGCAACACAAAAATATAACATTTTTGGACTAAAGATTTGTATCCTTTCCATGTTAACCAGTTATATAGTTGAACCCTTTGACCTATTTATCATTTTGAAAGAAATAGAAATGACTCTTGTCAGAAGCTGTAGGATATACATAGCAGCACAATGCCTAAACCTTACTGGGTTTCAAATAGTGATGTATTTTTGGCATCTAATATTTATATTCATTCCAAATTGTGCATTCATTTTCATTTTCAGTGTCATTGGTAATAATAGAGATTAGTGGATAATTTTAAAGAAAGTCAGACTTGGCAAAAATGGCAAGATGAGCAAATCATAGGAATGTGTAGATTCTAAAAGCATATATCTGAAAGCACAGTCAATCATTTCCTGTTAAACTATATTAATTCATAATGGTGATTTGGGTAATGCAACTATAAGTTATTTGTTTTAATATATCTTTTTAAAGTAAAAATAAATACATAAAATGTCTGTCATATATGTTTATATACGAATAAAATTGCACGTAGGTATAAAATGGATGTTTCAAGAACATTTTAAAGCTGTCATTGATACAAAGATAACTGGGGAAATCACATTGATGATTTTTTAAAAAAGCAATAACTGTTATTTGTGCATGCCAGCTCATGGGCACTCATATACCCACATCCACATACACACCTTTATACACACAGGTTCCCAAAACCAGATTTTGAAAAACCGCTTTTGGTCTCTATAATTTTTATGCTACTATTCTAATATTACACTTAATCCTCCATACATTTTTGTTTAGACAGAGAAGTAGTGCAATAATTAGAGCACAGGATCAGGATTTAGGAAGACCTGAGTTAAAATTTGTCTCGGATACTTCCTGACTGAATCACTGTGGACGTGTCACTTAAATTTTATATGTCTCAGAATCCTCATCTGTTAAGTAGCATAATAATTACACCTATTAGTTTGAAGATCAAATAAATTAACATATGAAAAGTGCTTTATACATTTTAAAATGCCATATAAATCTTTCTGTTCTTCCTGTTCTTATTCTTGTTCTTTTTTCTTTTCCTCCTCTTATTTCTTTTTTCTCCTCTTCTTCCTCCTTTGCTTATCCCTTACTTCATTGATATCATTCTTTTGTAGAAGTGATGGAGTTAGTGTACAGAATGAAACACCTTTTTTAAATATGGCTTATAGGGGAATTTATTTTACTTTATTATTCTTGTTTGTGTCAAAGTTTTCTTTATTTTCCAATGTAGTGGAGGTGAGAGGTAAAAGGAAAAAAAATAGATTATTGTTAATTTAAAAAATCATATTAAAAATAAGTATCTTAATTGTTTACTAAGACTAGAATATTTTCTCCTCTCCTAAAACCATTGCTCTTTTGTACTTTTCATAATGGATAAAGAAAATCCAATTTTTCAACCTGTCAGTTTCTCTTCCACAAAAACCAGTGCCATAAATGTATTATATATAACAAGTGGAAATCATGTCCTCATCAAGCTCTGACATGCAAGCAAACCCAGATCTAACCAGCCAAAGTTATTCCCACCTCACAATTACAATTGGCATTAGCTGTCAAAATTTGGAAAGTGTGAAGAATCGTGTGTATAGGAGAAGAACTACCCTCAAGGAAGCTTAACTGAGGCATTTTCTCTTCTGAAGGAGCTCCATCAAAATTAGTTAACAGCCTCTAAAAACAACATCAGATATGTCTCTGACTTTGGTGTTCTGATTTGACTTCTGAGAATATGAAATTCTTTAAAATGTTACAAGAGAAACTGTGCAACAAATTTTATTTCTAAAAATTAATGAGTTGTGTCCCTGATGAAAAGTTACCCTAGACCAAGTTAATTAGAATTTTATCTAAGAATATAGCTCTGAAGCTTGGCCTGTTTCTACATTGCAAAATAGTATCTCTATGACAAGAGCAAATAATTCAATCTCTCTGGGGCTTTAGTTTTCTCATCTGCAAAATGAAGGAGATGGACTAGAGAGTTTTAGGTTTCTTTCAACCTTTCAACCTATGATTCTAATAACATCCAGGGATGGAGGGGGAATCAGTATTTCAACAAACCATATTTTTTCTGATTTACCTAGAGATTTCTTATCTACATTTGTGGCTTTCTGCAACTTTTATAATTTTATGATGTGAACAAAAGGCAGTTAAACTTTAAAATATACAGAAAAGAAAAAAAAAAGTAAAAGTACATTTTTCCAATTGTAGAAAAAGTAATTAAATAAGAGTAATTCCTAGAAATGCTAATCTTCTTCCTGAACATCATCAAGCTGAAATAGTCATTTGTCTTATATTATAATTATGGCCTCTTTGTACCTCTGAACCTAATAGCAAATGGTCTGACACTTCCTTCACTAAAATGCTATCTTTGACCATTTCCATGAAACATGCATTAAATTGTTTTAGAGGACACAGATAGATAATAATCCTGTCCTTTAGACTTATACTTAGAGATGACAATTCAGGGTTGGTTATGTATTTTATCTACATGTCAAGCTTTAATGTGCTCATTTTTGAACACCTTTGCTTGGTAAGATTTGCAGCTGTTTCTTTTCTTCATTATTTCTAGGAAAAAGAATCATACTAAGTCACTAACTTGAAGCTACCTGAATGCTTAACAAACTTCAAGCTATCAATCAGAGAGCATTTGTCCATTTATAATCATTTAAACTTGGAGCATAGACCAAGAAAAACATGGATGTAAGGGCTTGCTTTTCTTGAAATTAGTATTATTATAGCACTCGGTATAGTGATTTATGTGATTGAAATCATAAATCTGCTCTCAATGTAATGACCTTCCCGAAAGCTCCCTCAAAATATTCCTATAACTGTCAGATGGGAGCTGATATTGTCCATGTTTATCTCAGTCACAAATTGAATTTCTTTGGAGAGTTCTAGCAGAATTTCATCTCTCTTGAATTAGATCAATGGGGAAAATATCTTATGAAAGTCAGCAGCACTAGATGGATAATAATAATACAGTTATGTACAGATGTATATTTGTGGGGGGGAGGGGAGGGAAAGGGGAAACTGTGGCCCAAATATTCTTAGAGTATTCCTCTATATCTGTGATGAATTGTTTATTTTAGTTTGTGTTTTCTTTTTATCAAAGTCATTAGTGACAGTGAATAGTGAATAATTAAGATTTGTTTAAATCTTTACAAATATCACTTTTAATTTTATGCATCTTAGATTTCACTGCAGCCTTCCGGACTATGAAACCTGCCATAAATTGACACCTATAATAAAGATATAGTTGCTGATTCAATTAATAAATTGATGTTTCCTGGATAGAAATAAAATATTAATATATGCATTTCCTTTTATCAGACTTGATAAGAGACTGCTAGGTAGCATAATGGGTAGAAGAAAAAAAAAAAAGAGAGAGAAATCAAATCCAGATTCAAAGCCCTTGCTAGCTGTGTGATTTAAGCAAGTCACTTAATCCTAGTCTTTCTCTGTTTTCTCATCTGTAAAACAGGGGTAATAACAGAATCCATATCTCAAAGCTGTTGTAAAAATAAAATGAGATAAAATTTACAAAACATGTTACAGAACTTAAAGTTTAATATAAAAGCTAATTATTATTACTACCACCATACCTTGAAACTTAGAAGATGAGCTATCCAACCTCATCTTTTTTATAACTAAAAAATGGCTCAAACAGGATTTGGATCTCAGTCCTCTGCTACCAGAACCAGGCTTCTTTCTTGTTGTTATTCAATTTTGTAACATCCTTGTCAGAATTACATTAACATAGTAGGCGAAGGGTTAGATTTGGATTCAAGTAGACACAGCAACAAGATTATGTGATGATCAACTGTAATGAACTTGGCTCTTTCAACAATTAAGTGATTTAGGTCAATTCCAATAGATATGAGATGGAGAGAGTCATCTTCATCCAGAGAGAGAACTTTGGATACTGTTTTGTCTGCTTGCTTGTTTTTTTTTTTTTTCTTTTCTCATTTTTTTTTTCCTTTTTGATCAGATTTTCCTTGTTTAGAATGATAAATGTGGAAATATATTTAGAAGAATTTCACATGTTTAACCTATATTGGATTGCTTTCTGTCTTAGGGGTGGGAAAGAGAAAAAGGGAAGGAGAAAAATTTGTAACACAAAGTTTTGCAAGGTTGAATATTGAAAACTATCTTTGCATTTATTTTGAAACCAAAACAGTTATTTTAAAAAGGATGAGTAGCATTCTTTCAAAAAAAAAAAAAAAAAAACCCTGGAAATACTTACATGAGCTGAAAAGGGTAATGTACTGTGTACAAAGTAATAGTTATATTGTATATAATATGATCAATTTTGAATGACTCAGCTATTCTCAGCAATAAAATGATCCAAAAGCTTTCTGAAGGACTTGGGAGAGGGAAAAAAAAAAACAAAAACTTATCCATCCCCAGAGAAAGAATTGATAGTGTCTGATACAGATGGAAATATCCTTTCTTTAAACTTGATTTTTCTTGAGAATTAGTTAGTTTGTTTTTTGGAGACGGTGTCCTATATATTTTTCCTCAACATGACAAATATGGAAATATTTTGTATGCCTGCATATGTATAACCTATATCAAATTGCTTGCATTCTCAATGAGGATGCTAGAAAGGAAGGAAGAGAATTTGAAACTCAAAATTTCAAAAACAAATTTTAAAACCTTTTTGTATGTATCTGGGGAAAATAAAGTACTAAATAAATTCAAAAGAGACAGACAGACAGACAGTTACAGACACAGAGACAAATATAGAGAGACAGAGAACAAATGTGAGAGGGAGGGAGGGAAGAAAGGAGGGAAAAATTTTCCTCATCAGAATTTCTATATATTTTTGAAATTATAGCTTTAGAATTAAGGAAGATATCACTTTTTTTCTTAGGATTATTCCAGTCTAAGTTATAAAACTCACAAAAGAGGTTTTGAGTAAAGGATACATCTTTCCTGATTTACTTCAACTGTAAACATATAATGAAAATAAACACACACTGAGTTTAATCCAAGGAAAAAAGTGTGTTTCCCATGCAATCTGGGGTATAGGAGAGTAAGTAAAATAGGTGAAATTTTCTCAAGAAGTCTATGAGATTAGGCCTAAATCACATCATCCCTATTCCCAGAGCTGGAAGATCAGGCCTTGGGCCTGGGTTGCAGGAAGTCATATGATCTATAGGATTAGAGCTCTCTGATTGCCAAGACCCTAAAGTCAGTGACAAGAAGTGACAGGAAGTGATGTGACCCACAGGAAGCAGAAAACATTGGTGACCATTGGTCAATGATGGTTATTTCCTTTTAGTCTATCCACTGAAAAGGCTGGGTCTTTTGCTATTTAACACCTGACAAGCTTCTGGCTTGTGAGGTTCACAAGCACAGGTTGGGAGCTAAGCTGTTTCCCAGGTGTGTTTGGGCCTCTCCCTGCAGGGACTAAATAAATTCTTTCTCTTTGTATTTCAAGATGTCTCTGATTAGTTAATTTGAGGAGGGGGTCTAATACCTGTCCTACACAGGAAGAATAAACTTCTCATGAATATGATCCACCTTACTGTGGATTTATATTTATTCAATAAATTAAAAGATCTATGGGTAAAATGTTCTAAAAGAACTCTCAAAAATATAAATAATTCTAACAAGATTGGGAAGTTTTCTTTAAATCTACTGAGTTCTAAGTTCCACTTAAATTTAGATATAGAGCTCTTTGTGGGGTTTGGTTTTGTTTTGTTTTGTTTATTGCTGTAAGAAAAGAATGTCATCTTTGAAGATTAATATTCTGACTTCAATATGAATTGAAACTAATCTTCATTTTTAGCATTATGGAATAAAATAGATGGGAAAATAGAAACAAATGAAGATTGCTCATGCAAAATGTATGTCAGTGTAGTAATAGTTTTGATTCATGTTGTTTTGAAAAACTGGTAAATGTTTTCCAGTTGCAATCAGATTGAGTAGTTTTATAATCTACATTCAAAAGATATTGTTTCTTTTGTGAATTTTACCCTTATTTACAAAATTTTCCTTGATGGAAATTAACAAATAACATTTGACTTTTAGGTAATAATTTTTGAAAGATAGGTCAGCATAATTGGTTCACCCTAGAAGAATATGAAGTATATCATAAAACTATATATTATTCAGTCTTCATTGTAAACTAAATAAAAGGAGCAGGGGCAGTAACAAGGTGAAAAAAGATGTCTCAGTTTTTCTATTTTCAAGAAATTACCCAAACTTTATATAGTTGTTAGAAATCATTTTTTCAGTAAAAGGCTATTTTTTTTTATTTAAAATATATTGAATTTTACCTTTCAATTAACAGACATTAATTTTCTTTCCTTGCCGCTCACTTTCCAATTGAAAAGGAAAAAAAAAAAAAAGCCAAGCAAAATCATTGTAAAGATATGTTGTTTTAAATAAAATGTCACCTTTTCTATTTCAAGCAATTTATGCATATGAAGTCCATTATGGACAAATAGTTCATCATTCCTTGGTCACTGCACTAATCTGAAATCTCATAGTTTTGGCACTGCTATTGTTATTATACTAATTAATCTTCTGACTCTACTCATTTCATGGAGATGATTCTATCATTTCATTCCAGTCTTTCCAGAAATCTCTTAAACCATCCCTCTCATAATTCCTTACAGTAAAAGTGTTCTATTATATTCATCTACCCCTGTTGATTCAGCTGTTCCAGATCTGATAGCTTCCCCCTTAGGATATGGATATTTCTCAGTACCAAAAGAACTTTTTTTACATATATATACATACATATATATGTATAATAATAATTATAATATATATGTACAATAATTATAATATAATATACATATTATATATCTAATAATATATTTATGCATACTATATGTATGTATAATAATATGTATGTATATATTTAATGATAATATATAATGCATATGTATAATATATATTTATGTAATATACATACATGTGTACATATGTATGTGTGTGTGTGTACACACACACACACATACATATGTACATATAATGGGTATGCTTTTCCTGTTCCTTTGCCTCTTGGGAATATAGGCCTAGTAGTGGTATAGTTAGGTCAAAGATAACATAAAGAATAGCAATTCGTAGAGAAATATATATCCAAATTGTTTTCTAAATGGTTGTCCCAATTCACTGATGCACCAATAGTATGCCTATTTTTCCAAAGCATACTGGAAAACTTAGAAAGCAGTTTGGCAATAACAAGAGACCAACATCTCATACCATTTAGCTTCAAGATAAAGTGAAAATGGTACATAATTGATACATGAAGGGTAGTATACCATAATTAAAATAGAGAGCAGAAAATAAATTTCCTGTCAGATCCATTGACAAGTGAAGACCAAAGAAGAACCAAAGAACATCTTTACAGGATATAAAATGGATAATTTTGATTACATTAAGTTAAAAAGTATTTGTACAATGCAGCAAAATTAGAAATAAAGAAAAGGAAAAAAACCTAGAAGAAAATTTTTTGCAGCAAAGTTCTCTGATATATATAAATAGAGAGAGATAAAAGAGTCAATTTTATATGGAAGATATGAACAGGTAGTCTTCAGAAGAAAAAAAATCAAAGCTATCTCCAGTCATATGAAAAAATGCTCAGATTTACTATTATGACCTAAAAGGAAAAATACAAAGATGGGAGGCAGGGAGAATTGTATTGCTGGTGGAGTTGTGAACTGAATTAACATTTCTGTAAAATAGTTTTATAGCTATAAAAAATGTGCATAACATTTGACTTAGTAATACCACTACTAAATCTGCATCTCAAAAAGATTTTTAAAAAAGGAAAAGGGATGATATGTGCAAAATACATTTACAGCTGCTTTCATAGGGATGGCAAAAAATTAGAAACTGAGGGGATGCCCATCCATTAGAAAATGGCTGAACAAATTGTGGTATATGATTGTGATGGAATATTATTGTGCCATCACCTGAAAAAAAAACTTTCACAAGCTAATAGAAAGGGAAGTGAACAGAACCAGAAAACATAGTAATAGCAATATCACACACTGATATCACTCACTGATTACCTGTGAATGACTTGGCTATGGTCATCAATATAATGATCCAAGACAATGCCAAAGGACTCATAATGATAAATGCTATCCATCCAGAGAAAGAACTTCTTGAGAGAGGTATGTTTTTTTTTTTTCTTTCTTTTTCTTTTTTTTCCCCTTTGTTTTCTTTTACAACTTGACTGATATGGAAATGTTTTGCATGAATGCACATGGATAACCTAAATGAATTATTTCTCTTCTTAATGAAGTTCTTGTATTTTACCACAAACTCATTTGTCTTTCATAGTTAACTAGTGCTGCCCAAGGCACTAATATTCTTCTACACTCAGAGTAATCTATGTTTCTCATTCCACAAATACAATCAGTTGATTAATCTCACCATTTTTATGTGATGACCGCATATTTAAAATCAGCCAGAGTCAGGAATTCAAGTTAAGGGAAAAATCTTCAATCTTTATTCTCAGTAGAGGTGAAGAAAAATTGTGGCAGCTGAGACAGGAAGCCAGACAGCAGAAGTGAGGGGGGATTGCAGGTGAAAGGGGGATCGGAGGTGGGGGGGGGTTGCAATAGCAATGTGAGCAGCTGTGTCAAGATACCAGCCAGCAGTTTCTCTTTCACTTCCCTTTTCACTCCCCTGCCTCCACCCACCAAAATCGTCATTTCCTATACAACACATCAGGACTTGCACAAAGAGTGGGCGGGGGCCATTCTTTCTCCAAGCATATATATTAATACAGTATGGTCCAATTACTATTTAGCCTCATGTGCTTGGGACCTCAGTGCATCAACTCAAGCCTCAGCCCATTATATTTTTACTTCAGCAATATTTCTCTGATCTCTACTATTGACTCACATAGCCACTATCATTGTTGAGAACAGATTACCTCTCTCTTACATGATTGGGATGGTCTTCTAATTAGTCTACCTACCTCAAGTGTCTTCCCATTACAATCCATTCTCAGCTCTACTGCCAAAATAATTTTCCTTAAGACAGCTCGAACCATATATGGCCTTAAACAACTCCAGTGGCTAACTATTAATTCTAAAGTCACATATAAACTCTTTTGCTTAGATTTTATAGCTCTTCATAGCCTCTGATTCAAGCCTCAATGGACATTTTTCCTCTCCCATACTCTGCAATCCAATCAAACTGTTCTACTTTTTTCCTTACATGTAACCTTCCATTTTCTTTAAGCCTTTGCACTGGCCTTACCCGTGTATGGAATGTACCCCTCTCACAATGATGTCACAGAATCCCTCTCTCATTTCAAAATATAACAAACCTTTCCTATAGGAAGTATTCCCTGATACCTACCCCATCTACCAATTACCAATGCCCTCCCTCTTTGTATTGTTACTTTTCATTTATTTATATATTTATATGTAATATGCATATACCTGTTTTTGAAGTGTCCTTCCCATTAAAATGTAAACTCTTGAAAATATTCATTTTTATATTCCTAACACAGAGAACTATGGACAAAGCTATTCAAACACAACTCAGGTGATGAGGGGTATAAGGATGTCATTAATCTCCCTTTTTTTTTGGATTGGAGGAATAAAATTTACTGCTGTTGTTTATTTTTTTAAATATATTCTTATAAAATATGAATAGTGATAGAAATATAATAAAGTACTAGGAGGAACAGGATGGGGAGAAGATGGAGGGCAAAGTCAAGGAGCTACTGAAAATGGAACATGAGGAAAAAGGAGAACCACTGATCTCTTTCCAGGCTGGGAGAAGAGAGAAATAAATAGCCTTGACTTCAATAACAAGTTTTAAGATTAAAAAAGCCTGGTTCGTTGATTTATTTCCTAATATTTTTTCTTATAAAAAATACTACACGAAAAGAAGAAATATTTTAACAACATTTGATTGAAGGGGAAAACAAATCCTACAAATTATAATGACAATTATGACTAGGAAAAAGTAATCCACCAAAAAAGAAAATAGGAGGGTGGCAGAATGAATTAGAAAACAAAATTCAACAATGTGTTGTTTACAAGAAATATACCTTTAAAATAAAGATTCATACCAAGTTAAAATGAGGAACTGGAGTGGAATTTATTATACTTTAGCTGAATACAAAAAACAAAAGTCAGGAATAAAATGAATACAGGTAAAAGAGACATGCAGAGTAATTACATTATGCATGAATGTACCATAAATATATAAACTATTTTTAATGAATTCTAGGATTTACTGGTATAAGAACTTTCTAGTGAGGAAACTTCCATTACTAATATATAGATATAGAGGTAAAAATATACGTATATCTATATAGACATATCTATCACATATGTGTGTATGTATGCACATATATACACATATATGTATATATATGTGTATGTATCATATATGTGTGTATGTGTATATATATGTGTGTGTGTGCATATATATATATCAGTGTTTGATCTGTAATTCTTAAGTATTGAAAATTGCCAGGAAGTACTGAGTGACACATTGATTTTCCTGAGGTCATACAACAAGTATATGTAAGAAGCTAGACTTGAAGTAAGCTTTTTCTGATTCCATGGCCAGTTTTCTATCTATCATATCATAATACCTTATACCTAGAACAATATAAATATTTTGTACTGTATAATATAGGTTTTAGATATTTTTCCTTTAGCCACGTCCATTTATTCAGCAAGAAATCTTTCACAACAATTTCATACAATACTTATCAGAAATTAGTGTTGAGAAAATCATCTTCCCCTAAGTATAAAAATACAGATCTTACCACTATGAACATGATTCAGGATAAGTACCATGAAAACTTGTGAAATTTGATATCTTGGTATATCAGAAGGAAGAAAGTAAAAATGCGGATGAAGAGAGAGAAGAAGAAGAAGAAGAAGAAGAAGAAGAAGAAGAAGAAGAAGAAGAAGAAGAAGAAGAAGAAGAAGAAGAAGAAGAAGAAGAAGAAGAAGAAGAAGAAGAAGAAGAAGAAGAAGAAGAAGAAGAAGAAGAAGAAGAAGAAGAAGAAGAAGAAGAAGAAGAAGAAGAAGAGAAGAAGAAGAAGAAGAAGAAGAAGAAGAAGAAGAAGAAGAAGAAGAAAATCAATGATAATACTTCATTTTAAATCAAAGGGAACTGAAAAAGACTTCTTGTAGAATTTGTGATTTTAGCCAGGAAGATAAAATGTGGAGATGAGGAGAGATTTTCAGGTATGGGGAACAGAAAGAAATACTAATCATTCTTCACAAAACACAAGGTATTGAAATTATCATCAGTAAGACAATATGGGCAAAAGTCTCCAAATTTATTGGAGTCCAAATAAAAAGTAATGCTAAAAAGATGAAAGAGTAAATCAGAGAAAAATTGGACAAAATGATAAAATGATTCATTTGGATAAAATGAAAACAGTAAGCTCCCTAAGAAACTGTGGAATGTAGTAATGCAGGTCATAGAAGAAATTTTATATCTTTGAACATTTGTAGTAACATAAGAAAAAATCAATGAATAAGCATATTGCTAGAATAACAAAATGAAACTAGAAAATTATCAAATGAAAATTCATCTAAAAACACAAAAGATAACATCATGAAAAAGAATATTAAATTAATAAATAAAATTATAACTTCCCCTAAAAGACCAATAAACTACTTGTTACAAATCATATTCAAATATCTATGAAAATGAAAATTTTACTAAATTTGAATCTTAAAATTGATTAAAAACTATTCAGAAAAACAGAAGAGGAATTAGGAAATAAAACAATCTAACCACAGGGGAAAAAAAAGTTTCAAAATGAGTTAACAAAGAAGGAAAAAAAACAGAGAGAGCCCTATCTAGATGGATTTTCTACTTAAATTTTAAACAGAGAAAACATTGTTTTATTAGATATTTTCTAAGAGAAAAATATGACCCTGATACCCCCCAAAAGGAAAAAATAAAGAAAAAAAAGTTACAAATAATATTAGGAATCAGTATTGGTGCCAAAATGGTAAGTAATTTTCCACATTATTTTGAAAAAATAATTGTGGAGTTATTTTATGGAGCCTACATAAAATTTCCTCATTTTGAGGATCAAAAGATCAAATATTATAAAGGATATAATTTATAAATCAAGAATTGGAGGAGAGATACTGGTTATCATTAATAAAGTTAGAACTATATAACTAATCAGTAAATAGTTACAAACATTATTTGGTACAAATTGAAAAAAACAGTTATATTGGTGAAAAAAATGTAATAAATCCTCAAACAGAAGGGTCTGGTGTTGGATATTCCCAGATGATAACATATTAGGCAAAGGGCTCCCTATTCAACAGAACCTTCTGGAGAAACTCAAATGTATTTAGTAAATATACATTATACACATAGTACAAAATGTCCTAGTGTCACATAGCTAGTAAATTTCTGAGGCAAGATTTGTGCTCAGGACTTCTGACTTTAGACTTGGCATTCTATCCCCTGCATCACCATCTTTATACAATATAACAAAATTTTATGCTTTGTTATAAATTAAGGTGACACAGGAAGAGAATGTCAAAAAATAGCATAGAAAAAGAGGCATTTTTTAGAGTATCATTTGGAAAAAAGATTGCCTCATTACTTTAAAATTACTTTAAATTGTTTCTCCTTTGTTATTTGGATTGGGGATCGAATTAATAAGACTATAATTTTACTTTGTCAGAGCTCATTTATACATTTATGTGCTCTTAAAACAAAAACTACAAACTATCATAAGCGACAAACTCTAGCCCTAGCCATCTCCACAACTGTGCATTGCGTTATTTGGTTTCCTTTTTAAAAAAGAGTCATAAACTACAAATTATTCATCATTAATGGCTGAAATTTCTAATATAGAGCTGAGAAACTCAGACCTTTTCACTCCTTTTAGTCATAGAGGGTTATAATGTCCAGATGTCTCTCTGCTCTTAGGCTATGATGAAAACAAATGGGAACTCAGGAGAAAAAAATGCTCTGGGAACTTCTGGCCCCACCAGCATGGAAATCATTTAGCAAATGCAAATTATTTCATGGTAATAGTTTCATTGTTCCTAGAATAAATATTTTCTGCTTCTGTTACTGATCTAAGGCTTTTCCTCCTTTGGAGTTCATGGATATTTTTGGCAAATAGATGCTAAGATGCCATTTCATTTGTGCTTGGAAAACAATGAATTGATTTCCTCATAAGAGGAGTTTCTGTTTTCTAACAGATTCATATGCTTTCCCTCATGGTTAATAGTTAACTTCTTTCATTTTATGTGGGATCAGTGTGTGCATTTGTTAATGTGTAGATATTTGAAAGAAGTTTTATATATAAATTATATCTTTATATTATATATTTAAAGATCAAATATTATAATACATCTATTTACATATATATTTAAAATAAGTTAAGCAATAGCCATTGAATATGTGTGTGTATTTACGTATGCTCTAAGTAGTCTAGGATAAAATATTGCAATTTCAGCTTATAATGAAGAATAAAATGATAAAACTTAGTCATGGCCTGCAGGAACTCTGAAAATGCATTTAGTTCTTATTAGCTGTGTATAATTAAAAAATTATTAAGCTGTTCTTACTTAAGAAATATTTTCTAGTCACTGTCCTCTAACAGACAAGCTAAGATGACTGTAAAAAAAGTTTAGAAGATAAAGAAGGGAGTACCTTGAAGCATTGCTTCACATTGACCACAAGACCACCAGAATGATGTACCCACCATATTAGAGAAGCTCAGGAAAATGTAACAGGTAAGAATAATGGAAATACAACTCCTAGTGGGGAAGTCAATTAGTGACCAGAGGAAATCAGCTCTTAGGAAAGACATCATATATAGCCCTGCAGCATTAAAATGCATTATTAGTTTACATGTGTCTTGTTCACACAGGTTCATTTTGCATATCTCTGTATATATGTGTAATGGCTATTATGTGTCTCTCTTATGAAATCAATATGTGTGTCTGCTCTTGCAACTAGATGGCATGTGCATACAAGCAGAGCAAACATCAATATTATAGGGAAAATACTCGTATGCTGTTTTTCTTGCTGTGCTGTTTCATAGTGTGACTTTTCCTTTTCAGAATCTCATGGTCCCCTCATTGTCCTTTAGTAGATAGTAAAAGCAACCACATCAGTAAACTATCATGAATGGTAATTTTAAATGGATATAGGCCTTAAAAGTACCTTTAAATTGAAGTAGGTTTTCATTATTTAAAAATTTATTTAGCATTTTATTTTTCTCATGTAGCAAAAAAAAAAAAAAAAAAAATACTCATTTTAAAACTTTAAGTTCCAAATGATTTCCTTCTTTCCTTCCCACTTCTACTTCTGTCATTGAGAAAGAAAACAATTTAATACAAATTATATATACATATATGTGTATTGTGTAATCATGTAAAATATTTCCATATTAGTCATGAAATAAAATTTTTAAAATGCCTTAAGGAAAGTTTTTTTTAAAAAAAAACTATGCTTCAATCTCTATTCAGACATCCTTTAGAGCTGTCTTGAATCATTCTATAGCTGAGAATAGTTAAGTAATTAATAGATTTTCATCTTTTAATATTGCTTTTACTTTATGCACAATACATTTCCCTTTGTGTCAGTTCATGAAAGTCCCACTTTTTCTGAGAACATCCTACTCATTTTTCCCCTTTTTTATTAAACCTGTTTATTTTCAAAACATATACACAATTTTCAACATTCACCTTTGCAAAGCCTTGTGTTCCAAATGATTTTCTCCTCCCCTAGATGGCAAGTAATCCAATATATGTTAAACATGTGCAATTCTTCTAATACATATTCCCATAATTATCATGGTGCACAAGAAAAAATCAGATCTAAAAGGAAAAAAATGAGAAAGAAAATAAAATGCAAGCAAACAGCAATAAAGAAAGAGAAAATGCTATGTTGTGATACACACAGTTCCCACAGTCCTCTCTCTGGACAGATGGCTCTCTTCATCACAAGAACAATGGAATTGGCCTGAATCATTTCCTTGTTGAAGAGAGCCATGTCCATCAGAATTGATCATTGTATAATTTGTTGTCTGTATACAATGTTCTCCTGGTTCTAATCATTTCACAGAATTGGTTCATGCAAGCCTCTCCAGGGTTTTCTGAAATCATGCTGTTGATTGTTTCTTATGCAACAATATTTCATATCATTTTATATACCATAACTTATTCAGCCTTCTCCAACTGTTACACATCTGCTCCATTTCCAGTTTTTTTCCACTGCAAAATGGCTGCCACAAACATTTTTGCACATGTGTGTCCTTTTCCCTTTTTATGATCTCTTTGGGATATATGCCTAGCAGACACACTACTGCATCAAAGAACATGGACAGTTTTATAATCTTTTGGGCATAATTCCAAATTGCTCTCCAGAATGGTTGGATCAGTTCACAACTTCACCAGCAATGTATTAGTGTCCCAGTTTTCCCATATCCCTTCCAACATCCATCATCTTTTCCTGTCATCTTAGTCAAATTGAGAGGTGTGTAGTTGTACCTAAGAGTTGTCTTAATTTGCATTGCTTTTATTAATAATGATTTAGAGCATTTTTCATGGGCTTAAAAATGCTTTTATTTTCTTTATCTAAAAATTACCAATTCATATCCTTTGACCATTTATCAACTGGAGAATGGCTTGAATTCTTACAAATTTGAACTAATTTTCCATATATTTTAGAAATGAGGCTTTTATTAGAACCCTTGATTGTAAAAAAAAAAAAAAAAAAAAAAAAAATTTCCAGTTCATTGCTTCCCTTCTATTCTTGTCTGCTTTGGTTTTGTTTGTACAAAATCTTTTTAACTTAAAAGAATCAAAGTTATTCATTTTACATGCCACAATGTGCTCTAGTTCTTTTTTGACCACAATTATTTTTCTTCTCCGCAGATCTGCAAAATAGACTAAGCCTTGTTCTGCTAATTTGCTTATAATATTACTGTTTGTGTCTAAATCATAAACCCATTTTGACCTTATCTTGGAATAGGGTGTTACATGTGGATCAATGCCTAGTTTCTGCCATAATAATTTGCAATTTTCCCAATAATTTTTGTCAAATAGTAAATTCTTATCTCAGAAGCTTTAATCTCTGGGTTTATTAAACACTAGATTACTATAGTCATTGGCTTTGTGTTTCATAAACCTAGCCTATTCCACTGATCACTTACTCTATTGTTGTAATCAGCACCAGATGGTTTTGGTGACCACATCTTTATAATATAACTTTAAGTCTGGTACAGCTAGGCCAACTTCATTTGCATTCTTTTCATTAATTCCCTTGAAATTCTTGATCTTTTGTTCTTCCAGATGAATTTTGTTATTATTTTTCCTAACATTATAAATTAATTTCTTGGGAGTTTAATTTCTGTGGCATTGAATAAGTAGATTAATTTATATAGTATTGTCGTTTTTAATATATTAGCTCATCCTGTTCATGAGATATTTTTCCACTTGATTAGATCTGACTTATTTGTGCAGAAAGTGTTCTGTAATTGTGTTCATATACTTCATGACTTTGCATTGGCAATGTAGACTCCCAAATATTTTATATTATCTACAGTATTTTAAATGGAATTTCTCTTTGAATCACTTGCTCCTGGACTTTGTTGGAAACATATAAAATTTATGTGGATTTATTTTGTATACTGCTCCTTTGTTAAATTTGGGAATTGTTTCTAGTAGTATTACACTTGATTCTCTAAGTGTATCACTATAGCTTCTGCAATGAGTGATCATTTGGTTTCTTCATTATCTACCCTTAATTCCTTTAGTCTCTTTTTCTTCTGTTATAGGTAAAATTTATACTACTAATTCAGTATTGAATAATAATGGTGATAGTGGGCAACCTTCTTTCAGCCCTAATCTTATTGGGCACAGTTCCAGTTTATATGCATTACATATGATGACTGCTGATAGCTTAAAATAAATGCTACTGATAACTTTAAGCAAAGTTCCATTTATTCCTATACTCTCTAGTGTTTTCAGTAGGAATGGGTGTTGAATTTTGTCAAATGCTTTTTCTGCATCTATCCAGATAATCATATGATTTCTGTTAGTTTGGTTATTGATGTAGTCAATTATGCTAATAGTTTTATAATGTTAAATCAACTCTGTGTTCCTGTTATAAATCCTACTTAGCCATGATGTATTATCCTAGAGATGACTTTCTGTCATCTCTTTGCTAATATTTACTTAAGATTTTTGCAACAATATTCATTAGAGAAATTGGTCTATAATTTTCTTTCCTGTTTTTAACCTAACTGGTTTAGATGTCAGCACCATATCTGTGTCATAAAATGAATTTGGTACATCATTTTTATAAATATGTATACATATATTGAATTTAATATATATTTTAACATATTTGACATATATTGAATTATTTGCCATCTAGAGGAGTGGGTGGGATAAATGGGGCAAAAATTTGGAACACAAGGTTTTGCTAGTGTCTATGTTGAAAAATTATCCATGCAGCATATATTTTTAACATGTTTAATATATATTGGATTACTTGCCATCTAGAGGAGTGGGTGAGAGGAATGGGGGGAAAATTTGGAACACAAGGTTTTGTCAATGTTGAAAAATTATCCATGAATATGTTTTGAAAACAAAAAGCTTTAATAAAAAAGAGTTAACATTATCTTCCCATATAGAAATGTGAACTTTTTAACTTTCAAAAGAAACAATTATCTTTTTCTTTCCTTTTTACCTTTTTATGCTTTTCTTGAGTTCTGTATTTGAAGCTCAAATTTTCTGTTTTGTTCTGATCTTTTCATCAGATATAAATGAAATCTATCTGTTTCCTTGAATGTTCATCTTTTTTCTCTGAAATATAATGCTTAATTTTGCTTGATAGTTGATTTTTGACTGTAATCCAAGGTCCTTTGCCTCTCAGAATATCATATTCTTGGCTCTTTGATCTTTTAACCAGGGGTCCTCAAACTTTTTAAATAGGGGGCCAGTTCACTGTCCCTCAGACTTTTGGAGGGTCAGACTATAGTAAAAACAAAACCTTTGTTTTGTGGGCCTTTAAATAAAGAAACTTCATAGCCCTGGGTGAGGGGGATAATTGTCCTCAACTGCTGCATCTTACCCGCAGGTTTGAGGACCCTTACAAACTGTAAGCTACTAGTTACTAGGTAATCCTGATTGTGGTTCCTCAATATTTGAATTGTTTTTTTTCTGGCTGCTTATAATATTTTCTCCTTGATCTGATAATTTTGAAATTGAGCTATGATATCCCTTGGAGTTTTCATTTTGTGATCTTTTCCAGAAACTGATTGGTGAATTCTTCAAATGGCTATTTTACACTCTGGTTCTAGGTCTTCAGGGCAATTTTCCTTGATGTTTTCCTGAAAGATGATGTCTAGGCTCTTTTTTTCAGGAAGTCCAATAATTCTTAGATTATCTCTCCTAGATCTATTTTCCAAGTCCATTGTTTTTCCAATGAGTTATTTTGCATTTTTTTCTATTTTTTTTTCATTTTTTTGTTTTGTTGGACTGATTCTTGATGTCATTGAGTCATTCGCTTCCATTTGTTCAATTCTAATTTTTAGTGAATTTTTTTCAGTTAACTTTTTTATCTTATCTTTGGCCAATTGGCCTTTTAAATGAGTTGCTTTATTCATTTTTTTTTTTTTTTACATTTCACAAATTCTGTTTTTCAATGAGTTGATTTCTTTTTCCATTTCATCAACTCTATTTTGTAAGGGAGTTATATCCTTTTTTCCATTGCTATTTTTAAAGGATTTTTCTTCATATAACACAGTTTCTAATTCTTTGTTATCAGAAAAGAACAACTATAAATATCTTCATTTACATAAATCTCTTTTCCTTCTTTTTAATCACTTTTAGGATACAGACCTAGTAATAATATTGCTAGGTCCAAGGGTATGGATGATTTTATAGCCCATTGGACATAGTTCAAATTGCTCTTCAGAATGGTTGAATCATTTCACAACTCCACTGGCAATGCATTGATGTCTTATTTTCCCCAATTGCCTCCCTCCCTCCCTTCCTTTCTTCCTTCCTTCCTTTCTTCTTTCTTCTTTCTTCCTTCCTTCCTTCCTTCCTTCCTTCCTTCCTTCCTTCCTTCCTTCCTCCCTTCCTTTTTTTTGTTTCCATTCACATCATAGAATTCTCTATTAAGGACCATACCTTAAACCCAAATCATTTTACTCTCATGACCCTGTAGACCAGAGCATTCTATTTCTCTTTTAGGAGATAGTTAATAAGAAAATTTTTAAAAAAATAATGTTTTCTAAGATTAAAACATTGTGTATCTCTAATTCTTATTATGAAATGTTTGAATATAAAATGTTTCACAAGTCTTTATTTAAATAGGTATTTTCAATAAACATTTTAATATAGATTATAAAAAAGCTATGATTCCAAGAATATTCACATTTATATGATTAAAAACAGTCCTTGTGTAAAATCAAAAAGAATTTTTATCTTAGACAATTTTCCCTTTCAATAAATTTTAGGGAAATCACATATTTAAGATAATATTTCATGTTTCAGGGTAAAGAATCATCTAGGCTCAGGGTCAGGAAAACCCATATTCCAATCTTGCTTCTGAAATATAATGACTGTCTGACTCTGAGAAAATTATTCACACTCTCCATGTTGTAGACAATTCTCCAATCCTATATATTTCTATATAGTTACTGCCTTCACTGGTAGAGATAATTGCCTTACTAAGAAATGCCCTATGCCAGAGAAATTACAGGTTTAATCATTGTACAGTTTTTTTCTTATTTGAAATTTTATTAAATTTAAAATGTTAAGAAGTCAAAACCAAGTTATTTTAGAGTTTGTGTGTAGAGAAACAGGGTCAATATTGAAAAAGGAACAGGCAAACATTTACAGAATTCAAGATTGGTGAACGGCATGTCACAGCCAGAAAAATCCAAAGTAAGAATAAAAGTAATTCAGGATAATTGAATAAAAATGTAAATTAGATTATTGGACTGGGTCCTGCTAGTAAGATAAATACTCTAGTAGACTCTCATGTCAACTTTGACAGTAATGGTGATTAGTGTGATTTGATAATTGAAGGGAGACAGCCAAGGCAAAATCTGAAATCTTCTACACCCAGGTCCTGTGACATATTGTTATTTGACTTAATTAACTTAAATTACTGAGACATAACTGAATAAAGTATAACATAAGCTATGACTCAACCAAGCACATGCCATTTGGTAGGGTAATTCAGAGTTTTGCTAACTATAAATTACAAGCTAATGGGAGTCTGTAAACAATTTTTAAGCCTAGGAAAACACGTTTTTATTTTAAAGGAAGACTAATAGGCTTAAAACAGCACTCTCTTGTATTAAATATGCAGATACTAAGAGTTCTAATCCTGATAAATGTACCATGTCTATTTAGGTAAAACAATTGACCTTGATTTCTTTAGATGAAAAATAGAACAAGTAATATATATCATGTATATACTGTGACAGTTTTAAAAATTACACACATGTTACATCTAAAATAGTTACAAATAATTTTTTGCATATAATTAATTGTTATCTATATTATTCCTTTCATATTAAGACATTAGAACAATTAAATCCATGGAGATATCTTATTTTTCTAGATAAGATGGATAGTTATTAATATTCAATCATTTCAGTCATATTCTACTCTTTGTGACTACATTTGGGATTTTCTTGTCAAAAATACTAGAATAATTTGCCATTTCCTTCTCCAGCTTATATTACAGATAATGAAATAGAGGTAAGCTGGGTTAAATAACTTACCCAGGGTCATACAGATAATAAGGCCAGATTTGTACTCAGTTCTCCCTGAGTCCAGATTTAACATGCTATTCACTGTCCCACATAGTTGCTTCAAGATGAATCTTGAACAACTAAAAATATTTTCTATTTTTTTGTCTCAAAATCTTGACATCAGCATATTTTTAAAGATTTTATTTACTTTTCTGATTTTCTAATATTTATCCAAATATATTCTCCTACCCAACCTAACATACCCATCATTTCTTAAATTTGTTGTTAGTTTAGTCTTGCATCCACAAAGTAAAGATTTAGTTAGTGTTGGGGAACTTTTATTTTCCAGAAATATTCTGGATCTCTGTCTCTGCCAAAAGCAGAGCACTAATATTTATTCATTACAATAAGAGTTTCATCCTTCAGACATTAGAGGAATCAGGAAAGGAAATTATATTTTGGGATATAATGAGAATTCTAGGGTAGGGAGTTGGGGTTGGGGAGAGACTTCGTCTTTTGTTTGTTTTTAATTTTTGTTTTTTGTGAAAATTGAGAGGAGAGGAAATGTTATAATCTTACTTGGAGACAGCAGATCACAAAAGATTTAAAGGAAAGTTTTTGTGGCCTGAATTGCAACCAAAGGACTTTTAAAAGGGAAAGAATTAGTGGAAAGAGGTATATTAACATTTAGTAGAAATATAGTAATTGATCAATATAGATGAAATTAATGGGGGGAAAATAAACATTTAAATAGAGATAGACCAAGGGATTAGTATATTATCATATAAGTGAGTATGTCATGCCAGAGAAACTGAGGCAAGATAAAAATTAGAGAATATTTAATAATTTATTTAAAAGGGAGAGATTTACTGGGACCAAATGAATCCATGGTTTGGCCCCAAGGCTGAATGAGACTATCCTCTCCAAGAATCCAGCAAACAATGTGAGTTCC
Source organism: Antechinus flavipes (assembly GCF_016432865.1). Classification (NCBI taxonomy): domain Eukaryota; kingdom Metazoa; phylum Chordata; class Mammalia; order Dasyuromorphia; family Dasyuridae; genus Antechinus; species Antechinus flavipes. The sequence goes on from NC_067403.1 coordinate 148,341,131, forward strand.
CCGTGACATATATACATATGGCTCAGCTACAGGGGGTATACTGAGGCAGAGGCGAAGTCAGGGTGCTGAGAGCAGAAACAGGACTCTGAGAGAGAGGGATGACTTAATAGGGGGGAGAGGCATCTTGATATGACAGTATCTGATATTCTGATAGTTTGGGACAAGGAGAGGCATTCTGATATTCTAAAACGTAAGATCTTTTATCCTTATCAAATATTCTGATTATGAGAGAGGGGTGATTTTTCAGGATTGAGCAGAACGATTATAAACTGAGGCACAAGAATTAGGGAAACCGAGGCAGAGCAATTTAGAGAAACTGAGTCAGGACACTAAAAGAGAACTATAGCATAACAAGTAAGATAATTTATTCCAATAGAAGAGTAAGATTCCCTGGAATGACAATGGAACAATTCAAAGAATTTCCTGAATTATTCAAAATGGGATTAATTGAAAATATAAAAAAAAAATAAAGAAGTTATTTGAGTTCTTCAGAAATAAAGCAATGATAGAAGGGATGTAAAAAAAAATGAGACATTAATACATTGTTGGTGGAATTGTAAAGGGATTCAACCACTCTATTGAGCAATTTGAAACTATACCCCAAAGAGATATAAAACCAGCTGTGTATCCCAAAAGAGATAAAAATCAAAAAGCAAAAGGACCTATATATTTAAAAAAATATTTATAGCACCTCTTATCTGGGAGCAAAGAATTGGAATTGAGGGGGTGTCCATCAATTGGGGAATGGCTGAATAAATTGTGGCATGTCATTTTGATAGAATACTATTGAGCTTTAAGAAATGATAAGCAGGATGCTCTCAGAAAAGCCTGGAAAGACTTTGGGGAACTGATACTGAGGGAAATGTACTGTGTACAAAATAACAGCAATCTTGAAATGATCAGCTATGAATGACATAACTATTCTCACCAATACAACGATCCAAGACAAATCTGAAGGACTTATGATGAAAAAATGCTATCTGTTCCTCAGAGAAACAAACAATGATGTCTGAAAGCAAATTTAATCATATTTTTTTTACTTTATTTTTCTTCAAGGCTTTTTGTTTTTTTGTTTTGGGTTTTGTTCTTTTGTTTTTTTGTTGTTGTCTTTGTTTTTCTTATGTTTTTGGTCTATGTTTTCTTTTACAACATGACCATTATGGAAATGTTTAGCATGACTACATATGTATAACCTATTGAATTGTTTACATTCTCAATGAGAGAGTGTGGGGAGGAAATTAGGGAAAGAATGTTTAAAGTTTTAAAAATGAATGGTAAAATTTGTGATTACAAGTAATTGGAAGAAATTAAAATACTAAATAAAACAAATGCAAAAGAAATAAAACATTGTCTAACAAAAACTTAGATAATTTTGGTGGAATCTCCCTAACAATAGATTTTTTAAATAAAAAAATTAAAAGCTAAAATTTAGATGCAGAGAGGGGAAAAACTTGTTTTTTAAAGTCCCCATGAAAGCAAAAAAAAAAAAAAAAAAAACAAAAATGCAAATGAAACATTTAATTGCTTACTAATATTGAACATTATGATGTATTCATTATATAAATACAAAACCTAAGACATTCCCTATCCTAATTCTTGTTGTGTAGTCATTTGGCCAGTCTGTCCTGTCCAGCTCTTCATGAAACTATTAGTATAATATTGAAGGCCCTTCTATACTCCACTACCTCTTGAAGTCTCTCCAAATTCATCTTCATTTTCAATGATACTTTCTATGAATCCCATTCTCTGCAGTCCCAGTCTCCTTTCATTCTCAACATCAGGATCTTTCCCATTGAGTCCCATCTTTTCATTAGATGAGCAGAGAATGAAGTAAAAGAGGGCCAGAGAATATCTGAAATAATAGACCTTAAGTGACAATCATCAATCAGGACAGCAGTAGTCCAAGTCAAAATTTCTGAGAAGTAAGGATTAAATTTTCTAAGGCACTGTCTCCAATCTTGGAAGCAAAGGATGATATGCTCAACATGATGATTAGAATGTAGCAGGTCACTGGAAATAAAACCTACATCTGAACAGAGAACTCTGATACCTTCTTCTCACTTAGATAACCTTAATCAGTCTATAGCTTGTGTTATTTTTTTAAATGACAAAAATTTCCTTCTGTTAATGGGAAAGAAGAGGGTGCAGAAAATCTCAAAAGTGAGAATAGAACACATTTAGAAAGGAAGGAAGTATTCCAATAGTATACTTTGGAAGAGATTTGTAGAGGTACCGATGACCAGCTGACACAGCAGCCAGAACAATTACCATGACAACCACTACCCACTATTGAAAGTTAACACCATGCAGAAGCTGATTAAGGAAAGAATCTGACTATTAAAGAAGAATAATCGTGAAGTTTTTCCTCCCATGTTCTTGCCCCTTATCACCTCCCTCTAAAGAAAAGTGAGTTCCTGTTTTAAAATTCATCTCTATTTTTATAAAATTTATATTTTACACTGCTGTTCACCTAATAAGCCAGTGTTAAGATAGAAATTGGTTAATTAAGGATACTTCTTAATTGTTTATATTTTAATTGTTCAAAAGAAGTAGTTGAGGGCAGATGGAGGAATATGTCAAGACTATTCAGTACAAATTTGTCCCCTGAATACCATGAGCCTATGATCCACGATTTGAGGAAAATAGTCTTTGATAGAAAATGTCAAGAAAAATAAAACATGTTTTAGTTATTTGGCATTGTTTTAGAAAAGCTAGTTATAGCATGGTGATGGGAGAACATACTCAATAATAATGATAATAACAATAATGATAGCTAGCTCTTATTTAATATCTATTATGTGCCAGACACTGTTACACATTTTACAAATATAATCTTACTCTATCTTCCCAATTACTTTTTGAGGTATGCATTATTATTATGCCCATTTTACAGTTGAACTGAGTCAAAGACAAGTCATCTGCTCAAGGTCACATAGCTATTAAGTGTCTGAAATTAAATCTAAATTTGTCTTTCTAACTCCAAGTAGAATATTCTATTACTCAACTACCTAGCTGCCCAATAGAATATGGAAGACATCACCAAGGTGAAAATATAATTAACTCTATTTGTTCATAACAAATCTGCTTTTAAAAAAACACCCAGAAAATTAGAGAAGAAAGTAATAGAAACAAGTATAGGCTTCAACTAGTAGTAAATTGCGAAATAAATCTACAAAAATAATTAACATTCTTACATAGCACTGGATAGTTAGATGGTTCAGTGAAAAGAATGCCAGTGGGCCTGAAGTCAAAAAGACGGAAGTCCAAATCTGGATTTAGATTTTAAATGCATAACTGAGCTTTTAACACTGTTTGCTTAAATTATCTCATTTGTAAAATAAACTGGAGAGAGAAATGGCAAACCTTTCCAGTATTTTTGTCGAGAAAACCTCAAATGGAGCCACAAAGACTCAAACACAACTACCACAATTGCAAAACAGAATATAGCATTAAAAGACTCAGGAAGAAACAATAAAACTAGGATGACTACAAAGTATGTGAAATACCTAAACATTCATCTAACAAGACACAAATAAGAGTTTATGGAAATTAAAGGAAAAAACAAGTATTGTCAATATTTGGATTGTGTCAATATAATAAGATTGTCAAAGACAGCAAAAGTAGTTTACAAATTTAGCATCAGAGTAATAAATTTCTAGAGAGATATATGATCAGACTACGCAGTTACTAATGCAATGTTTGGTATTTGACAAATGTTTATTTATTGATTTATTGATTTGATAGAATCAGATTAATAAAATTATTTTGTTTAAAGGATGGAGAATCTCATGAAAATCATTGGAAAAGTAAAAGGGATGCAAGACCTGACCTCAACAACACTTTTCTCTTGTCACTATTTTCTTTGACATTCTAGACCTTTTGTTTTTCTACATAAATTTTGTGATTAGTCTTATTTAACAATAAATAAAAAAATATTTGTTAAATACTATGCAACATGAGGTATGCTGGGTCAAATACAGGATTAGATATTTAGATACTACACACACATACACACATTCACACTGCATATATATATATGTGTGTGTGTGTGTGTGTATGTATATAATATACATATTATATATAATGCACATATATATATGTATGCATGAAAATGTGCAGAACTGATGTACTATAGATGTCTTTTGTCTTTATGTCATATATATATTATTTCTTGCCATGGCCCATAAGAACCTTTACCACACAGGGTAGAGAAATAAGCAAAAACATTTGACGTAGAGACCTTATCTGACAATGCACATAGTATTCTGTTCTAGTAGTCCCTAAGCTTTCTTTGTCATAAAAATAAAGTATGTTTCATTATTTTAGTAACCTTACTGATATTTCCATTATTCAGAATTTAGCTTCCTCTTAATAATAATTTCATTTGCCCTTCTATAATCATAACGTATTTTTTTTCTTGGTTCAAATTAACATATTTGGTTGAAAACTATTTTTGCATGTATTTGAAAAAATATAAAAAATTATTATCAAAATACAAAAAAGAATTGTTGTGAAGGTTAAAAGAGATCTTATGTAACCAAAAAATTAATGTATTTGATATCAACTTATGTGAATCTTCCCATGTTTCTCAGATTTTTTTCCCCTTATTTGCCATTTTTATTGAACAATAATATTCCACTACATTGGTTCACCATAGCATTTTTTAGTATTTCTTGATTGATGGACATTCACTTTGTTTCTAGACTTTTGACAGAAGAAAAAATGCTGTTATTAATATTTTGTGATATAATTGTCCTATGTTTCTGCCTTTTTCTTCCTTGCAAAAAGTCCTCAACAGTTACATTGCTAAATAAAATGATGTGGTTTCATCACATTTCTGAAATAGTTCCAAATTCAAATTAAGAATTGTTGGGCTGACTCATAGCTCACCTAACAGTGCAATGATGTAACTGTCTTCTCCAAATTCCTCCAATATTAACTTTTCCCATCTTATCCCCATCTGCTTTTCCCCAATCTTGGCCAATTTGTAGTTTATATTGCTTCCTGTGGAGGAATGATCAGGACTAAAGAAGCAATGAAACTGCTAGAGAAGATGAAGGTGATGATATATTAACATACAACAGAGGGAATGTAGAGCCACTCCAAGGAAAACTTACTTTGTTTTCATTTTCTCAGGCAAGAAGAATGTTCTCTAGAATAGAATGGGCTAACAAAAATGATAAATAAGTACTTGTTGCTCAGGATAAATGAGGTCACTGAAAAATGACGATGAAAGATGTTGCTCTCTTCTTAGTAGGAGGGACAAAGAATTTCCAGATTATAATATCTATATTGTCAAATTACCTAACCTGGATAAACTACAACTAAAAGTATTGAAAGAACTAGACAATGTGATTGTTGGACTACCATCATGGATCATGTGAAAGATCATAGTTAACTGGGTAGGAACTACAGGACTGGAAAAAGGCAGAAAACCAAATTTTGAAAAATGGAAATGAGTGCCCGCAAATTTATCTTCTATTTCAAACTAAATTCTAGGATGTATTATTCAAGCAATTATTCATATATATGACTACCTCAAGAACTAGCCATGCTAAATTAAATTCATTTCCTTTTTTTAAAAGTGTTACTAGCCAAAGGGAATATTAGAACTACAGTTTTGCTAGTTTTTTAAATAAAGCATTTCACAAAGTTTTTAATGCTATTTTCATTAAAAAGATCAAAAGTTGTTAAATAGAAAAAAGCATTATTAAATGGGTTCAAAACTATGAGGACAACCAAATGGAAAAAAAAATAGTCATTAATTGGTGACTAGGTGTGGGTGATTAATTAATTGGTGATTAGCTTGGGGCTAGGAATCAGGAAGTCTCATCTGGCAGAATTCAATTCCAGCCTCAGGCACTTACTAAACCTGTGACCCAGGGCAAGTCACTTAATCCTGTTTGCCTCAATTCCACATTTGTAAAACAAACTGGAGAAAAAAATGACAAAATAGCATTTTTACCAAGAAATAATCCAAATGGGATCATATAGAGTCGAGCATGATTGAAAATGACTCAACAGCACAACTAGATCAATAACAGAATGGCAAAATATCTCTTATGAAGAGTACTAGGAACTTGTCCTTGGACATATTCTGTTTAACAAGTTAAATCAATAAATTGGAAAAACATACAGCTTGCCTACTTATCAAATTTGCAGATGACAAAGCTGAGAAGAACTAATAGAAGATTTGATAAAGATTAATATAAAGTCTCATGCTGGGTTCAAATACCAAATTCACCAGTAAAAGATTGAGGTGGTATGGCTATTCACTCAATTTATCAACATATAAATAATAAATTAAAATTTAACAATAACAACAAAAATTTGCTATGTTACTAAACTATAAAATCAATCTGATTTCAATATTGTGATTAGAAATGAAAGCTAATTAAATAAGAAAGATAATCATTTACACTGGGATGAAGAGACATTGTGATATAGTGGCTAGTGACCTGATAATCAGGATGACCTGAGATGTAGATAGTCCTGCATTGAGTGAGAATTACCCATGTAACAATGATCATTTCACTTCACCTTTTGATATTCTGCTATATAGATTAGTTGCTTAACATCATTATTAGAGTGAAGTGAATGTTGGCTTCCACCTTTAATCTTTAATACTGATGAAATCACAGATATGGACCAAAACATAAACAAAACCAAAAAACAGAAAGATTTTCTAGGATGAGAGCTTCTAGTATTATACTTGGCTCCAATCAGAATCTAGCTCTAATACTGAGTTCATTTGTATTAGGGGTATCATATGGTAAAAGTATTACAAGCTAAATAACATTCATAGGGAATTAATCAAGATATTAAAGGACCTTAATCTCAAGTCACATAATATCATTTGAAGGAATGTATGATCATTCTGAGAAAGAAAAAACTAAAGGTCATAGTATTTGTGCTCAAATATTTGAAATGGAAGGATGAATATATTTATTTTCTTTACTCTCAGAGAGTAGCTACAAAATAGAAAATTTAGACCTATCAGGAAAAAAAAAAAAAAAACAAGCAAGGATTTGGAGTGTTGAAAAGTAGAATGGACAGCCAAAAGAGTCAGTGGACTCCTTTTCATCAGACATCTTTGTGTAAAAATTATATGAACGCCCATTGTGTTTGATGTAAACATAATGCTTGTTCAACTCCAAGGTAGAATAGGTAGCCTTCAAAACAACTTCCAACTCTTGAGACTTTGTGAGATTTATACATTGTGATTTTCTTTGGACCAGATGAAATTACATTTGTATAGGCAATGTTAGTGAGATAACTACTTCTTATCAATGAAGATTGGTACTTATTATGCAGCCTGTGTTATCAAAAAGTGATCTAAGAATGTTTAGAAAAAATTGATATACTCAAGACCACAAGAAATCAAGTGTGCAAGGTCAACTCAATTTATTATTCTGCTTTTTATAATTAAATATATTGCTTCTTTTTCTGGTAGAAAAATCATATTTAATTCAAATTATCAAAATAGTTCAAAACAGAAATGGATGTAGTATTTAATTCTATTTCTTTTTGCATAATTAAGTCCTAATATAATTTATCAGGTTAAGTGTTTTAGCACTTTAAAAACTTTCATTTTTCTAATATTTTTGAGAATTTTTTGAGAACATAAGGATTCTGGAACCCTTACAATATCTCACTCCATCATGTTAGCTGTTCCCCTATATCTTTTGCCTTTTATCAAGACTAACCAGTATTACTATATTCATAGTTCAAAAGAAAAGAAATGATCTGTAAAACAGTTTGGATTATAGGATTACATATTCAAAGCTAAAAAGGATCTTAGACATCATTAAGTCCAAACCCCTCTATTTTGAAAATTAGACACTAAGAATAAAAGAGGTCAAGTGACATGACCAAAGTTTCGCTCTGGTAAGTGTTTGAGGCACAGTTCAAATTCAAATCTTCCTAACTTGTGATCTAGCACTTTCTTTATCATCTAGCATCTATAAAAATCTTTCTTCATCAAGTCAAAATGATTAAGCCATTAACTATGTTCACTTGTCATTGAGAAACAAACTTGTTCATTTATCTGAGAATGTTTCAATGAAGATTTAAGTAAAATAATTTAAGGCTAAATAATGTGAGTAAAGAGTCCGCCACAAGCAATACATCGTAGTAGCATAAAATATATGATTTGAGTATAATTTGTCTTTCCCATAGCATCTGTTGGGTCTTATGTATTCGAAAGCATATGATCTACATACTTATTCAGGACGATTTACACACTATTGCCATCTGAGCTGTCAGAGTAAGCCAGGATAGAAAGCCTGGAATTGCATATTTCTTCCTCAAACTTTGTATTTCAAACTTCCACAGATAATTATACACCTGTAACAAAGTCATCAAATTATCATTTTAAAATATTAATATGTGCAAGAGCTGTTTTGTTTCATACTAGAATAAGAGCTTTTCTTTTTCTAAGATGTCTATTTACAATTCTGTAAAGAGAATAACTTAATTCATAAAACTGAAATTTCTCAGATATAGAAGACTGGCTTGTTTTTGCATTACAAATTCCTTATCTAATATATATCTGAGAAGGCTGTTCTAATCAACTGCCAAGTCCTTTCAATTATGCTTTTACTAGAATGGTCTAGGATCTGTTAGAGAGCTTTCTCATGGCATTCCAGACAAACATGGCAGGTCACCTTCCATTGATTTATTATTTTATCAGGAATTAAAATCATTACCATGGAAGAGTGCTTGCCAGGTTATCTTGATAAATCAAATTTTAACCTAGCCAGTGGCTATTACCTAGCTGATTCTTAATGTCCTAACTTCTCTTTATTCTTCACTTGATTTCTTTCTTTTCCATTTAGTATTTTAGGTTAGAGACCATTATTTTTATTTATCCTACACTCCCTATTAATTCTATCTTATTAATTATTCAATTGTGCATTTGAATTTTTTAAGCTTCCTTGATTTTTTTTTTGAAATCCAAAGAGAAATAGAAAATGTTGAAATATACCATAGAGGATATATACATTGTTATATATACTATAAACACATAGCTTCCTATATAATTTTATAGTATTTTTCATCCAGGCTATTTTTTATTTTTATCCATATTTATTTTAGTTTTTGTGTCTCATTGACCATATAATCTTTTTGAAGGGTATCTAGTCAAATTCTAGTGAAACCCTTAGAATCCCCTACACTTAACCATATGGGAAACTCACCAGTGATGGTTGAGAATAAGTATATATCTTTTTTTAAAGGTATTTTTTCCCACTTCCATAAATGTCATTCCATTCTCAAATATAGTGATTCTCTGTTAACCGATTAATGCATTTCATAGAAAAAATAGGAGACATAATAACATTAAGATAATGGAAATCATGTTCCAAAAATAACATAGATATCCACTTAGTAGACCAAAAATCATGGAAGACGAAGACTTTGGAAAGAAAAGAGGGGAGGCACACACAGAAAAGGCTTGGTACTAACATTGAAAGAGAAATGACACAGAAAGAAGACCCTATTATTCTAATCTTTTTATACTTTGTTTCTAACTGAACATTCTACAGCCCAAGCTACACATTGTACTTGTACTTTCTCATATATAACTTTCCTTTTCTTTTCTCCATATCTTCAAAGTGGTTGTTCTTCGTTTGTTAAGATGTTCTACTTTCTCAGTAGAATCCTTGCTTTCCTTGAAGTTTCAGGTGAAGTCCCACTTTTTTTTCTAGAAGCCTTTTCTAGCTCTCCTTCTTCCAAGACAAATTCAAAAAATATGCATCTATGTGAGTGTGTGTGTCTATGTGGATATGTATGTTTTATATATACATATATATATATATATATAGAGAGAGAGAGAGAGAGAGAGAGAGAGAGAGAGAGGAGTTTTTGTATTTGTTTTTATATATATTTGTTTATATACATAATGTATATGTATACATATGTACATATATGTATATATGTACATATATACATATATACATGCATATGTGATTCTATATGTATATGTATGTGAATGTATATATGTATATAGATAGATAGACAGAGATATCCATCATTGTAATGTGTATGTGTATATCTGTATATTTGTTTTTATGGGGTACAGGGTATGTTTATGGAAAACTGGCACTTTTGGTATGAGAGCTGCTGAGCCATTTTCAAGGCTGTTTTCTACCTTTGGTGTTCACTTGATTAATCTAACTTTCATCTGTGGCTCCAAGAAGCTATAACATTCACAGTGGCTACAATCCAGGAAAATCCTTTTGACAGATGGGCTACAATAATTTGGGGATGAACCCTTAGGTCGTTTTAAGGGATGTCTACCTGAAGCATATAAAGACTTCTCCCAGTGAAATGGTCAGATGAGAAAAGTTTGTTGCAGATGCTATGAAGGCAGCTAAAGCAGAGGTTATGGAGTGTACTTAAGGTTTGTTTAGACATGAGAAATGTCAAAGTCATGCACTACATCCTGAACAAGTCATCTTGACTTTGTCTTGCCAGTAGGAATCAATCACTCTGGGAGAGAAAATGAAGTCTATGACTTTGTATAACTGCTTCACTTAAATCCAATTTAGGTGTGCAGCAAAAGACATATCCCATACCATTTTACTATTTTTATCTATCTCAGAGTTCTATGGTAATAGACAAGTGTCAAAACAGTAATATATTTTAGTGGATATTCTAGGAGTTGTAGTCACCACCCTAAACAGGGATGATCTAAGCCATAAGGGCTTCTCACTGCAGCAGTGAGATTTGACAGTCCCATGGATATCTGAACAATCCTTTGTGAAAGGACCACACTGTTAACCTCCCAGCATGAGGAAGTCAATAGAAAAGGCGCCCTAAAAATTGTCCTCTTCACCCAACCCTGATCTGCTTATTTGTGTAGCCAAGGTTCCCACTCTATGGTCAAAACATAAAAAGAGGACAAAAAAATTGCAAAAATAACTCTACTCACCATGAAATCATGGAATGTGTGCATGCTTGTGGACAACACAAAATTCAGTAGACCGGAAAGATGAACTGTTCTTATTGAGAGAAAGCTCAGCAAGTACCCCTATCAAATAGCAGCTTTGGGTGAAAGAAGGCTGACAAATGAAGGCCAGCTTACTGAATCAGGGAAATATGTACTTTTCTGGAATGGTCACAGTAAAGAGGAATATTATGAAGCTGGTAGGTTTTGTAATAAAAACCAAGCAAGTCAACAATTCCTTTGCTTCCCAAAAAGAGTGACCAACAAATTCTTGACAATGTAGTTTGCCACTTGTGGGGAAATGACATGCTCCTGCCATCAGTGCACACGTTCCCATCATGACGAATCCTTCTGAGATTAAAGAAAAAACTGTATGAAGTCCTGGAAGTCCTCATTATCAATGTGCCTAAAGAAGACAAGCTTGTAATTCTGGGTAATTTTAATGCAAGAGTAGGCACAAACTACCAGACATGGAAGAATGGAGTCAGAAATACCAAGAGCAATAGCCATTTACTACTAAAGACTTATTCATCTCATGACTTTTTCACCATCAACACTGTCTTCCATTTACCTAAATGCAAAATAAAACAAACTAAAAACAAATCCCTACTTTGATGTATCCTCACAGAAAACATTGGCATTTAATAGAATATGTTATTGTACAGAGAAGAAACAGGCAGGATGTAAGAGTGACTAAGGAGATGTGTGGTGCAGAATGCTGCACTGATTGTAGACTTATTCTCTCACAAGTTAAATATTCACATTCAACCAAAACAGCATTCCCAAGGCAAGACAATTAGCAGAAGATTTAATGTCAACAGATTGGAGTACTTCTCCCAACAGGAAGAGTTCGTTGGAGAGAAAGCTGAGCTAACATACTGTTGGCAACAGTGGAACAGAAAAGGAGTGGGCAGCTTTCAGAAGTTTGTTGTATTTACTGCATTTAAGAACACTCACAAATATTAATATTGTTTTGAAGAAAAGTCTGGTGAAATTCAGAAGCTGCTAAATAAAAAAATGAGAACTTCACAGGATTTGCCAAAAGGATAGTTCAACTATCTTTAAGAAGAAAGTGTTTAACAAGTGCAGGGGTTGCTTAGAAAGATACAGGTCTTTTGGCTTAGTAAGAAGGAGGATGGAATTCAGTTTTATGTTGATAATAAGGATATTGAAGGATATTTATGTCTAAAGATCTATGGTACATCTCAATAACTAAATATCGGTGATTAATGTTAATCCTGGAGAAAAAGAGATCTCAACAGACCATCATCAACCAATGCTGAAGTCACTGACCACAACCCTCTAGCTGAAATTCCAACTGAAGCAGAAGTTTTAAAAACCTTTTGGTTCCTCTCAAGTGGCTAGTACCTGATGCTGATTCTATTCTATTTGAGATGAACAAAACAAGTGATCGTACAAAAACTGACTGAAATTTTCCAGTTATTCCCCAGATCAAGTATGCCTCTTCTGTTCATCTCTATAAAGGTAAAGGAAATATTGTTCTGGGACAATTACAGTGGGAGAGGGGAGGAATTCTTTCTGCTGTCAAGATTCTTGCCAGAGTATTCCTTAATAAGGTTGTTTTATTAGATAGCCAGAATGGTTTCAGAAAGTCCCAAAGAATAGTCAGTATGTTATTTTCTGACTAGATAGCTCCAAGAGAAATGTCAGTAGCAGAACAGAGGTCTGTACACAATGTTTGTTGATCTGATACCATCAGTTATGAGGACTTGAGGAAAATTATATATTTGGTTACTTGAAAAAATTAATCAATACTGAATGCCAATTTCATGCTTGCCCAAGTTTTGGATAATGGGTGATGCTCTTGTACTTTACCAATCACCAGTGGAGTAAAGCACAGAATTATGTTTAGACCCATGTTTTTTAACATGATGTTTTCAGCAATGTTGACAGACACTTTAATTGAAGATGAAAATGGTATCAAGATCAAGATCAACTATCACACTAATAGTAAAGTACATACTTTGAAAAGTCTACAAGCCAATACTAGAGTGGAGGGAAAGCAGATTCATAACTTTTTTTCACAAACAATTGCATATTCAGTGCAAATCAACTGAAACTGAGTTGGGACAAAGTATGGATTGATTCTCTGAGATTTGTGCTAATTTTGACCAACACAAAAAAAAGTTTCTCCATCAGCCATATTATCCATAAGTGGAACCATTATTTACAGCAAATGAAGAGATTTTGAATAGTGTGGATAAATTCATTTACCTTGGAACTTTACTTTCCAAGGATGATTTAGTGGATACATGCATTGCCAGAACTGGCTCAGTGTTAGGAGGTTCCAAAGCAAAGTGTGGGAGAAGAGAGGTATTAGACTACCAAACTGAAGGCTTACAGAGCCATTGTGCTGACCTCATTATTGTATGCCTATGAAGCCAGAACAGTATGCTAGTGCCATGCCAGGAAACTGAATCATTTCCATTTGAACTATCTTAGGAAAATTCTGAAGATCACCTTGTTGGATAAGGTACAAGACAACAAGGTCATTTCTTAAGCTGAATTGCCAAGCATTCAAATTCTATTCATTCAGAAATAAATCACAGGATGAGAATAGGGAAGATTACTTCCTATTATTTTGATATATCAAACATAAATCTGATGTTCTAATATCAATTATTTCATTGTTTTGTATGTCTGTATATATAAAATACATGTATGAATATTCATATATACATGTCTTATGTGTATATACATATATGTGTATATAGTTTTATGGCATCATAAAAGTAAAGCCTGGATAAGTATGTAAATGCTGGGACATGATTTTGCTTTAGGGAAAACCTTATGAAATGTTACTAAATTTCCTTACTTCATAAAAATAAAACTACAACAAGGTTTTTTTTCATTTTTCTAGTAATATTTTTTTTAGCACATAACTCAAAACACTCCTTCTCCTAAACAAATCAAGGGATTTAACATTTTTTTTCCATCACACTATGTTGGAGGCCCAGGGCTTTAAAAAATAGGAGTATATGTTTAAAAATCCAATTTCAATTCAATTCAACAAACATATATAAGCATCTATAGAGCACTGTTAGGAATTGTGAGAAATACTGTTTAATGACAACATGGTCCCTACTCTCACAAAATTTAGAGGCTAAGTGAACTGAAATATTGTCCAAATGAAATAAATTTAGATGTCCAAAAGTGAAGTAGGTTAGGTAAAATGTAGAAATTAGGTGCCCCTCCCATATGATCCAATATTGTTTAGGGATAATATGAAACATAGAACTGTTTTTCTTTCTCACAAGCACAAAGTCAATACAGGGAGGAACACATAGACAAAGGCACTCCACATCAGGAACATTTTCTGCTCTATATTCACAATTCACAGGCACACATTTCCATCGCTATCATGGTTATATTTATTAAATGTAGAAAAGTAAAATTTTCAAGAATTTTGTTGCACTTGCCTTATTGCCTTCTAAGGTATTCCTGATTAGTCTCCCTCTTGACTCTAAGCATAGAATAGTTTTCTGTAGGTCATGGAAGATATTAAGGAAAGGTTTGGGATCTGTCAAGAGCTCCTCTAGGAAACAGAAACTCTAAATACTGAAAGCAGAAAAACATAATAAGTTCCAAGAATTTGGAGTCATTTCCCAATTTCCCATAAACCAATGAATATTTTAGAAGCTCTACTAGATTTCACTATAGACAATCTCAGCTCTCTATCCTTTGAGAGGTAGCTTTTGTCTCTCCTAAATCAAATCTAAATAGGTACTGGTGGCTGCTACTGCTGCTACTGCTGAGGATGATGATGAGTCTCTGGTCCCAGTTGGCTGTAGGTAATATCCAAGAAACAACAAAAGTCTAAAATTCTCTCGCTACTAAATGAGCCTGGCCATCTTCTTTGACAGCCAAATGTGTCCATAATCCTACATACTGAAGAATCAAATCGACTCTTAATCTCAGAAGCAAAGGGAGGATCATACTATTCAGTCCAGATATTCCATCCTGGATCTGTTTTTCCCCATAGCTCAAGACTCCAAAGTTCAGCTCTCACTCTCTCCTTTGTACTACCCCACCAATACACACCTTATCTTTTAGTATTACTTCTGCCTGAGCAAGTAAGTCCCCATGCCTTTCAGTGAATAGAAAAAAATGGTGATATATATCACACTTGGAATAAGAGGACTGAGGGTTGATCTCAGTTATTCTTGTGACTATTCAGGCTTCTGTTAATAACATGATTCTCTGAGCAGTCAGAAAGGAAGTTATAGGATTTAGGGAAATTTTTCTTTATATGCTTGCCATAGCATTCCTCACAATATCTTCTTATGACTCTACTAACACCTTGAAAATTGGATCTTGACTTCGGTTAAGATGGCGGAGAGGAGGCTCACAGTTGCATAAGCTCCGCGCTTTCTCTCACTATCCACTTCATTACAAGCCTCTGAATTAATGCTTGACTGAAAAAAACCCACAAATAGTTACCAAGAGAAGCCATCCTTGAGATCCGCCAAGAAAGGTCTGTCTTTACTGGAGGGCTGGGGCGGTTTTAGATCAGGCGCAGGCTGAGGGCAGCGGCAGTGAGAGCACGGGAGCAGACTGGAGAGGGGGTGGGGAGTGATCGCAGCCGTCTCTGCGGGGAGAGCTTCGATACAGGTTTGGAACCTGCAGCAAGTCAACAGCCCAGCAGAGAAGCTAAAAACACCGGGGCTGAAGAACACAACCGCAAACAGCTGGAGTCTCTCAGGACCTGGCCGCCCCCCCCTTCCCCCCCCACAGTGACTCAGCACGCTTTGGGATCTCAGAGTGCAGGCGCAGCACAGTCCTGCTAGTGCCTCACTGCTGCCACCTGCAGTCTGTAGAGGAAGCTCGATAACACACCCAGCCCCCCCCCAAAGAAAGACTCCAGTTTTTTCTGTTTTTCTTTGGTAGTTTGTCTCTGATTAATAGACAGAATGAGCAAGAAGCTGAAGAGGACTTTAACCCTAGACAGCTTCTACACAGATAGAGAGCAGACTCTAAATCCTGAGGAGACTAAAAACAGGCAATCCCCAGGTGATTCCCAAAGGAGGAGATCGTCTGTTCCTCAGCACAGATGAACCTCATAGAAATGATTAAAAAGGCTCTCACAAGGGAGCTAGAAGAAAAATGGGGAAAGCAGAGTGAGGCTTGGCAAAAGGAGAAGGAAGCTTGGGAAAAGGAGAGGGAGGCTTGGCAAAAGAGCCTGGAGAAGTCAGTTAAAGAGAGAGTGGATAAAGAAGTAAAATCCTTGAAAAATAGGATTAGTGAACTGGAAAACAAAATTGGCGAAATGGAAAAAAATTCCACAGAACAAAAGAACTCAATTGGACAATTAGAGAAAGATTTTAAAAAAGTGAGTGAAGAGAATACTTCACTGAAAATCAGAATTGAACAAGTGGAATTGAATGACTCGAGGAGACAAGAAGAATCAGTCAAGCAAATCCAAAAAAATCAAACAATGGAGAAAAATGTGAAATACCTTCTGGGGAAGACAACAGACCTGGAAAACAGATCCAGGAGAGACAATCTGAGAATCATTGGACTCCCAGAAAAACATGATGAAAAAAAGAGCCTGGACACTGTCTTCCAGGAAATTATCAAAGAGAACTGCCCAGAAGTCATAGGAACAGAGGAAAAAATAAACATTGAAAGGATTCATCGATCACCCACTGAAAGGGATCCTAAAATCAAAACACCAAGGAATATAGTGGCCAAATGCCAGAACCCTCAGATGAAAGAAAAAATATTGCAAGCGGCTAGAAAAACCCAATTCAAGTATCAAGGAGCCACAATAAGGATCACCCAGGATCTGGCAGCATCCACATTAAAAGATCGAAGGGCCTGGAATATGATATTCCGAAAGGCTAAGGAACTTGGTATGCAACCAAAAATAACTTACCCAGCGAGAATGAGCATCTTTTTCCAGGGAAGAAGATGGACATTCAACGAAGTAAGCGAATTTCATCTATTTCTGATGAAAAAACCAGAACTTAACAAAAAGTTTGATCTACAAATATAGAACTCAAGAGAAATCTAAAAAGGTAAAGATTAATCTTGGGAACTATATTTTGACTATATAGATGCATAAAGAATACATGTATACCTTGTTCTAGAAATTGATGTGGAAAGGACATTGTACCAGAAAAAGGGTAAAGTGGGGGTAGTACATCTCATGAAGAGGCATAGGAAACCTATTATATCTGAGAGAAAGAATGGAGGGGGATGAATATAGTGGGTATCTTACTGCCTTCAGAATTGGCTTTAAGTGAAAAATCTTAAGACATATTCAATCTATGGTGAAACTTCTCCCATCTCATTGAAAAGTGAGAAGGGAAAAGTGGAAAGGGAAGGAATAAGCTAAGCGGAAGGGAATACGGGAACTGGGAGGGAAAGGGGTAAGATAGGGGGAGGAACTCTAAGGCGGGGGGAGGGACACTAAAAAGGGAGGGCTGTGAGAAACAAGGGGTGCTCACAAGCTTAATACTTGGAAGGGGGGGAAAGGGGAAAGAAGGGAGGAAAGCATAAACCGGGGTTAACAAGATGGCAAGTAATACAGAATTGGTCATTCTAACCATAAATGTGAACGGGGTAAACTCCCCCATAAAGAGGAAGCGGTTAGCAGAATGGATTAAAAGCCAGAATCCTACAATATGTTGTTTACAGGAAACACACCTGAAGCGGGGAGATACATGCAGGTTAAAGGTAAAAGGTTGGAGCAAAATCTACTATGCTTCAGGTGAAGTCAAAAAAGCAGGGGTAGCCATCCTGATCTCAGATCAAGCTAAAGCAAAAATTGACATAATTAAAAGAGATAAGGAAGGACACTATATCTTGCTAAAGGGTAGCATGGATAATGAAGCACTATCTATATTAAACATATATGCACCAAGTGGGGTAGCATCTAAATTCTTAAAAGAGAAACTAAGAGAGCTGCAAGAAGAAATAGACAGTAAAACTATAATAGTGGGAGATCTTAACCTTGCACTCTCAGAATTAGATAAATCAAACCAGAAAATAAATAAGAAAGAAGTCAAAGAGGTAAACAGAATACTAGAAAAGCTAGATATGATAGATCTCTGGAGAAAATGTAATGGAGACAGAAAGGAATACACTTTCTTTTCAGCAGTTCATGGAACCTATACAAAAATTGACCATATATTAGGACATAAAAACCTCAAACTCAAATGTAGTAAGGCAGAAATAGTAAATGCATCCTTTTCAGACCACGATGCAATGAAAATTACATTCAACAAAAAAGCAGGGGGAAGTAGACCAAAAAATAATTGGAAACTAAATAATCTCATACTAAAGAATGATTGGGTAAAACAGCAAATCATAGACATAATTAATAACTTCACCCAAGAAAACGATAATAATGAGACATCATACCAAAATGTATGGGATGCAGCCAAAGCGGTAATAAGGGGAAATTTCATATCTCTAGAGGCCTATTTGTATAAAATAGAGAAAGAGAAGGTCAATGAATTGGGTTTGCACTTAAAAATGCTAGAAAAGGAACAAATTAAAAACCCCCAGTCAAACACTAAACTTGAAATTCTAAAAGTAAAAGGTGAGATCAATAAAATTGAAAGTAAAAAAACTATTGAATTGATTAATAAAACTAAGAGTTGGTTCTATGAAAAAACCAACAAAATAGACAAACCCTTAGTAAATCTGATTAAAAAAAGGAAAGAGGAAAATCAAATTGTTAGTCTTAAAAATGAAAAGGGAGAACTCACCACTAACGAAGAGGAAATTAGAGCAATAATTAGGAGTTACTTTGCCCAACTTTATGCCAATAAATTCGACAACTTAAATGAAATAGAAAAATACCTCCAAAAATACAGCTTGCCCAAACTAACAGAGGAAGAAGTAAATATCCTAAACAGTCCCATCTCAGAAAAAGAAATAGAACAAACTATCAATCAACTCCCTAAGAAAAAATCCCCAGGACCAGATGGATTTACAAGTGAATTCTACCAAACATTTAAAGAACAATTAACTCCAATGTTATATAAACTATTTGAAAAAATAGGGATTGAAGGAGTCCTACCAAACTCCTTTTATGACACAGATATGGTACTGATACCTAAACCAGGTAGGCTGAAAACAGAGAAAGAAAATTATAGACCAATCTCCCTAATGAATATTGATGCTAAAATCTTAAATAAAATATTAGCAAATAGATTACAGAAAATTGTCACCAGGATAATACACTATGATCAAGTAGGATTTATACCAGGAATGCAGGGCTGGTTCAATATTAGGAAAACTATTAGCATAATTGACTATATCAATAACCAAACAAACAAAAACCACATGATCATCTCAATAGATGCAGAAAAAGCATTTGATAAAATCCAACATCCATTCCTAATAAAAACACTTGAGAGCATAGGAATAAATGGACTTTTCCTTAAAATAGTCAGGAGCATATATTTAAAACCATCAGTAAGCATCATACGCAATGGGGAAAAACTGGAACCTTTCCCAGTAAGATCTGGAGTGAAGCAAGGTTGCCCACTATCACCATTATTATTTAATATCGTATTAGAAACACTAGCCTCGGCAATAAGAGTCGAGAAAGATATAAAAGGAATTAGAGTAGGCAATGAGGAAACCAAACTATCACTCTTTGCAGATGATATGATGGTATACCTAGAGAACCCCAGAGATTCTACCAAAAAGCTATTGGAAATAATTCATAATTTTAGCAAAGTAGCTGGCTACAAAATAAATCCCCATAAATCCTCAGCATTTTTATACATCACCAACAAAACCCAACAGCAAGAGATACAAAGAGAAATTCCATTCAGAATAACTGTTGATACCATAAAATATTTGGGAATCTATCTACCAAAGGAAAGTCAGGAATTATATGAGCAAAATTATAAAAAAGTCTCCACACAAATAAAGTCAGACTTAAATAATTGGAAAAATATTAAGTGCTCTTGGATTGGCCGAGCGAACATAATAAAGATGACAATACTCCCTAAACTAATCTATTTATTTAGTGCTATACCAATCAGACTTCCAAGAAAATATTTTATTGATCTAGAAAAAATAACAACAAAATTCATATGGAACAATAAAAAGTCGAGAATCTCAAGGGAACTAATGAAAAAAAAATCAAATGAAGGTGGCCTAGCTGTACCTGATCTAAAATTATATTATAAAGCAGCAGTCACCAAAACCATTTGGTATTGGCTAAGAAATAGATTAGTGGATCAGTGGAAAAGGCTAGGCTCACAAGACAGAATAGTCAATTATAGCAATCTAGTGTTTGACAAGCCCAAAGCCCCTAACTTCTGGAAAAGAATTCAATATTTGATAAAAACTGCTGGGATAATTGGAAATTAGTATGGCAGAAATTAGGCATGGACCCACACTTAACACCATATACCAAGATAAGATCAAAATGGGTCTATGACCTAGGCATAAAGAACGAGACTATAAATAAATTAGAGGAACATAGAATAGTTTATCTCTCAGACTTGTGGAGGAGAAAGAAATTTGTGACCAAAGATGAACTAGAGACCATTACTGATCACAGAATAGAAAATTTCGATTACATCAAATTAAAAAGCCTTTGTACAAATAAAACTAATGCAAACAAGATTAGAAGGGAAGCAACAAACTGGGAAAACATTTTCACAGTTAAAGGTTCTGATAAAGGCCTCATTTCCAAAATATATAGAGAACTGACTCAAATTTATAAGAAATCAAGCCATTCTCCAATTGATAAATGGTCAAAGGATATGAACAGACAATTCTCAGAGGATGAGATTGAAACTATTACCACTCATATGAAAGAGTGTTCCAAATCATTATTGATCAGAGAAATGCAAATTAAGACAACTCTGAGATACCACTACACACCTGTCAGATTGGCTAAGATGACAGGAAAAAATAATGATGAATGTTGGAGGGGATGCGGGAAAACTGGGACACTAATGCATTGTTGGTGGAGTTGTGAACGAATCCAACCATTCTGGAGAGCAATCTGGAATTATGCCCAAAAAATTATCAAAATGTGCATATCCTTTGATCCAGCAGTGTTTCTATTGGGCTTATATCCCAAAGAAATACTAAAGAAGGGAAAGGGACCTGTATGTGCCAAAATGTTTGTAGCAGCCCTGTTTGTAGTGGCTAGAAACTGGAAAATGAATGGATGCCCATCAATTGGAGAATGGCTGGGTAAATTGTGGTATATGAATGTTATGGAATATTATTGTTCTGTAAGAAATGACCAGCAGGATGAATACAGAGAGGCTTGGAGAGACCTTCATGAACTGATGCTAAGTGAAATGAGCAGAACCAGGAGATCATTATACACTTCGACAACGATATTGTATGAGGACATATATTGATGGAAGTGGATTTCTTTGACAAAGAGACCTGAGTTTCAATTGATAAATGACGGACAAAAGCAGCTACACCCAAAGAAAGAACACTGGGAAACGAATGTGAACTATCTGCATTTTTGTTTTTCTTCCCGGATTATTTATACCTTCTGAATCCAATTCTCCCTACGCAACAAGAGAACTGTTCGGTTCTGCAAACATATATTGTATCTAGGATATACTGCAGCATATCCAACATATAAAGGACTGCTTGCCATCTAGGGGAGGGGGTGGAGGGAGGGAGGGGAAAAAAATCGGAACAGAAATGAGTGTCAATATAATGTAATTATTAAATAAAAAATTAAAAAAAAAAAAAAAAAAGAAAATTGGATCTTAGATTCCCTGACTTTGTTTCCATCTTCCATTCATTTATTTTTAAAATCTATATTGGTTGTTGTGTTTGGTGGGAATTCCCATCAGTCTAAGACAAATACCATTCTTCCTTCCAAAGACGCAGCTAAAGTTTCACTCTGATAAAAAGTTGCATTTGGTGAAATTAAGGTGGAAATATGAATAAAAATAAGACAATTGCAATAAAGAAAATTCAATGATCCAGAAAAATCCAAGTGAGAAGCTTAGAGAAAGAGATTCCATAATCACTGTAGACAGAGTTTTAGCTAAAAATATAGGTGGGGCACAAATTTTACTGATATTTCAAAAAAAATCTTTAAAGATATTATAAATCTGCTTGACCTAACCTAATCCTATCTGCTTGTTGTAGCAGGCAAGGATCCTACCCTGCAGTTGAAACAAACAAACCAACAAACAAAATGCATATAAATTTTTGCAAAGATGATTTCACTCACCATTGGTACATGAAATGTGCACACACTTAAGAACAACATAAAATCCAAGGAACTTAAAGACAAACAATAGAAATCACATCCAAATAACAGCCCTAAATGAAACAAGGCTGGCAAATAAAGGCTGTCTTATAAAGGTTGTAGCTAGATACCTGTATTTCTATATATAGTGGTATAATAATATAGAGAACTTTGAAACTAGCATAGCTTTTGCAACCAAAACTAATTTAGTTAACAAAATTATATGCTTCTCAAAAAGTGAAAAGCTCATGACAATATGATTGTGATTTGTAGGAAAGTTCCATGCCACCATAATTGGTAAGCATGCTTCCATCAATGACAAACTTGATGAGGTCAAAGAAAATTTTATGAAGACCTGGAGACCTTTATCATCAATGTACCAATAAAGGACAAGCTTATAATTCTGGGTGACTTTTTTATCAGAGTAGGCACAGACCATCAGGTATGGCTAAGAGGAGGAAGAGACAGAAAAAGCAACAACTGTCACTACTGAAGATTTGTAGCTCTCATGATCTTTTCACCACCAACACTATTTTACAGTTACCTAAAAATAGTGTTTGTCCTTTGATTTTTCTAAAAGGATCGATGACATAATGAGTGATATTTTGACTTGTGTGTGAATTGGATTTAAGAGAAGCAGAGTTGCAAAAATTGGCAGCCTCATTTTTTCTTCCTGAGTCATTTAAATCCAGTGGCAAGATAATCATAACCACTGCAGTGGACCAAGATGCAGTGGATATCTCAGTATCTTGATTTCTGACCAAGCTTTTAGCACTCCCCTTTCCTGCTTCAGCCACCTTCATAGCCACTGGAATGAATTGTTCTCAACCAACCATTCTGGTGGGGAAAGCCTATTACATGACAGCATATTTGCAGGGGTTCTGGATAATGGATGATGTTCTTGCACTTTGCTCAGAGGGGTTCTGGATAATGGATGATGTTCTTGCACTTTGCTCCCATGCTTTTTAGTATGATGTTTTAAGTGATGTTGTCAGCCACCTTCATCAAGGACAAAAACGCTTCAGGGTCAACTGCTACACTGACTGTAAATTATTTAAATTGAAAAGGCTCCAAATCAAGATTAAAGTGGAGAGAGAGTTGTGCTGACCTCATTCTTGTATGGCTGTGAAACCTGGACAAAATATCAGTACCATGCCAGGAAACAAGATCACTTTCATTTGGATTATTTTAGGAAGCTTCTGAAGATCACTTGGCAAGATAAGGTACCAAATTTTGAAGTCCTTTTGGATCTCAATTGTCAAGTATTCAGATTCTATGTGCAGAGAGTGCAACCGGAACGGGTGGGTCACATTGTTTCAACTCAAACAAAGCAAGTACACACAGAAAGATCAGAAGTAATATAATATTCTCAAGGTCTCTCTGAAGATCTTAGCAATCTATTGTAAGACATATGAGATGCTGACACAGGACCATCCAGTGTGTCGTGCCTGAATCTTAAGAATTTCCTATGCTCTATGAATAACGCAGAACGGCAGTAGCTCAAAAGAAACCTGAGATGTGAAAATGTGGAGACATCACCTCCTAAATGTTTATATGAATTATTTATGACTAACCTGTGGTGGAGCCTTCTGACTTATTGGTTTTATCAAGTCATAGTCAGATATGCTACATCTTGATCCTGACATGGTAAAGTTATTTTGTTCCTAATCAGGAACAAAAAACCCAAAATCTAACTTGATTCTGTTCTGTTTAACATTTTCATCAGTGATCTGATAAATCACTGACATGTTCATCAAATTTTAGTTGATGCAAAGCTTAAAAGGAAACCTTAGACAGTGCTTGAAAAAAATCAGTATGCAAAATGATTTTGCAAGCTAGAGCATGGACTAAATTTAAGAGACAAATGAAGATTCTTATATTTGAGTGAGAAAAATAAGATTCACAAATATAAGATGGGGAGAGATGAATAAGCCTCGATTTTCAGAAAAGGATCTGGAGATTTTAATAAGTTACAAGCTCAAAATGAGTCAGTATTGTGAGATATTCCCAAAAGCTATGCAGTTCTGAGCTATCTTAAGTGAAACCTATTTTCCAGGAATGAGGAGGCAATAATCCCATTATACTTTGTCCTTGGCAAGCTTCTTCTGGAGAATTGGCTTTATTTCTGGGCACTATAGTTTAAGAGGAACATTGATAACATCAAAAACATTCAAAGATGGTTAAATGGGATGGTGAACAGTCCATGCTTCATAAAGATTAGCTGAAGGAATTAGGTATGTTTAATTTTGAGAAAATAATTCTCAAAAGCAACATGATCTCTGTTTTTAAGTTTGAGAGCTGTCATTTGGAAGAAAAAACTTACTTGCTCTGTTTAATCCCAGAAGGAAGAGCCAGGAGCAATGGAGAGAAAATTTTTACAGGAAACTTTAGAAATTAGAGCTGTCAAAAAATTGAATGAACTGCCTAGAGAGAGAAATGACTTTTTTTTTTTTCTTGGAGGTTCTCAAGCACAGACTGGACATATCCCCTACAACATTTATCCCTTTCCCCTGTAATCATTTTGGCCATTTGGCCAATTTGAGATATATATATATATATATATATATATATATATATATATATATATATATATATATATATATTGAAACCTCAAGGTTTTTTAAATTTGCATTTCCCTAATCAATAATAATTTAGAGCATTTTTTCATATGACTATAAACTATTTGATTTCTTTATCAAAAAACTGCCTGTTCTCTTTTCAACAATGAGGTGATCAAGGCAAATCCAATAAGCTTGTGATGGAAAGAGCCATCTGCATCCCAAGAGAGAACTATGGAGATTGCATGTAGATAGTATTTTTACTTTTTGTTGTTTGATTAGTTGGTTATTTTTTTCTTTCTTGTGTTTTTCCCCTTTTGATATTATTTCTTATGCAGCATGATGAATATGGAACTGTTTATCCTATATTGGATTTCTCACTGTCTGTGGGAAAGGAACGAAAGGGAGGGGAAGGATAAAAATTTGGAACACAAGGTTTTGCAAAGGTGTATTTGGAAAAATAAAAAGTTATATTTAAAAAACTGCCTATTTGTATTCTTTGACCACTTATTAATTGGGAATGTCATGATTTTTAACATACAAACTAGAGAGTTGGTATTTCTTATCTACCCTTTAGAATACCGAAAAGCCCTTTTAATTGGCAAGCAGCCTCTTCATGAAGACAATCACTTCAGTCCAACTAGAAAGATTCTATCCTGTCAGAACTCTTTCTAATTGGGCATATAGTTATTTGCTGTGCTGTTTCAATTTTTCATCTACATTTTTCATCACTCATTCCCCTCATTAGGAATTCATAATTTCATCTATACTTCTTATTTTCATTTTCTTGGTACTCATTCACTCCTCTAAAGAAAAACAGCAACCTTAAGAAGTAAATTATCTAGAATTTGTGTGAAGAGATTCTATACTCTAAGATATTTTAATTCTCATTCTTGCTTGTGTGTTAGATTGACAATGGATCCTTGCTATATTGGGTTTTAAAAAGGGTACTCGATGATTTCAGATCCCTTACTATTCCTTTAAGCACCACTGACATGCTTCCCATTAACAGTTAACAGCCATTTGTTATTGTTGTTCAGTTGTTTTTGACTGTTCATAACCTCATTTGGAGTTTTCTTGATAAAGAAACTGGATTGATTTGCCATTTCCTTGTCATTTTATAGATGAGGAAACTGAGGCAAACAGGGATAACAGACTTGCCCAGGACCATACAGCAGTAAGTATCTGAAGCCAAATTTGAACTAGGTTCTTTCTGACTTTGGCCAAGTAATCTATCCAGTGTGCTACTTAATTCCCCTCTGCAGACATATTTAGTTCTTCTAAAGGAAAAAATAGTAAAAAAAAAAAATACTTATAATAGCAAATGGTATAACTAAAATATAATATCTCTCATAATTTTTGGGCACACTTTCTCAGAAATACCAACAGCACAATATTTCAATACTTATATTCATTTCTATCCTTTAGAATGAGTATTTTTCATCAGTTCTTTGCTAACTAGTGAATGCAAAGTCTCTGCTGGACTGTTTACTCTTCAGGACATTACAAATCAATCCACTGAGCTAGCTCTTTTCTGGGGCTAAAGGTCCTCTACTTGAAGCTGTTTTGACCCTGAAGTGATTGCTTTTTTGTATTTAGATCTCTCTGGAGTGGGTATCTCTGATCTTCTAACTGTTCTGTGAACTCTCTCAAATTGATTCTCCAACTAACAAATGGGGCATCTCCTTGGCAGCTCCACCACTAGAAATGGGCTTTTTCCAATTTGGAACTATGCCCAAATAACTATAAAACTGTGCCTACTCGTTGATCCAGCAGTGCTAGTACTGGATCTATATACTAAAGAAATTATAAAAAAAGAGAAAAGAACCCACACATGCAAAGATGTTTGTAACAGCCCTTTTTGGTTTTTGTTTGTTTTTCTTTTTTTCTTAAAGTTTTTTTATTTTCAAAACATATGCATAGAAATATTTTCAACGTTCACTCTTGCAAAACCTTGTGTTCCAAAATTTTTCCCTCCCTTTTCCCCATGTACTCCCCTAGATAGCAAGTAATACAATATATGTTAAACATGTGCAATTCTTCTATTCAGATTTCCACAAGTATCATGTAGCAGTCCTTTTTGTAGTGGCAAGGAACTGGATACTGAAGATGCCCATCAGTTGTGGAATGGATGAAAAGATTAAGGTATATGAATGTAATGAAATATTACTGTACTATAAGAAATAAGTAAGCAGGTTTCAGAAAAGCCTGGAAAGACTTACATGAACTGATGCTAAATGAAATAGCAGAACCAAAACAACATTATACCTAGTATCAAGAAGATTATGTGATAACCAACTGCAATGGATTTGGCTCTTTTCAATAATGAGGTGAATCAAGGCAATTCCAATAGACTTGTGATGGAGAGAGCCATCTATATCCAGAAAACTATGGAGAATAATTGTGGATCAAAGAATAGTATTTTCACTTTTGTTGTTATTGTCGTTTATTTGTTCAATTTTTTTCAGCTATTTTTTCTCTTTTGATCTGATTTTTCTTGTGCAGCATGATGAATATAGAAAAATGTTTAGAAGAATTGAACATATTTAACATAGTGCTTGTTGTCTAGGGGAGGGGGCAAAGGATGAAGGAGAAAAATCTGGAACATAAGATTTTGCAAAAGTGAACGTTGAAAACTATCTCTCCATTGTATTTGGCAAAATAAAATGCTATTTTAAAAACAAAAAAAGGGAAAGAAGAAATTGGCTCTTTTTCTCAAAAGCATTGCCTTATGAAAGAATCTTCTTTTACAACTATTGGCTCTAAGTCTGAATAGCTTGGATGACTAGTAACTCAGCTTTTTAGGATGCCTCAGAATTGTGTCTAATTTCTATTCCAACCAATCTATTTCCCCTTCAGATTCAGTCAAAAAGAGGAACTTCACAAGAGGTTCACTGAGTGTTAACACAATTATGATATCTGTATTTGTGTTTAAATCCTGTATCTAATTAACCAAGTTGGAGAAAGGTGGGAATAAAATCCTCAACCCCCTATGTTATCTTTTCTGTTAAATGTATGCAAAGCCTAGATGATAGAGTTCCCAATCTGGAAATTAGCATTTCCCTACATGACCACAGGTCAACTATAATAACTGGTAGATTAGAAATCATATTCACTTCAAAATTCATGGTTATATAATTTGAATAAACAGGTATAATTTTTAAAATTCTTACAGGTTGCCTCTTATGTTAAAGCTTGTAACTTACTCAAAAACAATAAAGAAAAGGGAAAAGCATATCAAGTATTCTCATTCAAATGGAAAATTTGACCTTGAAAAGAGTTTTGAAACATTCAGGGTTCCCTATACAGGGATTAGAAATTGACCACAATTATTTTTCCATCATCTTTCATCTTCACATGAAAAATCCAGATAGTTTGAACCTTTTTGGTTCATGGGAGGAGCATTTTTCCTTCCTCTATTACTGTGAATTCAAATGCACAAAATGTGTTTAAACATGAAATAAGGGGATTTGGGGTTTCCCTGTCTTCCCAAATTACTCTAAGCAACCCTGTAACATATTGGTAATCTAAAAAAGAAATTTAAACTCATCTCTTACCAGGACAAGACATTTATTTTAAAAAAGGAAAACAGAACTCAGAACACTTCCTACACCTCAACAATTAGGTGGGATTGTTAAAATAAATTTATAATTTAGTGTTGATTATTCAGGGTTTCTAGGCTGTCTGGTCAACTTTTTCCTATCTGCCTCAAATCAATAAAACTCTTAATAATGTTGTCTAGGCTCATGATAAACATGACAAGCAATTTTTCCTACACAATAAGACGAGTAGCATTTTTTTTCAAAAGAAAAACAAATATGATATATTCATAGTGTGCTCCAGATAAATTGCTAATCACAAGCATTCTAATTGTGCAACATCCTTGGGTTTATATAAACTTCTACATTTATAAAATGTGTAATAAAAGAACACATAGCTTTGGGGAGCAAACCTGTAATTTTATTGATGTAAAACAGATTAGGATGAGGAAACTTACCCTACCAATGTGTATCAGCATTTTCTTTGCATTTTATAACAGTTGCCCAAAAAAGAAAGGGCTTCTCCATGTGTGATATATCTCCAGTTCAGGTATTGGGAACCTCTACCACCAATCTATATTTACTGACAAAACACAAATTCATTTCTTGTCATTCCTACCATTTAATAGACAACAAATTGTTATGGTTTACCAGCATCACAGGTCCCTGGAGGGTGAAATTCCCATAGCAGCTCTGTTTTCAAAGTGAAAATTCTCTCTCTTCTTCTCCCACTCTTATTTCCATTAACCTCCCACTCTTCCCAAATTCCTATCCTTGTTTTATTCTAAAATGTTCTTGGGTCTCCACCCTTAAAATCTTTCATTTGACCCATCTCCTCAAACTATTATTCTATATCTTTCCATCTTTTCACCACTAATGTCTTGGGGGGGGGAGCCGAAATGGACTACACAGATTTCCTTAATGAAATCACATCTTATTCATCTTCATAATTTGATTCCATTACTTTTCTGAATTTTCTCAAGGATTAACAAATCCTTCTGAGATTCTTGCTTGAGGACCATTTTTTCCTATTTGCTGTTTTAAACACTGATGACCTCCCCCTTTTGTCCTCTGGCTTTCATGGTATTGATGTTTCCTAATTCTCTGCTCCCTAATTATAGTTGTTCTTGAAGACTGTGCCCAAGGCCTTCCCAGATCTTCTCTTTCTCTTTATTCTGTTCTTTGTCCATCTCTTCAGCTCCCAAGGATTCCATTCTTCATTCTTAGCAGATGACCCCCATATCTAAAGTTCAGTCTTAAACTATATCCCAAGCTTTAGTCCTGAACAGCTGTCTGATGGACATACCTAAAGCATAACTCATTACCTTTCTCCCCTAAATTTGACCATCTTAACATTCTTATTTGTGTGGCAAGTACTGACATCCTTCTGGCCAAAGAGATTAATGACCTTTTAGTGATTTACCTGTTATTTATCCTCACTCTTGCCCTGCCCCATTTAATTTGTTGACAAGTCAAATTGATGCATTTTCTATTAAATATGGCTTGCCTTTCCTGTTCCAAACATTAACATAAATAAGAAATCATCACCTTTCACCTGAACTATTATAGCTATATCCTAATTGGTATCTCTTCTTCCAGTTTTTCTCCTCTCTGATTTATTCTTCTTTGAGCTGCCTCAAATCATTTCCCTGAAGTATAAATCTCACCATGTAACTCTTCTGCTCAAGAACCATTATGTTGTCTCAAAGATAAAATACAAAATACTGAATTTGAGTATTTAAAACCCTTTCCCAATCTGCTTCCAGACTTAGGTCCTTATTTCACATTATTCTATATTACACATTCTGCATTCCAAACTTATTTCATCACTGTGCCTCAGGCTCTGAAATCCATTGCCCATCTTTGTTTACACAGGTTGTCTGCCATCTATGTATCTGATTAACTTCTAGCTTTTCAATTTTATAGATTCCTTTGGGATGTCACTCAGGTGCCATCTAAAATTTAGAAAGTCTTTTTTATTACCTACTTTTTATTTCATCCCACCTCAAAATATCATATATTCAACTTGATATATTTGTATATTTTGGTTGAATGTAAGTTTCTTGAGGGCAGGAACTTTTAATATCTTTTTTCATCTTTTTCCTTCCAATGCCTTGCTTAGTCTCTTACATATAAGTCAATGTTGGATAAATAAGATGGAATTGTTGAACTGAAATATTTATTTGTTTCTCCTTTTATTAATTTTTTGTTTTCTAGGTTGCTATCTCTCAACTTCATGCTTAAACTGGAAAACTGGGAAGATCATGAGTTTCACATATTTGAGTATGAGTATAATTTAGGAAGTTGTCTTGTACTGTCTGGCCCATCCCTCCAATTGAACACCTGCAAGGTCAAAGGCAGCAAACTGTAAGCCGTTTGTTTTCCAAATTGCCTTGTTTTTGTAAAAAAAAACAGAGGAGTTCATGAGTGGGCTGCTAGTAGGTATCTTTTCAAGGTGAATTCAAACTGAGTTGTATCATTATCTGGGAATACCATACAAGGTTTGTCAGGTCTGAAAAAGGAGCAGATGCATCAGCATTTTGAATAACTAGAATTTTGCCTTGCCTGATTGACACTCCATTTATATAAAATGCTGATGCACCTGCTACTTTTTGAGGCAGCAAATGGAGAATTCTCTTTGTCCCTTCTTCCTTTCTTATGGCCCTTGTATGGTTAACTGGTTCAATTCTCCTCCTTATTTCTTCTGATTGAAAGGTCAGTGACTTAAAATTGACCTTGACTCTTAAGTAGAGTTAAGTAATACTAGTGCAGAGCTTTCAATGCTTAACTACTTGTATAGTTTCAAACACTCTTTCCCCTCAAATTCAGTTATTTTTTTTCTTTTTTCCAAATCTTACTTTGAATTCATTTCTCCTACATTTCTCTTCCTGTTAGCACAGGGAAGGCACTCTCAGCTAAAGAGTTCTTGCTCATTCCCACGTAAGAATGAAACAAATGAGACACCATTAAGTGTTATAGGTGCAATTTACTCTTCTGCTTCACATGCCCTTGAAGACTCAGCTCCTCTTTATCCTTCCTCTCATCTGCTCAAAGTGTTCTTGTCAAGATGGAGGGTTTGACATTGACAATTCAGTCTGTCAACTGGAATTTGTGTGCCAAGCACTGGGCTTTAGCCCTGAGGATAAAAAGAAAGGTTAAAAAACAAGTTTCTGAAGCCAAGAAGCTCACAATATAATGGGGGGGGGTAATAATAAACATACCTGTAGACAAACAGGAAAAATCAGATATGGTCAAATAAAAAGGTACTAAGATTAAAAAGGAGTGGCACAAATGATATGAACAGACAATTTTCAGACAAATAAGTTAAAGTCATTTTAATCATATAGAAAAATGCTCTAATCACTCTCGATTAAAGAAATACCAATTAAGACAATTCTGAGTTATCATCTCACAGATTTGTTAAGATGACAACAAAAAAAATGATAAATGTTGGAGGGATGTAAGGAAATTGGAACAATAATGCACTAGTTTTTTGTTTGATTTTAAGGAAACTTCCCCTTATTCCTACATTTTTCAGCTGTTCTTCTTGTTGTTCTTTTATAATAGCTTTTTATTTATCCAAATAAATACAAAGATCGTTTTCAACAATAACTTTTGCAAAATTTTGTGTTCCAAATTTTTCTCCCTTCCTTCCTCTCTCCCTCTTTTCCCCATCCCTAGAGAGCAAGCAATTCAACATTGGTGAGATATATGCAATTCTTCTAAACACATTTCCATATTAGTCATGCTGCACAAGAAAATAAAAACAAAAAACAAAAAACAAGTAAACAAAAAATACCACCCTCTAAAAAGGTGAAAAAGACTATGCTTTGATTCATATTCTGTCTTCATAGGTCTCTTTCTGGATTTGGATGGCTCTTTTCATTACACGACTATTGTTATTGCTTTGAGTCACATCATTGTTGAAAAGAATCAAGTCTATCACAGTTGATCATCATATAATCTTGTTGTTGCTGGGTACAATGTTCTCTTAATTCTACTCACTTTTGGGGCAGCTAGGTGGCGCAGTGGATAGAGCACTAGCCCTGAAGTCAGGAGGCCCCGAGTTCAAATCTGGTCTCAGACACTGTCTAGCTGTGTGACCCTGGGCAAGTCACTTAACCCCAATTGCCTCAGGGGAAAAAAAAATTCTACTCACTTCCTTTACTATTAGTTCAGGAAAGTGTTTCCAGGCTTTTCTAAAATCATCCTGCTCATCATTTCTTGTAGTACAATAATATTCTATTACACTCATATACCATAACTTATTCAAACATTCTCCAGGTAATAGGCATCCACTCAAGTTTCTTTCCACTACAAAAAGAGTTGCTGCAAAACATGTTTGCACATGTGGATTTTTGGAATTTTTAATTTGGTATTTAGTTGGGAGATTTTAATATGTTCTTTTTCTAGTTTTTTTTAGTTGGATGCACAATCCATTAATCTTTTCCTCCTTTATTTTATTCATGTAAGCATCTAGTGTGATAAAATTTCTCTTAAAAAATTCTTTGGCTGCATCCCATAAGATATGGTATGTTGACTCATTATTGTCATTGTACTGAATACAATTTTCAATTGCTTCTATGAGTTATTGTTTGACTCATTCATTTCTTAGGATTAGATTATTTAGTTTCCAATTGGTTTTTAATTTCTTTTCCGACACTTTATTGAATGTAATTTTTATTGCATCATGATCTGAAAAGAATGCATTTTTTTTTTGCATTCGATTTTGAGGTTTCTTTAATGCTCTAATAAATATGTGGCCAATTTTTGTGTAGGTGCCACATACCACTGAAAAAAAGGTATATTCCTTTCTATCCCCATTCAATTTTTTTCCAAAGTTCTACCATATCTAATTTTTATCAAATTCTATTCTTCTTAACGTCTTTCCTTTTTTTTTTTTTTGGTGGTTTGATTTATCTAGTTCTGATAGAGCAAGGTTGAAATCCCCCACTAGTATAGTTTTGCTGTCTATTTCTTCTTGCAGCTCTCTTAACTTCTCCTCTAGAAATTTGGATGCTGTAACATTCAATGCATTGATATTACTTCATTATCTATGGTATCCTTTAGAAAATAATAGTTTTCTTCCTTTTATCTTTTAATTAGATCTAATTTTGCCTTTTCAACATTTGCTCGATCTGAGATCAATATCAATATCACTACCCCTGACTTGTTTTTTTAACTTCAGCTGAAGTATAGTAGGTTCTGCACCTCTTTATGTATCACTATGCTTTAAATGTGTTTCTTGTAAACAATATGTTGTAAGATTCTGGCTTTTTATGGGAGAGTTTATCCCATTCTCATTTACAGTCAAAATTATTACCTCCTTATTTTCTACCATTCTACTTTTCCCAGATTATACTTTGTTTTCTCCTTTTAACCTTTTTCTCATGTCCAGTATTTTCCTTCTCACTATCATCTCCCTCAATCTGCCTTCCCCCCATCCCCTTTCTTATCCCATTCTCCTTCTACTTTTGGCAATCCTTCAATTGGCCTTCACCTTTCTTTTCTTCTTCCTCTTCTACTTTCCTATAAGTTGAGATCAATTTGTATACCAAATTAAGATATATGCTATCCTTTCTTTGAACCAAATCGAATGAGATTAAGGTTCAAATGATGTTCATCCTGCTTCCTTCTTTTCTTCAACTTAAAATAGTTCTTTTGTGTATCTTTCTGTGATGTAATGTATTTTATTTTATCTCCCCTTTTCTCTTCCCAGTAAAATTTCTTTTAGACACTTAATTTCTTTTTTATTTCATCACATTAAATTCAACTTACACCTACACCCTCTAAGTATACGACTTATATCTGCCTTGACAAAAACAGTCTTCAAAAGTTGCAAATATCATCTTCCCATATAGGGATGTAAGCATTTTAATCTTTAAAAATATCATTTTTTCTTTCCTCTTTAACTGTTTATGCTTTCCTTGAGACTTGTTTTTTGAGTTTTTTGTTCAATTCTGCTATTTTCATCAATAATAATAAAAAATTCCCTGTTTCATTGAAAGTCCATCTTTTCCTTTGAAAGATAATGCTTCATTTTGCTTGGTAGTTAATTCTTGGCTGTAGTCCAAGTTCTTTTGCTTTCTGAAATGTCATATTTCAGGCTTTTCAAACCTAAAGTAGAAAATGCTAGGTAATGCTGATTGTGGCTCCTTGATATTTGAATTATTTCTTTCTGGCTGCTTACAATATTTTCTCGTTGGTTTGATAATTCTGGCATTTAGCTACAATATTCCTTGGAGTTTTCATTTTGGGGTGTCTTTCAGGAAGTGATCAGTGGATTCTTTCAATGACTATTTTACTTTCTAGTTCTAGAATATCAGGGCAGTTCCTTGATAATTTCTTGAAAAATGTTTCCAAGCTTTTTAAAAAATTATTATGATTGTCAAGTTGTCCAGTAATTCTTAAATTGTCTCTCCTAGATGTATTTTCCAGGTCAATTGTTTTACCAATGAGGTATTTTAATTTTCTTTTCTTTTTGCTTTTTTTATTGTTTGATGATTCTTGATGTCTCATTGAGTCATTCACTTCCATTTGTCCAATCATAATTTTTAGTGAATTTTTAAAAATTTAGCTTATCTCCTTTTATATTTGACCAATTGTACTTTTAAAGGAGGTTTTTTTCCCCATTTCACCTATTCTAATTTTTAAACAGTAGCTCTCTTTTTCCATTTCACAAATTCTGTTTTTCAAGGAGTTGTTTACTTTTTTCCATTTTGTTAAATTTATTATTGAAGGAGTTGTTTTTTTTTTCAGTCAATTTTTATGTTTCCTTTTCCAACCTCTTTCCCCATTCTTTCTCCTCTATAACATTATTTCTTTTTTCCCCAATTTTCTTCTCTCTTTTAAGATCCTTTTTGAACTCTTCCCAGAGAACCTTTTGTGCTGTAGAATAGTTCATATCCCCTTTAAGGTTTCATCTGAAGACATTTTGCCCTTGTTGTCCTCTTCTGGATTCCTGTTCTGATGATCTTTTCTGTTTCCATAGCAGCTTTCTATGAACAGGGCTCTTTTTGCTTTTTTGCTCATTTTTTAAAAATTGAGTTCAGCTTCTCAGGCACAGGAGAAATTGTCCCAAACTCTTTTGCAAGGGGACAAGGGCCTCTCAATTCCTGTGCAAGCTTGGAGCTAAGATTGAAAGTGGAACTGGGGCTGTGGGGGCTTCAGGCTTTTCCATTGTGCTAGGTGAGTCTGGTCAAGTATCACCTTTTGTGCTATGTTTTGAGGTTCACAATTTACTTTCTGTTGTTGAGGTCTTACAACTGGTCTGCTGATCCACTGGCCTTCTGAAGCAGGACAATGTAACCAATGCTGCTGTAATTTGGCACGCCAGGTCTCCCTGCACTGGACTTCCTCATGCTATGTCTGCTGTGGGTCGTGTTCCTCCCTGCCCAGTGAGAAAAACCTTTCCTTGAAGTCCTTCCAAAATATCTTAAACTGGAAAATTATTATCCTTTGAATGTTTAGGGTCTGTCACTCCAAAATGCATTCAGAGATTTGATCTAGCATTGATTTTGAAGGAAGCTGAGGAAAGGGAGAACATGGGCAATATATTGTCTATAAACCTAATGCCTTATTAGTGGAGTTTTCTGAAGAGCAACTTGGAACTATGCCCAAAGGATTATAAAACTGTGCATAACACTTGGTCAAGCAGTGTCACTACCGGGTCTGTAGAGATCATAAAAGAGGTAAAAGGAGATAATGTGCAAAAATTATTTATGGCAGCTCTTTTAGTAGTGGCAGGGAATTGGAAAGTGAGTGAATGTCCATCGGTTGGGGAATAGTTGAAAAAATTATAATGTATAAATTTAATGGAATATTACTTTTTTTAAGAAATGACAAGCAGATTGATTTCAGAAAAGCCTGGAAAGACTTATTAACTGATGCTAAATGAAGTGAGCAGAATCAAGAGAACATTGTACACAGGAAAAACAAGATTATGTGATAATCAACTGTGATGGATTTGGCTCTATTCAACAATGAGATGATCCAAGATAATTCCAGTAAACGGGATGGAAAGTATCATCCTCATCTAGAGAGAACTATGAAAACTGAATGTGGATCAAAGTATGGTTTTCTGTTTGTTTGCTTGTTTCTTTTTCTTGTATTTATTTTCCCTTTTGATGAGATTTTTATTGTGCAGCATGACAAATATGAAAATATGTTTAGAAGATTGCTCTTTTTTAATCTATATTGATTGTACTGCTTGCTGTCTTGGGAGAAAGGGAGGAAGAGAAGAAGAAAAATTTGGAACATAAGGTTTTGCAAAGGTGAATGTTGAAAACTATCTTTGCATGTACTTGGAAAAACAAAATACTATTAAAAATAAAGAGGACTGGGAAAGGCTTCTCACAGAATTTTTAATGAGGTTTGAAGTCATAAAGTAGAAATGAAGAGAAGAATTTTGCAGAAATGTGGGAAAGCTTATAAAAATACCTCAGTCCCAGAAATAACAAAGTGACTGATGTCATTGGAATTCAGAGTACAAGGAGAAGAGTGAAACAGAAGAAGTTTGGAGAGGTAGGAATGTTCCTGATTATAAAGAGCATGTTAAACTACTCCAATATCTTTGCAAGGAACAAACCCAAAAAAGTGATCACAAAGATTTGAACACTACTTCTAAAAATACCATCATGTACAATATGAATACAATATGAGCAAAAGCTAATATTCCTCTTCCAAGGGAAGGAATAAGGGCTAGAGATGATTCTGGAATTCTTTGTGGTAGATTCTAATTCCATTTCTGCTTCTCTTCCCTTCTTCATCTGGGTTTGATAGGGTCTAAAATTAATGGAGCAAAAACTTGATTTATTCAGTTATTCTGAAAGTTTTATTTAAGGTAAAATTAACTGTTTAGATCCTGGTTATACCTAGGTCATTCTCGTCTCTTAGTCAAGTGGTTTAGCATCTAAATCACTATCTTCATCTTAGATCATCATGAAAATATTCTTCTTAGTAGAAGCTCTCTGTTTTTACTTTATATGGTCAAAATTTAATTTTAATTAATATATAACATTATTATAAAACTATTTAAAAGTTCTCTTGAGTTCCTGTGGCTACCATTGGTTTTTGGCAATGGACCATTTTGTTCAAAATACTGTAACTTCTAAAATGAAATTATGCTGGTGATTGTTATATTAGGATGATTGCTTAGGATAGAACTGGAAGGGACCTCAGGAATTATCGGTCCAAAACACTAAGCTTAGATATGAATTTTTTCATTCTGCATTTTCAAAAAGTACCAATGACATGATGTTTGTGTTAAAATAATGGAAGATCAGTGTTATCTTGACTTGCACACAAATTGGGTTTAAGTGAGCCAGAGTTGCACAAAGCCATCAGTCTCATTCTATCTTCCAGAGTCATCCAAATCAAGTGAAAAGGCAAAAGTCAAGATGACTGGTATTTTTTGTGTCTTGTTTTCTAGAGCCCCCAAGTTGGGGAGACAAAACATACTGTGCTTTCTGGAGACTCCATGCCAGGGTGAAAAAATATACCCTCTTAATGGAGGAATGAAGAGGCAAGACTCCCGAGGATGGTTAAAACACGGAGCCTGTTTATTCCAAATTCTCTCACCCTTATATACCCAAATACCCTTATGTAACCAAAGCAACACTGCACATGCACTAAGCATGTACTGTGTATGTGGGAACAACTTGCTATATGGTACATAATTTGCCAGCTGGTATCATTCTGCTTCAATCTCAACAGAGGTTGTTACCTCCCCCTGACTTTTCAGGAAGGCGGAGAGCCCTTAGGGGAGATGGGGAGCAGAACCAGACATTGTCAGCAGGTTCCCTCTGGGCCCAAGGGTCTTATACCCCACCCAGAGTTCCCCCACTCTCTGTGATCCTCTATAGGTATTGGTTAGGCATGTAGTATCTGACCTTGGCATCTGTGATATCTGACCAAGCTTTAAGCACTCCACAGTGCTTGCTTCATCTATTTTCATGCCATTGGAACAAATTGTTCTCATCCATCTATTCCTCAGGATTCACATACTTGGGATAAATTCCCCCCTAATTCACCAATGGGTTTGAGACCTCCTGGTCACCCTAAATCTGGTTTAGTCCAAATGCCAAAAAAATGTATAATAGGGTGTGTTTGCTGTGCATACGACAATTTTTTGAAGCCACGGGTGAGAGTTGGGTGAAAGGTGAACTCCAAAGTTTCTGAGCAGTTCTAAAAATTACTCCTTATACCAAAGGTACTAATTTTCTCTGAAACACCTCATATACACTGGAAATTAAGGTAGAAGGAAGCTAAGTGACTGCCCAAAGACATACAGATAGTACGCATTAGGGCTAAGATCAAGTTTAAGCTCCTATTTTTCCACAGTAGCTGACAAAATCTCTGACAAGGTAAAAATCCTTTATGAAACAACACTAGAGAAATTTAATACTGAGAGCATACTCAAAATCCCAATCTTCTACCAGATCTATGTACTTAGAACAATCAAATACATACGACTGAACCTAGGGGTTTTATCACTTCTGTAAAGCAAGAAATAGAAGGCATTGATAATGTCCAACCAAAAAAAATAAAAGAAAGGATGAGAGGATAGTCATATTTGTAGAATATAGGAAAGGAGCCAACAGGGAAAGAACAAAGATTGACAATCTATTGGAAGAGAAAGGATAAAATAAGATTACTTATTCATGTAGAGGGGTTTAACTTAGTAAAGAGAATATCCAACTCTTTGCATAGAATAGGAAAAAGGTTGTAGATAAAGGTGGTTGTAGAAGGCATCTTAGTGATATGAGATCAATATGAATGAATCAATTACCACAAACCAAATTGAAAATCCCAATATGTTCATCATGTGAAAACATATTTAGTTTGTCCACTATGTTTGGATTGGCTGAGGGATTTGGTCATATCCTCTGAAGTCCTTATAACTAACTGCATAAAGTTAGTTTGAATTACAATGGTAAGCTAATAAAAAACATTCCATTAAAATCTCTAAAAATGAACCAGTTGGGGGAAAAGAGAGATGAAAAGACTTTTCCCTCTGCTTTGGGCTTCCCCAATCACTCTTGACTGTAAGTTGTTGTCCAATTCTTTCAGTCAACCTTTCAAGGATCTTATCTGGAATTTTCTTGGCAAAGATATTGGAGTAGTTTGGGGATATTCCATCTTCCTATTGCTGTCTTAGGAGCCTCTGATGACTGATGACAGCTTCTTGACCCAAAGACAACCTTAATGAGATGAAAAAAGCAGAATGGTCTAAAAAGATATAGGAGTTAAGGAGATGAAAAATACACACACATACACACACACACACACACACACACACACACACACAATTGGAATAATTGAGTTCTGAAGCAAGAGGATTTCATCAATGTGTAATGCACTTGCAATATGTCCCTTAAGTTTGAACCAATTTTTCTGTACTTTGTATATACTATATCAAGTACTATTACTATACCACCTTATTAAATACCACTTTCTAAAAAGCTAATGTATGAAGTATGGGCCCCACATGTATAGTAAGGCCCACCTATGTCATGGAGGCTATTGTATGACTAGAAGGGAGGCCAAAGAGACATCTTTCATCTCTTTCCCCCACCCTTTTCCAAGGAAGACTTGCATTCAAGCCTGAAGAAGCAGGAATTTGGGACCTGAAGCTATCATTTTCCTCAGAGAAAAGGGTAGGCACTAGGCTTGAAGAATATCCATCTTTTTAATATATTATCAGTCTGAGAGATATGCTTGAGATTTCAAGGTAACCTTTAATTGTTTTGTTATTTCTGGGGAGAAGAGGGAATCCAAGCTTTAAATCTAAGATTTAATTACCACCAATTACCAGTTCCACAGCGAATACCCACAGAGAATAGTAAAGAAACACATTTATCCAAATCTTAGAAAAATAGGAATCAAAGGCACGCATAAAGAATATATACCAGACAACACAGAGTAAAGGTACTCTCCTAATGGTAGTGTATAATTCAATCAAGACAATGTCCAAGATCCTCACGCAAGGGGAACTCCCCAAAATCTCTATAATAGCAAGCCAGATATAATAATATAAAGACTGTCTACTGCACTCATGCCGTCCCAGAATCTTTTCCTTCAGTAACTCCAAGAGCAGTTGGTCTCTTCCTTCATTCCTAAAGCTGGAAGCTGAGTAGCACTCAA
Source organism: Antechinus flavipes (assembly GCF_016432865.1). NCBI lineage: Eukaryota > Metazoa > Chordata > Mammalia > Dasyuromorphia > Dasyuridae > Antechinus > Antechinus flavipes. The sequence goes on from NC_067403.1 coordinate 148,381,544, forward strand.
AGAGAACTTAAAACTTGATTATTTGGAGGTAGGAATAAAGAGGGAGAGGGTAAACTGTCTCTCCCCAAGTCTATTCCATTCCACATAGAGTAAGGTCTTCATTTCTACCAATAAGGAGAGAGTCCCATCACATTAATTAAATATTAAACTAATTGAATTGAAGTTAGCTGATTGATATCTGATAATCATGGTAGAAAGCACTTCTGGTCAGAATTAGTGAATTACTAAATTAGAAATTTAGTCCCACCTCCCATTGTCCCCTCTAGGTTGGCCCTGGAACCTTGAGGAAACAGAGCATCTGATTGGTTGTTATTCTGCATCTAATACAATGAATCACTTAGAACCAAAAAATTAAGAGTTTAAAGTCTGTCCTTTTACTAAAATCAAATTCTAATACTCTCAGGTAAATATAATTTTAAGGAAGTTTAAAATCAGTCCAAATGATAACAAAACATAAAAACAGTCAAGATTGTTTTTTGTTTGTTTATTTCCCATCCTGGCCAACCATGAGGTTCCCTACAGCCTCAGGAATTACCTAGCAAAAATTTTGAAACTACTTTCATATTCTTGGGCACAAAGAACCCATATCTAAGTCACAAATCAAACCCTCCTGGGAGCAAACCACAAACATTCTGTTCTTTATTACGCATTCAATGTTTCAAAAAATCTTGTCTAGTATTAAAGAGTTGGAGGGAGAGGGAAAGGTGGAATGCTAACTCACTCTTCAGTAGCTCTTAGCTCATAAAAGCAGTTGAATTCTGCAAAGCCAATCCATTAAAGGGAATAGGAATCAGGAAAGCAGGAGCTAAAATTGTAATAGTGTAATGTGAGGGGAACTTATAGAAATGGAAGTACATTAGAAATAATGACAAAATAAAACATTTGACATTTAATCTAAAGACCTGCATAAGTATACGAACCAAATGTTCCTTAAATATATAAACTTAAATGTAAGAAATTAAATGTAAGAAATTAAATAACTAGAGAACTTCTCAATGCCCTGGCTGACTCATAACAATATTATAAAACTGAAAAGGCTATCTAAATTAACTCACAGGTCTACTGCTATACCAATCAAATTTCCAGAGGGATACTTGACAGAACTATACAATTATATAAATTTGGAGAAACAAAAGTTCCATAATCTCAAGGGTAATTATGAAAAAAAGGATTGAAAGTGAGTATAGCTAGCACTTTTAATGCTATAAAGTAGAAATCATATTTGGTACTAGTTAAAAAATAAATGCAACTCAATAGAATAGGCTGTGCAATGAGGAAACAGATAAAATGGAATTCAATGAATTTAAGAACATAAATTACTCGGGGAATAGCGTCCTATGTAATAAAATATAATGGGAAAACTTTAAACTTCAAAACTTTAAGTTTGGCTGAAAATTGTTTTAGAACAATTTTAGATAATTACACCATATATCATAATAAGCTACAAGTGGATATGTGGTATGAATTTCAAAAATATCGCTACTGAGAAGAGAGAGAGAGAGAATGAAAGAGTGTGTATATATAAAGAAAGAGAGAGAGGGAGAGACAGAGATAGAGACAGAGCGAGAGAGTGACAGAGAGACAGAGACAACCAAATAAGGAACCATTCAGGGCTATGGCTAGGGACAGAATTCTTAACCAAAGGAGGAAGAAAAATTTTCACGAATATAGTTACAAATATTTAAAAACCATTTGCAGAAACAAAATCAATTAAATTATTTGAAGGGAAGCATTTAATTAGAAAAAAATTGTGAGCATCAAATACTTCTGACGAGGATTAACATTTTTATATTAAGATTAACGCTTTACAAAGGAAGAGAAGATGTATTAGGAAATATTGACAATGTGCAAAGATACGAATAAAATTCAAAAATTCCAAAAATGTTACACTACATTATGATTCTATATGTGGCATGATAGACATGGCACCTGACTGCAATTCTTCTTTCTATTTTTTCTCTGGAGTAGCTTGTTCACTTAAACTGGCCTTATGTTGGCAGTTTGGAGAATTCCCAGAAGGAGGAAGCTTCATTGCTTCAGTTCATCCTTTCATGATGCATCCATCTGTATGTCATAATTTCACCAAAAGGTATTCACTTTTTTATTTGTTTTCTTTTCCTGCTTAGATAGTTAAGTTGGGCTCTTTTCAGTGTTCTGGAGCTTGAAGCAAGCACTACAAAGTCATCTATAAAGAGTAGCATCTGGAGGTTATAAATAGATAGTTCTTCTTTATTATGTAGGAAAAGGATTGTAAAGAATGTCATTAAAAGAATATGTGATAAGAGACAAAATGGGCTAATCATGTATGAAAAGCATAATAGAAATCCTGCATGCTTCATTGGCATCAATTCAACGTCAAAAAATACCAGAAATTCCACCAAATATTGCAGAGATCATCTATGGTAAATGTATGGGAAGTTATAAACACTATTTGTGCAAAGATATGGATTATGATCTGTATCACTGGAAAAAGGGATGAGGATGCCTAAATTGTTGAGATGGAAGATTCACTGGAATATTGGAATATTAGAATATGATCGTATACTATAGTCATATTGTTACAGTTGTACTATGTACTTATTTCTATCCTTTTTTACAAAAGAAAAAATGTAATAGAAAGACTTCAAAAATTAAAAGCAAGAAACCTGTATTCTTGTTTTTATTTCACTAGTTTTCTTATATTTTTAGAATAATTCTTTTCCTTTCTTTCTTTCCTTTTGCTTTTCTCTTTCCTTATCCCTTACTTCCTTATTCTTCCTTTCTTCCTTATTCTTTCTTTCTTCTATTATTAAGTGTGTGAAACTCTACCATTGCAAATTAGCCCTTTTTCTGTAAGTCTTTTTATTGGTTTCTTGTTTTTAAGCATATAATTTTTTATTCTTTTTAGTTACAAATTCTTTTTCCTACCCCTTCTTTAAGACAAGAAAAATAAAACCTATTACAAGTACATATTATTAAGCAAAATACATTTTTCTATTAGCTACATTTAAGAAAGAGAGACATAAGAGGAAATGGAAGAAAAATGAAGTGGGGAAAGACAAAGAAGAGAGAGTGAAAGGGGGAGAGTGAAAGAGAAAGGGAGAGAGGAAAAGAGGAGAGAGAAGGAGGAAAGGAGAGGTGAAGGAGAATGCTGAGAAAGTAAGGATGGAGGGAAAGGAGGGATGGAGGGAGAGAGAGAGAAATAAGAAAAAAATGTCTTAATCTGTACTAAGAGTTGATCATTTCTCTGGAGATGAATAAGGTGTTTTATCTTAAATCCTTTAGGATTGTGATGGGTCACTATAGTGATCAATAAATTAGCCTTTTAAAATGGATTAGCTTTACCAGATTGCTGTTGCTACATACAAATCTATGTAGATTGTTCTGCTGGATTTGCTCACTTCACTTTGCATCAGTTCACAAAGGTTTTCTCAGGTTTTTATAAAACCACACCCCTTGTTTCTTACAGCATAATAGAATTGCATCATATTCATAGTCAATAACTTGGTCAACCATTCCCCAATTTATAAGTATCTCCTAACTTTTCAATTCTTTGCCACCACAAAAAGAGCTGTGTGTATGTATACATACACACATAAGTGTATATATGTACACAGATAAACATGCACTATATATGTATGTGTGTATATATGTGTATATCTACACATATACATACATATATACATATAAATCTGTATTTGTGCATGTGAGTCATTTTCTTTTTTCATCTCTTTGGAGATCATAGTTTTAGAGCTGAAATTGATCTTACAGGTGATAATGCTCAGCTTCCTCATTTTTTAATTATAAGGAAAATGAGACCAAAAGTAATTAAGTGACTCGTCTTTGGTCACACAGCTAGGAAGTGTCAGAGGCAGTAATCATATGCAGATGCTCCAGCTCCAAAAACAGCCCTTCTTTCACCGAACCTTGCTGTGTTGTAAAAACCGCAAGGAAGTATTCGAAATCCTTCCCCATCCTATTGTGAAAGTAAATGGTAAATGAGAGTTTGGAGGAAAGCTGGGAAACCTCAAGACTGGAGTGGGGTTGAAGCTGTGAGAAAGAGGACAAAAGTAACATGACAACACTGATTCATTCATTGATCTGCTTAACTTCTCTATAGCTCCAAGAGGAGAGAACAACTGAAGGAAGAAAAAATGAAAACGTACTTGCCTTCTATTACCGGGAAACAGTTTAGTAGTAGGATTCCATCCCTTTTGGGTGGGAATAGCTCACGGAACTAGAACTGACAAGTCCAAAGTCATCTATTCCGACTTCTTCATTTTACAGATGAAGAAACTGAAGCTTCCTAAATTAAGTGACAAGCACAAAAAGCTCACATTTTGCCAGAAGTGGGATTTGAAGCTCAGAAATCAACTCCACAACCAATGCACTGTCTCCTGTACCTTGTTGCCTCTTTCAGCGATGAGGTTGCTCTGTCCCTTCTCGTTAGTTCTCGCTCTTCACAGCAGTAATTCAGCTCCCTGGGAGAAAGGAGCTTGGGATTTATACCTTAGAGACTTGTCGGGAATAAAAGGACAAGGCTGCTAGAGAAGCTCTATAATGGTTCCCCAGTGCCAGACTGTTCAAGACCACAGGTCCTCATTGTGATTTGGTTTAAGTTTTATTGTGATGCACCAATCATTCCAGTTAAGGTGGAAGACCCAATTAGGGGTCTGGACCGGCGAAAGAAGGCGTGAAGTAAAACTGGTAAGCGGGTGATGAAATATTGGCAGGCTGACCCTGGTGCTGGCAATTGGGCGGCTAGTGGCCCCGAGCAGTGGCAGAGAAGCGCCACACCTGCCTTCCTCCCATCCCCCCTCCGTCACCAGGTTCCTTTTTAGCCCGGGTCATTGCCCGCAGGGGCCGCAGGGGCAGCTGTAGCTCCTGGATGGGGCACTGGGAGCCTGCCGTGTGGACTTAAAAAGTGGGACCTCTGGGAACTCTTCCTCCGCGTACTGGTAATTCGGAGAAAGAGTTCCAATTTTTTTTAAAATCAATTTTCCGGCCCCAAGAAGCCTTCCGAAATACCACACACCTCTTGTGAGTGAGCCCTAGTTCATACCATCCCCCATCTCCACGTAGCCCCGAGGAACCTCTCTCTTCTCCCATTTCCAGGATGAATATCAGCAAAAGCTCCGAGTCCCAATTAATTTTTGGAGGAAAATATAAACTGGTGCGGAAAATCGGGAATGGCTCCTTCGGGGACATCTTCCTGGCAGTCAACATCAACAATGGCGAGGAAGTGGCTGTGAAGCTTGAATCACAGACGTCCAAGCATCCTCAACTGTTCTTTGAAGCCAAGCTGTATAAGATTCTCCAAGGGGGGTCGGGCATTGCCCACATGCGCTGGTATGGTCGGGAAAGGGGTCACAATGTGCTAGTCATGGACTTACTGGGGCCCAGTCTTGAAGAATTGTTTAATATATGCTCCCGCAGGTTTACAATGAAAACAGTACTTATGTTAGCTGACCAGATGATCAGTAGAGTCCAATACCTGCATGCAAAGAATTTTATACATAGAGATATTAAACCTGATAACTTCCTTATTGGCACTGGTCGTCACTGTAACAAATTATTCATTATTGACTTTGGTTTAGCCAAAAAGTACAGAGACAGCAAAACAAAGGAACACATACCATACAGAAAAGATAAAAATCTCACTGGCACGGCCCGTTATGCCAGCATCAATGCCCACCTTGGCATTGAGCAGAGTCGAGGGGATGATATGGAATCTCTAGGCTATGTATTAATGTATTTTAACAGAACCAGCCTGCCCTGGCAAGGACTAAGAGCTGCAACAAGGAAGCAAAAGTATGAAAAGATTATAGAAAAAAAGATGTCCACTTCCGTGGATTCTTTATGTGGTGGATTTCCTCCTGAATTTGCAACATATCTAACCTATTGTAGGGGACTCCACTTTGAGGAAGCCCCAGATTATTTTTATCTAAGACAGTTATTCCGGACTCTTTTCAAGTCTCTGAACTATCAATATGACTACTTATATGACTGGACAATACTGAAGCAGAAAGAGACTCAGGAACCAGCCTCTTCTAGTGGTCAAAATCAACAGCCACACAATTCCACAGTTTTCCAAGCATGAAGAGGAGCAGATTAAGGGGAAGAGATGATCCAAGTAGGCCTTATTACACACCAAACATAGACATTTTATTTCCTATGTACACGCTTGCAAGTGGTTGTGGACAACCATTTACTGGGTATAAAGAACTGTTCTTCGTAGCACTGGTAATGCTGCATCATGAGTTGTAGCTATTATAACTGGGAATATTAACAGATAGTAAAACAATGCTCAGCTTTTGATTCAAATTTTTTTCAAGATGGAAAAGGTAACTAAGTAGTTGGCATACAAGTGCTAACTCCGAAGAAATTGTGCCTGTGCTGATTTTTGTTTCTTTTTGAACTCCACTACTTTGAGATTTCACTTCAGAAGAAAGGCACGGACATCTGTAGCCACAGTTGTGAAAATTGTCAATGCTCAAAATGGGGCATTCTTGGTTTATTTCCTTCTTGGGGTCTGCAAGCTGTAAACGTAATATTCTTAACATTTTGGAGGCTTTTGTGTGTAATCCAAGATTCTGGTTTTCAAGTATGCAAAAGACTCTGCCTGTTTATTATTATAGAAATAACAACAATTAAAGGGAAGTCTTAAGAAAAACTGGGTTTCTAGTAGATTGTCTTTAGGATTCTGCATTGACTAAAATTCTTGGTGTTAAAAACAAGAGCATATTTGTTTAAAAAAATTGTAGTTAGGCTCTTACTAGTAAACCCATGTACAATACAAAAACAGTAAATTATTATTGTGTTATTTATATTAATAACATATTTATATTATTTCTGCAATATTTTAAACTCACATTCCTTAATGTGCATTATTTATAAGTTATAATACATAATTTATATTAACTATTGTATAATGTTTATATTTTATAAATGTATTATTTATATACAATGCACTTTTATTAAATTCTTATTTTATGTCAATCATTCTGCAAAGCACTGGGGATACAAATAAGAAAATTACATATGTAAGCTGCTGAGATAAATGTAATCATTATAGAAGTATAAATAACTGACAAGAGAATGATATGGTTAAATAGCAATCTGCAGTTGTCAAATAGCAATCTGCTGTTGTCATAAGGATCAATTAAAAATATGCCATAGTTATGGATCAAGAATACATCTAAAAATATTATTTTCTAAATTGTGTTCCATTAGAATGCAATTCTTGTTCCTATCTCTACCTACCTTCAGTTTTAACTCTTTCAGATCAGGGACACGGTAATGATGTCTTATCTTTCTATCTACATGAGGACCAGTATATTTAATAAATACAGAGGCAGTGTAGAAAATAGGCTAAGTTTGGAATAAAGTGATACCTTTGTTTATGTTTTGCCTCCAACAGCTAGCTGTGTGGCTACTGGCAAATTCTTTTACTACTTGAAACCTTAATAATTTCCATAAATAAAATAATAATGAGTCAACCAATCAACATTTATTAAGGCTTAACTTTGTGCCACATGAATTCTGCTAAGCCCTGGAGATATGAACACAAATAATATAAAATGAATAACAAATACATATGAACTAATTTAATACATTATAGATTCAGAGAGAGTGTTTTATGATTTAGGGGGATATGAGATATGTCTTTAGAAATGAGGAAGGGGTATATTCTACTTATAGGGGATCCCAGTGCAAAGGCATAGAGAGAAATGGAGAAAAACAGAAAGAACATCAATTTGGCTGGATCCCAGAGTTTAGATGGATAAGTAATTGAGTACATAAAGACAGAATGGGATGGAAATCATGAATGAACCAAGGATGAATGAGAAAAAATTATCTAGGGAAAGATATTGACTGCTCTGGCAATAAAATGTAGGCCTACTTTAAGACAAGTGCCCTAAAGAGTACAGAGGTTAAAAATAAAAAAAAGATTGAAGACGGCATTTTCTTATATGTTCTCTGTGAACTATATGGTAGAAGTATAATAGCTAGCATTCAAATGAAGAGCAATAGAGGATGGTGGGAAAGAAGCATTTTTTTTCATCATAATATATTACAGACCAGTTAGAAAGATATAGATATATAGATATATATAAACTTGAAATAAAAGAAGTGAGAATCTTCAGCTCTCTTAAGTTTGTATTGGTGGCCTCTCCAGTAGCAGGAAAATTAAAATCTTGGCTTCCCTTAATGACAATTGTATCTCTCAAAAAGTTGATAAATGAACAAGGGAAAATTCTGTGCTGGACCTGATTCTCATTAATAGATATGTCGTAGATAAGAAAGGGAAAATTGCATATTGTGTCCTATGCATCTTACATTTTGAAAAACATATTTCAAAAGATTCACTGGAAATTTACATATGATCTCATGGATTGAAATTTTTCAGTGGAAATCACCCAAGAAAGAGACTTCTGAAGAATGAAATTATGAAAAAATAAAGGAAAAAAGTTCCAGTGAGTAAGAGGGGAAATGAATTTAGTTGAAAAGATCTGGATAAATACCCAGGAAAGCGTGAGGAAGAAGATCCCAGGATCAAAGGATCTGGGGCTAGAGGAGGCTTTAGATGTTGTATAACCCAGATCTGTCTTATTAGAAATGAGTAAACCAAGCTCCAGAGTGGTTAAGGGTGACATGAATCATAAGGGACAGTACTGAAATTGTCATCCAATTTAGATTCTGAAAGGATATACACAGATGATGGAGGTCCAGGGAAAATAATAGAGGCTAGATATAAGAATATAATATGATGCCATCATGGTGTCAGAAGGACTGAGCTGAGATTGGTGAAGCAAGCTAATGACAACGACATGCTTTTACTTTTTTTCTTTCTTGCTTGGGAGATGAGCAAAATAAAAGCACAGTCCTGTTTCTTGGGCAAGAGAAGAAATTATGATCACTGACAACAGAAAGAAAGCAGAGTGGATCAAATATTATTTACATATTTTCTCTACCATGGAGAATGACTTCTTCCCTGACAGTTGTATAACAAAAATGGTTATGAGAGATTGCTACCAAAGATAAATAAAAAAGATCAAGTACCTAATGTTCTATGGTGGCCCAAATAATCCTCTGATCCTTTTAGTATGTGTATTAGTTTAGATAGTATCAGTATTCAACATAACATTGATTAAAACAAAAGAAAACATTGTTTTTAAATGCCTGTAAATAAGTGTTATGTCCTTTAAAAAAATTGGTAACCCCTTCACTAGTGTACCCTCTATCTCCTCCCTAACTCTTCCCATCCAATTGAAAAAAGTCTCCCTGCTTCTTACAATCTTAGATATATTGATATATTTGGGTGGTATATCCTTTCTATTAACATTGTGGTGATATATATTTAACAAAAGGGCAAACTGAAGCACATATTTGTGCAAAATAAAAATTTATTTGTAGGGTTATACTGCCTCTCAGCAAATGAGTCAGTGGCATGCCTCCACTTATGTCAAAGACCCAGAACAAAAACAGTTTCGCTTTTAAAGGTTTTGTAGTTATAGAAAAAAAAATGATATCATGACATATGTGACAATACAATTTGTTATAGAGCTGAGATTCAGGAAATAATATGATTGATTGGAAGTTTAGTAATATGTGCTAAGAGACACCCCTTCACTTTTTCTAAGGAGACTAAAAAGTGCTTCAGATGCTAAATATCAGTCTAGACTTTTGGACAGAAATCAAGACAACTTTGAAGGACAGTACAGTGGTATAAAGATATTAGGCCTGCTTTTGTGCTGCCACATATCCTCCAAGGTTAATTAAATTGCTTAAAGTAAAAGATCAGAGAGTTGAATTTCTATAATTAACCCATTACAGGTCAGCTGAATTCTGAACTAAGTTCAGAGATAAAATATTGGAAAATACTCTGGAATATCTGAAAGACTATGGAGAACAGAAGAGGTATTGAAATCTGAAAAAGTCTGACTGTCCTAAATTCCAAAAAAAAGGAACAGTCTATAACCTATATCAGTGACCTGCATTTCCATACCTAGGAAAATTCTAGAGTTAATTATTAAAGATATGGGTAGTGAACATGTAGAAAAGGAAACAATTATTAGCAAAAGTCAATATAATTTCATTTAAAAAAAAAAACTTCTCTGTTGCTTGTGCTAATACTGTCCTAACCTCATCGAGAAAATATAGGTACCCCATCAGCCAAGACCATATCACCCATATGTGGATCCATCACATACAGCAAATGGAGAAGTTTTGAATGCTGTGGATAAGTTCACTTACCTTGGCAGTATACTTTCCAGGGATGTTCACTATGATAATGAGGTTGACACATGCATTACCAGAGCTAATTCAATGGTTGGGAAGCTCCAAAGGAAAATATGGGAGAGGAGAAGTACTAGACTATCAAACTGAAGGTCTACAGAGCCATTGTGCTGACCTCATTGTTATATGCCTATGAAACCTGGATTGTATACCAGTGCCATGCCAGGAAACTGAATCACTTTCATTTGATTTGTCTTTGGAAGATTCTGAAGATCATCTGGAAAGAAAAAATACCAGAAACTGAGATCCTTTCTTGAATTAAACTACTAAGCGTTCCAACTCTACTGAAGAGAGCACAAGTCCATTGGGCTGGCCACATGGTTCAAATGCCAAATGTATGCTTGCCAAAAAGATTGTTTTTATGGAGAATTCACACAGGACAAATGCTCACAAGGTGGTCAGAAAAAACATATTCTCAAGGTCTCTCAGGAATTTTTGGATTCATTAGATGACATAGGAAACACTGGTACAGGACTTTTCAGCATGGGGTGCCCTCATCAGAGAAAGCTCTGTGCTCTGTGAGAAAAGCAAAATTGAATTCGTTCAGAAGAAACAAGAAATGCACAAAGTTAAAAAATCCACCCCAAATGTTCATAGGGGCCATTCGTGTCTGACCTGTGGTAGAATATTGTTAGTTTACATTGATCTGTTCAACTACAATTAGGCACATTATAACTTGACTCTAATGCAGTGATATCTCTTTGTGTTTTCTCTTTTGTGTTATATTACTAATACAATGATACCCTTTTTGCGTTAGATGACTCTTAACACAGTGATTTGGTCCTCTTTGAGAAGGAAATCATCCAACCAAGCATCAGAGAATAACCTTACTTGCTTTTTGAAAATCAGTAGATTCAGGAGAATGTTGTAAATAAATTTTACCTAGATTTGAACTAGACATTTTGGGGGGGGAAAGGTATATCATTATTCCTTTAGAAAAAATATTTGGATATGGAATATATGAACATAAATTTCATTGGATTAGCAATCAAAGAATGGTCACTAATTGTTCAATGTCAATATAGCAGGTTTCCATGAGAAAATCCTGCTTGGCCCTGCCGTGCTTAACATTTTGCAAGATAACACAAAGCCTAAATCCAATCAGATATGAATAGACTCAAATATAGGATTGAATTTAGATAGATGAAATTCAAAAGAATAATTATAAATTTTTACATGTCAGTTTAAGAAAAATTGAATATGCAGGTACCAGAATAGTGAAGCATAGTTAGGTTACAGTTTGGGGGAGAAAAAGTTCTGGAGCTTTTAAATCCCCCAAAATCACAATATGAGATCACTGTTAAAAACAAAACAAAACAAAACAATTACCCAGTGTATATAATCATGAGCTGCAAAAGCAAAATTCCCAGGAATAAGGAGTTGATCTTCTTTTTTATTATGCCTTTATCAAAAACTACCTGGAATTTTGTGTTCAATTCTGGATGCCACAATTTAAGAAAGATATTAATAAGATTTAGGACAGTTAGAATATAACATAAAGATAATGAAAATTCAAGTTATATGAGAAACAAGAGAAAGGAACTGGGATTATTTATTATGAAGTATCTAGGTGACAAAATGGATAGAGCACCTAGAATCAGGGAGACCTGAGTTCAAATCTAGCCTCAGTCACTTAATCTAGTTTTGTGACCCCAATTACCTCAGAAAGGGAGACAAACAGACAGATTGACAGAGAAATAGAAACAGATAACTAGATAACTATTGATGGAGATCATGAAAGTGGCCCCAGTCTTCTTGAGATAATCTATTAAAATGGGCAAGAATTTAGTTAATCATTACAAAACAGTTCAGAAAATCTGAGGATTATGATCATTAGCCCCCTCATTCTTATTCTCCTTGACTGACTTATTGTATCAAATATTTCCTACTGTATCAGATATTTGACCATCCTTTTCTCCTAGATACTCTTTCCAGCTTTTCATGTTACTACTATCTCTTCATTCTTCTAAGAGAACTCCTTAATCTCTTTTGCTGGTTCATATTCCACACCCTTTAACCAGAATTATTACTTGAGGCTTTTTCCTGGACCCTAGTTTTTCTTTCTTTATATTATCTCTCTCTCTCTCTCTCTCTCTCTCTCTCTCTCTCTCTCTCTCTCTCTCTCTCTCTCTCTCTCTCTCATCATATACTGTGTCTTCAGATATACAAATCCAGCTCTGGTCTCTTTCTTAAATTCTACTTTACCAAATTTGTTTTACCAAATGATGTTTCAAACTAGATGTTCCAGAATAGGGTATCTTTAAATATCTCCTGACACATGATCCAGACTAGGTTTTTCCTTCTGATTACAAACTCCATGCTCCACACTAGCCTGAATTAGGCCTCGCCACTACATGGAAACATCTTTAATTCAACATGCCCAAAAATAATTTATTTTTTTACTTCCCAGACCCTGTCTTGTACTGAAATCTTCTGTTTCCATGATTAATACTGTTATTTCTGTATTCTTCCATTTCAAAAATCTAAATATCCTTTACTCTTCAGTATCACTTGCCTTCTAAATATAATCATTTGCTACAGCTTTTCCTTGTATATTCTTCTATATGACCCCTTTCCTTCTTTTATATAGCTCTCACTCTAGTTCAGGGACATGAATCACCCCTAATCTTGGCTATTGCAATAGTTCACTAAGTGGTCTCTCTGCCTGAAGTCTTTCCCCATTTCTATGTATCCTGAGCTGCTAATGTGGTTGGTTTTTATTTAGTGAAGATCTGACTGTGTCATTCACCTACTCAATAAATTTAAGATGTTCCTCATTTGGTCTAAGATTAAATAGGAACTCTTCTGTTTGGCTTTTCAGCTAGGATTCAGTTTATTTTTGTAGCCTCATACATTATTATTTTCCCCTATATTTCACTGCTCAACCAAATCACTTCATCTCTGTTTCTTTTATATTATGCCCAATTTATATATATATATATATATATATATATATATATATATATTTCCCCCCACTGCTATCCACCAAGCCCAGAATGCACTTTCTCCTCACTTTTGTTTCATGGATTATTGTTACTTTCTTCAAAACATAGAACAAGATTGAGGGATGGAATAATTAAGAATACTCAATGATTTTCCATTCCATTAGAGTTTATATAGAGTCATCATGGGTTCAAGCAGAATAAGAAAAAAAATTTAGCCAGAAGACAAGAAAAGAAAAAATTGGTGATGTAGGAGTGAGGGTGGGAGGAGGAGGGGAATGTGCAGAACATTATGAGAGGGAAGTTTTCTGAGCTCACAATTTGGAGATGAAAAAGTTTTGAATGATGATATGATCACTACTCTTTGTGGCCATGGAAGAATGGATGCAGAATTGTAACGGTCAAATAATTTAGAGGAGTATCAATAATTCATCAAGGAAGAGTGTAATCCAAATACCAATTGAAAAGTATTTGGGTGATAGCAAATTAGAAGTTGACAAATAAGTGCAAAAAAGACTATAAGAGAAGTAAATAGCCTGGCAATAAGGCATCCAAAGAAGAAGAGATTGTTTACTAAATGATAGAGTGAGCAGGATCATTTGGAAGAGACAAGGTTGAGCACTATGAGACAAGGGCATAAGAGGAGGACTTCCCAGTGTGGAAGAGTTACCAACAAGTGGTGTTTCAGAGAAAAGGCAGTTTCATGTAATGGTAGAAGATGTCAGATAGGTAGTTAAAATGCAAAGCAGTCTGTGAATAATATAGCAGAAATTCTAGAGGGTCCAATGGACAGAGTCTGTGGAGAGGCACAAATACTATGGAGAAACAGGACTGGGATTTTTAGTGATGTATTTGGGAACACTCGTTCGAAGGAAAGGGGGATTTTACCTAGTTAGAAACCTTTTTTGAAACTCAGATTTAGGAAAAAAACAATACAAAGTAAAAATTTGCTGGCCAACTTTATTAAGTTCTTCCTATTGGCACTGTGCTAAGCTCTGAACAAAAAGATAAGTTATTTCCTGTCTTGAAGGATCTTATTCTGAACCTTAGCAACTGATGCTAATGGCAGTCAGGAAGGGCAATGAGGTCAAAGGAAGCATCTTCTAATCACTTCTCTCTGGTGAAAGCAGCACAAGTATACAAGTTCATATTTTAAATTTCATATCATTAGGATTTAGAGTTTCTCACAGAATACCAATTCCTATGGTGTAGTTCCACAGGATAAAGTCTGGAAAACAGTGTTGCTCTGCTTTTACAGGCTTTTTGGGAATAAATAAAGAAGAAAAGAGAAAATGCACATATTTGAGTTAATTATAGTAGAGTTAAGTAGAAATATATTCATGCTTGAATTTTTGTGTTTTTTTCTGGTTGCTGGTTGGTTGAACAAATGTGTAATAAATACTTTTTAAAATAATAAAAAAGGATTATAAGAATCTCAGAATCAAAAAATCATAGAATTCAGAGAGAAAAAAAGACTTCAGTGGTCATTTATTCCAGCCTATTAATAATTCTATGACAGCAACCTCTGCTGGACATTCTCCTGTCACAGTGATGCCATCATTGCTTGAATCAGTCTATTCCATTTCTGACCAGCTCTAGTTGCAAGGGAAAAAAAATTTCCCTGACATCAAGCAGAAATCTGTCTATAGTTTCCAACCACGGTTCCTAGTTCTGGGAACAAATAGAAGTCTAATCATATAACTGCTCTTCAAATAATTCAAGAGTTATCTTCTTTTCCTTGAGTCTTTTCCAGTCTACCATTAGTGCTTCAACTAATTTTCATATGGCATTAACTTCAAGACATTTCACCATCCTAGTTGACTACCTGTGAATTAGTTCCCAGCTTGTTAGCATCTTTACTGTATGATGATGCCTAGAATTGAATAAATCATCAGAACTTAGTCTGAAAAGAGCAGACACAGTAAGATAATCAAATCCTTATGTCTAGAAACTATACCTTTCTTAACATAGACAAAAATTTCATTACCTTTTTTTGGTAGCCATATGTAATATAACTTCTTTGATCTTTTTTTCCAATGTTTTATTTTAATAATAACTTTTTATTTTCAAAATATATGCAAAGATAGTTTTCAACAATTGCACTTGTAAAATTTTGTTACAATTTTTTCTTCTTCCCCCCCACCCTCTTCCTAGATAGCAAGTAACACAATACATATTAAACATGGCAATACTTCTATACGTATTTCCACAATTATGCTGTACAAGAAAAATCATATCAAAAAGGGAAAAGAATAAAACAAAAAGCAAGCAAACAACAACAAGGATTTTTCTTAGTCCTATTTCTGAGAGCATATGGCTTTCTCCATTTCAAGTCTCTTCAATTTGACCTGAATCATCTCATTGTTAAAAAGAGCCATGTCCATTAGAATTGATCATCACATAATTTTGTTACTGCTGTGTAGAATAGTCTCTTGGTTCTACTCACTTCATTTAGCAGCAGTTCATATAAGTCTCTCCAGGTCTTTCTGAAATCATTCTGCTGATTATTTCTTACAGAATAATAATAATCCATTACATTCATATATCTTGACTTATTTAGTCATTCTCCAACTTATGTGTATCCACTCAGTTTCCAATTCCTTGCCAGTACAAGTAAAATTTGGAAATAATATTCATGTGTATTTTCCACAAAGGATCTCTTTGAGATGGTCATTGGTGGATTTTTTTCTATTTCTACTTTAGCCTTATGCTCTATTGTTGGTGGAGTTGTGAAATGATCTAACCATTCTGAAGAGCAATTTAGAACTATGCCCAAAGGGCTATCAAAATGTGCATGCCCTTTGACCCAGCAGTGTTTCTACTGAGATCTTAAAGAGGCGAAAAGATCCTACATGTTCAAAAATGTTTGTGGCAGCCCTCTTTGTAGTGGCAAGAAACTGGAAACTGAGTGGATGCCCATCAATTGGAGAATGGCTGAATAAATTATGGTATATGAATAATAAGGAATATTGTTCTAGAAGAAAAAATCAGCAGGATGATTTCAGAGAGCCCTGGAGAGACTTACATGAACTGGTGCTGAGTGAAATGAGCAGGGCCAGGAGATCATTGTACACAGCAACAAGATTATATAATGATCAATTCTGATGTACATGGCTTTCTTCAAAAATGACATGATCCAGACCAGTTCCAATGATCTTGTGATGAAGAGAGCCATCTATACCCAGAGAGAGGACTGTGGGTATTGAGTGTGGATCACAACATAGCATTTTCACTCTTTTTGTTGTTGTTTGCTTGCATTTTAATTTCTTTCATTTTTTTCTTTTTGATTTGATTTGTATTGTGCAGCAAGATAATCGTATAAATATGTATGAATATATTGAATTTAACATATATATTTTACCATATATTGGATTACTTGCCATCTAGGGGAGGGGTTGATTGAGAAGGAGGGGGGAATTGGAACACAGATTTTGCAAGAGTTAATGTTGAAAAATTATCCATGCATATGTTTTGAAAATTAAAAATCTTTAGTAAACAAAACAAAAAACAAAAAATGTTTTGTAGAATTCACATGTAAATTCATCTGTCCCTGGAGATTTTTTTCTTATGGAGTTGATTAATAACTTGCTCAATTTCTTTTTCTAATATGAGATTATTTAAATAATGTATTTCCCCCTCTGTCAATCTGGGCAATCTATATTTTTGTAAGTATTCAATTTCTTTTTCTAAAATGGGACTATTTAAGTAATGTATTTCCTTCTCTGTTGATCTGGGCAATCTATATACTTTTGTAAGTATTCATATACTTCACTTAGATTATCAGATTTATTGACATATAATTGGGCAAAATACCTCCTAATTATTACTATAATTTCCTCTTCATTGATAGAAAGTTTTCCCTTTTCATTTTTGATACTAACAATTTGTTTTTCTTCTTTACTTTTTTCTCATCAAATTAACTAAACGTTTGTCTATTTTGTCAGCTTTTGCTTAAAACCAACTCTTTTGTTTATTAGTTCAATAGTTTTACTTTCAGTTTTATTAATCTCCCATTTTATTTTCAGAATTTCAAATTTGGTATTTAATTGGGTTTTTAAATTTTTTTTTTATAATTTTTTTAGTTGCATGCCCAATTCATTGACCTTTTCTTTCTCTATTTTATTCAAGTAAGTTTCTAAAGTTATAAAATTTCCACCCAAGAACTGCTTTGGCTGCATCCCATAAATTTTGGTATGTTGTCTCCTGACTATCATTATCTAGGACAAAATTAGCAATTGTTTCTATAGTTGCTATTTTTACCCACTCATTCTTTAGGATTACATTATTTAGTTTTCAATAGTTTTTTTGAGCTATTTTCCCCTGACCCTTTATTACATCATAATCTGAAAACAGTATATTTACTATTTCTGCTTTTTTTTTTCCATTTGATTTTGAGGTTTTTATATCCCTAATACATGTTCAAGTTTTGTGTAAGTTCCATGTACTTCCAAGGAAAAAGTAAATTCCTTTCTATCTCTGTTCAATATTTTTCAAAGGCCTATCATACCTAACTTTTCTAAAATTCTATTTATCTCTTTCATTTCTGTCTTATTTTATTTTTTGGTTAGATTTATCTATTTCTGACAGTGAGGTAGGAATCCTTCACTAGTATAGTTTTGCTTTCTAATTCTTCTTTGCTGTCTAATCCTCTCTTAACTTCTCTTCTGGGAATTTGGAAGCTATACCACTTGGTGCATATATGTTTATTATTGATATTGCTTCATTATCTAGGGTAATAAATTTTTCTGTTCAGCTCTGGTCTTTTCATCTAAAATAAATGAAAATCTCCTATTACATTGAATGTCCACCTTTCCCCCTGAAAAATAATGCTTAATTTTGCAAGATAGTTGATTTTTAGCTGCAGTTCAAGTTTCTGTGCCCTTTATGATATATTCCAAGCCCTTCAGTCCTTTAAAGTAGAAGTTGCCAGGTCTTGGGGTAATTCTGATTGTGACTCCTCAATATCTGAATTGTTTATTTCTGTATGCTTGCAGTATGTTCTCCTTTATTTGATAATTCTGGAATTTGGCTAAAATACTCTAAATTTTCATTTGGGGTCTTTTTCGGGAGGTGATTAATGTATTCCTTTAATGGCTATTTCATCCTCTTGTTCCAGAACATCTGGGCAGTTTTCTTTTGAAAGATATCTATTCCCTTTTTTTATCATGTTTTTCAGGTAGTCCAATAATTCTTGGATCTATTTTTCAAATATTTTTCTCCAATGAAATATTTTATATTTTCTTCTATTTTTTCATTTTTTGTTTGACTGATTCTTTTTTTTTAATTTTTAACAGAAAATTTTATTATTTTTCCTTGAATCCTGAAAATGAACAATTCTTCTGTGGTTAAGGTATGCATCTGTTAACCATTTTATTACAATGTTATAAAGAATTGCATGCATTTGGTTTTTTAATTTTTAATTTTTAATAGCTTTTTATTTACAAGTTATATGCATGGGTAATTTTTCAGCATTGAAAAGTACCAAACCTTTTGTTCCAATTTTTCCCCTCCTTCCCTCCACCCCTTCCCCTAGATGGCAGGATGACCAATACATGTTAAATATATTAAAGTATAAATTAAATACAAAATAAGTATACATGTCCAAACCGTTATTTTGCTGTACAAAAGAATTGGACTCTAAAATATTGTATAATTAGCCTGTGAAGGAAATCAAAAATGCAGGTGGACAAAAATATAGGGATTGGGAATTCAATGTAATGGTTCTTAGTCATCTCCCAGGGTTCTTTTGCTGGGCGTAGCTGGTTCAGTTCATTATTGCTCCATTGGAACTGATTTGGTTCATCTCATTGCTGAGGCTGGCCAGGTCCATCAGAATTGATCATCATATAGTATTGTTGTTGAAGTATATAATGATCTCCTGGCCCTGCTCATTTCACTCAGCATCAGTTCGTGTAAGTCTCTCCAGGCTTTTCTAAAATCATCCTGTTGGTCATTTCTTACCGAACAATAATATTCCATAATATTCATATAACACAATTTATTCAGTCATTGTCCAATTGATGGGCATCCACTCAGTTTCCAGTTTCTGGCCACTAGAAAGAGACCTGCCAGAAACATTCATGAACATACAGGTCCCTTTCCCTTTTTTAAGATTTCTTTAGGATATAGGTCCACTAGAAACACTGCTGGATCAAATAGTATGCACAGTTTGATCGCTCTCCAGAATGGCTGGATGTGTTCACAATTCCACCAATTCCTGTTTTCCTACATCACCTCCAACATTCCGCATTATCTTTCCCTGTCATTCTGGCCAGTATGACAGGTGTATAGTGGTATTCAGAGTTTGTTTGATTCTTGATGTCTCATTAAGTCGTTCACTTCCATTTCTTCAGTTCTAATATTTATTGAATTATTTTCTTCAGTTAGCTTTTTTAAAAATTTTCTTTAGTCTTTGGCCCATTGAACTTTTAAATGAATGCTTTTGGCAATTAGATTTTTTTTTCATTTTTCTTATTCTGTTTTTCAAGGATTTGTTTTCTTCTTCCATTTAACCAATTTTTTTTTCTTTTTTCTTTTTGCTGAGGCAATTGGGGTTAAGTGACTTGCCCAGTATCACACAGCCAGGAAGTGTTAAGTGTCTGAGACCAGATTTTAACTCAGGTCCTCCTGATTTCAGGGCTGGTCCTTATCTACTGCATCACTTTGCTGCCCTAGCCAAATGTATTTTTAAGGAGTTTTCTTCATATATTTTCTTTATTTTCTTTTCCAAACTCTCCTACAAAGTTCTCATTTCCTTTCTCCATTTTTCTTTTCTCTTTTAAGATACTTTTAAAATTCTTTGAGGAGAGTCTTTTGAGTTGGAGTTCAGATCATATCAGCCTTTGAGGCCTGATCTGGAGACGTATTGCCTTTATTGCTCTTAGGATTTGAGGTCTGTTCTTCCCTGTCTCCGTAATAGCTATCTATAGTCAGAGCTCTTTTTGTTTTTTTACTCCTTTTAAAAATTGAGGTCTGCTCTTAGGCAAAGAGGAGATTATCCCAAACTTCCTCTGTAGGCAACAATGGCTTCACATTGTCCTGGCTCCAGTGCTGCTGGCTTCCTTTCTCTTCTGAGTGGCTGTGGCCTAATCCCACTCATTATGCTGGTGTTCAGGGGCTCACTGTTTGCCTTCTGTAGTCATGGAGATCTCACAACTGATTTGCTTATACACTGAGTGGCTTCTGATCCAGGACAGAGTAGCCAATACTGCTGTATTTTTGCTAAGAGCTTTTCAGTAGATTCCCCTAGAATGGATGCCTTTTCACCCAGGATCTCCCTGTGCTGTACCTGCACTAGGCTGCTTCCCCGCTGCCCAACTAAGACAGAACTTTCTTAAAGTTCTTCCAAAATATCTTCTGCTAGAAATTTATTACACTGTAAACATTTGTGGATTCTGTCACTCCAAAACCTATTCAGAGGTTTGATCTGGTGTTGATTCTGAGGGGAGCCAGGAAGAGTTCAGACAAAAACCTGTCTTCTCTCTGGCATCTTGGCTCCACTTTTCCTCCATATTGTTTTTTTTTTAATTTTTTATTATATTTTTCTTTAGCTTTTCTGACCTTTAACATACCTGAAACTTTTTGCCATCTTCTTTTTCTTCTTCTGTTTACTTTTCTAGCTTCCATCTTCTATTCATGATTTTAAAATATAATTTATTTGGTGAATTTTTGGTGTAACTAAACATAGAATCAATGTAGTTTGGAGAAAAGTGACCTGAGATTAGAGACAAAGGATCTCAAATGGAATTCTGATTATCCCTTATTTGGGTAGATAGGGACTTATTTTCTCTAGAAAGCTGCAAAGTTATCCTTAGGTCTTATTGGTCAACCTACCTTCCTTGACCCAGAGATGAAGGGAGCAGTATTTATAGAAGCTGAGTACCACTATATTTTGTTGTGAATCCCTTGCTCTCCAATGCAAAGTAAGTTTACTTTTGTTTACTGTTCATTCACTAGGAAATGTCTCATTTTGCCACAACAGTGACCCTAAAGTAACAGGTTACTGGTATCAGTACTGCCTCTAAAAAAGAGTATAGGATAAATACTCTTTAATTAAGGTTACTTTAGTTAACACTGTCTAAGATCTTAATGAAAAAAGATCTTTCACATATCAATGTTTAAAAAGGAGAGCCTGACACTGTGAGGGGATAAGTCAGATTCATCCCTCATTTCCCCCACCTTTGCCTACATTTATGCACAAAGTTTTTAAGATCAGTGTAAAATGGCAGGTTTATTAATTTTATCTGAACTGAATGTTTTGTAGCTTAATCTAAAATTTCTTGTTATGAAAATAACTCCCCAAATATTTAGTACAAGTTTCCCTCCCCATAAAACAAAGATTATTGCATAATGTTGTATTACTCAGGCTTTTTTCTTTTCCAAATTTTCAATGTTTTTTAAGAAACTAAAGAAGAATAGTATAGAAAAAAACCCAATAAAATTACTTGAAAATTCTGCTAGATTATCCAACCAATATATTTTCTCCTCTCCTCTCCATCATCTCATTTGCACTTGCACACACAGTTACACACTCATCAATCTTTTTCAGACAATAGTCCAAGCATTCCACCAATCTCTTTGGTATTCTTCCCTTGTTTCCATGCTTCATTTCATTTGACTATTTTGCAGATAGCAATGACTCAAAATTTAAACAACTTTTTTTTTAATTCTCAAAAAGTTTCTGTTGTTAAATTAAAACCTTCCTAAAAGCCATTCAAAGCCTATAGGCTTAATTCTCTTTGCTTGACATAGCCAAAGTGTATCCATTATTTTCTTACATAATCTAAGAATACTAAATCACTTCACATATGGAAATGGGCTTTGAGGGCCACTGATCTGTGAATTTAACCAATGTATCACCATTATTGAAACACCTGGACCATTCCTTTGTGGTGATGCACTGTGATAACACTGCAGAGTATTAAATAGTTTTCAGGATCTCTTTTTTCTTGTTGGGGATGTGATTTCCTAGTAATGCAACATTGGATTGGAATTTAGGAGTTTCACCAACCCTGATTTTACACTACCTGATTTGATTTTAAATACCATTCACAGGATAATCCCTCTGTGCATCAGCATTTATCAGTAGTATTTTTGATGGTTTTCTTCATTTATTTAGAAGGCTGTATATCTTGGTTCTAAAATGTATATTTAAATTTACTGGTTATTTATTCCATTGTGGAATATACACACAAATCCATATATGTGTATTCATATGGGGAAACACAAGGACACCATAAATATTGTTTCCTCAGTAGCTTAGAAAGTCCTTCAAGTTTGGGATGCCTAATTGACCAGACAATTCATTAAAAAAGGGACCTTTGAGATGGTATTTTCTTCCTTGTTCTATCTTCCTCTAACTAAACCTTTCTTTTTCAGACATCTAAGTGTGATATAGAGGCTCTAATGGAGTGGGTGGGGACAGATATGCTTTTGCCAAATGACAGCTGTTACAAAGTGATGCTAAAGAACGTAAGATTTAAGTAGCCTAACAATTTATCCTTGTCCCATTTTTTTTCTTGATGGTCAGTGTGAAAATTCAACAATATGTCAATCCTAAACAGTCTCATTAATAAAAAACTTGGCAACTATGCTCTACTACCTTTTTTAAGGGCTTTGAGATCCAGGGCCTTCAAAGTTTTCCCATCTTAATTCCCCTTAAGGATATGAAGTTCAATGTCATATCATTCCATAAACCACTTTTATTTTTACATTTCTTTATTATTAATAAGACTTTTATTTTTTTTAAATATTTCCATGCTTTCAAGTTTTTTCATAAGTGATAAATAATGCATGTTCCTTTGAAGTCTTCTTTAAATGGAGCGACTTACTCATCTTTTCAATCAGTACAAAACAACTGATGCGAAATGTACTCTTGAATGACAAGGCCAAATTTCAACTGAGGAATTATAAAATTGAGTGTTTACATGGTCATTTCTTCTGAACTGTTTGATTATTGAGACCTATACAAAAGATTAAAGTGGGGTAAAAACACACACATACAACATAAACAAACATATATACACACTCACACTCCCACTTTGTCTTCCTACTATTTTCTAAAGAAAGCAAAACAATAGAAAATGTTGAACACAAAGGAGACTTGTGAAAAAAAAGGTCATCTGTTATTTTTCTGTAATAAGATTCACTCATATATTGAAGTGGTGTGTTATGCATTGTCTAGAAAAACAAGCCTTGTAAATTTCTGTATTACTTAAATTCAAAAGACACATTTATATGAGAGATTTTGCAAGAAAAAAAATTATAAATGCCTACAACCTGACCTAGATGCTGATAAAATAGTTTGCCAGTAGTTGTAAACCAAGAAAAAAAATAATAAAATAAAAATGTGTGAAGCTAAATCTTAGAATGAACATAACTTCCTGAAACTATGTCTAAGAGATGGAGAAAATAGTACTCTTGCTTTTCAAAAATAATTTCTGAAATATATTAATTTCTATTCTAGCCCATGATCAAGAAATTAATAGATCAGAAATAACTCCCTCCAACAATAACTAGTTCATATTAATTAATACATTTTAATTAAATTTATTTCAATGAAGGAAATTCCACTAGGGAAAAAAAAGAAAAACAAAATTATTGGGTCAAACATACATGGCTAAACAAAACAAATATTTTCCCATATTTGTTACATGCAAAAATGACCTCAATCTCAATGTCAATTTAAAGAACGAGAAAGGAGATTAAATTAGAGATTAAAAAATTAGATAAATAGAAAGAGCTATCTATATATGTTCAGATCTATGATCCATCTACCTAATTATCATATATCATTTATCTATCATCTATTTCCTATTAACATATATCTATCATCTATCATCTATCTATCTATCTATCTTTCTATGTTACAACTTCTTTTTCTAGTCTCATATCTCTTTAATGAAATCCTTTATAACACATCACTCACAATTATTGGGATGTGCTATAATATACTCACACTTCTCTATTTTCCTTTGGGTAATCCATAAATTTAATTATACCATGCCACCATAAGTATCATTGGATAAAAAATGATGTTAAAAAGATGGGGCTCTCATACACACATACACAGAAAGAGAGAGAGAGAAAGAGAGAGAGAGAGAGAGAGAGAGAGAGAGAGAGAGAGAGAGAGAGGGAAATGCTGAGTTACAAAAAAGACCCCATGCTTTCCCAAAGGATAGAGATAGGGAACCTCTTTCTTCCTCCTGTTTAATTTGGATCCAGGTATAAACAACTTTGGAGAAAATACATAATAAGAAAATGTGAGTTATTCATATAACAAGAACTTATTAGTAGTTGAACAATCTGAATTCTCCACTGGTACCCAATCAATATTAAAAAATTCCAAGAGGAGGCCTGAAGGGTATATTTTCTGCAGAGGCTAATGGGAGAACATGGACAAGACTGACAAAGGAAAAGAATTAAATGGATGGGCTATATTCAGCCCTATTAGAATGTCCATATTGGTTAAATGAGCACTTCTTAAACTTTTTCCCCTTGTAATCCCTTTTCACCCAAGAAAAATTTTCATGAACCCAGGTATATAGGTATATAAAATAGGTATAAAATCAAACATTTATTGATAATACATCATAATTTTATGACCCCCACATTCTGTTATGAGATTCCATATGGCATTGTAAACCCCATTTTATCAAGCTTGGATCTAGATCACAGATCTATTTAAGTTTATGTACTAAAGTAATTATTTTATGACATGTGTTTTACTTTTTAGAATGACTGTTTTTTTTTTTTTTCACTTGCTCAAGAAAAAATGACATTGGAGTTTGGGTTAAACAAGAAAAAGTTATTTACCATAGTAATAGTAGTTTTGGTGGTGATGTTGGTGTTGGTACTCAAATTTATATATTGATTTACGGTTTACAAAGTGATATATGTGTACATGTGTATATGTTATGTGTGTATACACACACACACACATATATATGTTATATACATATGAAATTAAAGCTATATGAATATGAAAGCAGTATATATACATATTTATCTACAAATATGTACAGGAATATAATATATACAAACACTATTATTTAAGTATAGCTTTACTTTTATATAAATATTATATATATATATATGTATCACTTTGCAAACCTTAAAACACTACATAAATGCTAGTAATTACTATACCTACATTTCTATAACTATACATTAAACATCCTTCTAAGTTAACATGGACTCATTAATTATTATTATTTAGATCAGTAATTTCATCATTCCAAATTTTCTCAAGTATATTGTCATTTAGGTCATATTTGTGCATTGTATTCATAGGCATAGCTTGAGAAATTTTTTCAACTGCTTAGCTAAAAATCCAATCTATTACATTCCTCAGATCTTCCACTTTAGTTGTCTTCTCCAAAGCACATAAAGCAAATATGGTTAATTTGTGATGATTTGCTTTTGATTAAACCATGGTGTTTTTTAATGATTATTACTTCATTTTATAAATTGTCATTTTAATAATATATTCTATAATCTTTCCAGGAAACAAATTCAAAATCACAACTTGATTTAGAGTAAAAAAATTTTAGTGCCAACAACATGCAAAGTAATATATAACAACAAACAAACAGAAATAGTTCTTATATAAAATCCAAAGAATTTATTTTCTACTAGGATCATTTAGGAAGTAAACTAGATATTGTGCTAAGAGATCCTGCTTTCAAAGAGCTTACAATCTGCTGGGAGATACAACACATTAAAAAAAAAGATATAAATAAAATGCAATATAATTTGAAGAGGGAAAGAGCATTAATAGATTGAGTAATTAAAAAAAAAAAAAAAAGACTTCCCAGAAGAAGTGACAACTTAACTTGAGTATTAAAAGAAGCTAGAAGCAAAGCTAGGTGACAGAGGCATTTGCCTGGTAAATGTGTATTCCTAGCACATAGGAATAATCTTTAAAAGGGACTGGGGAAGGAGAAGAAATGCATCAGAATTAGAGAGTCTTGGTTTCAACTACCACACTTGGTTGTATGACAAATATTTATCTCTTAGTATTACCAGACTTTAGTGTTCTCTTTGCTCAAATATAATGGTTCTCTGGGAGCAGGTTTCTTGGGGAGCTTCTGGAGGCAGCCTTAGTTTCAGTTCAGATCAATAATCACCTCAAATGCAGCCCAGCTGATAAAAGTTCAGTTCCTTTATTGTCTCTTCCAAAATAGCCCAGTTAGTTTTCTTAGAGGCCTATCTCCCTCCTTGGTTCCAAGACTTCTTGTTGCTAATCCTTTGCCTCTGCTTCCTTCAGCCTCCAGCTCCCTCTGAATCTCCAGTTCTGAATCTCCCAACTGAATTCTGGCTCTGTCAATCTCCCTAACTAACTCCTCACTGACTCCTGATTGAAGCTCTAAGAGCTTCTGATATATGATCTCTTAAAGGTGTGAACCCAAAGGTTGACTCCTCCTCTGAGAGAGTGGGATTGTAGGCTCCTGACTTGTGAGTCTCCTGAACTTGTGAACTCTAATGTGTGAGCTAATGTATGAACTCTCAAAGGTGTAAACTTAAGTACATAAGCATTGTTTCTATCAATTCCAGGGAGTTAACACTTTGTAAGGATTCTAACACCATACCATTCTGTAAGACTACAAGCTGCAGAACTTTGTAGCTTATTGGTGGGTGTGGATGTGGGTGTGGGTGTGGGTGTGTGTGCATACAGAAGCAGAATAGTTTGGATGTCTGCCTAGATGAATTTTACATTTTACTATGAAACAGAAAAAAAAAAAAAACAGTCAAGAACATTAGACTCCAGAGTACTCTATTCTGAAGATTATACTAATTGATACTAGAGGAAATGTACCAAATTTGATATATTTTATTACTCTCTTGAAGAAAAATGCATTAAAATTGTCTGGCTTCCTTTCATCTAATTTATTTTGGCTTCCATGATTATTTTTACCTGTTTTAAAATGATTATGAGATTTTAAAAATACCTTTTCTTCATTAACTTTTTCCTCTGCTAAAAATGCAGGAGGTTAAAAGACGCTTTTCTAACCAGCAAACAAATTAATTACTCAAATGCCTGCTAAATTCAAGACTTATTTATTAGAAACCAGCATATGTACTCAGATTTTATGACATCCACATTATACATATCAAACATACTTCTTCAATAGTCCTATGTTGATGCATTATGGGCATTCTATTCTATTCTACAAGCAAAATCACCAGCTTCTCTCATGATATATATCCCACTGTCTACTTCATCTTTCCATTATGACTTCCACTAAAACTTGACTAAGTTCTTTAGCTAACTTAAGATTATCAAATAACAACAATAATGTTGCTCCATTTCTTCCCTCATTAATTTTTTCTTTATTTTCCAACACAATGAATCTTGCTCCAGAATGACTTCTTGCATTGGCTTTCAATATGTACTATAGTCTTAATTGATTCCTTATTTTTATAACACTCAAAAATCATGTAATTTCATCTAGAAAAAGTCTCAAAAAATATTTGATTTCATCCATATCTAAAAAGCAATTCCTTGTACCACATATTCAAATAATTATTTGGCCATTCCATGCAGACAACCTATTGCTTCCTACAATAACTGACTCTACTTTGAAATAGTTTCATTTTTTAGGAAATATTGTTTGCTTTTTTTCAACATAAAACAAATTTGCATTTTTGCAATTTTTAACTTAAAATTCATTTCTTCCTAGTTTATGTCCCCTATAAATTTACCTCCTCTTCCATATGATTTCCTATAAATATTTGAAGATGGCTTTCATAGTCTCAGAATCTTTTCTTCTCTAGGATAAGTACTCCCAGTTCCTATCATCAATCTTTATGTGACACAAGTATGAAGTCCTTCATCATGTTGGTTTCCCTCCTTGGGGGGCTATTGTTCCTAAACTGTGGTGCCTTGAACTAAATACAATAACCCTTGGACCAAGGTGAAGTACAACAAGAATATCATCTACTTTTTCCAGGTTTCCATGGTTACCAGTGCTTACTATACTGTGCAATGCAATCTAAGATTTCTTTACTGCCAAGGTAAGAGAATTAATCCACAGCATTTAAAACTTCACCATTTACTTTAACTGATGGTTTCATGTATGGGTGGTGTGGTGCTGGCTGATAGAGGACCTGTGTTTTCTTGGGTTAATTGTGTTTGGCCACAATTGGCACGAGCAGCAGAGAATCGATATATACTTTGTTACATTTCATCTTTGGAGGCTGCATTGAGTGCACAATCATCTACCAATAAAAAAATCATGCACCAACACTCCGTGCACTTTGGTTTTGTCTTGTAGCATTTTCAAGGGGAAGAATTTATCATTGGTACAGTAGCTACTTTCATTCCACATTTGTCCTTATTGAAGGTATTTGACAACATGTCTGAAAACATCATGCTAAAAAGCATCAGGAGCAAGCACACAGCTTTGTTTCACTCCATTGGTGACGGCAAGCCTGGAAGCCTTGCTCAGTGTCCAAAACCTGGGCAAGCTTGACCTAAGGAAATTGATGTACTTTGCTGACAAACTTCTCTGGGCAGCCAAATTTTGACTTAATTTCCCATAAGCCTCCACAACTTTCCAGGGAAGTCCACATTGCTAATGAGATTGACGCACACATTGTCAGAGCTAGCTCAGTGTTTGGGAGGCTCCAAAGGAAACTGTAGAAGAGGAGAGGTATTAGACTAACTACCAAACTACCAAACTTGTGCTGATCTAATTGTTGTATGTCTGTGAAATGTTCTGTTGAAATTTCCTAAAGTCATATTTCTTTCCTCAAACTCAAGTGAACTCCGAATTTTATGTTTTACTTTGAAACAGAAAAAAAAATAAATAAATAAACAATCAAGAACCAGTGCCATTTAGAAAACCGAATCATTTCCATTTGAATTGTCCTTGGAAGATTTTGAAGATATCAGAAAAGATATTGAGATCTTCTCTTAGAACTATACTGCTAAACCACCCAACTCTATTGCAGAGAGCACAATTCTGTTGGGCTGGCCATATTGTTTAAATGATAACTATATGCTTACCAAAAAGATTATTTTATGGAGAACTCACACAGAGCAAGTGCTCCCAACGTAGTCAGAAAAAGTATTGATTGTATGACATGGGAGACACTGGCACAGGACCAAACATCATGGAGTGCTCTCATCAAAAAAGGTGCTGTGCTCTATGAACAAAGTAGAATGGAAAAAGCTCAGAAGAAACACGAGATGTGAAGTTAGAGAAGCCACCCCAAAGGTTCACATGAACTATTTGTGTCTAACCTGTGGCTCTTATAATGAGCAAAGGAAAGATGTCTGATCAGCCACAGTCAGACACACCTTTACTCAACTAGTATAGTGATGTTATTTTAGTCCTATTTGGTAGTGATTGCAAGCAAGCTATACACTTTGTGGGTGTCACAGGTCATACCTGAGATGCTTCAGAAGTCAAACAAAACCATTTCATGCATATGTCATAATTTCTGTAAATCTACAGGAAACAGAACAACATATTAATTAATGCACTATCTATTAGTATTGCCAGAGGTTATCATAATTTCTGGTACAGATTAAGTACCTAGTGTATGTATTCTTTTATTGTATATATGAATATCTTCCCATAATAAATAGGTGACTCACTTCTTCAAGCATGACATCCCCATTATTTTTATCCACCAGTTAAAAGCTATAAATCTGATGGAGTAGATCTGCTCTCAATAAGTGGGCATCAGGTCAACTACCCTCTAGTTACCTGATACAAAATTTGAACAAGAATGTAGCATCTTTTGAAAATTGGTTCTACCCTTAAAAAGAAATAGGAAACTGTTCCTTGAACAAAGACAGAAAATATTACTTAGTTAAAAAATGGTAACTAAGAAAATATGTTAGGAAAAAAAGAACCAGAATTTAGCATTACTCTTGATACCAACTATATAAATAATGGTTGTCCAAACTTTAAGAGTAATTATTTAAAATTAATTATAATAAAGGAAATAAAGGGAGGAAGTTAGACTGACTCCATTTTACAGATAATAGTGATAAAATAAGAAGTTATAACTATGCATTCAATATTAATAAGAAGAGTTCATATTTCTATTGTCTTTCTCAGATTGAAAAAGTGATATCTGTACTACTCTGAGAGGTTTGTAGGCTAATTATTATCATCTTTATTTTTCAAGTAAGGAAATTGAATCTCATACATTGTTGGTGGAATTGTGAACACATCCAGCCATTCTGGAGAGCAATTTGGAACTAAGCTCAAAAAGTTATCAAACTGTGCATACCCTTTGATCCAGCAGTGTTACTATTAGGCTTATATCCCAAAGAGATCTTAAAGGAGGAAAAGGGACCTGTATGTGCCAAAATGTTTGTGGCAGCCTTGTTTGTAGTGGCTAGAAGCTGGGAAATGAATGGATACCCATCAACTGGAGAATGGTTGAGTAAATTGTGGTATGTGAACGTTATGGAATATTATTGTTCTGTGAGGAATGACCAGCAGGATGAATACAGAGAGGACTGGCAAGACTTACATGAACTGATGCTAAGTGAAATGAGCAGAACCAGGAGATCATTATATACCTCAACAATGATACTGTTTGAGGATATATTCTGATGGAAGTGGATCTCTTCGATAAAGAGAGCTACTTCAGTTTCAATTGATCAAGGATGGACAGAAGCAGCTACACCCAAAGAAAGAGCACTGGGAAATAAAGATAAATTGCTTGCATTTTTGTTTTTCTTCCCGGGTTATTTATACCTTCTGAATACAATTCTCCCTGTGCAACAAGAGAACTGTTTGGTTCTGCACACGTATATTGTATCTAGGATATACTGTAACCTATTTAACATGTATAGGACTGTTTGCCATCTGGGGGAGGGGGTGGAGGGAAGGAGGGGAAAATCGGAACAGAAGTGAGTGCAAGGGATAATGCTGTAAAAAATTACCCTGGCATGCGTTCTGTCAATAAAAAGTTATTTAAAAAAAAAAATCTTGGATCTTTATCTTGCCTCAGTTTCTCTGGCAAAGGATAATGCTTAAAAAAGAAAAAAGGAAATTGAATCTCAGATTTGGGTGGTGGATGAATTGACTAAGCTCTTTCAAAAGAAGTTTCTTACCAATTTTTTTTTTCCATACTGCCTTTCCTTTAATGGATGGTATATAGTTAAGTACAACAAAATCATTGGGTTAGCACAGAGTTCACTTTGAGTTTGAGGAAAGGAATGTGACTTTAGGAAATTTCAACAAAGCATAAATAATTGCAGATCAAATTAGGCTAAGTATAGCAAAATCCTGTTCCCAAAGGGTTTATATAACTGTGCTGAAAACAATCTTCATTAACCAACTATGGATAATTATGAATAATTATCCTAAAGTATTGATTTCCAGTCACCATTAATTCAGTTAAATTTTAACAGGTAACTTTTCAGAGAAACACACAAGATCCTAATTTCATCTAAATCATCCCATTTTTTTAGCAACTCATTTTTTTTTTTTTTGTAAAGGCAGAACAGTTGGTACAGTTGAAAGAGTGATGGATCTAAAGTTAGGAAGACATGAATTCAAATCTTGACTTCCTTGTCAGAATAAGGCAGTTCTTTTTTTTATTTTTTTAATAACTTTTTATTGATAGAACTCATGCCAGGGTAATTTTTTACAACATTATCCCTTGCATTCACTTCTGTTCCGATTTTTCCCCTCCCTCCCTCCCTCCACCCCCTCCCCCAGGTGGCAAGCAATCCTTTACATGTTGAATAGGTTACAGTATATCCTGGATACAATATACGTGTGCAGAACCGAACAGTTTTCTTGTTGCACAGGGAGAATTGAATTCAGAAGGTATAAATAATCCGGGAAGAAAAACAAAAATGCAAGCAGTTTATATTCATCTCCCAGTGTTCTTTCTTTGGGTGTAGCTACTTCTGCCCAACTTTGATCAATTGAAACTGAATTAGCTCTCTTTATCGAAGAGATCCACTTCCATCAGAATACATCCTCAAACAGTATCATTGTTGAGGTATATAATGATCTCCTGGTTCTTCTCATTTCATTTAGCAAAAGTTCATGTAAGTCTCGCTAGTCCTCTCTGTATTCATCCTGCTGGTCATTCGAATAAGGCAGTTCTTAAGCAAATCACTCTCAGCCTCAATTTTTTTCATCTATAAAATAAATATAGTTATAGTTCCTACCTCTTAGGGGTATAATGATTACTTGTAAAGCACTTTATTATTAGCTCTTAATCAATCAATCAAGTATCTAATATGCATCTATTATTTGCCAGATTATGATAGGCATTAAAGCTATGAAGACAAAGTCTTCCTCTTTAAAAAGATTAGATTCTAATGGAAAAGACACTGCGTGTATGAGGAAAGACATATAGCATAAATGTAATAAAAATATATACAAAAATACAAAAGTGTTTAAACAAAGGTAGTTAGAATGGAAGGCACAGGCAGTTGTTAGAATCAGGAAAAGCTTAATATAGTAGGTGGTGGTTGAGCTGCATTTTTTGAGCCACATTTAAAAAAAAAATAAAGGCATTCTGGAAGAAGGAGATGGAGATGAAATACAGTCCAGCCATGGGGCAAAACCACTGTAAAATTGTGGAGATGGTATATGGCATGTCACATGTGAAGAACAAAGAAAAGAACAGTTTAGCTGAATCACAGAGTAGAGGAAGGAAAATGATAGATAATAAGATTGTTAAGATGGCTTGGGCCCCAGTTACATGTACTAAACATGTATCTAAACAGAATTTATATTTAATTTTAAAGGCAATAGGAAAGCATTAGAGTTGAATGAATAAAGGAAACACATAGATCCTCACTTAAAGAAAATTACTTGGGAAGCAATGTCTTGGAAGGGATGGAATACTTGAGACAGAGAAACCAATTAGAAAGATATTGCAATGATATAGAAGAGAAATAATAAAGGCCTAAACTTTGATGGTAATTGTGAGTGGAGAGAGGTCATATTTGAGAAATATTGTCAGGATGGAAATATGAAGATTTGGCAACTGCTTCAATATGTAGAATGAAGAAAAGTGAGGCATCTAGTAAAATTTATGAACCCGAGAAAGTGGGGAGGTGGTAATGTAAGGTAAAGTAATAGGAAAGTTGGGAAAGAGAGCAGAGTTTGGGGAAAAGAGGAATTCAGTTTTATAGCCAATTTAAAATCTGGAGATAGATAAATAAATACAAATGTAGATAATAGATTTAGTAAAGAAAAGATTTAGAATAAGTCCGTGAGGAAAATATAAAGAAGGCTTTGTTGAGGTTTCATTTGTAATGCACTCTGTCAACATGGTTTTAAGGTGAAACAAATAGATGAATGAATGCATGGATAAATAGATAAATAGTTGGAGATTTAGAGAGACTTAGAAAGAAACGTGTGCAAGTCTATTGCAAACTATTAAGAAAAAGTTAGATAAACTCATGAGAGAGATATGCATATATGTGTATGAATATGAGTTTTGTGTGTGACGATGTATTCAGAAAGATTATAATTTAAACCATCAGAGCTAATTAGGTTACCAAGAGAATTTGTTAAAGAAAAAAAGAGGACTTAGGACAGAACTTTGGGGAACATTTATAGTTTAGGAAAATTAATATGGATGAGTCTGTAAAACTATCCTATTCATACACAAAGGATAAAAAGGAGAGAGTAGATTTACAAAAACCAATGGAGAAGAAATCATTCTGGAGGAAAAAGTGGCCAAAGGTGTCAAATAAAACAGAGTGAGGAGAATAATGACTGAGAAAAGATAATCAGATAGGACAATTAAAGAGATAATTAGCAACTTTTTAGAGAGTTTTTTCAGTTGAGAAATAATGCCAGAAGTCAGGAAGTGATTATAGCTAGTACATGAGTCAAGCTGAGAGAAGGAGGAAAGGATAATAGCTTGAAAAGACTATAAGATCTAATGTAATTTTTAAAGATTGGAAAATGGATATTTTTCAAACTAGTTACAAAATGGAAGTGAAAAGGTCAAGATTTTAGGGGGAGAATTAAAGAGTTCTCAAAAAATGAAAGAAAAAGGTCTTTTTAGTTGATAATGAACAAAACACTTTTTTGTAAAGTTGAAAATTTCAACTTGAGCCAAATTTATTTCAATGATTATCAATCATTCCAGATCATTTATCCTACACTAATAGCTATGGAGTTCTGCTGTGCAAAAGATCAGATTAGACCCTTCTCTGATTTTACAGAGCTTTATTTCACACAATATAGTGCAATCCCATAAATCTCTGGAAAAAAAAAAAAAAAACAAGCAAAAAAACAAAAAAGGACAAAAAAACCTTTCCTACCTCTTTCCATAATGGGAAACAAAATCCTGTAAATCACTTCAAACTAGAGAGATTCAAATAGGTGTGAATAATCCATCCTAAAAAACAGCAACAGCTTGAAAAGTAAGATGTTGGGCAGGAATAAATTTCCAAGACACCTGTTCATTCTATATACTGACTAGTAATTCTATTATAGCTGAAAATTGTTGGTGTATGTAGGGTATTGGCAGGGCACATGGTATGCTTTTTTTTTTTTTTAACTGGGAGAGTATGGTAGGATGTCACATTTTTATTTAAATAGCAAGCTTTGGCTCCACATTATATATAACCAGTAAAGCATGACCATTTTTATTCATCTTTTATAGAGTCATTAGATCAACAAATTAGATTATTTATATATCCAGTCCAAATGATATCAAAAGCAGAGCCATATTTATAAAATTCTAAATGAATGGCAAGAAATAGAGAAGATGGGAATAATAAAAAGGTACTTTAGTCATGCTTATTTTTCTTTTTTTAAGGAAGCTGTCATAATGGTGAATAAAGTACTTTAAGCATGATTGCAGTCGAATTTTCATTTTTTGGTTTTTGTTTTTTCTGGTTTCTTGCGTATCCCTTAATATCCTATCATTGTGCTCTGTGGTCATATTTTGCATTAATCTTGTATTCTTGGTCTTATATTTAAAAAGGTCATCATGTGTAAGGATAATCAATCATTAAGCATTTTAGAATGTCTGCTTTGCAGCAGGAATTGTTTTTAGAGCGAGGGAGCAGAGACAGGAATGAAGGAGCCCTTATATTTCAAATAAATGCTTATATTTTTGGCAGGGAGGAGGATTGCTTTGGGAAGGGAGGAGTGTTACTTTTAAAAGTGACTGCATTTAAAAACAATCAGAGCTATGTTTTTATAGATATAGAGAACATTCTCTGAGGAAATCACTTCTACCAACATAGATGTGAGATTAAGTGACAACTCTAGAGTCACATAACCTAAATGAGTGTCAAAAGCAGAGGTAGATCCTCCCTGATTTTCTTGATTGTGTGACAGATTCTCTGTACTTAATTTAAACTTAGGTCTTCCAGACTTGAAATGTATCCTTTACACTATTCTTCTTCTCAAAAACAAAGTATATGCCCAAAAAATATCACCAGTAGACCTTCCTCAATATGACCCTCACCATATTTAGTATTTTCATAACTATTTAGTCCCTCTTTGCTGTTACAATTATCCATAAGACTCTTCCATCTTTTGCAAAACCCATTCTAAACCCTAGGGCCCAGAATTGAACAGTATACTCCTAATGATGTCTCCTCTATTATTGGAAGATAAATCTCTCTTTATAAAGCTAAAGTTCCCATTAGATTTTTTTGCTGCTATCTCATACTGCTAACTCATATTGAGATGGCAGCCCCCAGAAATTTCCAGATATTTTTCATAACTTCTTTCTAATGATAATTCCCTAACGTATTTGTAAAATTGTTGTTGCTTTTTTCTTTTGTCTTTTTTTTTGTGTGCCTGAGTGCAGACCTTTACATTTATCACTACTGAATTTCATCCTACTAAAATCAACCCAATTCTTTAGCCTGCCTAGCATTTTGGATCCCGGCTCTTTGAATCACTCTATTAGCTATTCCTCCCAACTATGTGTCATCTAGAATACTACTATCTATACTTTTATCCAAGTCACTAATAAAAATGTAAATAATTTTTAAAAATAGGCCAGATATGTCATGGCACAGTAAAAAAAAAAGTAGCAGTGAACTTGGAAATCATAGTATCTGAATTCAAATCTTAACTTTTAACAGTGATTCCTTATATAATGTATAAAAAAACTTTTAATTGCTCTGGATATTAGTTTTTTCATATGCAACATAGGGATTTGGAGATGACTTATAAGGTCTCTTTTAGCTCTAAATCAGTGATTCTAGACTTTTGTGCTATCTGTGGTATTTCATT
The DNA here is from genome assembly GCF_016432865.1 of Antechinus flavipes. Lineage (NCBI taxonomy): Eukaryota > Metazoa > Chordata > Mammalia > Dasyuromorphia > Dasyuridae > Antechinus > Antechinus flavipes. Next base: position 148,417,968 of record NC_067403.1, read on the forward strand.
ATACATCTCTATCCACAACAAACCATTAATCCTTCTAATTTTGTTATCATCCCATCCATATCTCTCTCTATTCTCCCAATAAGAATCATATGGAATACTTCAATGGAAGCTTATTAAAAATCTAGTTAAATAATATACGTAGCATTCTCCACATCTATTAGGTTATTAAACCTGTCCAAAAAAAAAGAAAGAAAGAATATAGTGGCAATGTGATGATGTGCTCCTTTATTTCCTGCTACTGTGAGAGACTGAGGATGGTGTATTACTGAAACTCTGATGATCTGAACTGCAATACGCTAAACTGATCAGGTGTCCATTCTAAGTCTGGCACCACTCTATCAAGCTGCAAAGAATGAAGAAAATAGGAATGCTCTTTGTAATTACCATTTTTCCTTTCTAAATGATCACCAACTATCTCTTTAAATGGTCCATTCTAAAATTTTCCCAGGAGTCAGATTCAAGTTCACATTCTTCTCTTCCCTTTTTTGAAAGGTTATTTTTGCCTGCAAACCATCTTCTTTATAATGTGACAGAGGTTTTTCTAGTTGAAATTTAAAATGAATCTGCACAGGCATATGAAAAATAAGTCTATTGGACTTAAGAAAGGTGAAGTTAAAAGTTCATTTTATTATGCAACTGCAGCAGCCTGTGTCCTGTAGAACACCTCACAGAAAATGAGAGCAAGCACTGATATACCTGTCCTTCCCACCAAGTCCCTCCTCTGTTTATTTCTTCATCTGCTGGGTATTCTTAGTATACAATCTTCTGGTCCACCTTGTTCATACTTTCCCTTGGTATGTTCCCCCTCCAACAGCTTATATGATATGTCCATTGAAATTGTCCTTAATCCTGCTAGAGGAGAAGTTAATATTCATGAGTTTATTGAGCACAAGCATTCCAGTCTAGGCATAAGCTTTGCCCTACTTAGCTGACTTTTAGCCCCAAAGTAAGATAAAACTGTTTGTTTCTAGTTCCTCAGCTGTCTGTTAATTCTTAATCTATTTAAGTAATCCTTGATCACAAAGGCCAGAAAAGGGCCTGACATCCTGTGCTGCTTAATTTCTTCCACTGGCTAGCACTTTAGTTTAACATAATCACTTATCCTTTTATGGAAACAGACAGTCTATTTTGTATCTCTCAGGATAATTTATGCTTTATACAAAAATCTTTCTACTTGCTTATCTCATATTGAATTTATTGAAAACTTGACCCTACTCTTTTGGCATAAACAACCTTGTTTGGCATTCTCAATATCTTTTCCTGGCAATAACTTCTGCTTGGAATTCCCAATATCTGTTCTAATACTATTCCTTTCTTTTTTTCCTAATAGTATTTTATTTTTCCAAATATATGTAAACTTAGTTTTCAACATTCTGTTTTATAAAATTTTGTGTTCCAGATCCAGTCATTCTGGAGAGCAATTTGGAACTATGCTCAAAAGGTTATCAAACTGTGCATACTCTTTGATCCACCAGTGTTACTACTGAGCTTATATCCCAAAGAGATCTTAAAGGAGAGAAAGGGACCCACATGTGCAAAAATGTTTGTGGCAGCCCTTTTTGTAGTGGAAAAAAAACTGGAACCTGAGAGGATGTCCATCAGTTGGAGAATGGTTGAATAAGTTATGATATCTGAAGGTTATGGAATATTATTTTTCTATAAGAAATGATAAGTAGGATGATTTTAGAGAGGCCTGGAGAGACTTACCATGAATTGATACTGAATGAAATGAGCAGAACCAGGATTTCATCATATACGACAATTCAAGTTTATAGCATGATCAATTCTGATGCATGTGACTCTTCTCAACAAGGAGATTATTCAGGCCAGTTTGAAGGATCTTGCAATGAGGAGAGGCATCTATATCCAGAGAGATCATGGGGGAACTGAGTGTGCATCATAACATAGAAGTTCACTTCTTTTGTTTTGCTTTCTTGAATTTTATTTTCTTTCTCAAAAAAAAAAAATGGTCCACATTTTTCTCCCTTCTTTTCTTTTTCCTCTCCCTAAGACACCAAGCAATCTAATACAGATTAAATATGTACAATTCTTTTAAACATATTTGTCATAAACCCAAAGACCCCAACTTTTGGGATAAGAATGCACTATTTGACAAAATCTTCTTAACACTATATACCAAGATAAGGTCAAAATGGGTTCATGATCTAGGCATAAAGAATGAGATTATAAATAAATGAGAAGAACATAGGATAGTTTACCTTTCAGACCTGTGGAGGAGGAAGGAATTTGTGACCAAAGAAGAACTAGAGATCATTATTGATCACAAAATAGAAAAGTTTGATTATAGCAAATTAAAAAGCTTTTGTACAAACAAAACTAATGCAAACAAGATTATAAGGGATACAATAAACTGGGAAAACATTTTGTACAGCCAAGGGTTCTGATAAAGGTCTCTTTCCAAAATATATAGAGAATCAACTCTAATTTATAAGAAATAAAGCCATTCTCCAATTGATAAATGGTCAAAGGATATGACCTGATAATTTTCAGATAAAAAATTGAAACTGTTTCTAGCCACATTAAAAGATTCTCGGAGTCATTATTAATCAGAGAAATGCAAATTAAAACAACTCTGATATACCACTACACACATGTCAGACTGGCTAGAATGACAGAAAAATAATGCAAAATGTTGGAGGGATGTGGGAAAACAGGGACACTGATATATTATTGGTGGAATTGTGAACACATCCAGCCATTCTGGAGAGCAATTTGGAACTATGCTCAGAAAGTTGACAAAGTGTGCATATCCTTTGATCCAGCAGTGTTATTACTGGGCTTATATCCCAAAGAAATACTAAAGAAGGGAAAGGGACCGGTATGTGCCAAAATGTTTGTGGCAGTCCTATTTGTAGTGGCTAGAAACTGGAAATCGAATGGATGCCCATCAGTTGGAGAATGGCTGGATAAATTGTGGTATATAAATGTTATGGAATATTATTGTTCTGAAGAAATGACCAGCAGGATGATTTCAGAAAGTCCTGGAGAGAATTACATGAACTGATGCTGAGTGAAATGAGCAGGACCAGGAGATCATTATATACCTCAACAGCAATACTATATGATAATCTGTTGGAATCCTTACAAAGTGTTGTCATTAGAATTGATAGAGACAATAATCATCTAATTTAGCATGGTTCAGTATGATTGATCTGATCTTACAAGAAGATGTTATGGGCCAGAACTTGAAACAAGGTGATAACTCAATGGAATTGATGGAAGCAATGCTTGTGTGCTTCGGTTTGCACCTTTAAGAATTCACACATTAGAGGTCACACCTTTAAGAGAGTTTATACATTAGAGTTCACACATGGGAGTTCACAAGTTCGGGAGATTCACAAGTCAGAAACCCACAATCCCACTCTCTTGGAGGAGGCATCAACCTTTGGATTCACACCTTTAAGAGATCATATGTAAAAGCTCTTAGAGCTTCAGTCAGTCAGTTAGTTCAGAAGATTACCAGGAGTCAGGAAAGCTAACCCGGCCCAAGGAAAGAGACAAGACTTGGAAGGAGAAAATAAACTCTTGGATTTTATCACTGGCTGTACTTCAAGTGATTATTACTTTGAACTAAAACTAAAGCTGCCTCCAGAAAACCTCCCCAAGAAACCTGCTCACAGAGAACCATCTCATATTATAAAAACACCACAAAGAACAACACAATAATCAATTCTGATGGACATGGCTCTCTTCAACAATGAGAGGATCCAAATTAGTTCTAAATGATCAGTAATGAACAGAACCAGCTACACCCAGCAAAAGAACACTGGAAAATGAGTGTGGACCATAATAAAGCATTTACACTCTTTCTGTTATTATTTGCTTGCATTTTTGTTTTTCTTCCCAGGTTATTGTTACCATCTTTCTAAAACTGATTTTTCTTGTATAGCAAGACAACTGTATAAATATGTATACATATATTGAACTTGACATATCCTTTCACATGTTTAACATGTATGGGACTAGCTGCCATCTAGGGGAGGGGATGGAGGGAAGGAGGGGAAAAATTGGGACAGAAGTTTTTCCAAGGGAATAAAAAAGAAAAAAAAAAAGAAATAAAATTTTAAAAATAAAAAAAAAAAATTCGTCATGTTGTGCAAGGAAAAAACATGAGAAATGAAAAGGAGAAAAACCAGGAGAAATTTTTTAAAAAGTAAATAAATAACAACAACAAAAAGTTGAAAATATTATGCTTTGATCCATATTCATTCTTTATATAGTTCTCTCTCTGGATGCAAATGGCATTTTCCATCTCAAGTCTATTAGAATTACCTTGAATCACTGCATTGTTCAAAGAGTCAATAGTATCAACATTCTAGCTTATTGTCTGTTTTCAATCCACCTACTTACTATTGTAACTACTGACCTTCCTCTTAATTATTCTCTTGTGCTAAGATAAAACAAACTATAAGCAGAGGTAGAATCTCTCCCACTTAAAATAGAAAAGATTATGCTCTCATCATCACCACCACCACCACCACCATCATCATTTTTATCACCTTTCTCCTCCTTTTCCTTCCAATGATTAACCCTTCTTTGACAATATCACATCCATCTTCCATGAAGCTGCCAAAGTGACTTTTCTAAAATATTAATCTATCCCTGTTATGCCCCTATGTAGTAAATTCTAGTGGCTCCCTATTTTCTCTGTGATCATATATAAAATTATGCTTACCATTTTATAATTTTATAATCCCAACCTACTTTTCTAACCTTAATATACATTATTTTCAGCATAAACTATACAGTTCAGTCAACCAGGTCATTTTGTGGTTTTGGTTTTGATCATCTAATTATGATGTCCCAAGGAAAGTCACATTCTCTCTGAATTTCACTCCCCTCACTATATTTATATCCCCAGCTTTTATAACAATACTTTACAAATATTATCTCACTTTATAGCATACTTGGGACTCGTATTTTACAGATAAGGAGTAAGTAAAGGTAAAATAATGATTCCTATCTTACATGTTTGATGTGAGAATCAAATGAGATATTATAAGTAAAATATTTTGTAAACTACTATTAACTATTAAAACACTACTATTAACTACTTAATATTTTGATATTCCTACTATTATTATTGTTGTTGTCCTATAACTATCCTTATTATTGTTGTTTGTTTGTTTGTCCTTCATTCTTTATAAAGATCAAAGATAACAAGAGAGAGATAACTTGACTTTTGAGTGAATTGGATTTAAGTGAGGCAAAGCTATGCAAAATCAATCATTTCTCTCCTGCATAGTCATCTTGAAAAAGGCCTCCCGAAACTCGAAAATCTTCTTCAACTCTGCCTCAGTGAGGGACCCCACCAGAGGGAAACAAGATAAACAACTTCCATTCTGTTATCTAGGTGGGGTGGGTTCAGTCCTGAGCTAAAAGAATTCCAACCCTATTGAATTAAAGAAACTCATTCGATTCTATTCAAATTCCAGCTCAAACTGAAACCCAGCTTGTAGATGAGCCAACTTGGGATTCCCCTCACTAGCCCCCTTCTACTTGTAGACAAAGCTGCTATCATAAAAGAGCCAATCTAAAATCCTCTCTGCCAAGGAGGCTTCTGCCCATCGGAATAATATTCAAGTGCTACCCTCTCTTTACTCTCACCTATTTCCCTAATGAGACTATGCCTCTCTGTCAAGATTTCTAACCTTACTTCCCAGTTCCTATAATAAACCTCTTTTATCAGTCTAGGTTTTTGAGTTTGTAAATTCCTTTATAGAGAATCCCTGTGTCACCAGAAGGGAGTTCCCCAAACTCCCTACCCTTGTGCCAAATCCCAAGGGATGTAGGGGAGCCAGACCTCTCCATTTGGTTCCCTGAACCCTGAACCTGCCACTAGACATTATCATTTAACTCCCTGATCACCAGAAACACTAATCTCATTTTGGTTCCCTAAATCTAAACCTCATCATTTGGTTCCCTACTAAAGAGAAACCCAAAACCTAAATCTCATCATATTTTTGGTTTCCATACCGGGAGTCCTGAAAACTAGACTTCACCTCATCATCCATTGGCAAGACTTAAGTAAAGTTGGACTGCTGATAGTATAAGATGTAGTGGGGGACCTTGGAGTTTTTGAAATAAGATCTTTTTCAAGTCTCAGCCTTTCAGATCTAAAGTCCATTCTGTGATTAAGGACTAGGTAACAACTGAGACAAAAGATGGCCAAGTTTGCCATCACAAAAGAATCATCTGGAAGGGGAAGACCATCAGAATTTCTGGCCAGAATAGAAGACAATTATTATTTACATTCTGATCCAACAAAATCCAAGCAATGAGCAATAGAGTCTTGAACTGGAACTTTTTATTAGCCATTAATGATAAAGTCAGAGTGATTTATATTTGAAGGTGTAGTCAATTAACTTCATTTGAGTCATAATGGACTTTTTCAAAGTTAAATTTCAAGAAATCATGAATGAAAACTGCTTAAGGCAAAGTTCTAATTGTTTTAGCTTTTAGGGGGAGGGAGCTGGGAATGATGATGAAATAAATAAGTAGGAAATTTAAAAATATCTAGCCCAAATCCCTACCATATATCTGGAATGCATTATTTCTTCCTCATGTCTACTTTTTAGAATGCCTAATTTCCTTCACAACTCAGCCAAACTTCATTTTCCACATGAAACCTTCTTTGAATTCCTCTTCTACTTTCCCTTGATTTTTTAAACATGTATTTTTAAGTTCAACATTTATACTTAATATTCATTCGTGAAACAATTTTTACAACAAATTTTGTCTCCTCTAATTGAATGATAGCTTGTCTCTTTGAATTTAATGAAAGCTTATTAAAGGTAAAAATGAACTCATTCTTACTTTTACTTCTCTAAGGCAGATGCTTCTTTAAAAATGCATATTGATTCATTGATTGATCATCATCTATTTACAGGAACAGATATCTCAAGGTTAAGGTGTCATGTCAACCAAAAGGTGGGCCTTTCCCAGGTGCAAAGTCCTTTCTTTCAACTGCTCCTTTGATAAAGGAACAGAGAGTTACTGCCAGCAACAGAATCATGAAAGGAACAGATTTGAGGTTCAGGGTAGTTAACTTCTTGGCTATAATAGACAAAAGGGCATTAGTGCTTACCACTATGGCTTCTGGCCCAGCATTAAAAGTGACAGCCCACAGAGTAACGACTGGAGACATAACTGACTTTGCCGATAGGTTACCATGTGTCACAGTTTAAAGGAGGGAATTTGTCATTGAGCTATTGGTCTAACAGGATTGAAATAAAAAGAAAAGGGAAAAATAAATTTTGGTGGAAATAAACACCTTTTCCCACTCTTATTAAATTTTTTTTTCTTCAGTTACCATCTGGAAATATTTCCCATGAAAATAAAGGAATATTTTTTTAATTAAATAGAGAGTTAAATTATTTGTTTATATGATATTAGGTGGGCAATTCAGAGGATATGAAATAGACTTCAAGAGTTCTTAGCTTCTACTTCTAAATGAACTAAATTGGTTGCATTCTTTGTTCTCTTTTGTTTTAAACTCCTGTTTACATTTCCCTTTGCACTTCCTTATACTGAGTACCCTCATAAGAAGAATTTCCTCACTTCTTTCTATTCTTCTCTTTACAATCTACCTAATCTTAAATCAATCTCAGTTGTAAAACATTCAGAAAACATTCCCCTATCAATTCAGTTCTCACTGATAGATGACCTTATAAATTCCCACTGCCCCTGCCAATCTTTGTCTTTTAATCATGTTGAATCATATTTTAATTCATATGTTTGGAATTAAACAGAGTGGGATAGAGGTTTTTAACTTGGGATCCATGAACTTAAAAAAAAATCAATAACTTTCAAGATAATTCTTTTCTTTTGGAATTTCATATATTTTATTCATGCATTTAAAAATATTCTGAGAAAGGATCTATATGTTTCACCAAACCGCCACATAGATACATGACATATAAAAACCAAAAAGTGCAAGTTAGAGACTATGAGTATAATTAAGTAGAATTTTTTCTGAAAAAATCTTGGGGTTTTAGTAGATTATAAGCTCAACATGAACCAGCAATACAATAGGACACACCAAGAGTGTGATCTTGCACTACATTGAGATACCTGCCTAATAGGCAGAAGAACATGGTTACCCTTCTATGTTGTTTTTTGTTCAAGCACATCCAGAATTCTGGTACACCAAGTCACTGTAAGAACCAATGGAAGGAATTGGAAATGTTCAGTAGGATTAGGGAAAATGCTAGGGATTTAAGATAATTGTCTTTTCATATTTGAGTGGCCTGATAGGTGGACAGTGGATAGAGTTTCCAATCTAAAATCAGTTATTCCTGAATTCAAATCTGGCCTCAGGCATTTGTTAGCAGTGTGACCTTCACTTAACCCTGTTTGCTTCAGTTTTTGTCATCTGTAAAATAAGTTGAAGAAGGAAATGAAAAATCATTCCAGTATCTTTGCCAAGAAAACTTCAGTTGGTGTGACAAAGAGTTGATTGAAATGACTGTACCACAGCAAAATTAAATTTGAAAAGTTTCCCCCACAAAAGACAATCTGTTTGGCTCTAGAAGGAACAACCAAGAGCAATTGGTAAAAATTGCAAATAGAACAATATAGGCTTGACATTATTGGAGGGGAAGGGGTTCAATAATCTAACAAATCAAGTTACCAATGAATAGAATGGACTACTTCAAGGGTAATAAGTTTCCCTAAAGAAAACTTCTATATACCAAGATTAGATGATTATTTGTCTGGTAAGTTACAGGTTGCTATGTTTCTGACAAGGTTGGGGTGCCTAGCAACTCTTAAATTCTATGATTCTTTTAAAATCATCTATTATTTCTATAGTTTCTGCTACCACCCAAGGTATATCTAAGAAATACCAAATTTATTCCTTTTAATTCTCACCTAAAGGTCAATTTAATCCACCTACAAGTAATAAAATAGCAATCACTTTCTAAAGCAGAATATTTATTAGGGACAATATAGAAGAGATAATGGGTATAGAATTCCAATCCTGCACACACAATCAGTGTATGCAATAAAAAATGCCATTGCCCTATAAATGCATAGAGTGCCATTATGAGAAGTAAAGCTTTTGGACTCTACTCTGTTCCAACTAGTATTAAACAGTGTGATATGTTACACAAATTATATAGGGATGGATGGTTTTTTATAATAGGCATCAAACTTCAATTAATATGTGCTATTTTTTTTTTAAACCAAGTAATGGAGGCTCACATTCAAAACCACAAGAATGTTGACAAAGATATTTCCACCCTGTTTTGTTGAAATTCCATGTTCAGTACAGCATGGATGGGATGCCTTGATGCATTGGAATACTGCCCACCTTGTTTTTATACTCTTTTGTACAACATGAACAAGTGACCATCTTATGACTGCTTAGTCAAGAGAGATGATGTCCCATTCTTTATCCAATCTATCAGGGTCCCGCCCCAATAATATGTCATTTTTGGTCCTCAAAGCAAGGTCTATTGACCAATGACATTTTGTATTTTGTATTATCCCTTTAGAATTTTTAGATATCAAATCTGGTATCGAGCTCCATAAAAATAAGGTCCAGAAAGAGAGCATCTCATATTGATAAGGTCTAGATTTTGGGGTTCCAATTAGGGAACCAAAATGAGATTTAGGGTTCTTGGTGGCCAGGGAGTCAAATGATGAAGTTAGTGGCAGGCTAGGGGTTCAGGAAACCAAATGAAGAGGTTTGGTTCCCCTAAATCCCCTTTGGATTCAACACATGACAGGGAGTTGTGGGAACCCCTTTCTGACAACGCAGAGGTCCTTCGTAAAGGAATTTACAAACCTGAAAAACTAGACTGGTAAAAGAAGTTTATTATAGGCATCGGGAAGTCAGCCTTTGCTATACGTGAACAGAAAGACTGAATTCCTTAGTGACAAGGTCCTGGCAGAGAAGTAAAGTTTCTAGGAGAGAAATCCTGACAGAGATGTATAAAGTCTTAGATGGGAGAATTAAGGGAGGGCAACACTGAAAGAGAATATCATTTCAGCAGGGCAGAGGTTGCCACTATGCCAGGGATGGCATATTAGGTCCTCTGCAAAGAAATGAGTTTAAAATTGACTCTTTCTACAATAGAAGTCTTGGCTACAAGGTGGGATTTACTCTTGATGGGGGCTGGTCAGCTTGAGCTGGAATTTGAATAGAATTGAATGAATGTCTCTAGGTTTGATTTTTAATTCAATAGGGTTGGAATTCTCCAGCTCCAGACACAACTAGCTCTATCCACATAAACCACTCTTATCTTGATTCCCTGGAGCAGGTCTCACAGGAGCAAGGTTCAGGGAGAATTTCTCCTTCAAGGAGCTTCTCAAGTGCTGTACCTCATGGCTCATGCCCAAAGTCAGAGAAAGAAAAAGAGAAAGAGTTTCAGGGATTCCCTCACCAATATGTGAGAAAGATGTGAAGTCCACTTCATTAGAGGCAACCATGGACTCTTTAATAAAGGGCCATTGCTTCAGAGATTTTTTTTATTGCAGGTTGGACAATTTTAATTCTCATACCATTTGTTATTCAGTTCTCCCTAGTGTTTCTCAGTCATAGTTCCCAATAAACATATATTAATAATAGAAGGCGGCCATAGAAGGAGCAATCTAGGGTCTTTTAAACCAAAATCTGTGAACTAGTATTTATGTATATGAAGAGACAAAGAAATAGATAACAACTTGAATATAATTAGTTTTCTTTATAATTCTGTTTATTTTATGCATTTTAAAACAATATTGTTAAAAGGGGTTCATAACCTTCTTTGCAATGTCAAAGGGATAAATCGTTGACACAAACAGGGTAATAATCCTTGAAGTAGTCTAAGTGTATTATAGTTCACTGCATGACCTCTACACCTCTGTCTGCCCATTGGCAGCTTGCCGCCTCCTTGCCTGCTGGACAGAACATAGCTCCCCTACCCACGCCAACATTTTACTATTTCCATGTCCTGGAAATTCTCCTTCATCCAAAATTTCAGCTCTTCTGTTTCCTGCAGAAATTTCTGCAATATTAAAAGAAGCTACTCCTCTCTTAGCCAGCTATCTATTTGCCTCAACACTAGGTCTCAGTAAATCAGTCAATCAATAATCATTTATTAAGTATTTACTATGTACCACTGTGCAAGGTATCAAGGATATAAAAAAGAGCTAAACAAAACTTTAAAAAAAAGTCTCTACTCTTAAGATTTCCATTCTTAGCCTAATTGGGGGTGGGGAGGAGGAAGAGGAATTATATATATAAACAACTGCATGTAAACAAAATATACGCAGGATAAATTGGAGTTAAGCAACAGGGGGAAATCGCTTTCAAAAGGAGTGATAGGGCAAGCGTTCATCATTGGAAGAAAGTAGGATTTTAGCTGTTACTTAAAGGAAAACCAGAAACACAAGAAGCAGAGTAGAAGAAAGGATAGGTTAGCAAGTTGAGAGAGAAACAGTGAAAATGCATGAAATCAGAGAATTAAATGTCTTGTGCAAGGAAGCCAGTATCTCTGTATCATAGAATATGTAGAAGGAAGTTCAGCATAAGACTAGAAAAACAGAGTGGGGCCAGGTTGTGAAAGGCTTTTGAAAGCCAAACAGGACTTTATAATTTGATCATGGAGTCATTTTCCTTGTATCTATATTCCTTCCTCTTTGTTATTTCTATGGCCTCCATTCTCCCAGTTTTCTTTGTTTGGCACTTCTTTCTGTGTATCTTTAACCCAAAACATTCTAAGAAATGGAATTTTTCTTATCTTTTCAGTGTCTGCTGTATATGTTCCATATGTCCTCCTCCTGCAGAAGCACAGGAAGTCAAGGTGAGTTAAAGTCACCTCCAACATTTCCTGGGCTCACATTGCTGGAATCTTTCACACATGCTTTCTACAATGCTTTGCTTTGCACACAGTAAATACACAGTCATACTCAATAAACATTTGTTATGTGAAAAAGTGAATAAAGTCGATTATGAGAAATGGCAGGCAGATTTACTTGACTAGACCAGAAAGTTCATGTTGGGCAGTATAACAGAATAATGCTGGCCAGGTTGGAGGCAAAAAAGACAGATAAATAAAACTGGTTCATATGTTTCATTTAAAAATCAATGTTATGACCTGACATTTTGCAGTGTGCTTCTGTTGAAAATGAGTTCAGACAAGTAACAGAGGAAAATAATTCAAATAAATGAAAGCTACTAGGCTTCAAAAGCAACTCATTTTAAAGATGAGGGAAAGAAAGCATCTCGTTAGGAAATCAACATTGCTATTACAGGCCATTAAAGATTAGGCAAACAACCTGATTGTAAGTTGCCATGTCTGCTGAGAGGACTGGATGTCAAAGTTCTGCAATTTAATTTTGCTCTTTGACAAAGTTTTTAATTGTAACTACTTTTAAAGTTCATTACTCCACTTAACCATTTGCTAGCTAGGACAATGACTTTGTGAAAATCCTCGTAGCAACACCAGCCAGAGCATGATATTAACTATTTTGGCACAAGTAGTGACCAGGGTCTTTTGCCAATTAAATGATAGACATGAACTCAAGGGGGAGGGAGATATACTCCTTTGCAAAAAGAAAAAAAATTAGCTTCATTTGTTAGGCACACAGTGAGAACATGGAGAAATCAATTGCAAACTGTTATTTTCCAGAGTTAAACTACAGGGTTGCAAAGTAGTTTCATTCTGTTAGTCTCATACATTGTTCCTCTAATACTATTTGGAAAGGAAACTAGTTTAACTCAATTATCCTTAACAGGATTCAGAGCATCTTAGTCACGCAAACAGGAAAGAAAAAATATAGCAGCCTGCTAGTTATTAGAGATGAGACAGGAATGAAATGTTCCACCCACCCAGCTGCCCACAAGTACAGTTAATTCTCCCATCCACAATTTTATTCTGCTCACAAATGCAGCCAATGCAGCCTTTCACTCTATATAAACTTGGAAATTGACTCTCTGAAGAACATGGTCACTATGTAATCAGAGCTGCCTCATCATGTTATTAGTTTCTTTTGATGGTGCTTAGGAGAGCCTGAAGCCTGGAACAAGAATATGGAAAAGTTCAAATTTGAAGGCTTTTTTGAGTGAGAGCTTGCTAAGGTGATCTTAATTCTCCTTGGATCACCTTGGACGCTACAGTTCTTTGTCATTCTCTGTTCTAAAAAATTAATTTAATTTAATTTAAGCAATCTTTCTCTTTATGTGGGGAAGATCAGACTCTCAGAAGGCATACAGAACCTTACTACTGCCCCCTGCCTAATGATAGGGTTGTGGCCCATTTAATTATAGGCTACTTTTATGAGACAGTGCTATTGCCCCAAGGACAGCTAGATGGCAGCAAATCAAGCATGGGAGCTTGAAGTCAGGAAGATTCATCTCCCTGAGTTCAAATCTGACCTCAGACACTAGCCATGTGATCCTGGGCAAAGTATTTAACTATGTACACTTCAGTTTACTCGTCTATAAGATAAGGAAATGACAAAATATTCCAGTATAGTTGCCAAGAAAACCTCAAACTCAGTCATGAGGAGCTTGAAATGACTGAAGTTAATAAAAGCTATTCCTCTGATATTTGCAAGGCAAGTATTATTCAGATTCAGTTCATTACATAGTTAACTTTTACTTTATAGCTACAAAGTGATAAATGAAACCGCTGTTTCCTTGAAAGAGTTTATATTTTACCAATGAAATGCAAATACATATGTAAGTTGGCTGGTTTTTTTAGCTTTTTATTTTCAAAACATGCATAAATAGTTTTCAACATTCACCCTTGCAAAACCTTATGTTCCAAATTTTTTTCTCCCACTCTTTCCTCACCCCCCACCCTTAGATGGCAAGTAATATAATAAAATTAAACATGTGCACTTCTTCTATACACATTTCTACATTTATCATGCTGAACAAGAAAAATCAGAACAAGGGACAGCTAGTTGGTGTAGTAGATAGAGCACCAGCCCTGAAGTCAGAAGGACCTGAGTTCAAATCTGACCTCAGACACTTAATACTTCCTGTCTATGTCACCCTGGGCAAGTCACTTAACCCTAATTGCCTAAAGAAAAAAAAGAGGGGAAAAAAGAAATCTTCAAAAAATAAAAATAAAAACAAAGGGGAAAAAATCAGATCTAAAAAGAAAAAAAATGAGAAAAACAAAAAGCAAACAAAAAAAACAACAAAAATGAAAGTACTGTGTTGTGATCCACACTCAGTTCCCACAGTCCTCACTTTGGGTGCAGATGCTCTCTTCATCACAAGATCATTGGAGCTGGCCTGAATCATCTCATTGTTGAAAAAAGCCATGTCCATCAGAATTGGTCATCATATGTTCTTCTTGTTGCCATGTCCAAAGATGCTCATTTCACTCAGCATCAGTTCATGTAAGTATTTCCAGGCCTCTTGGAAATAATCTTGCTGATCGTTTCTTATAGAACAATAATATTCCATAACATTCATATGCCATTAACTTACTCGGCCATTCCCCAATTGATGGGCATCCACTCAGTTTCCAGTTCTTTGACACGATAAAAAAGGACTGCTACAAACATTTTGCACATGTGGGTCCTTTCCCTTTTTTGTGATCTCTTTGGGATACAGGCCCAGTAGAGACACTGTTGGATCAAAGGGTATGTGCAATATTATAGCCTGTTGGGCATAGTTCCATATTGTTCTCCAGAATGGTTGGATAAGTTCACAACCCCATCAAAATGTATTAGTGTTCCAGTTTTCCCAAACCCCCTCCAACATTCATCATTAACTTTTCCTGTCATTTTAGCCAATCTGAGAGTTATGTAGTAGTATCTCAGAGTTGTCTCAATTTGCATTTCTCTGATCAATACGGATTTAGGGCTTTTTTCATATGACTAAAAATGGTTTTATTTTCTTTAATGTGAAAATTTTCTGTTCATATTCTTTAACCATTTATCAATTGGAGAATGGCTTGAATTCTTATGAATTTGAGTCAATTCTCTTTATATTTTAGAAACGAGGCCTTTATCAGAAGAACCCTTGGATGTAAAAAGTTTTCCCAGTTTTCTGCTTCCCTTCTAATATTGTCTGCAATGGTTTTGTTCCTTCTCCACAGATCTGAGAGGTATACTGTCCTTTGTTCTTCTGATTTGCTTACTAGCACTCTTTATGTCTAATGCATTTCAATTTCATTTTGGTATAGGGTGTTAGGTGTTGATTAATGCCTAGTTTCTGCCATATTAATTTCCAATTTTTCCAGCATTTTTTGTCAAATAGTGAGTTCTTATCCCAGAAGCTGAGGTCTTTGGGTTTAACAAACACTAGATTACTATAATAATTGACTATTGTGTCTTATGAATCAAACCTATTCCACTCTTAACTACTCTATTTCTTAGCCAGTATCAAATCATTTGATGACTACTGTTTTATAATACAGTTTAGATGTGGTACAGTTAGGCCACCATCATTTGCATTTTTAAATTAATTCCCTCAAAATTCTTGATCTTTTTTCTTCCAAATAAGCTTTGTTATTTTTTCTAGATCCATAAAATAATTGCTTAGCAAATTGATTGATATGACACTGAATAAATAGATTGAATTAGATAGAATTATCATTTTTATTATATTAGCTCAGTCTATTCATGCTCATTTGATATTCTTCCAATTGTTTATATCTGATTTTATTTATGTGGAAAGTGTTTTGTAATTATGTTCATATAGTTCATGATTTTAACTTGACAGGTAGAGTCCCAAATATTTATCATTATTTACAGTTAAATTAAATTGACTTTTTATATTTCTTGCTACTGGACTTTCTTGGTAACATATAGAAATGCTGATGATTTATGCGGATTTATTTTGTATCCAGCATCTTTGCTAAAGTTGTGAATTATTTCTAGTAATTTTTTATTTGGTTCTCTAGGATTCTCTAAGTATACCATCATATCATCAGCAAAGAGTGATGATTTGGTTTCTTCATTACCTACTCTAATTCTTTAATTTCTTTTTCTTCTCTTACTAGTAAAGCTAATATTTTTAATACAATATTGAATAGCAATGTTGATAGTGAACAACCTTTTTCACATCCGATTTTATTGTGAAAGCTTCTAGTTTATATCTATTACATACGATGCTTATTGACGGTTTTAAATAAATGCTACTGATCATTTTAAAGAAAATACCATTTACTTCTATGCTCTCTAGTGTTTAAAACACTAACAATGTTTTTTCTGCATCTATTGAGATAATTATATGATTTTTGTTAGTTTACTTAATTATATAGTCAAATATGCTCAATCTTGACCCAACCCTGCATTCCTGGTATGAATCCTACTTGGTCATGGTGTAATCTCTTAGCTAATATTTTCTTTAAGTTTTTGGCATCAATATTCATTAAGGAAATCGGTCTATAATTTTCTTTCTCTGTTTTTACCATACCTGGTTTAGGTATCAGCACTATATCTGTGTCATGAAAGGAATTTGGTAGAATAGCTTTCTTTCTCTGTTTTTCCAAATAGTTTGCATGGTATTGGAATGAATATATCCTTAAATGTTTGATAAAACTCACATATAAATCCATCTGGCCCTGGATATATTTTCTTAGGGAGTTGATTAATAGTTTGTTCAATTTCTTTTTTCTAAAATAGGACTATATAAGCAATGTATTTCCTCCTCTGTTAATCTGGGCAATCTATATTTTTGTAAATATTCATCCATTTCACTTAGATTATCAAATTTATTGGCATACAATTGAGTAAAATATTTCCTAATTATTTCTTTAATTTCATCTTCATTGGTGGAAAGCTCACCCTTTCCACTTTCTATACTAACATTTTGATTTTCTTCTTTCCTTTTTTAAATCAAATTAAATAAAGGTTTATATATTTTATTGGTTTTTATAAACCAACTCTGAGCTTTTTTGATTAATTCAATAGTTTTCTTATTTTCAATTTTATTTATCTCCCCTTTTATTTTCAGAATTTCAAATCTGATATTTAATTGGGCTTTTTAAAAGATTTTTTTAGTTTTTTTAGTTGCAAGCCCAATCCATTGCTCAAGTAAGCATCTAGAGTTATAAAATTTGCCCAAAGAACTGCTTTGGCTACATCCCATAAATTTTTATATGTTGTCTCATTATTGTCTTATTTTGGATGAAATTAGCTATTGTGTTTATGATTTGTTGTTTCACCCACTTCTTTTTTAGAATTAGATTATTTCTATTCCAATTAATTTTTGATCTATTTTTACCTGACCCTTTATTGCATATAATTTTTATTGCATCATGATCTGAAAACAATGCATTTACAATTTCTGCCTTTCTCCATTTGATTTTGAGGCTTTTATGTCCTAATATATGTTCAATGTTTGTGTAAGTTCCATGTACTGCCTTTCTCTCCCTAGATACCGAAATAATACCTAACTTTTTTCAAATATTATTTACTTCCTTAACTTGTTTTAATTCATTTTCTGGTTCAATTTATCCAGTTTTGTTAGAGTAAGATTGAGGTCCTGCATTAATATAATTTTGCCATCTCTTTCTTCTTGCGGCTGACTCTCTTAACTTGTCCTCTAAGAATTTGTATGCTATAACATTTGGTCTAGATATGTTTAGTATTGATATTACTTCATTATCTATAGTACCCTTTAGTAAATTGTACTTTCCTTCCTTATCTATTTTAATTAAATCTATTTTTACTTTCGCTTGATCTGAGATCAGAATCACTATACCTGCTTTTTTGTTTGTTTGTTTTTTACTTGAGCTGAAGCACAATAGATTCTGTTCCAGTCTTTTAGCTTTATTCTGAATGCATCACTCTGCTTTAAATATATTTCTTACAAAAAATATATATTGTAGAATTCTGGTTTTTTTAATCCACTTTGCCATTTATTTCCATTTTGTGAGAGAATTTATTCCATTCACATTTACAGTTAAAATACCTAACTTTGTATTTTCCACCAGCTTATTTTTCACAAGTTCTATTTTTCTCTCTCCTTTTGCCCTTTCCCTCCTTGTCAGTATTTTGCTTCTGACCATCACTTCCTTCAATCTCCCCTCCCTTTTTACAACCCCTACCTGCTTTCTTATCCCTTTCCACTTCCACTTCTGTTTTCCCTTCTGTTTTGCTGGATAATTGCTTCTTGCTGCAGTCCAAGCTCCTCTGTCTTCCGGAGTATCACATTCCAGGTCTTTCAATCCTTTAAAGTGGAAGCTCCCAGGTCCTAACTGTGGCTCCTCAATTTGTGGATTGTTTCTTTCTGGCTACTTGCAGTATTTTCTCCTTGATTTGATCATTTTGAAATTTAGCTACAATACTCTTTGGAGTTTTCATTTTGTGGTCTCTTTCCAGAGGTGATTGGTGGATTCTTTCAATAGATATTTTACCCTCTAGTTTCAGGACATCAGAGCAGTTTTTCTTGATGATTTCTTGAAAGATGTTATCTAGGCTCTTTTTTTTTTATTGTAGTTTTCAGATAGTCCAATAATTCTTAGATTGTCTTTTCCTGGATCAATTTTCCAAGTCAATTGTTTTTTGATAAGATATTTTGCATTTACATTGTCTTCTATTTTTCATTTTTTAAATTTTGTTTTATTCTTTATGTCTCATTGAGTCATTTATGTCATTTGTTCAATTTTAATTTTTAGTGAATTATTTTCTTCAGTTAACTTTTTTACCTTCTTCTGCATTTGGAACTTTTAATGAACTTTTAAATGAATTTTGTTCATTGGATTTTTTTTTTCCCATTTCACCAATTCTATATTTTAGGGAGTTGTTTTCTCCTTCCATTTCTCCAATTCTATTTTTCAAGGATTTGTTTTGTTTTTCCATTTTGTCAAATCTATTTTTAAGGAGTTTTCTTCAACTAATTTCTGTTTTTCCTTTTCTGAACTTTCCTGCAAAGATTTCCATTCCTTTCTCCATTTTTCTTCTAACTTTTTTTTAAATAGCTTTTTATTTACAAGTTATATATGTATGAGTAATTTTACAGCATTGACAATTGCCAAAACTTTTGTTCCAATTTTTCCCCTCCTAAACCGCCCCCTCCCCTAGATGGCAGGATGACCAGTAGATGTTAAATATATTAAAGTACAAATTAAATACACAATAAGTATACGTGACTAAACCATTATTTTACTAGATTTAACAACAAAATTTCTGATCTCTTATCAAGCAACTGTCCTGTAGAAGCTTTACTTTAGAGGAAAAAACTGTGACAAGCTCAATAGAACCACAATCTTTCCCTTCCAGCATGCTGGGTTCTGAAATTATGGAGGCTGTGGTACCAACCTATAGATATCTGTAGAGGGCTGGAACTCTGGAGAAGTATACTTAAAAAAAGGTGTTAACTCAGTGGAATTGATGAGATAATGGTTCTTTAGTTCACATATATACTTAGTATTTATTATGGAGATGTAATATTTCTCTAAGCTCACACATAATCAGTATGCTGTAATGATGTAATTACAATAAGGTCTATAAGGGCTAAGAAGGACTGGAAGATAGACATTCTATCTTTGACCAGCCTTGTAGTAGCTCTCATACTTCTTGCACTAAGATCAAGACTGGGTCAGAATAAAGAATCTAGACTCTATTCTTGACCATTCTTGTGGTGTCTACCCTGCTGAGACCAAGGCCCTTTGGGAGGATAGCCTGGACATTTTGGCACCCAATGTGGGGCACTGAAAGAAGCACACTACATTTTGAGGCTCTAGACATGAAGCCCTATACTCAGCAGTTTGACTGACAGTATCATAAGTTCAGTGGAGAAGTAAGTCCCTGTGACTAGGAAATAGGGTGAGTAAATTAGTCACTTCCATTTTTCAACTAAAATAGGGCAAATACTAAGAAAAGAGCCTTTCCCACCCCAAGGGAAGTGTGCAAAAAGGATAGTTAGGTTAACAAAATGGCAGGGTTTGATTGTAACTTGGGAGCAGATCATTGGACTCTTAGATACATTAGAATACATGTCTCCTTGGTTCTCTAAGGAAAAAAAAATTAGAGCCAGATAAGTGGAAACTAGTGGGAGAGCAACTAATTAAATATTACAATGATAATGGTCCTGATGCAATTCCTAAGGAAACATTCTGTATATACAACATAATACAATTGGCTTTAAGGAATTCCTTAAGTTTTAAAATAAGGAAAAAGGAGAAAGAACAGGAGGGAGGTGGTACTGACAAAGCAGCTGAAAAGCATGAAGAATCGGATAAGCGCTCATAAACTTAAGGGGTGTGGTGCTTCTCACTTTCACAGCTCAGTTACACCCAAGCAAGGCACCATTAGAGCTTTCCCCATCTGTTGACTCTCTTCCCTCAATTTCCCCCTCATGGGTGGAGGGAGAAAGAGGATGGGGAAAGGCAGTGACATTATCAGCACTACCCATACAGCAGCTTTGTGATTGAAGAGTTTGACTCTTTAGGTCAAGAAAAAAGAAAATGCACTCCTTTTAATCTGGATATTATCAAAGATCTAAAAAAGTCTTGCACTCTTTAGGGTCTACATCTTCTTAGGTTAAGATATTATTATAGAATTTGGCTTTTGAAGTTTTAACCCCTAATGATTGGAAATCTACAGTTAGGACAGGTTTAAAACCTAGACAAAACTTGTTGTGACTTTCTGAGTATAGTGAACTCTGTAGAATACAAGACCAACAAAATAGGCAACCTGGAGTTAATATACCAGTCACCTTTGACCAACTAACAGGTGTAGGTCATTGTGCAGACACTTTAGCACAGATTAATTATGCTTTGACAGCATATGAACAAGTTGCTTCTGCTGCTATCAGAGCATCGGACACAGTCCCAGGAAGACAAGATAGAGGGAAAGTCTTCGCAAAATTAGCAAAAGATCCAAACGAATCCTTTGCTGATTTTGTGGGATGTGACATCTGCAGACAGATGTCATACAAACTATTGGTGAAAATGCAACAACAGGAATAATGATAAGATAACGTGCTAAAGAAAATGCTAGCCATCCTGATCTCAGACCAAGCTAAAGTAAAACTTAATCTAATTAAAAGAGATAAGGAAGGGCACTATATCTTGCTAAAGGGTAGCATGGATAATGAAGCACTATCTATATTAAACATATATGCACCAAGTGGTGTAGCATCTAAATTCTTAAAAGAGAAATTAAGAGAGCTGCAAGAAGAAATAGACAGTAAAACTATAATAGTGGGAGATCTTAACCTTGCACCCTCAGAATTAGATAAATCAAACCACAAAATAAGTAAGAAAGAAGTCAAAGAGGTAAATAGAATACTAGAAAAGTTAGATATGATAGATCTCTGGAGAAAATGTAATGGAGACAGAAAGGAATATACTTTCTTTTCAGCAGTTCATGGAACCTATACAAAAATTGACCATATATTAGGACATAAAAACCTCAAACTCAAATGCAGTAAGGCAGAAATAGTAAATGCATCCTTTTCAGACCATGATGCAATGAAAATTACATTCAACAAAAAACCAGGGGGAAGTAGACCAAAAAATAATTGGAAACTAAATAATCTCATACTAAAGAATGATTGGGTGAAACAGCAAATCATAGACATAATTAATAACTTCACCCAAGAAAATGATAATAATGAGACATAACACCAAAATGTATGGGATGCAGCCAAAGCGGTAATAAGGGGAAATTTCATATCTCTAGAGGCCTATTTGTATAAAATAGAGAAAGAGAAGATCAATGAATTGGGTTTGCAACTAAAAATGCTAGAAAAGGAACAAATTAAAAACCCCCAGTCAAACACTAAACTTGAAATTCTAAAAATAAAAGGAGAGATCAATAAAATTGAAAGTAAAAAAAACTATTGAATTGATTAATAAAACTAAGAGTTGGTTCTATGAAAAAACCAACAAAATAGACAAACCCTTAGTAAATCTGATTAAAAAAAGGAAAGAGGAAAATCAAATTGTTAGTCTTAAAAATGAAAAGGGAGAACTCGCCACTAACGAAGAGGAAATTAGAGCAATAATTAGGAGTTACTTTGCCCAACTTTATGCCAATAAATTCGACAACTTAAATGAAATAGAAAAATACCTCCAAAAATATAGCTTGCCCAAACTAACAGAGGAAGAAGTAAATATCCTAAACAGTCCCATCTCAGAAAAAGAAATAGAACAAACTATCAATCAGCTCCCTAAGAAAAAATCCCCAGGACCAGATGGATTTACATGTGAATTCTACCAAACATTTAAAGAACAATTAACTCCAATGCTAAATAAACTATTTGAAAAAATAGGGATTGAAGGAGTCCTACCAAACTCCTTTTACGACACAGACATGGTACTGATACCTAAACCAGGTAGGCTGAAAACAGAGAAAAAAAATTATAGACCAATCTCCCTAATGAATATTGATGCTAAAATCTTAAATAAAATATTAGCAAAAAGATTACAGAAAATCATCCCCAGGATAATACACTATGACCAAGTAGGATTTATACCAGGAATGCAGGGCTGGTTCAATATTAGGAAAACTATTAGCATAATTGACTATATCAATAACCAAACAAACAAAAACCATATGATCATCTCAATAGATGCAGAAAAAGCATTTGATAAAATCCAACATCCATTCCTAATAAAAACACTTGAGAACATAGGAATAAATGGACTTTTCCTTAAAATAGTCAGGAGCATATATTTAAAACCATCAGTAAGCATCATATGCAATGGGGAAAAACTGGAACCTTTCCCAGTAAGATTTGGAATGAAGCAAGGTTGCCCTCTATCACCATTATTATTTAATATCGTATTAGAAACACTAGCCTCGGCAATAAGAGTTGATAAAGATATTAAAGAAATTAGAGTAGGCAATGAAAAAACCAAACTGTCACTCTTTGCAGATGATATGATGGTATACCTAGAGAACCTCAGAGATTCTACTAAAAAGCTATTAGAAATAATTCATAATTTTAGCAAAGTAGCTGGCTACAAAATAAATCCCCATAAATCCTCAGCATTTTTATACATCACCAACAAAACCCAACAGCAAGAGATACAAAGAGAAATTCCATTCAGAATAACTGTTGATACCATAAAATATTTGGGAATCTATCTACCAAAGGAAAGTCAGGAATTATATGAGCAAAATTATAAAAAAGTCTCCACACAAATAAAGTCAGACTTAAATAATTGGAAAAATATTAAGTGCTCTTGGATCGGCCGAGCGAACATAATAAAGATGACAATACTCCCTAAACTAATCTATTTATTTAGTGCTATACCAATCAGACTTCCAAGAAAATATTTTAATGATCTAGAAAAAATAACAACAAAATTCATATGGAACAATAAAAAGTCGAGAATCTCAAGGGAATTAATGAAAAAAAAAATCAAATGAAGGTGGCCTAGCTGTACCTGATCTAAAATTATATTATAAAGCAGCAGTCACCAAAACCATTTGGTATTGGCTAAGAAATAGATTAGTGGATCAGTGGAAAAGGTTAGGTTCACAAGACAGAATAGTCAACTATAGCAATCTAGCGTTTGACAAACCCAAAGCCCCTAACTTCTGGGAAAAGAATTCATTATTTGATAAAAACTGCTGGGATAATTGGAAATTAGTATGGCAGAAATTAGGCATGGACCCACACTTAACACCATATACCAAGATAAGATCAAAATGGGTCCATGATCTTGGCATAAAGAACGAGATTATAAATAAATTAGAGGAACATAGAATAGTTTATCTCTCAGACTTGTGGAGGAGAAAGAAATTTGTGACCAAAGATGAACTAGAGACCATTACTGATCACAAAATAGAAAATTTTGATTACATCAAATTAAAAAGCCTTTGTACAAACAAAACTAATGCAAACAAGATTAGAAGGGAAGCAACAAACTGGGAAAACATCTTCACAGTTAAAGGTTCTGATAAAGGCCTCATTTCCAAAATATATAGAGAACTGACTCAAATTTATAAGAAATCAAGCCATTCTCCAATTGATAAATGGTCAAAGGATATGAATAGACAATTTTCAGAGGATGAAATTGAAACTATTACCACTCATATGAAAGAGTGTTCCAAATCATTATTGATCAGAGAAATGCAAATTAAGACAACTCTGAGATACCACTACACACCTGTCAGATTGGCTAAGATGACAGGAAAAAATAATGATGAATGTTGGAGGGGATGTGGGAAAACTGGGACACTAATGCATTGTTGGTGGAGTTGTGAACAAATCCAACCATTCTGGAGAGCAATCTGGAATTATGCCCAAAAAATTATCAAATTGTGCATACCCTTTGATCCAGCAGTGTTTCTATTGGGCTTATATCCCAAAGAAATACTAAAGAAGGGAAAGGGACCTGTATGTGCCAAAATGTTTGTAGCAGCCCTGTTTGTAGTGGCTAGAAACTGGAAAATGAATGGATGCCCATCAATTGGAGAATGGCTGGGTAAATTGTGGTATATGAATGTTATGGAATATTATTGTTCTGTAAGAAATGACCAACAGGATGAATACAGAGAGGACTGGCGAGACTTACATGAACTGATGCTAAGTGAAATGAGCAGAACCAGGAGATCATTATACACTTCGACAACGATATTGTATGAGGACATATTTTGATGGAAGTGGATTTCTTTGACAAAGAGACCTGAGTTTCAATCGATAAATGACGGACAAATGCAGCTACACCCAAAGAAAGAACACTGGGAAACGAATGTGGACTATCTGCATTTTTGTTCTTCTTCCTGGGTTATTTATACCTTCTGAATCCAATTCTCCCTATGCAACAAGAGAACTGTTCGGTTCTGCAATTTTTATATTGTATCTAAGATATACTGCAACATATCCAACATATAAAGGACTGCTTGCCATCTAGGGGAGGGGGTGGAAGGAGGGAGGGGAAAAAAATGGGAAAAGAAATGAGTGCAAGGGATAATGTTGTAAAAAAAAAATTACCCTGGCATGGATTCTGTCAATATAAAGTAATCATTAAATAAAAATTAAAAAAAAAAAGAAAATGCTAATGAGGTTTGTAGAAGAATTATCCTAGGAGTACACAAGGATGCTCCTTTAGAGGAGATCAGAAGATGCTGTGCCACAGTGGGCACAAATACCTTTTATACCCAGGTTATAATGCAGACTTCTCAAGATCTAAGCATGGGAAGACAGGATCACTTTTGGCAAGGGACTTCCAGAGAGACTCATCAATGCTTTCAATGTGTTAAAGAAGGGCATCTGAAAGCTCATTGTTGTCAGAGAAGACAGGGTGAAAGAACAAAACCCAAAACCCTATGTCCAAAATGCAACAGAGGCATGCTTGTGGTTAAATTTTTGTTAAAGACCATTAAGTGAGTAGTACAATTATCTGGGATAAAACTTGACAAGATATATACCTTTTATATCAATGCACAAATTAATGTATGCTGTGAAACCAGGGTGGCAAATTTTATTGGCCATGGCTCCAACTTTTATATGCAGATCTCCATTAAAGATAACCAGACTATTACATAATTGGTGATGGGTTCTTGAAGAAAAGGTCTTAAGGTTCCTCTTAAAGGACTAGCTGTCTTCACAGATGCATCCAAACATAACATCTGTGTTGTATACTCTCATGACTTAACTATAAAAAGAATAGTCAGAACTCTTTTTCAGTCCACTCAGCAGAATGAATTGTATGCAATCATGCTAGCTCTTATTTATTATATAGGAGATGTATATATAATATCTGATTCAGCCTATTCAGTAGGTGTGGTACAAAGAATTGCCACAGCCCAAATAACTCCAAGAGCAAGTGAGAACACATCCAGATAAAATTGTATGTCCACTCCCACAGTGAACTTCCAGGTCCTATTTTTGATGTAATTCAAAGGCAGAGAGCCTTCTAACTATGTTGGTCAATACTCCTTTATTTCAGAAGGCAGCCCAAGAATCTCATTCTAAATATCATGAGGCTGCTTGAGCTTTACGTCTGCAATTTAGGATAACAAAAGAAGCTAGGAGCATAGTAAGAGCCTCTATAGTTTGCCTTGCTTTCCACACTCCTGTGTTCTCTCCAGGGAAAAACCCTCATGGTTTGAGACCCAATGAAATTTGGCAAATGGATGTGACCCATTATAAATCTTTTGGTCATCTGTCTTTTATCAGTGTTGTAGTAGACAAATTTTCAGGATTTATTTTCACAACATCAGCAATAAAAGAGACAGCCCAAGTGGTCACTGAATTCCTTACACAACTTTTGCGATCATGAATGTGTCACAAGCAATAAAAACAGATAATGGACCTGCATATACTTCTAAACATTTTGCACACTTTTGTGCCCAGTATCAGATTTCACATACCACTGGCACATCTTTTAATCCTCAAGGATAGGCAATAATAGAGAGAAGAAACAGAGACATTAAGACACTCCTCCAAAAACAAAAGAAAGGGGGAGACACAGGTAACCCTAGAGAATTTCTAATTTAGCTCTTTATACTATTAATTTTTTGATTGTTGATAAAGATGCACTGGCTCCAGCAGACAGTTTTATAACCCACCAGAAGGGCAGTGTCCAATGCAAGCAGCTCCACTATCTTTAGATAATCTCCAGATGATGTGGAGAGACCCAGAAAGTGGTGAATGAAAGGGACCAGTTAGGTTAACTGCTTGGGGAGAGGGTTTGCTTGTATCTCTACAGATGGAGAAGAAATCTGATGGGTTCCAATAATCCATATTCGCCTTGTCCATTGGAGAGAAACAGAAAAGGAGAAGATCCTTGAAACAAAGGAAAAGACCCAAGAAATATCAGATGGTTCCATCTCTGACTACATGTGCCAATGAACAACAAAAATTGTTAATGAGACTACTACAGGACTTCAAAACCAGCAGGAATCATTGGATTCCCTGAGACATGATGAGACTGATGCAGCACTTCAAAACTTATGGGAATCATTGGATTCCCTGACACATGAAGTAATGGACAATAGATTCATTTTGAACTATCTGTAGGGGGGCAGCTAGGTGGTACAGTTGATAGAACACCAGCCCTGAAGTCAGGAGGACCTGAGTTCAAATCTAGTCTCAGACACTTAACACTTCCTGACTGTGTGACCCTTGGCAAGTCACTTAACACCAACTGCCTCAGGAGGAAAAAAAAGTTTCCTGACATTGAGACTGAGTTTATAATGTGCATACCTTTTGATCCAGCAGTTTTTCTACTGGGCTTATACCCCAAAGAGATACTAAAAAAGGGAAAGGGACCTGTATTGCCAAAATGTTTGTGGCAGCCCCATTTATAGTGGCTAGAAACTGGAAAATGAATGGATGCCCATCAATTGAGAATAGTTGGGTAAATTGTGGTATATCAATGTTATGGAATATTATTGTTCTATAAGAAATGACTAGCAGGATGAATACAGAGAAATGGAGAGACTTGCATGAACTGATGCTAAGTGAAATGAGCCGAACCAGGAGATCATTATATACTTCAACAACGATACTGTATGAGGATGTATTCTGATGGAAGTGGATTTCTTCGACAAAGAGATCTAACTCAGTTTCAACTGATCAAAGATGGACAGAAGCAGCTACACCCAAAGAAAGAATACTGGGAAACTAATATAAACTGTATGCATTATTGTTTTTCTTCCCAGGTTATTTTTTACCTTCTGAATCCAATTCGTCCTGTGTAACAAGAGAACTTCGGTTCTGCACACACATATTGTATCTAGGATATATGGTGACATATTCAATATGTATAGGACTGCTTGCCATCTGGGGCAGGAGGTGAAGGGAGGGAGGGGAAACGTTGGAACAGAAGTGAGTGCAAGGGGTAATGTTGTAAAAAAAATTACCCAGGCATGGGTTCTGTCAATAAAAAGTTATAATGAACTATCTTTAAGACTTATGGACATGTATAATTCCTAATGATGATTCATGTTGTTTGTTATATCACTACTAGTCTGTGTGTTATGTTACTATTGCTTGTCTAATACCTCCCATGTTGATGGATTTATGTATACTTGTTTCAAGTAAGATCTTTTAGTCCAGAGGAAACCTGCTAACAATATCTATTTGGTGTTCTCACCTTCCTGAGAAGTCAGAGAGGACATGATCATCTCCTTTTTGGTGTTTTCACCTCTCTTCCTGAGAAGTTGGAGAGGGTGTGACCACCTGTGTTCTAAAACAAAAGAAAGCAGGAGATGTAGAAGGCTGGAACTCTGGAGAAGTATACTTGAAACAAGGTGTTAACTCAGTGGAACTGATGAGATAGTGGTTCTCTGGTTCACATATATACTTAGTATTCATTATAGAGATGTAATATTTTTCTAAGCTCACACATAATCAGTATGCTGTAATGATGTGATTACAATAAGTTATATAAGAGCTAAGAAGGACTGGAAGATAGACATTCTACCTTTGACCAGCCTCATGATGGCTCTCATGCCTCCTGCACTAAGGTCAAGACTGGGCCAGAATAAAGAATCTAGACTCTATTCTTGACTATTCTCATGGTGTCTGTCCTGCTGAGACCAAGGCCTTTGTGAGGACCTCCAGAAAATCTGGACATTATAGATATCCTGGTTTCTTTCCATTCCAACTTGAGATTATCCAAGAAAAAGACCATAGGGTTGAGTTTAGTCTTCCTTCCATAGTTACATATGGATCATGGAATTGGTTGATAGTAATCAAACTTCTACATTTCTCTAAAAATAGGAAATTACACACACACACACACACACACACATACACACACACACACACAACTATATATATATATATATAATATATATATATATATATATATATATATATATCTCACAAATAAAACTGTCAACATACTTAAAAGCCCTTTTTTATGACTTGGTAAGAAAAGTTTGAAGCTTGGAAAGAGTTAAAATGGGAAATGGGAAACATTCCTTAGACTGAAAGCTAATACAAAAACATTTGAATTATGATCTCAACACTATTATTTTAAGCACCCCACATCACATTATGTGAATAAGTTTTTTATGGGTCAGATTTCTGAAACAAGGATTCTTACAAGGTATTAAGTCAGTGGAATTGATAAATATAATGGTTATCTAGTTTAGCATGGTGCTTAATAGTTCTCTAGTTTAGTTCATGTACTTAGTACTTAATATAATTCTACAAAATTTACACCTATAATAATGTCATTATAATAAAGCATATAAGCTGGGAGTCTCAGCCAGAGTCAGAGAAGACAATCAGACCAGAGGCAGAAGCTCAAGCTCACTGAACCAAGCAGAGAGAGATTCATTTCCATCTTCATCAACCTTGTGGTGGCTGGCCTGGCCTCCTGCATTTTCTCCACTGAATCCAAATCCCCTCTGAAGGCCATGAGAAAGCTAGCTGAGCACAAAGTGAAGGAGACAATAAAGACTTTTGGACTTTAATACCTGGCTATTCTTGTAGTGTTTACTCTACTGAAAAGGAGGCTACTCCCACGACCTGCAGAAAACCATCAAGAACACTATATAAGTTAACTGTTAAGCTTATATTGTTTCCCTTATTGTTGATGTTAGTTTTCAGAGAAAATCATTACAAATTATGTAATTCAAAGACTCTAGGGAGGTGGCTAAGGAGCACATGGACACAGGATGTGGTGAGTGTGGTTTCCTTCCATCAAGTTATCTGTGATTAAACTACAGACATCATAAATTATCATCATCACCATCATCACCACTAATACCATTCCATCATTATGATTCTCATTCTGGGTCAAATGTTTAGTTTGTCCTTTGACTTTTTAAGCAATTTACCTTCAAATATAACTCAGAGACACCAATCCACTTTATTCATTTTTGTTCTAAATAATGTTATTGGTCAATGCCCTAAAACCTTTAAATAGAGTCTCTGCTATTCTGGACTAGACCATTAGCTACAAAAAAGGTTTCCTCCCTACTAAAGCAATAAGAACAATGCACTCCTTGTCTGTGCCAGAGTATTCCCTTTTTAAACTTTCAGTTTTATTCTCATTTAGTTTTTCCATTGAGTCACTTTAGAGGTAACTATTTGGTATAGTTGGGTAAGCAAGAGAAGTACCCCTCCCCAACACTACACTTAACTTTTCTGACTAGTGCACATTTTCTATACAGCTTGTCTCTTGAGTGGATCATCCTTGGCTACTTCCAGGAAGAGTTGCTTAATGGTGAAGAGTTTTGAAATGAAATAACAATAAATTTAATTCCAAATAGCAGAATGCATTAGAGCAGGTTGGCCACTGGACTAGCAAAAATGGTCTAGACAGTAGAATTTTAAAAGAGTGTGACTCTAACCCCTGGCAATCTCTCTCTTTTAATTTGGCAAACACATCGGAACTCTGTGTCTCTTCCTCTTTCCCCTAGTAGTGATGACTATAATTGTACATAACTTTGAGCCCACCTTTGTTTTCGATTAATCATTAGTTTCATCTTCTGCCCTGTGTTTTTTGCTTTGAACACAAGTATAGCAATCCTGAGAGATGTTTTGTTTTGTTTTGTTTTGTTTTTTGATACTAGTGTATACCTCCAGAATTCAAAAGTTTTTTTGTTGTTGTTTTCTTACTCTTATGGTCTGTGCTTCCTAAATATGTGACAATGCTCTTTGAGGCTGCCACTCAGAAAAGGGAAGAAGTCTCTATTTTACAGTTCCATAGGGTATTTCATGTTTTAATGCTTTAGACAACAATCCCCTGCCAATTATGCA
The DNA here is from genome assembly GCF_016432865.1 of Antechinus flavipes. Taxonomy (NCBI): domain Eukaryota; kingdom Metazoa; phylum Chordata; class Mammalia; order Dasyuromorphia; family Dasyuridae; genus Antechinus; species Antechinus flavipes. The sequence goes on from NC_067403.1 coordinate 148,448,566, forward strand.
TTAATGCTTCATGTTTCTAGTCTTTGTCAATGCAGGACTTTCTTTTGTGACGGAGTATAGACATAACTTTTGTATTTTGAATACTTTCCTAGAAGAAAATCTATTAACTATCTGTGAGGAGATCCCAGATATGAGCCCAATCTGATTTTCCTTGAGGTTTCAGAGTAGAAACATAAAACACCAGAGGAAATGAGATAAAAAAAAATACTGACCTCTCTTAAGGGAACAGTCTACTTGAGAATTTATTTCAATCTGTGTGATGGGAAATGAAAGTTTTTTAGTGGAATAATTCATTTCAATCTTCTCTGGATGAATAAATTTGCAGTAACACTAGTTTTTGTTAAGTTAGTGCCCAGTTCTTTCTTTCTATTGCATTGTAGAGGAAACATGACCAAATGAATAGTGATGTGATATACGAGTCAGGAGGACTGTCTTTTACATATTCTGGTTGTGTGACTGAGCGAGTCATTCAATATCTAAGTGCCCCAATGAAATTCTGAAATGAAAAGTTACACATCTGATCACCTAAATAAGAGTTCCCTAAACCAAAGACATCATAGGTATATAATTTTTTCTGAGTTATTATTTTTAAAGCATACATTTGTTCATGAACACAAACAACACCTGGACTGTGATCTCTGATATGGATAGTAAAGGGAAAAACTATCCCTACATAGCTCCTAATACAAGGCTATTTATTCCCTCTTCTGATAATTCTAAAAATTGTCTATAATCAAAGGATGTTATATAGCTAAAGCTAGAAGGGACTTAAGGATTCATCAAGCCCAATTTCATCGTTTTATACATAAGGTAATTTAGAGAACTTAAATGACTTCCCAATGTCACAGAAAGAGAAGCTAATTACCATGTCTTTCATATATTTTCACAAGTTCAAAATTATAAGACATATAGCACTTGGTTTATATAGGCATAAACAGGTTACAAGTACCTGTCAGTCCCCTAACTTGCTTTACTTTAGTCTTCTGTTTCCTATGCTAGTGTTTTTTTTTTAAATGTTGCATCATTGAAAAAAGTCTATTGAGCCAACAAGTCAAATCATCTTGATTAGATACTTTCTCAATAGACAAATTCTTTATATAATTTTTTCTGTTGCAATTGGATTGTTAATTTTCTCTAAATATTTTCTTTTATGTTTTATAATTTGGAAAACCAAGATAAAAGTATTCTAGACTATAATTTCATTTAAATGATTAAGCTACATAAAAAACACTTTTATCCTTTATAAAAATGGATACGGTGACGATCTTACAATGCTATGCTATTTTTCCTTTTTTGTCAAATTTTTGTCAAGTAGTGAGTTCTTACCATAGAAGTTAAAGTATGTGGGTTTATCAAATACTAGATGATTATAGTTTTTGACTATTGTGTCTTGTGTACCTAACCTATTTCACTGATCCACCATTCTATTTCTGACAACTATGAAAGCAAGTTAGTTCTAAAACAGTAACCCAGCAAAAATTGGAAAATAGTATGGAAGAAACTAGTCATTGACCAACACCTAACACCCAATACCAAGATAAAATAGAAATGGGTTCATGATTTAAATATAAAGGCTGACAACTATAAACAAATTAAAAGAAATAGGAATAGTATGCCTCTCAGATTTGTGAACAAGGAAGGCATTTAGGGCCAAAAAAGAAATGGAAAACATTAGGAAATGCAAAATGGATAATTATGATTATATTAAATTTAAAAGGTTTTGTACAAACAAAACTAATGCAGACAAGATTAAGAGAGAAGTGGAAAAAAATTTACATCCAAGGAATCTGATAAAGGAGTCATTTTAAAAATACATCGAGAATTGACTCAAATATATAAGAATGCAGGCCATTCTCCAGTTGATAAATGATCAAAGGATATGAACAGACCATTTTCAGATGAAGAAATTAAAACCAGTAGTCATATGAAACATGCTCTAAATCACTATGCTAGAGAAATGCAAATTAAAACAATTCTGAGGTACCAATAAACATCTCTCAAATTGGCTAAGATCTGATCATCTTTCCAGAAAAGATGATGATAAATGTTGGAGGAGGTGTGAGAAAATGAGACAACAATATATTGTTGGTGAAGTTGTGAAATGATCCAATGTTCTGGAGAACAACTTGGAACAATGCCCAAAGGACTATCAAACTGTGGATACCCTTTGATCCAGCAACACTGGATGTGTATTCCAAAGAAATTATAAAAAAGGGAAAAGAGATCACAAAAAAAGTGGCAAAATTTTTGTAGCAGCCCTTTATTGTGGTAGAAAGGGATTGGAAACTAAGTAGATGCCCATCAGTTGGGGTATATGAATGTTTTGGAATATTATTGTCCTATAAGAAACAATTAGCAAGATGATTTCAGAGAGACCTGGTAAGACTTACATGAATTAATGCTGACTGAAATGAGTGGACCAAGAACTCATTGTACACATCAATAATAACATTATATGATGATCAAGTCTGATGGATTTGTATCTTTTCAACAATGAAATGATTTGAGAGAGCCATCTACATCCAGACTGGGGTCTGAACATGTATCGCAACATAGTATTTTCACTTTTTTGTTGTTGTTTTCTTGCTTTTTTCTTTCTCATTTTTTTCCTTTTTTGATCAGATTTTTCTTGTGCTACATGATAAATGTGGAAATATGAGCAGAATAATTGCATATGTTTAACATATAATGGATTAATTGCTGTCTAGGGGAGGAGTGGGGGAAAGGAAAGGAGGAAAATTTGGAACACGAGGTTTTGCAGAAGTGAACATTGAAAATTATCTTTGCATATATTTTAAAATAAAGAACTATAATTTTAAAATAACCTAGCCATTATTATAATTACTAGATCATATTATAATTATTGCTGGATCTGAATTTACTTCTTCATATGGAAAACAATGATGTTGTTTTATTTTTCAGTTTATTTCTTTAATGAAAGTGGCAACTCTTTTTCAATGCTCTTTGAAATTAAAAGCTTTATCTGAGAAAACTGAAAGAAACAAATTGAGGATTCTATATCTTTTTTTAAAATATGCAAGTAAAATACTCATTGTGGATGTTGCTGGTTTGCATATGAAGAATATGAGAGGTCCTGATTAGAAAGCATAAAGGCAATCTATACCATGATGAAGAAAATATCAAGTCTGAAACCATAGGTTATAGTTCTTTATCTACAGTCCACATGACATAAATGAATGAATTTTAAAAATGTTAAATGCTTATGTCTTGTTGAACACTATGCTAAATGTTGCAGAAAATGAGATAATCTCTGATCTCAAAGAGGACAACATATATTGAGGTTTGGTGTCCAAGAATGGGCATGTCCTAAACACGGTGTGGTGTCATAGAGATTTTGAGTCAATGTCCCAATTCTGACTTGAATACAATTTCAGAATTAGAAAATAATGGGAGATGGGCAGATTGTCAGACAAAAGAAGCATCATATAACTGTAGAAGAATAAATATTAGTATGATATCTAGTTGGGCAAGAAGATGTGAAGCAAAACTAGTGTGTTCTTTATACAATGAAGTATAAATGATGTATTGAATAATTAATACATTGTGGACCCTGAAACAGAGTTTTAGAAAGTAAAACAATTCTCTCAGAGGGCCATAGTTGGAAAGGGCTAGTAGTCTAGTATGGCCAGACTCAGGCAATGGCTGGAGTAGAAATGTGTGTAATTGAATTATATAAAAACAAATGAAAATTTCCCCAATTTTATAAAAACTGAAAGGTTACAGTACTATCCACAGCATATTTTGAACTTTACCAATTTGAAATAATCTCTACTGATTCTACCACACTGCCTCTACTGCCTATTCCTTAGTGTTACCTTAAACACCAAGAAGAAATTAAAGAAGCAGAACTGAAGAGGACAGAATCTCCAGAGATAATAAATAATGGAGAACTGCCCTCCTTTTTTACATTACAAACATTTTCTTTTTCTCCTCCTACAAAAGATTGGCTTTAAAGAACTTAAGGTGAAGATTCCATAAGTTTGACCTTAAAGGTTTTAGGTGGAGATCCAATAGACTCTAGGGTACTAAATATTTAATATTAATCTATTTTCTACTTCAACCTCAATATTCCCTTTACTTTTTCCAGCAGCCCTACTTTATATAATGAATTGGAGAATCTAGCACTCTAAGGAATTATTCAAGAGATTTTTTTTAAATGCCAGCCTAACTTTGACCTATCAAATAGGATTATTGGATCTCTAAATCAGGGGGTTTTAACCTGCATTTGTGTCATAGACCTCTCTTGGCTGCTAATGAAGCCTACGAATTTCTCCTTAGAATAATGCTTTTAAACATGTAAAATTAAATACACAGGATTATTAAGGAAACAAATTATATTGAAATAATGTGTATACATACACACACACACACATACACACACAACATAAATGTTATAGTATATTCAATTTTGATTTTTTTTGATGTCTTCCTTATCCTATGTGTGTCAATTTTCTTTTTGAAAAATGTATTCATGACATATAGATGTGAGACCTCTTTATATTCAATCAGCCTTTTTAGTATCTCTTATTTGTTGCACTTGAACCATGATCCCAACAGTTTTTTTTACCATGTTCTCTGGCATCTATCTTTTAGGCAAAATTACTATTTTGAATTCTTTATTTAAAAATGTCTCTGCTTCATTCATCTCACAAGATGGGTATAAAACATAATTATTTTCATTCAATTAAAGCTAACATGAAAAGCATTATCCAAATACTTATATGCAGACAGCAGTTTATGATGTTCTTTTTCTCAAATATTTATCATTTGATAATTATTAAGTATCTCTTAAAATAAGCTTTCATTTTCTTTATGTTTATAGAATCACAATGAAATCAATTTTGCCAGAACTCATGGACCATCACACCTTTACTTGTAATTTACCTTTTTTTTTCTGGTTTCATTTATATGAAGAATATTAAGATTAATTTGTCTGAGTTTCATTAATAGTTTGCTCATTCTCTGGTTATTGGATAGGAACCTCATATTCAGAGCACAAACAGTAAAGTTGATGTTTATTGCTATGGAGGGAAATGGTTCAAATTTTATTTCCACTGTTGCATTTTCCAGCTTACCTCTTTTTGTTTTCTTTCATGAAAACTATTATCTACATCTGTTTTTAATCTGTATCTATATCTCTATCTCTATTTCAATCTGTACCCATAGTCATATCCATGTCTGTGTCTATGTCCATGTCTATATCTATTGTCTATGTCTATACAGATCTATATGTGTATATACACTTAACAGATATACATATATATATATATATATTTACATATTCACAAAATTATAAATATGTTTACATATACATAGATAGCTAATGGCATTATAAATATAGCAATAGACATAAATGTAGGAAGACCTGAGTTCAAACCTGTTCTGAGATATTTATTAGCTATGTAACCTTGGATAAATCACTTAATCTCTACCTGCCTCAGCTTGAATAATAAAATCACTACATTCCAGGGTTTTTGTGAAGTTCAGATGAGATATTTACAAAACATTTTGGAAACTTAAAGCACTATGTTATTGTTATTATTATATAACTTAAATCATTACAAGTTTTTATTGTTCTCCTTAGTCCTTATATGTCCCTGCTGGAAATATATATTTTCTGCATCCTGACAAACTAATGTCATCATGAAACATACATTGAGCTCCTACTATGTGGAACAAACTAACATATGACAAAATAAAGTCGCTTTAGCAAGCAAATGCCTTTTCTTTTCTCCCAATAGAGCAAGCAACATGATTAAGAGACTTTACTACAAATAGTTTTTAATCATTTTGATACAGAGGAAAACTCTTAAATGTGAGTCTGTTTTTAAAAAAGAAGATGAAAGTTGGGTGAATCTGTATTTTTCATGTGCAAGCAATAAAAATATGACACCCTCCTCAATCTACTCAGATAGTCACAAGGGTCCTATTCCTTCTTGACAGGCACATGTAGCACTCATTTCAATTAATGGAAGTTATAGGGGGATGAAAACAATATATACCCCAATATTCTTTCCCTACTAAAGTGTCCCTTTCAAGTGGAGGAACATTTTTCATTTTAATCATATTGCTCTCTGCAGTCCACAAGAGCTATTTGACAGAGGCTTTAAAGCTGAAAATAAAGTGCACCCTAACTGTGTTATTTTAACAAACTTTATTCCTTTAAGCAGAAGGGCTAAAAGGTTTGCAGTGCAATTCATTCCTATTTTTAATAGATTCTGAGCACACTTTAATAGATCGCTTCCTTTTCCCGAGCTCAGCACCTCCACAGCACTTTGTAAAGTAGGCAGCATGAACTCTTAGCAGGTTTCTCCTTCATTAGGCATTTAAAACCACCATTATGTGATTCATTGGTGCATTTCAATTTGACACATGAAACACCTGGTGCTTAACATGTCTTCATTAAATAGACTTCTATGTATACCTAACTAATTATCACTAAGGATATTCCTTTCCTAACTATTTAACTATTTTAAGTCCTTTTCCTAGAGTTAAAGCAGGACAACAAGTTGAGATGTATGTGGCTAATAATTAAAGGTTGTCTTTTTCCATGGGAAATCTAATATGATCCATTAAATGTAAACACTTTTACTGAGATGAGACATGGATTAAGCATATGTTGGCCAGGACAAATGAAGAGCCATTTCAAAGACTATCAAAGTCCTGTGTACAAATGAAGTTTATTTCCTCTATGTGGTAATCTAGAGGAAACTGAACTGAAGAATTAACTAAATTATAATGAACCAATAGAAAGAAGTTCAATCTTAGTGCTGAGAGCTTCTAACAGGATTAATTGAATTGTATCTTCTAACAAGAGATGAAATGTTATATATAAATATAAACATATATATATATATATATATATATACATACATAGACATACACGCATACACATATGTACACTATATGCTAACAGAAAAGGGAGAAGAGAGCAGGACTGGTGGTAAATGGGCAGAAAGCTACCCTAACTCATATTATTCCCTTCTTGCCATCATGAACTGAAAAGAGGCAGCACAGAATCCTCTAAAAATCAATAAATCAGCTATACCAAATTTGTGTTTGTTTTTTCCCTCACTTGGCCCAATAATTTGTTATGAAAAGAGAAAAATAACAAATGTGGTTGTTGTATTTCCTCAAGATTTGAAATAGTCATTAATATCTGTGCAAATCTTACTTTATTGTAATTCTAAAGATTCAGTGTAACAGTGGAAAGAGCCCTAGATACATAGGTAGAAGGCCTAGATAAAATCTTACTTTGGACAATTGTTATGTGAACATGGGCAGATCGTGTAAATCTCTATGAACCCCAGATGCCTAATCTATAGACCATTATATTAAATATAGAAACCTATATCACCATTTATTTACTAGACATCTATATGTCTCTCTCTTTCTCTCTGTATTATATATATATATATATATATATATATATATATATATATATATATATATTTACATATACACATACATGGAATTTTTATATATGATGTTTATCTCTATTTCTTTGATCAAGACCCTGAAAGAAAGTTCTAATTGATTCTCATAGTTAAGAACAATGAAAAATTTATAAGAACTTTTGAAAGGTACCTTCCATTGTCTACTGATGAACAATATTTACTGTATCATGCAGCAACTTGTAAAGTTAGCTTGCCTGATTAGGAAGTAGGAAATGATCTTTTGGATAAACATGCGCAACAAGGTTTAGAGAGGTCTGGTTGTCCAAATTATAAAAGCTGAACCTTGTTTTAGTGATAATCATATGTAACTTCACTAACAAAAGCTGAACTAACAGTAAGATGAAGCTCTTGGGAATGTGCTTGAGATAATTATTGAATTTCATGAAAGGTCTTGATCATTAAAAGAGTCTACCCATCATATTTCAAGAAGTTGTCAAGGAAAACATTCCCATATTCTAGAATGGGGGGGAGGAGGGAGGTCATAAAAAGCCAGCAAAGTTATTTGCATAATCAAGTACAGACTACCATGGGCTGAAAGCTAGGTAGAATAAACTTCTGCTTGCTTGAATTCTATAAGTTTATAATTCTGTTTGGGCCATGGATGATGTTGTAAATATTCAAATTTCCCTTGGCAGAAAAAAAAAAAGTTTCCCACCTTTTTTTTTTTAGAATGAAAGAGTAAAATAGACATTTAAAGGATCCCATTGAATACCTCCTGAAAGAGATCCCAAAATGAAAATTCCCAGGAATATTATAGTAAAAATCTAGACTTTCCAACTCAAAAAAATTTTACTTGCAGCCAAAAAGTGGAAAAAAATAAAGTAAATAATGTAGACATCATGGTTTCACAGTCAGAAAAAAACAAGATTATTTTATAGAGGAAGAATAACTAAGGTAGTCAGAGTTAAATGATTTGCCCAGGGTCACACAGATAGTAAGTAACTGAGAATCAATTTGAAATAAATTCCAGGCCCAACATTCTATTCATTGTACTATATAGTTGCCCAGAATAAAAAAAAAATCAACCTATAGGAATCATCAACATTTCTATATACTACCAATAAAGTTCAGAATTGAGTTAGAAAGACAAATTTCATTTTAAATTAATTGTAGACTATATAAAATACTTGAATCTATTTGCCAAATTGAACCCAGGAATGATATGCACACAATTACAAAACACTTTTCACACAAATAAACTCACATCTAAACAATGAGAAAAATATATTAGCTGCTCATGAATAGTTCAAGTCAATAAAATAAAAAATGAAAATTTTACTTAAATTATTCAATTCTACAGTGGCAATGGACCATACAGGTACAACCTAAATAAATACATTTATGCATATAAATTAGAGATGATGAATAGATTTCAGGGATTTGATCTCATAGAGTGTCCAAAGAATTATGGATGGAGGTTCACAATACTTTACACATATCAGCAACAAAAAAGCATTCCAAAGAAAATGACTTTATGATAAAGTTTTACAAGTAGCTGAAGAAAGAAGGAAAGCCAAAGATATAGGAGAAAGGAAATATCCAACTGAATGCAGAATTTCAAAGAATAGCAAGTAGAGAAAGATTTTTTTTTAATGATCAATGCAAAAAACAGAAGAAAACAACAGAATGCGAAAGAATGGATATCTCAAGAAAATTAAGGATATGAAAGGAAATTCCATACAAAAATAGGCATGATAATAGCCAAAAGGGTAGGGATTTAACAGAAGCAGGAAAAAAAGTGACAAGAATACACAAAAGAACTATACAAAAAAGATCTTAACATCACCAATAACCACAATGGTTTGATTACTGATCAAAAGGCAGAAATCCTGGATAATGAAGACTTTAGAAAGCATTGCTAACAATAAGGTCAGTGGAATTGATGAAATTCCAGCTAAGCCATTTAAAATCCTTTAAGATACTGTTAAACTGCTTCACTCAATATGCCAATAAATTTGTAAAAGATAATAATGGGCATTTTATTAGAAAAGATCAATTTATATCCCAATCCTAAGGAAGGGAAATGCAAGGAATATTCAAATTACTGAGCAATTGCACTCATTTCACACACTAACAAGTTCATGCTTAAGATTCTTCAAGCTAGGCTTCAGCAATATGTCAACTGTTAATTATAAGAGAAGGTTAAATTTTAAAGAGACAGAAGAACTCGCCAACATTTGCAGGTTCATGGACAAAGCAAAGAAGTTCCAAAAAATTATTTTTGCTTCATTGATTTCTTTAAAGCCTTTGACTGTGTGAATCACAACAAAGTATGGCAAGTCCTCAAAGAGATGGTAGCATCCAGATTATCTTGTTTCCTGAAGAACCTTTATTCAGTCCAAGAAACATTTAAAACTAGAACATGGAAAAATTGATGGGTTTTTTAAATTGAAAAAAGAGTATGACAAGGCTGTTTAAGTTATGTTGTTTATTTAACTTATTATGGAGTACATCATGCAAAATGCCAGGCTGAACAATTCTAATGCTGGAACTATGGTTGCTGGGAGAAATATCAACAATCTCAGATATCCCACTATGATGATACTACTATGATGAAAGAGATGAAAAAGAATTAAGAAGCCTCTTAAAGAGACTGAAAGAGGAAAATGTAAAAGCTGGCTTGAAGCTTATCTCCCTCCAAAACTAAGATCTTGGCAAATGGTCCCATCAATTCCTGGAAAATAGAGAAGTACAAACGGAAGCAGTATCAGTCTCAAATATCACTGCAGATGGTTACTCCAAGCATGAAATTAAAAAATACTTGCTCCTTGGAAGGAAAGTTATGGAAAATTCAGATAACATACCAAAAAAAAAAAAAAAAAACTAGACGTCACCTTGCCAAAAAGGTACATACAGTCAAAATTATAGTTTTTCAAGTATCAATAGAAAAGCCCCTGATTTTGAGGAGATGGGAACAGCAGAGGATGAGATGGATGAATAATATGGAAATAGTGAACATGAACCTGGGCAGACTTTAAGACACAAGGGAGCAAAGAAGGGATTAATCTATTGAGTTCAAGGGTTAATCTATTGAGTTCAAGGAGTTATAAAAAGTCAAATGTGACTGAACAACTGAACAATATCCACAATGATTCATACTGATGATATCTCAAGAGCTATGATAGTGAGTAGGGATAATGCTTTACCTCACAATAGGGTTTTCTCTAAGTACTCAGAAATTTGACTGGAGCAGCGTAGTGCTTCTTTGAGAACCCAGAACTATTAGTTTGAAAGGAAGTTAGGGTAAGTAGTCTTGTAGACCAGCAAATGAAAATGGAAATCTATTCAAGACACGCCAATGTGATCTTGCGTTAGATGTTCCCCTACTCACTGGTTAGTAGGGAACTGGAAAGGAGAATGGGAAGGTAGGTTTAGTAACTACATAGGTTAAATAAGTATTCATTCCTACTCATTTAGTTGGCTTTTCTAGTTACATTGCTTTCTACTTTTCTGTATTGTTACAGAGTCTCAGTTTCTTTCTACTGATATGGGGGATAAATATGGTTCCTTGTTTTCTCTCACCTTCATCTTTCCCCATAGTTTCTCTTCATTGTAGCTCCGTGACTTCTCTGCAGAAGGCATTGCCTTTCAAAGTCAAAACTACTGCAATTTGGAGAGTTAGATTATTCTTTAGTGTGTTGCCTAGTCTCCATGGCAACAGCTACAGGAGAAGATGGATGTAATATGTATGTGTGTATGTATATGTGTATAAGATACAGATATATATACACATGCATATATAATTATATAAATATGTGGCTATATGTAAATGATATATACATGGGTATATAATATATATGTGCATGTGTATGTGTGTGTATAAAATTTAATTCCAGAAAGTCAGGTGTGTCTGATCTTTGTGGTTTTATATATTCAGCTAACCATAGTCTTCTCATCCCAGTTTTCCTGCCTTCTCATTATCCTGCTGAATCTCCAGCTCACCAAATACATATATTTTTGTTGTTGTCTCAGTAGATTCCTTACCTCAAAGAAGAAAAAGTTTCTGTTCACTTTCATTTCATTCATTCTTCTTTTTCAGGGAAACAGATATGCAATGTCCTTTTGCAAAAAAATTTTTAAAAAGTTTTCTTGTTCACTCTTTCTTATTCTTTATCTCTTAAAAGATTCTCTAGAATCTATTATCAGATTTCAATTGTAGCAGGCTAGATGAACACAATGAGATAAGAGTACAAAGTATTCTTTCTCAAACCTTGTTCCAAAGAGAAGGTGGGGTAGAATGGCTAATTCTTTTATTGGTATTTTCCCATTCTTGTTATTTATGTTGTCAATTTGCCTCCTTTTAAACCTAGTAAATCTTTGTCTAAGTTGTGTTTTTTCAAATACCCATCACATCTCTCAGTAGAGTGGGAGTCAGCATCTTCTGCTGTAGATGCTATTGTCCTACAGGTCCAAACTCCTCAAATGTGACTTTTTCATTCCCTTCTTACCTCTTAGGAGTTACTTTCAAAGTACTGCTCAGCTGTATCATATGTATTGGTCATGTCCAAATTCCATTCCTGAATTCTCCCAATATTTTGTCCTTATTTTACTATCTCAGACACAAAATATAAACTGATATATTTTCCACCTTCTTTCATTATAATGTCTGGGCTAGCTCCCTGGAGGGTCTCAGGATTATTTAGAGTCAGGATCAATCAAAGTCCTTGGTCTTTAGGGGAAGAAGTGAAGGAGGCAGGAAAGCAGCTTGCCAAAGATGAATCCTGGATCCTGGAGTATGGAGTCTCCATCCTCTCTCCTCCTAGTCCTGCAGCCAAGTGACTCTGACTTCTCTCCCTCAGCCCTCCAATCCTTGCCTACGATTACCTCACCACCACACATTCAGCAAGCGCCAATCATGAGGAGACATTACCCTATCATCTAAGTATATGCTTATAGAACCATTATCTCACATGGAATAGATAATTAGTCTTAAGTGCTCTGCTGTCTGATTCAAGCACAGCTTTTCAAAGTTTCAGCCTTCTACATTTCATCTTGTCCTAATAAGTGATTACATGAACTCCTCTTTTTAATTTTTTAAAATTTATTTTATTTAGAAAAAACCAAATATGAAAAGAAATACAAAATAAAATGAAACAAAACAAAAGAGAACACTGTCATCTGCCCAGAAGAACATCAGAGTAGATTCAAAATATATAACAAATTATCAGTTCAAGAATGGAAGAACTTAACATCCTTGTAAATTGTTCTTTTGTTCTCTCCTGTGTACCTTTTTTACTTTATTCTTTTCCCCGCTTTCATCCCTTACCTCCCAAGCAGGCTATAGTTAAGAATTTATTTATATATACATATGTAGATATATACATACACCTACATACACACACACACCACACCCTGCCATACATACACACATATCTTTCCTCTTGCTGCTGACCCTTTAATTTGGCTCCTAACTTGCCTTGCTATTATTTAATCTCTCCCCACCCATGGATCCCTCCCTTGTCTTCTTTCTTTACCCTTTGCTTCTCCACCTGCCCATCCTTCTCTCCTTATTTCTTTATAGATTTTATAGGGTGCTATATTTCATGGTATACATATGGTGCTATCTATTTAACTCAATGTTAATGTGAGTAGATTTTCAGATCTATGGGCCTTCCTCTCCCTCTGTGTAGATTCTTCCTCTGTATCTCATTTGTATAACATAATTACATTTTTTTGTTAAACTTTACTCCAATCTTTCTTTTGAGCTATTGTTGATGTCAATGTTAAACATATGGTACATGTTTCCCATGTTAAAAAACAACAACAACAACAACAAAACATAAACAATTTGTCCATGTTGAGTTCCTTGAGATTGATCTTTAATATTGGCTCTTATATGTTAAATTTTCTATTAATATGATACTCTGTGATATTCTCTTCCTGATTTTACCCTTTGATATATTTTTCTACATTAGATAATTATATAATCTCTCTGACTTTTCACTGCCATTCATTTTTTTAATAACACAATTACTAACATCAAAAATAAGAATTGAAATCAAATCATCTTGATTCTAAGACCCTATGAATTTCTCTGCATCTATGCTTTAAATTTTTAAAAATTCTTCATTATCACAACCATTTTCCTACAGGCCATATGATGACAGCATCATACTTGCAGAGGTTCTGATTTTGAACATTTAACAGTCTCTTTTAGAGGACTGTTAAATGAAGAAGCCCTAAGATTATACATAAAAGGTAATTTAACATAAATGTATCCTTACAAAACATAGACAAAACAGGGTGTTCTCAAACTTTAGTGCAGATTTATTTTATTAAAGGTTTAAAAACCACACTTAAGACTTTTGGGACATTGTATTTTATCGATTTATGGATAAGAAATTTGAAGATGACGAACATTAAGTGGCTTGTTCCAAGTCAGACTGGATTCTATCCCAGCTCTTCAGACTAATAATCAGAATTATCTAAAAATAGATGGACTAAATGTCCAATTCTCTGTGCATTATACAACGTTGCAAAATCATTCAAAGCAATGAAATGTTGAATCCACTTTTTGCTTTTATGGTATAAAAGCATCCATTTTGTGAGACAAAGACATCATTTGACCTTTTCTCTTCCGTAACTGGCACATATTTAATTACATTAGTGTATAAACAACAAAGGAGCTTCAAAGTGTACTGATCCTTCCAATGTGCCAGTATTCTGGGAACATCATAACAATAATGTGATGATTTCCTCAAAATTCAAGCAATTCTGTCTTTAATAGATATTCAGATTTATCAGGACATTAGTTTTAAAACCTAAAGCAGAATCCACAAAAGTAAATAAGAATTCTTTTGATTTTTGAATGCAAAATAAACTTATAAGATTTAACACAAAAAGGATTTCATATGTAACAAGCAATTTAGTTGGAATATAACTCCAAAAAGCACATATGTAATGATCGTAAAGGGACTATCTCATGGAATTTAGGCAGAGGTGCTCTGGACAAAGGAATATGTGCTCTGAAAAAGTATTGTATTTGGGATCATACAGCAAAACTCCAGAGGATTACTTGATCCCACAACCCACTGATGGCTAAAATAGAGACGACTGAGACTCTTAAGAGAGTGGCTACTGAGCAGTAAAAACTAGTGACTCAATGGAACTTTAAGAAGCTAGTGACTCCATCCATCTGCACTCTATCTCTGACCTTACGGATAACATCATATAACTGCAAATTCTTTGGAGAAGTAGGAAGGACTAGCCTTTCTCCACCTACCAGGTGTGGCAAACTGCTGATGATTATATGGAAGCTAAAGCACATGTCCATGGAGCCTGATGAGCCTGTATCTGAGTTTGGAGCTGCTTCTTTTAAGCTTGTTTTGAATCCTCTTATAGAAGGTGAATGAGCATTAATTCCCTAGAAGAACATAATAACTAAGTTTCCTGGCTATTTTGTGAACTCAAGAGTTTTGTAGTTCTTAGGTTCACTGAGTGGAACTAATAGGTAATGGGGAAAGTTCCTGATTTCAGAGGATACTACATGTAGGGAAAAAATTCAACTCTTATACTGATTTGTTAGAAAGAATTGTGTTTTGAGGAAAATAACACTCAATCAATGTGAAATGTTAAAAGTCTAAAGTGGCTATTTTGAATTGCTTCATAGTCAGATAGTTTTTAACATCTACTTCCTGGCAAAACATAATAGGAATTAGTATTCTTTTTCTATTTTTTTAAATATTTCTGTCAATGTAATTTAATAATAACCATAACAGAAATAATAATAATAATTAAGATTTATATAACATGAAGTTTTACAAAACTCTTTGTAAATATTTTCTAATTTTGGTCTAATAACTACACGATGTAAGTGCTATTTTATTGCCATTTGCAGTTGAAAAAACTGAAGCAAATAAAAGAAAAATGACTTTTCCAGGTTCATAGAGTTATTAAGTGTCTGAGACTGGATTTGAATTCAATTGTTTTTGACTCACATCTAGCACTCTGCATGTAGCTGCCTCATTGTGGAACCTTATCAGTCAATCAAAAAGCAATAATCATATGTATTAGGCATTAAGCATTGTGACTAAAATACAATGCATTGTAAAAGAAAGTACCTTCTCTCAAGAGGTAAAGAGAGGAGAAGAAAGCAGAGACAGTTTAGTCTAGAAAATTAGAAGCAGAGTTTAAAAGCAAGAAGTGAACAGCTGCCTTATTCCTAATTTATACTACCTAAAATAGTGCCTTTCTATTACTTCTTTAGGGAGACTTTAAATTTAATTTTTAAAAAATCTAATTTTTAAATAAATCAGCACCAGGGTTTTGGGGTAGATGTTTACAAGCTACAGATAATGAGAAAATAGAATCTAACTGACTGAATTTAGATCTGAGCCTTGTGTGTGAATCTGGTAAGGTCTTCTAAATGGAAATGGAGCTTGCCCCAGCTCCTCTGGATACATTAATGATTCAGATTGTTAGTACACCTCAAGAAAGGGCATGCACAAAATGGGTTTGTATAGATATTTTCTTATGTATTCTCCCAGAAAATACACTCCATCCAATTCTCACTTCAAGCATTTCTGATATTTCTGTGTTCTAAAAATAAATACAGTGGAGTTAACTAGTCAACCCAGACAATAACTAATGTCTAATAATCAGACTCCTTATCTGAACATGTTGCTCTAATAATATTCAGGATGAAATTAATATAAGCTAGAGAAAGCTATTTAACCTTTGAATTCACAATGAATATACTGCTATAAACTTCTACACTTTCTCAAAAAGAATTGCACAACCATTCTGAGCACCTCTAAATGTCTTTCTTAATTTTTCTCTAGTCCTGGTATCCAGATGTCTGCAGAGATGGCTGTGTTCATTTTTCTGAATAACACTTTCTAATACTCTATTTTGAACCTCAATTTATTGTGATGGACACAGTACTTCTCAGAAACTCGCTGATGTTATTGCTATTGTTGCCAATGGCAGCAAAGTTGCATAAGGCATAGATCACTTTCCTCCAAATCTTTCAGTAGGTACCTTGGTGTAATTAGATCAGAAGCAGCCAAGAAAGAGAGAAGTTCAAAGAGGGACTTGGCCAAATTGAAAAACTAGGCAAGTGGAAAATTACATTTTGTTAGTGTGACTTCAGTGAGCTATTACATGAATTTACATATATTTATCTTCTATATATTTATTAATTTGGGAGTTGTTGACCTCTCTCTTTTGCCCTTTCCAAATTCCATTATTATACTAAGGTGAAATGGTACCATCATTTCACCCTTCACCAAAAGAGCTGATTTCCCCCCTACATGATTATCTCCTTCTATAATTTTATTGCCTCCAGTTGAATTTATTTCATACCTACATGGTCACCATACTGTGTTGGCCACTGTACAAAAAAACATGCTTAAACAAAGGATTCACCCACCCTTCTAATGAGTTTACAAGTTTTAGTTGAAAACAATAACTGAAATAGAATAGGAGAATAGTTATACATGTAGAAATAGAAAAATGGCTCTTACTGGTCTACATAGCTTTCATCCTCGTAGCTGATAGCAAAAAAAAAAATGGAGAATGTATTTAAAATTCAGGAATTGGTTTAAAAATGTAGATGTTAGAGTAAGACAGTGTTGTGTTGTGGAAATAATGCTGTGTTGTGGAAAGTTTAGAGTTGTAAGTCTTGGTTTCAAATTATGGCTGATATTGTGACTTCAGGCATCTATTTAAGTTCTGTGAACCTCAGCTTTCTCAGTTGAAAAGTGAGAGTATTATTGAGCCTCATATTCCCAGAAAGCATCTACTAGATGTAAGTTCCATAAATAAAGAGGGTCACAAATAAATTGTAGCATTAAGAGTTTAATAGTTTGCCCACATAATGAGAAGACAAGGGTCACTGAAAAAGACTCCGATGCTGGGAAAATATTAAAGGCAAAAGAAGTGGTGGACAGATGATGACATAGATACTGTCATAAAAGCAACTTGGACAGATTTCTGGAAGTAGCAGAGAATAGAAAAGCCAAGCATGCTGGAAGGTCACAAAGAGTTGAAAATGACTAAATGACTGAACATCGACAATAAGAAGCTTTAAGAGAGAATGATACACTTGTTTACATGGGTTGTGGAAGCAAAAGGCAGGGAAGGAGAAACTTAAAGTGCAAAAAGAAACCTAATATGACCCAGCTTCCACTCTCATTACTATCTTAATTAATAGTATCTAGAGAGAATTATATGAATAAACATCTTTTAAAATCTTAAATAGTTGGTACTGCTAATATTACAAAAGATGAAAAATGCAGTAAAAATAATATGGAAAAATAATTTCTCTATCCCTGGTGAGAATTGTGTATTATTATCTTGTTGTATATGGTTACTTTAGTTTTTATTACATGTTATTTAAAATTTGATATTAAGAAGATGAATTCAGGAAAGGACTACTACTTAAAGTGGTTCAGGTGAAGATGGAAATAGAATTTGAGAGATGAGACATTAGGAATTATGAAATAAAATTGGATGGAACTTTTAACCTGAACAACAGATTTATTAAGCCTCAAACCCATCCATGAAATGATTGAAAATGTATTGCATGCTAGAGGAGTTTCAGAATCAAAGTTAAATTAAAAGCCAGTTGTTGGTACAACTTTATAATTTCTTTGGTTCCTGCTGCCTTTTATAATTATTATTTTAACCTCCCTTTTGCTGTATAATCTGAAAATCCTTATATCCCCTCAAACCATAACCTAGACACCTTGAGATTTCCTAGGTTCAAACTGTAGGTTTGGATTATGGTTCAAGTCAATTTGACAAAATAACAAAAGTTCATTAAGGATTTGCTAAGTAAAAGTTAATATGCGGGGGTTACAACAAAAAGAAAAATAAATATTCTTTGCCCTTAAGAAGCTTAAATATTTCCAGAAGAAAATAAGTGATGTTTATGCAAACTAATATAAGGTGTAGGTTCCAGAGGATAAATAGTATAGTAATTAACTGGAATGATAATAAAAAAGATGTATAGAGAAAATGAACTGAATTGAGGTTTTAAGCAGCAACACAATCTGAGAGAAAATGAGAAGTGAGTGTTTTCCATAATAACACAAGAAAGGTAGATGGGATAGCTATAATGTTCAGGCTAGATTTCTAGAGGTCTTGTGGAAGGGCCTTGATCTCAACAGGATAGACATCAGGAGAATGGACAAGAATAGAGTCCAAAGTCTTTATTGTCTCTTATACAGTCTGTGTCTTTTCATAGTCTGACCCAATCTCAGTCTGATCCAATCTCCTCCAGCAGTCTGACAGTCTGCCATTCTCAACCACATTTCAGTTTATTTTCTATATACTGACTTTGTCTCCAGTTTAAATACCCTGGTACAATTACATCATTACAGTATACTAATATGTGTGAACTAGAGAACCATTACATCACCATGCTAAGTACCTAGTGAACTAGAGTGTGAACTAGAGAACAATCATTTCATCAATTCCACTGAGTTAACACCTTGTTTCAAGTATACTTGTCCAGAGTACCGGCCCTCTATAGGTAGCTGGCATGATGGCACATTCATGTAATTCCTGAAAAGGCAATTCCTGAAAATGGGCAATGAAAATTCTAAGCTGTAGTGGGGGTAATGTACATTGGATGTCCACACTATGCCTGGTACCAATATGGTAAGTTTTCTAAAGGGAAGAGATAATATGGGGAGAATGGATGTGAGAGGGGAGGAAAAAAGAGGGGGAGAAGTAGAAAGAATGAAGGAAGGGATTAAGGAGAAAAGGGAAGGGAAATGAAAGGAAAAAGAAAAGGAAAGGAAGGGGGACAGGAAAGGAAAGGAAAGTAAGGAAGAAGAAAAGGAAAGGAAAAGAAAGGAAAAAGGAAAGGAAAGGAAAGGGGAAAGAACAGAAGAGAAGGAAGGGGAAGGAGAAGGGAAATAGAAGGGGAATGGGAAGGGCAAAGAAATTAGGAGGGGAAGGAAAAGGGGAAAAGGAAGGGCAAGTGGAAATAAAAGAGGAATGGAATGGGGAAAGGAAAGGAGAAAGGAAGGGAAAAAAGGAAAAGGAAAAGGAAAAAGGAAAGAAGGAACAAAGAAAGAAAGAAGGGAAGGAGGGAGAGGAGAAGGGAAGGAGCAAGAAAGGGAGAGAGAGAGAGAGAGAAAGAGAAAGAGAGGGAGAGAGATCATGAAGGTCTGAGTAGTGGCAACAATGTGTCTAAACATATATATATATATATATATATATATATATATATATGTGTGTGTGTGTGTGTGTGTGTGTGTGTGTGTATATATATATATACATATGCATACATATCTATATATATATATATACAATACATGCATATAATCATTAACAAAAATATATAAGGAATATATAATATATTTTGATATATATAATAAGATTGTGTGTGTGTGTGTAGCTTACAATATTCTAGGAATTAGCTTCAGGATGTTATTATGTAATTTTTTATAGGAAACTAGAGTGGTTAAAAAGAGATCTGACTTGCACAAGGAAAGGATTTCACCTTTGTGAAGAGGTTAGAGAATAGAATAAGAGGAAAAGAAGAAAAAGGACCAACGTAGACTTAGACTTTAAAAAAAAAACCTACCTAGATTTGTGGCCTATCCTGAAGAGGAAGGAGACAAAATGCTCTGACAAATATGCAGCTCTTGTCCTCTAAGGAATGGCATACTTACTAGAGCCAGAGAAACTTAAATCTTGATAGGGAGAGCTCATCCTCTAAGGGTCAGAGGAAGAAGAAAAAAAAAGTTGTAGTTGATGATTTCTCTGCTCAAGGGTACTGAGGTAGCTATTCATCAACCTAATAACAAAAATATAGTAATCACTGTCATCCTTGGGCATGCATCCAGGACACATCGGAGAGACTCCCAGGATTCATTCAAACAGATGACTACCTGCTGCTTCACTTGGACCAAAATGATAATGACAGAAGCAACCCAAGAAGCATTGTGAAAGAATAAAAAGTCATGGGTGAGAAACTATAGGCAATAAGGACACAGGTCATGTTTTCCTCATGGTTATCCATTAAAGGTAAGGAAAAACAGAAGAGATTAATAAATTTGGGAAATAAAAATCTGCCCAAGAAAACCGAGTCAGAGAATTGGGTTTGGGCTTCTGAAACATGACTTTAAATACATAAAGAGCCTCTTTTTGACCAGCAATAGAGCACTCTGGACAAAGACCAATATCAATATCTTTTTTCTGTCTGACTGACCTCATTAAAGAACTCTAAAGTTTAAAAAAAGAAGAGGACAAGGAAAAAGAGTGGAGGGAAGGAGGAAAATGGTCTAAATATATCCAACAAGTTAGTTATCATAAAGATTAGTTATAATAAATAATAATAGTAGTATTTGATATTCTCAAAAATTCATGGCAAAAAAATCTAAGGAAGGATCCAGGAAAAAAAATCCATTGCTCCAATCTCATTCAGTAAAAGAAAACAAACAAATGCAAGGCGGCAAATTTGATTCATGAGTATTACTGGGAACATGTTTGGATAAAGCCAATGGGTTCTAGGTATATCTTATACAAAAGTAAATAGTTAGGTAAAAGAGACATTTAAATAGGCAAACACATATGAGAAAATCTGTCTCTGTCTCTCTGTCTCTGTCTCTAATTTTTTCTCTTCCTCCTCTTCCAAAAAATAAAATGGCTAATACTTTCTTAACTAACCTTAATAAGTTCAACTTTCAAACGGTGAAGAAAGCACGTAAAGCTTGTATACTAAATGTGATTCTCAAATAATAGTTCTATTAATAAATTCTTCTATTAATAGGATGAAAATGATGGAAACCTTTGTGAAAAGTAACCAGAGTTTGTGAAAAAGGACAGGAAAGGTAGTCAGGGGCCAACCATACTCCATAGTTTTTTTTTTTTCTTTTTTTTTTTTAATCTCCTTACATATTCTTTAAATCATTAAATTTCAAAAATCAAGAAACATGAACATT
Source organism: Antechinus flavipes (assembly GCF_016432865.1). Classification (NCBI taxonomy): domain Eukaryota; kingdom Metazoa; phylum Chordata; class Mammalia; order Dasyuromorphia; family Dasyuridae; genus Antechinus; species Antechinus flavipes. Next base: position 148,469,942 of record NC_067403.1, read on the forward strand.
TACATATACAAAAAGAGGATAAAAAGGTTTGTATATGACATTACAAATCTCTATTGTTTTGTAAATATCATAAATACATAATAAAAATCACAAATGGCACATCTTTTTTCTTGTCTGTGTCACTCTCAAAACTTCATTCTGCTTTCTTGTGTGTGATTACATAGGTATTTCATTGGTGTTCTTTTCTTCTTCTTTTTTTCAATTTTTGTCTTCTAAATCCTGCTGTCCAACCCAAAATAAAAACTTTCCCTTGGAACAAATAAGCAAATACATATGTAGAATGTATTTGAAATAGCATCTCTAGTCCTCCACCTATCAAACAGGAGTTGAGAAACAAGATTCATCAGTGGTATTTGGGAAACTTCTGGGTTTGTGGGTTAGAGTTCTTATGCTTTCAGAGTTATTTTTCTTTACCATGTTGTTACTATCACATTTTTTTCTAGTTGTATTCACGTTATTCTGCACAAATCCAAACAATTTTTTAAGTTTCTCTGAATTTCTTCTTTAGTTATGTCATAAGCTACATAATTTGCATTAGTGTAGCTTAACTTATTCAATAATTCCTTAATTTCTAGATACCCATTATGTTTTCATTTCTTTGTTATAACAAAATATACCTTTACTAATGTTTTTCTATGTATTTTTTCATCATCATGGTTTTTATTATTCAATTGCCCCTGTGGAGGATGATGTTTCTGTCATTTATATATATAATATGTCATATATCATTCATATATATTTATACTAATTTATACAGGCTTATGCTTTATACATAGCTTAATAAGCATTTTTCCCACAAATTCATTCACTTTTGGGGGGAGTAAGTGCCATGCCAAGGGTCACACAGCTAGTAAGTGTGTGTCGTACATGTCTGAGATCAGATTTCAACTCCAGTACTGCTGACTTCAGAGCTGGTGCTCTATCCACTACATCATCTAGAGGCCCCCATTCATTCATTTCATTGATTGGAGAGAAGAGAGACTGGAAGCAAGTGCACCAGATTTATTAGACCCACATCTTTAGAAAATCACAGGGCAGGTACAGGATGGATCAGAGTATGGTTCTTCACCATCAGTCCATGTTTAGAAAGGAAAAACAGGGAGGACAGATAATGACGTTTTCTTCCACAATCCTCAGGACAACTCCAGGAATCTCCTCTAGTGACTGACAAACCCATTCTTTCAGGAAGGAGGCTCTACTAGGCTTTTCCAAGAGCCCAGGCTAGGATCTGCCAGTCTGAGCCAGACCCTCCTCATGAGTAGAGTCAGGGTCAGTGACTTTCAAATCTATGAGTTCCTGCCATTTTTGCTTCCTCCATAGGATTGGAAGATCTCTCTTGATTCTGGGAAATCTAATTCTGGGGTAGAGAGAAGTCTCTCATCCACAACAGATACAACTAATCCTCTATCAGGCACTAACCATGATCTTGCCTTTGCCTTGAGGTCTAGCATTTTAGGACATAATAGAATGAGGCTCCTGCTCCCAAAGACAGGTTTAGGCAGAATGATTCAGTGAGGCTCACATGATCCCTGATAGGAGACTGCTTCCAGATCTGGGGTTCTTTTTTAATTAATTTTTTTTTTAATTTTCAAAACACATGTATAATTTTCAACATTCATCCTTGGAAAAACTTGTATTCCAAAATCCTTCCCTCTTTTCTCCCTAGATGGCAAGTAATCCAAAATATTTAAGTTAAAAGTGTAATTCTTCTGTACAAATTTCCATAATTATCATGCTGTACAAGAAAAATCATATCAAAAAGAGGAAAATGAGAAAGAAAAGAGAATGCAAGCAAACAATAATAAAAAGATACAAATACTACATTGTGATCCATACTCAGTCCCCACAGTCCTCTGGGTGCAGATGGTTCTCTTCATCCTAACACCATTGGAACTCACCTGAATCATCTATTCTTGAAAAGAATCATGTCAGTCAGAATTGGTCATCATATAATCTTGCTGTTGCTGTATACAATGATCTCCTGGTTCTGTTCACTTTACTTGGCATCAGTTCATGTAAGTCTCTCCAGGCCTCTCTGAAATCATCCTATTGATCATTTCTTATAGAAAAACAATATCCTGTAATATTCATATACCATAAATTATTTAGCCATTCTCCAACTGATAAACATCCAATCAGTTTCCTGTTCCTCACCACTACAAAAAGGGCTGCCACAAACATTTTTTGCACACTTAGATCCTTTTCTGGTTTTTGTGATCTCTTTGGGATAGAGGGATAGTAGAAACAGAACTGGATCAAAGGGTATGGCACAATTTGATAGCTCTTTGGGCATGGCTCCTAATTGCACTCCAGAATGGTTAGATCAGTTCACAACTCCATCAGCAATGTATTAGTGTCCCAGTTTTCCCACATCTCCTACAACATTCATCATTACTTTTTCCTGTCATCTTAGCCAATTCAAGAGGTATTGCCACAATTTGCATTGCAATAACGATTTAGAGCATATTTTCATATGACTAAAATGATTTTAATGTCTTTATCTGAAAATTGTCTGTCCATATCCTCTGACAATTTATCAACTGGAGAATGGCTTGAATTCTTATAAATTTGAGCCAATTCCATATATATATGTATATATGTAAAATTAAAAATGAAACCTTTATTAGAGTCCTTGGATATAAAATTTTTTCCCAGTTTATTGTTTCCCTTTCTAATCTTGTCTGTATTGGTTTTGTTTGTACAAAAACTTTCTAACTTAATAAATATAAATGATACATGTTGCATTCTATAATGTGCTCCAGTTCTTCTTTGACCACAAATTCCTTCCTTCTTCTTAGATCTGAGATGTAGACTAGACTTTGTTCTTCTAATTTGCTTGTAATATCACTCTTTATGCCTAAATCATAAACCCATATTGACCTTATCGTAATATAGGGTGTTAGATGTGGGTCAATGCCTAGTTTGCCATACTAATTTCCATTTTTCCCAGATTTTTTTTTTGGGGGGGGGGTCAAATAATGACTTCTTATCCCAGAACTTGGAGTCATTGGATTTATCAAACACTTGATTATTATAGCCATTGGCTATTGTGTCTTGTGAACCTAATCTATTCCACTGAGTGCTCTATTTCTTAGCTAGTACCAGATAATTTGATGACTGATGTTTTATGATATAGTTTTAGGTGTGATACAGCTAGGCCACCATCATTTGCATTTTTTTATTAATTCCCTTAAAATTTTTGACCTTTTGTTTTTCCCTCGAAACTTTATTACTTTTTCTACTCTGTTAAATAATTTCTTGGGAGTTTTCTTGGTATGGCACTGAATAAGTAGATTAATTTAGATAGTACTGTTATTTTTATTATTTTATCTAGGCCTACCCATGAACACTTGATATTTTTCCAATAGATTAGATCTGACTTTGTGTTGAAAATGTTTTGTAATTTTGTTCATGACTTTGCGTTGGCAGGAGACTCCCAAATATTTTATATTTTATATATAATATAAAAATTAGTTTAAATAAAGCTTCTCTTTTTGTCATTTGCTACTGGACTTTAAATGCTAATGATTTATGTGAATTTATTTTGTGTCCTGCAACTTTGCTAAAGTTATTAATTGTTTCTAGTAATTTTTTAATTGATTCTCTAGGATTCTCTTAAGTATACCAAGACATTGTCTGCAAAGAGTGATAATTTGATTTCCTCGTTACCTATTCTAATTCCTTTTATTTTCTTTTTCTTCCTTTATTTCTAGAATTAACATTTCTAATACAATATTGAATAGTAATGGTGATAGTGGACAACCTTGTCTCACCCTTAGTCTTATGATTCTAATTTATCCCCATTACATATGATGCTTGCTGATGATTTTAAATGTACTGATTATTTAAAGGAAAACTCCATTTATTCCTATACTCTCTAATATTTTTGATAGGAATAGGTGTTGGATTTTGTCAAATGCTTTTCTGTATCTATTAACATAATTATTTGATTTTTATTAGTTTGGTTATTGATATAGTCAATTATGTTAATAGATTTCCTAATACTGAACCACTCCTGCATTCCTTTCATGAATCCTATTTGGTCCTGGTGTATTATTCTGGGAACAACTTGCTATAATCTTTTAGCTAATATTTTATTTAAAATTTTGGCATCAATATTCATTAGATAAATTGGTCTATGTTTTTCTTTCTCTGTTTTGACCCTACCAGGCTTAGGTATTAGCACCATATCTGTACCATAAAAGGAATTTGGTAGCATTCATCTTTCCCTATTTTCCCAAATACTTTGCATAATATTGGAATTAAATGTTCTTTTAGATGTTTGGTAGATTTCACATATAAATCAATTTGCCCCTGGAAATGTTTTTTCTTAGGGAGTTGACTAATAGCTTGTTCAAATGCCTTTTTCTAAAATGGGACCATTTGAGGAATTTATTTCCTCCTCTGTTAGTCTGGTCAATCTATATTTTTCTAAGTGTTCATTTATTTCACTTACAGTATCAGATGTATTGGCATACAATTGGGCTAAATATCTCCTGGTTATTTCTCTAATTTCCTCTGCATTGGTAGAAAGTTCACCTTTTTCATTTTTGATACTAACAATTTGATTTTCTTCTTTCCTTTTTCTAATCAAATTATCCAGCGGTTTATCTACTTTGTTGGTTTTTCAAAAATAAACTATAAGCTTTGTCTATTAGTTTAATAGTTTTCTTACTTTCAATTTTCTTAATCTCCCTTTTTATTTTCAGAATTTCAAATGTGGCATTTAATTGTTTTTTTTTTAAGTTTGTTCTTTTTTCTACCTTTTGTAGTTGCATGCCCAATTCATTGATCTTCTCTTTATTTTATGCAATTAAGTATCTAGAGATATAAAATTTCCCTCAGAACTGCTTTGGCTCTAGCCCATAAATTTTGATATGTTGTTTCATTATTATCATTCTCTTGGAAGTATTGATTGTGTCTATAATTTGTTGTTTCACCAACTCATTCTTTAGGATTAGATTAATTTCCAATTAATTTTTGGTCTATTTTTCCCGGGGTCTTCATTATCTGTGATTTGTATTACATCATGATCTAAGAAAGATGCAATTACTACCTCTGCCTTTTTACATTTAATTTTGAGATTTTTACAACCTAATACATAGTCAGTTGTTGTATACTTTCCCTGTACTATTTTTGTGTCTATTCAATTTTTTCCAAAGATCTATCATACCTAACTTTTCTAAAATTCTATTGACCTCCTTAACTTCTTATTTATTTTGTAATTTGCTTTATCTAGTTCTGAAAGAGCAAGGTTGAGATCCCGTACCAGTATGGTTTTGCTGGCTCTTTAATTCTTCTCTAAACTTCTCCTCTAGGGATTTGGATGCATATATGTTTAGTATTGATATTACTTCATTATCTATGGTATTCTTTAACAAAATATTATTTCCTTTCTTAGCTCTTTAAATTAGATTTATTTTTGCTTTTGCTTGATCTGAGATGAGGATCTCTACCCCTGTTTTGTTGTTGTTTGTTTGTTTGTTTTTACTTCAGTGGAAGCACAAGAGATTCTGCTTCAGCCTTTTACTTTTACTATGTATCACTCTGCTTGAAATGTGTTTCTAGTAAATAACACATTGTGAGATTCTGGCTTTTAATCTAGTCTGTTATCTGCTTCCATTTTATAGGAGGATTTATTCCCTTCACATTCACAGTTAAAATGACTTATTATATTTCCAGCCATCTTGTTTCCCCCATTATACTTTTCTTTCTCCTTTTCCCTTTTCTCTCCTTCCCTGTAATTTGCTTCTGATTATTTTCTCCCTCAAGCAGCCCTCCCCTTTTACAGCCCTTCCCCTTTTCATATACCTTTCCTCTTCTCCTTATGTTCTTCATTCTAGTAACTTTCCTCTTTCCTTTCCACTTCTCTCTCCTACTTTCCTATAGGGTGAGACGAGTGTCTCTGTGAAGTTAAATATGTCTAATATTTGTTCTTTAAGCCAAATCTGATGAGAGTAAGAGCCATACAATGTTCATCCCTCTCCTTTCTTTCCTTCAATTGTAATAGGCCTTTTTTTGTCTCTTCATGAGATATAATTTACTTCATTTTACCTCTTCTTCCAGTACAATCCCTTTTCCACCATCATAATAAAATCATATCATATCTACACCCTCTACATATATCTACATCAGAGATAGAGTTATCAAGAGTTAAAAATGTCATCTTCCTATATAGGGATATGAACATTTTAACTTTTTAAAGAAATAATTATTTTTTCTTTCCTTTTTACCTTCTTATGCTTCTCTTGAGTTTTATATTTGAAGCTCAAATTTTCTGTTCAGTTCTGGTCTTTTCATCAGAAACAATTAATTTCATTTATTTCTTTGAATGTCCATCTTTTCCCCTAAAAAGATAATGTTTGATTTTGCTCAATAGTTGATTCTTGGATGCAATCCAAGTTCCTCTGCCGTTTGGAATATCAGGTACAGGCCCTTTGATCCTTTAAAATAGAAACTGTTAAGTCCTAGGTATTCCTGATGTTGCTCTTTGATATTTGAATTGATCCTTTCTGGCTGCTTGCAATATTTTCTTCTTGATCTGATAATTCTGAAGTTTGGCTATGATATTCCTTGGCATTTTCATTTGGGGGTCTCTTTTCAGAGGTGATTGGTGAATTATTTTAATGGCTATTGTACACTCTGGTTTTAGGGCATCAGGGCAATTTGCCTTGATGATTTCCTGAAAGGTAAGCTCTTTTTTTAAATCATGGTTTCAGGAAGTCTAATAATATTTAGATTGCCTTTCCTAGATCTATTTTCCAGATCGGTTGTTTTTCCAATAAGGAAAAAAAATACCAATAAGGTATTTAACATTTTGTTCTTTTTTCATTTTTTTTAAATTTGTTGGACTGATTCTTGATGTTTGGCCAATTGAACTTTTTTTATTATAACTTTTTATATACAAACATATGCATGGGTAATTTTTTAATATTGACCCCTTGAAAAACTTCAGTTCCATCTTTTTCCCTCCTTCCCTTCACCCTCTCCCCTAGATAGCAGGTAGTCTCATACATGCTAAATACGTTAAAGTATATGTTAAATTCAATATATGTATACATATTTGTACAGTTATCTTGCTGTACATGAAAAATAGGATTTAGAAAGAAGGTAAAAATAACCTGGGGAAAAAAAAAACAAAAATGCAAGCAAACAATAACAGAAAGAGTGTAAATGCTATGTTGTGGTGCACTCCCAATTCTCAGTGTTCTTTCGCTGGGTATATAGCTAGTTTGATATTGATCAATTGGAACGGATTTGGATCCTCTCATTGTTAAAGATAGCCACTTTCATCAGAATTGATCCTCATATAATATTGTTGGTGAAGTGTATAATGATCTTCTGGTTCTGCTCATTTCATTTAGTATCAGTTCATGTAAGTCTCTCCAATCTTCTCTGAAATCATCCTGCTGATCATTTCTTACAGAATAATAATATTCCAAAACATTCATATACCACAATTTACTCAACCATTCTCCAATTGATGGGCATCCATTCAATTTCCAGTTTCTAGCCACTACAAAAAGGGCTGCCACAAACATTTTTGCACATACAAGTCCCTTTCTCTTCTTTAATATCTCTTTGGGATATAAACCCAATAGTAACACTTCTGAATCAAAGGTATGCACAGCTTGATAACTTTTTGAGTATAGCTCCAAATTGCTCTCCAGAATGGTTGGATCCATTCACAACTCCACCAACAATGCATGAATTTCCCAGTTTTCCCATATTTCCTCCAACATTCGTCATTATCTTTTCCTGTCATCTTAGTCAATCTCAGAGGTGTATAAAATATGTCAGAGTTGTCTTAATTTGCATTTCTCTGATCAATAATGATTTGAAACATCTTTTTATATGAGTAGAAATAGTTTCAATTTCATCATCCAAAAATTGTCTGTTCATTTATCACCAATTGAACTTTTAAATGACTTATTTTGTTCATTGCATTTTTGTCCATTTCACAAATTCTGTTTTTCAGCAAATTAGTTTCTTTTTCCATTTCATTAAATCTATTTTGTAATGAGTTATATGCTTTATCCATTTCACTAAATCTATTTTTTAAGGACATAATTTATGTGTGTCCTTTTCCAAACTCTCCTGGAAACTTCTCATTTTCTTTCCCCATTTTTTCTAATGTTCTTTTAAGATCCTTTTTTGAATTCTTCCAAGAGAGCTTTCTGAGTTAGAGACTAGCTCATAATACCCTTTGGGGTTTCAGCTGGAAATGTTTTGCCTTTAGTGTCCTCAGCATTTGAGTTCTGTTTTTCTCTGTCTTTATAAGCTGTCTATTATCAGAGTTATTTTTGATTTTTTTTGCTTATTTTTAAAGGTTGAAGCCTGTTCTTCAGGCAAAGGGGAAGTTTCCCCTACAGGTGACAGTAGTTTTAATCTGTCCTGGGGCCAGTGTTGTTGATTTCCTTCCTATACTGATAGGGCATGGCCAAGTCCTGAGTTTTTCTGAGGATCACTATTTCTCGTTTGTAATTGAGTTGGATGTTTCACAACTAGTCTGCTGATTGACTGCCTTCTGAACCAGGACAGAGTAGCCAACTCTGCTATATTTTGCTTAAGATCATCCTGTTAGATTCCCCCATTGCATGAACGCCACACCACCCTGGGTTCATGAGCTGCACCTGAGCTCAATCATATCCTCCTGTACCCAACTGAAATAGACCTTTTCTGAAGTTCTTTCAAAATATCTTCTGGAAATTTATTACACTTCCAATATTTATATGTTCTGTCACTCCAAAACCAGTTCAAAGGCTTGATCTGGTATTGATCTTAGGGAAGCCAGGAAGAGCTCAGAAAAAGACCTCTCTATTCTTAACCATCTTGGCTCTGCTCCTTCCCTCTTTCTTTGGGGATATGTATCTACTTGAATAATGGTAAGAGCAATATCCTGAAACTCTATTCCATGCATGCTACCAAAGAAAAAAACACCCCACCAAGCAAAAACAACAAAAAAGGTGGAAATACTATGATGTGATCCATATTCAGTCCCCATAGTGTCCTTTTTGGGTGCAGATGGCTCTCTCCATCACAAGTCTATTGGAATGGATTTGAATCACCTCATTGTTGAAAAGGGCCACATTCATCAGAATTGATCAGCACTGAATCTTATTGTTGCTGTGTACAATGTTCTCTTGGTTATATTCATTTCACTCAGCATCTGTTCATGTAAGTCACTCCAGCCCTCTCTGAAATCATCCTGCTAGTTGTTTCTTATAGAACAATAATACTGCATAACATTTATAGACCATAACTTATTCAGCCATTCTCCAACTGATGGGCATCCACTCAGTTTCTAGTTCCTTGCCATTATATAAAGGGCTACAAACATAGGTCCTTTTCCCTTTTTAATAATCTCTTTGGGACACAAGCTAAGTAGAGATATTACTGGATCAAATGTAAGCAGAGTTTGAAAGCCCTTTATTTAAGGGAGTAGATAGATACTTAGGTATCTACACAGAAGACAAAAAAGCACCTGGTACTCTCTTTCTATGGAGAGCTGAGTGACTTAGCAAAGCTTTTGGTCCCAGACTTCTTATAGGAAATAAAATCTCCTTTAGAAAAGAGTAAAGGAAACAACAGCCATGAATCACAAAACTATTCTCCATGCTACATGTGGGGAACAGGTTTTGTAACAGCATTTTTGATTACATTGAGAAGATACTGGGTAAATTCAAGGTACACTGTGTGTTCATATACATTTAAAACTTCAGCCCTTGAGCTCTTCCAATCGTATTTGTATATCCTTCACAACTAGGAGATACAGTGAATTCAAAGTAAAGTCATTTAATGAAATGCAGTAATAAATTCACAAATGAACATTCATATACCACATATAAATACAAAAATAATACACTTTCAGTAGAGGCAGTGAACACACAGAAGAATCATTCTCACAGGGAACATTTATGAGCTTACATCTTTAAAAGAATAATTCACACCTCTATCAATATCTTTTGGTGATGATATCAGGGTCCCAAATGGGTGTCATGTTTCTTTCATGCATGTTACTCCACATGTCCCTTGATAGTTTTATCATGACTTCTGGGGATGCAGCATTTGCTTTTTATTCAATTTTTAAATTACTTTTATGCTCCCTTTATTCTTGATTCTAGTTAATATTTGTTGAATATTAGCAGCGAAATTGGCAGTGCATGTGATCATTTGCCTTAAAATATTATAATCTGGTAACACCCACAGCTTTTTTGTTTCTTCTTCATTTTCTGTTATGGGCCAGAACTTTGTACTTGAAACAAGGATTCTTACAAGGTGCTAACTCAATGGAATTGATAAAGACAATGGTTATCTAGTTTAGCATGGTGATTAATAGTTCTCTAGTTCAGTACATGTACTTAGTACTTAATATAGTTCCACAAGATTGACACCTATTCTACAAGATTCACACCTATGATAATGTAATTAGAATAGAGCATATAAACTGGGACAAACTCAGCCAGGATGGGACTGAGGGACAGGTTCATTCCACCTTCATCAGACTCATGGTGGCTGGCCTGTCCTGCTCCCCCCACTGAGACCAAGGCCCATCTAAAGGGCTCAAGAAAGCTAACCAGGCCCCAGGCAAGGAGACAATAAGGAATTTGGACTTTGCACTTTAACACCTGGCTATTCTTGTCGTGATTACTCAGTTGAAAAAAAGGCTGCTCCAAAGACCTCCAGAAAATCAATCAGAACACTACAATTTTCATCCTTTTTAACAAGGCATGTCTTTTTTGAAAGAGATTTCTTTTAACAAGAGATATTCTCTGAGAGTTTTATTATTGTTATTAGCAAATTATTATTGCTAATGCTGTATTTACACTGATAACTTGGAGACTTCTTTACTTAATGAAGCAATATTTCTTAGTGAATAGAGTTTTGAATTTGGAATCAGGAGAGAGCTGAGTTTCAATTCTTTCTTACTCGCTAGTAACCAGACAACACAAGTCAATTAACCTCTCTGAGCTCCACTTAATACTTTGAGATTAGACATTATACATAGGTTATGATTTCTGTCAGTTGAGAGCATTTGTATGTATGGCTGAAAAATTGTGGTTCCAAGGCACATCAAAATATCTAGAAACTGAATGTCAAACCAATTTCCAAGTAGAGTTTTTCCCAGATAAAGTCTTCTCATTGATAGCTTTAGGACAGGAGAGAGACTATGTAGTCATATTTCCTTTTCTTTTACTCTTCATAGAATCATCAGTTATCTCACCATCATCTTATTTTAGATGCCACAACAACAATTTGAGCTCCAGAGCAAAAATGGAGCTTTTCATCCCTAATAATAGTAATAATATAATAATGACAGACTCATCCACATTCTTTTCCCCTCAGAACTCAAAGTGCTTTCACACATATTATCTCATTTTGTTCTTACAACATCTCTATGGTTATGAAAGGCCAGGGTTTTTTGTGTTTTCTTTTTCTTTTTTAATCCATCTTTTCTCCTGGAATATATTTTTTTCTCATTGTTAGCCTCCTAATCTTTTGTATTCACAAATTGGCATCATTTTTCCTTCTCTCGCTTTGTCCTTCCAAATAAGTAGGTACCCGATGCTATCTTCCACCATTCACAATAGCCTTCCAAACAGTATCATTCTTTCAGCACGATTAAAACCATTCAGATGGCACCAGCCACATCTCAACTTCAGAAATTTCACTGTCTCTTCAGCTTTCTGCAGGATATGCTTGGCATATCATTGACACATTGCTGCAGAATCTCAGGCATATCTACCAACTTCCAAATAGCTGGATGGCACAAAAATAGAGTTTATAATAGACTGGTAAGAACAATAATAGTAGTAATAATGAAATGTAAGAAATCATCCCACTGAATTTATTTGAATTTTAAAATATTATGCAAGTTGGTTGTTCCATACCCCAAAGGGAAATAGAAAATCAGCCTTCCCAAGGGTTTTTGTTTCAATCTCCTGTGGAATATTTTTCACTCTTACTTAAAATATAAATGCATAGTCTGGGAAATGTAACTTTCCAGCTGCCTACCAACTCCACAAAATCCATATAGTAATCATTGTTGAAGTCAATTGAGGGAGAAGACAGTCACCTAAAAAAAATAAAAGTCATTCTCTTCCAGGCCTGGAACAACATGATTTCTCTAAATCTCATTAGAACCTGTTTCTGTTTAACAGTTCAGGAGGAGGAGGGGTGAAGAGATGGCAAAGCAAGGCCAAGAAGGAAGCTACCAAGGCAAGCAATCTGGTATCATTAATGTAAGAGCTGTCAAGAATCTAGCTTGTAATAACTGGAACAGACAGAGCCTTTTCTGGGACAGAACCTAAAGATTCAGCAGTAAGCAGGAAAATGACATTTACATTGAGATATAAATTGCAGACAGTGACACTAGTCATTTATGAAAGATGGGTTTATTTTGGTTGTGGGAAAAATAAGTTGAAACCCTATACTTTATTTTCAATGGCAAGTCCCATCACAATCCAGTTCAAATTGTGGCCTGTACCTGACACATCCAGGGCATTTTTGGCGTTAAAATGTGCTTGTTAATACAGGGAAACAGGAAGCCTGCATAAAATGAAAACCAAATAAGCTGAAGGATTTGTAAATTCTGTCAGGAAGTCCATTGCTACTAGTACATCTTGAATTATTTGTATCAGAATCACAACCAGGGCTGAGAAGAGATTTTGGCTAATGGAAATAAGAAAATATGGCCTAGTCAGTAAACTGAAAACTGGCCAGAGTTGGAAAGGACTAGGACTGAGTTGTACCTCTGCTTCACGCTGACTATGGGGCTCTGGCCAATTCTATTCACCAGCAAGAGCCTCTGGCAACTCCTGAAATCATAACCTGCAGAACCACATGGATAGAGGGAGTTTCCTTACTGGAAGTGCCCATTAGCAATGAAATCATGTCCACTTTACAAATAAATAAGAGTTCACACACACTTTTATTGTAATTTAAGGGTTGCAAAGCCCCTTCCTCACAACAGTAGGGTGAGGTTTGCATTGCCATCTAACCTTGGGAGATTAAGCCTCTTGTCAATGGTAAGGGTTAGACTAAGAAGTGGAACCCAGTTTTTCTGGTTTCAAGTATGTTATCAAATAGCCATTATAGAGACACTATGAAGACTACAGATCCCCATGCATTTGTAGAGGGATACACAGTTAAATAGTCTCAACACCTGTCCCTCTGCCCACCACCTTCCCTCAAACATTGCTATTACTCCTAACTTTCCCTAGAGATCTCAGGAAAAAAAAAATCATCATTTGGGTTGAAATGGAAGAAAAAAGGAACTTCATCAGGCAGAAAAGCCTTAGGAGCAGAACTAACCAGTGGCTGAGTTTCCCATAACAATCACTTCTCCAGAATCCCTCAATACCCAGGTGAAAGCGTTTCACAATGAGGTACCCTAGAGACAAGCAACATATTTCCCAGAATTGGGGGTTTTGAAAGGTTATACAATTCACCCTCCTATCTCCTGGCACAGACAGATTGTGGTCTATCTTTTTGTCTATTCTTTTCTTAAATTTCCTGAGGACATTCTTCAACCCCCATTGATAATGTGTACCAGGATGTCAAAGTCTTTATATTGAGATTCCATTACATATATATCACCAGACTCAGGAGACTGCATGAGAAAAGGTGTATTGTTCTGTTTCCGATGGCTTTGGTTATATCATTATATCCGCGTCTCTTTGAAGCTACACTACACTCTCACATGACAGGGGAGTGTTGGGGCCTACATTCCAAAATTGCTCTTTCTCCCATCTAAAGAGAAAGCCTTGTTATTTTTCAACTATTCAATCAGAATGCCAGACAACAATTAATACTTTGAACAAGCAAGACAAATGGGCATCTATCTTCCTGCCCCAGGATTTAAGACAAGGGAAGCACATAAAGGAGTGTCATGTTCTCAGAGAGACATTTTTCAGCCTTTAATTGTTCCAAGGGACCTCTAAATTAAATAAGACTGGCTTATGTCATATTTGAGTGAAAGTCCTCATCTCTCAGGGAATTTTTTCAAAGTTTACACAGCAAGGTAAAGAAGACAGGACACATCCAGTGTGAGTGTTTAGAAGGTATATAATGACAATAGACTTGACAGAAGCTGCTTAACAGAGATATTTTTCAAACTCTATTTTGTCAGCTGACTTTGTCACTTCAATTGTTTATGTGAGGACTCTGTTGAAAATGTGCCTGTGGTCTTCTGGGAGCTCCCTGATAGTGAGTATTTTCCTCTGATAACATTTGAGGGTATTTTTATCCTATACCTCCTTTGGTGATAAATCACTCTGTATCTATGGTAAACTATTTTGATGAAAAATTCTTCATAACCCATCCTTTAGTCCATTTCAGGCACATAGTACTCATTAATAACTGTATAATGACTTAACTTGCCTTTAAATTCATCAATTGCTTTGCTTGATAGAATTGAGAATAAAGGTAGGGGTAGGGATAAAAATAAGAATAAGGATAGAGAAGGGAAAAGGAAAAGGATAAGGATGGGGAGATAAAGACCCAGGCATTTCACTAGCAGAGGGAAGCTGAGATAGGGAGACTCAGACTCAAACAAATAAAACCAGAAACAAAATGTACAAGTAAAAATTAAAATAAAACCAAATGATCAAACTCATTATTCCCAAAATAAGATAATGACATATTCCCTTTCCCTTAACCCTATGGGTTCAGGAATAGAAGCTATTTGGTAGCAATTCCTGCAAGAATGCTATAAAGATTGAAACAACCAGCAGTGGGCATGAACAACATGGAAACCCCTCCTTTTTGAGGAGGGGGCAATAATCTAAATATTCTGAGAAAAATCTTAGTGAACTCATACTGTGCAGTAGACAGTAATTTTATATGACCAGCACAAATTATTGAAAATAAATATATGTCTTAATTTTTTTGGTAAAAATTATATTCACAAATAATTTGAGTTCAATGGCTAATAAGCAAGCAGAATAATAAACCTAAAGATGAATTGATTCTTTCAATCTAATAAGAAGAGCAGCTTGTTGGATTGTTTAATTTAAGTATCTTAAGATGCTCTGAAAACAACATTTACTGGGTTTTATTATTGGGTTGATTGTGATAAAATAACTCTTGTAAGGAGCATAAAACCTGCAGCTTAATGCTTACTAATAACATATGCTAGCTAGAGTCAGTTTCCTAAGAGAAAGAGAATATGTCTGTAATCATTTAAAAGGCAAATAATTATTGAGTAACTACTATGGGCAATGCACAGAATAGGTATTGGGGAATAAAAACAAGATGAAATTCTCTCCCTTGAGACTTACAAAGTACTTTACAACATAGGATCTGCCTAAAAGAAGAGATAGGGATTGTGTCTATGATTCCATTAGTACAGACAACTCTCAGTTAAGGAAAATCTACCAAGTCAGGAAGTAACTTTTTTCTTCAATCTCTAATTGTCTCAGACAAATGCCCTAGAATCAATATGTCTACAATCATTTATTAAGTGAGAACTATGTGCCAAGAATTGTGCTAAGTGCTGAGGAATTCAACAAAAACAGTTTTTGCATTCAAGAAGCTACTTGTCTGATGAGGGAGACAATATGTGAACAACTTTTTGTTTTTTTAAGAGACAGAATTTATTTAGGAAATATTAGAGATAATTATTAGAGGGAAGACATTAACACTGTGGGAAACTTGAAAAGTTTTCTTATAGAAGGAAGAATTTTAGCTGAGCTAGAAGGAAGTCAAAGAAATACCAAAAAGGAGATGAGAAGAAAGAAAATTGTATATGTATCATACAGTCAATGAAAATGCACAGTTGAGAAATGAGAAATGAGAAGTATCTTGGTCAAGCAAAAACAAGGAGGATAGGGTAACTAGAGTGCAGATAACACAGGGGAGAGAAGTAGGGAGGTTTTAGTAGATTAGAAAGTTAGGAAGGGGATATGTTATACAGAACTTTGAATACCATTTGGTGGGAAAAGTGGGAAACAGAAAAATGCTTGATAAGTGAAAAAAAATAAAACATATACCTAATATATTCTTCATTTCCCAGCATTTGGCACTAAAATAGATCTTAAGAGCTGATCCTCTGCTGTTACAACATGTATATGGGAGTGTGTCTATACACTAAAATACTCAGATCTGCTTTACCACCCTAAAATGACTGAATAAGCATATAGATGAAGCTATTTCATGCCTCTGCCTCAGGCCAAATATTCTTACTGTTTATCATTACTATAGGGGAAGGAAGGGAGAAATCATCTGGGTTTGTGAAAACACAAAAATAAAGTGAAAGTAGTGGGATATCAGAGAGAAAATGGAAGTGTGAGGTACACATTACCCATCAGACATCATCCACCAAAGTGATTGGTGACAATGTGCTGAAGGACCATGAAGATGGGGCCATGAAAGAGCAGCTTGAAGTGGATGCAAGGATAACTATTTGTTCCAGATTGCTCATGTAATCTCTGAGCTACCCTGGAGGAGGCTTGAAATCTGAACATTTCAGCATGTTTGTTGACTTTCTGGGAATTTGTCTTGCCTGTGGGTTTCCTTATCCCCCCTGCCATTGCCTTCCTCCCCGGCAAAAAAAAAAAAAAAGACTTGCTTAATATGGGAAAGAAGTATATTGTTTTATTTTGGGATTTTTGTATCCTTTTGGTTTTTCTCCCTTGTGGGTAAGAGTTAAATCAGATTCTAATTGAATATATTCACACATCTAAACTTTTAAACTAAAGAGATTAAAAATTACTGAACATACCTTACATCAAGATTGCCAATGAAAACAAAAAAAGAAAGAGGATATAGGGAAAGTCAGAACACTGATGCAGTGTTGGTGGACCTGTGAAAAAGTATAACTTTAACCTCTATCCCCATTTTTCTATCTATGGCTTTTTCTTTGGATATGACCAATATAAGAAATTATTTCTCAGAAATAATGTGGAATTATATACAAAATGTTACTATTACATAGTAGTACTATTAAGTAAGTACTAAGTAAGTAACTACTAAATAATTCATGCTTTTTGATTCGTCTATGGCCCTGGTATGTGTATACCCAAAAATATTTTTTAAAAATAGGAAAAGATCCTATATGCATAAAATATTTATAACAATTATATTTATGGTGACAAGAAAATCAGAAACTAAACAGTTGTTCAAGATTTTGACCATCTTTGTGTGTAACTGAGGTGTCATGAAGGAATAGTTCATGGAAGCTTAATAGAGTAAAAAGTTAGGATATTTGAAGGAGAATCAATAGGTATGTTGAAGTGTTTTAGTATTAAGGAAGAAAATAGGTGGAGAAGATTATGAACCAGTCACTGAATTCATTGAGATTGGAGGGAGACTCAGGTTCAGTAGATATCCAACTACCAGAATCTCTACCTCTGTGATCAGTGAATTTGGAGTGAAAAAAGAATAAAATTTTAAAAAATCCTTTGGGATAAAAAAAGGGCAAGGCAAATTTGTCTTTGCTGCCCCTAACTTCCTTTTTGGTACACATTTCCCCTTTCTGTTTCACTCCCTTTAGATCCACTTTGGTGTTTAATTCTCTAAAATTGTTTTTTTTTCCTCTCCTCTTTCTGAATAATTTGTACTTAAGTATGAATGACTGTCAATTTTACATTGAGAGTATTTGCATTTTAAGCCTTTTATCTAATTATTAAATACAAGAAGTTAAGTTAAAGAATTTTAGCATCATAGTGTCATTTTACTTTGACTTTATAGTCTGATCCTGTGTTAATATTATAGGTTGCCAAGGTCCCCATTAGTCAGAAAAACATTTATTAAGCACCTGTTACGTGCTGAGAGTGCAAAGAAAGACAAAAGACAACTATTGCCCTCAAAAAACTCATAATCTGATGAGGGAGAGAACAAACAAGCACATATGTCCAAACAAAGTATATGCAGAATAAATAGGAAATTATCAATTTAGGGAAATTGCTAGAATTTAGAGGGACTGGAAAAAGACTTCCTATAAAAGGTGGGATTTTTAGTTGGAAGTTGAAGGAAGACAATGAATAAGCCAAGAGATGGACATGTGAAGAAAGAGTATTCCAGGCATTGGACCAGCCGGAGGAAAATGGCCAGAGGAAGAGATATTCTGGGGATGGGTAGAGGGTTGGGATCAATCACCATTTCTTTGGCATGTTACTTTCCTATTTGAGGTAGATGTGTTCTCATATTTTAACACTAACTTTTTTTTCTCTACTATGTACATCTCTCCACTTCCTATACCAAACTCAGTTCTGACCTACCTATCCTCTCCATTCTCTATGCAATAGTTCCCATGTCCTTTCCTCCCTGCCAAAACTACCACACAGTAATTACACGATTATGGAAAAGGCCAGCAGCCCTACTGCGAGCACCCTCCTATTTCAGGTCTAACCTTAGGCTGAAATGAGGTACTTAGAAATCATTTAACATTGAACAAAGAAAGAAATTTGCTTTGTCCTGACATAGTAAGTATATAATGCAGCAAGAATAAAATTTCTATCCCTCTTGCCTCCATCTAGAAACTGTCTGGTCAGTCAGTCATCAGAGCATGATGACTTACATGGCTACCCTATATTTGATGTATTTGTGGTTTGGTACCAAATGATGATACTGAGGAGAGCTTTTGCCACCACATGTTGGGGTTCAGTCATGTAAAGAATTCTCAGTGGCCATTGTCTTTGGCAAAATGTAGGCTAATTCATGAGAAGTTACAGATAAAATGAGAATAAACAGTAGGAATAGTACATATGAAATAGATTTAGGAGAGCATATAGTTAACAATGGAAGAGAGAATTCCTTAAATGTAACTCACAATTAACTAATAGGGTACCCTTAACAAGTGGCTAAAACTATAAAGGAATTTCGCACCCTAAAAGAGTTATTTAGCTACAAGAAGGAGAAAAACACTATGAGACATGGTGCAGGGGGTACCATGAGGTAGAATTTGTGAAAGATTACCCCAAAAGAGATTTAACAAAAATGGTGTGAGCCAGGGACACAATTATAGGGGAACTTAATCTTAGAGGGTTAACATAAGTTGGATTTTTGACTGGCCATAGCAAGAGGGAGCTACCCACAACCTCCACAGAGGGTGAGACTGTAAGAATGAACTGATCCCCTCCTCAGAGCCCTGCCCCACTTGCCTTCGGGAGTCATTTTATCAGTACACCTGGCTCTCTCTACCAACCCACTTAGTGACCCTGGACCTCAAGACATGGGTCAGGTTCTCCCAGACCAGGAAGTTGCATCAGGGAAGGTGGAGCCAATCAGATTGTAGTGAGTAAAGGAGCTGGGTTACAGACATCAGGAAAGCAATATCAGGAAATCATTGATTTTGTCATTTCAGAGAAAGCTCCAGTGAATCTCCTTCCCCTGCTCTTACTTCTAAGTCCTGAATAATCAATTTGTCTTCAATTATACCAAACACATTTAAAAAATATTGCAAATAGAAAAGGATCTCATAGATGTAACTGAATTTGATTCTATGTGCTGGGGATTCCCTCAGTTTGAAGGGAGCATGATAGTGGGGAGAATCTAAGGAGAAACACAGCTAATCTTCCTTGATACAGCGAACCCTGGTGTTCCTGATCAGGTGTAAGGTTTTTTTTCAAAATGTGCATATCTACATGTATGTATGTTTAATAGAAAAGGATTAAACTTTATATTGGTTTAGAGAAGATAATATTTTTGCTGGTCATAAATTTAAGAGAATTAACAAAACAAAAGGAGAATAGTATATATTTGATTTGATTGTTAAAAAAAATATCTTAACTAGAAGCATGTGCACAGACTGTAACAATTTTGCAGATTATTAAATATATCTCTATTTGGTGCGTATTTTATTTGATTACAATAATAAACTTATACTCCATCTTTGTAATTTACCACTAAATTTGTAGTGTGATTGTTTCTTTATGACTTACAGGTAAAGAGAATACCATTTAGGACCAACATAGTGCTATTTTTTTTTTACTCTTGAAATATGTTAAGTCAACTACCATGCTTAATGTCAGATTATATTTTGCTCAACATTTTTCATTGTAAACTGTTTTTACTTTCGGTATATGTCTTGAGAGTTGTTTGTTGTTGTTGTTATGTTGTTTTAATTATGTCTCATTCTTCCTGACCTCATTTTGGGGTTTTTTGGGGGAGAGATATCAAATGATTTGCTATTTCCTTTTCTAGTTACTTTTAAAGATTAAGAAATTGAGGCAGACAAACTGAAGTGACCTGGCCAGGATCACACAGCTAGTAAGTCTCTGAAGCTAGAGCTGAACTCAGGGAAGTGAATCTTCTTGACCCCAGGCCCAGCTCTCTATCCACTTTGCCCCCACCTCCCAACAGAGTTTATACTAGTAAAATTTAAAATCATGAAATGTCTAGCTTGAAGAAGCACTTATAAGTCTAGAGAGGGAGAGAACAGGGGAGGAAAACTTCTCTGAATTCTTCCTTGGTCTTACCCTTGCTTCAAAAGAAGACCTTAGCATAGAAGAGAAGGATGGTATATCATTTAGAAGGCAGATTGAGACTAAATTATGGAACTTGTCCCTGAAAATGGTTTAGGCTTGTAGGGGTGGGGAAATGTAAAAGCAGATTGGTAGATAAATAAACAAAAAAAGCAGAGAAGTTGAACTTTTCTGGTAAAAAGTTAAAAGAAAAATGTTCTAAATCTGCATTCAAACCAAAAATCTAATCTTTCACTTCTGTAATATTCTCCAAATTCCCTTGTGTAAGGGACGGGCTTTCTATACCATCCTGTCAATCAGTATATGAGAATTTAAAGTTTTAAATATGTAATCGAAATGGTCTGTATATACTCTATTATCTCTCTAAATGTATGTAGTTCTTTGACCCAGGGAAGAGCTGATTGGCTAACCAAACAAGCTAAGGAGAAAAAAAAAAAAACTTCTGGGAACTTTAAATAGCTTAAGTAATTTCAGTAGCAAGTCAGTGAAAAGGTGAACAATTCCAGTGGTAATGTGGATGATGGATGGTTCAGATGATTACAGGTTGAAAGTTACAGCCAAACCTCCCACATTTTGGGGAATGAAGGTAGGGACATGAATGAAAAAGAGAATTTTTCTCTCCCTTTCCTCTCTCCAACCAACAATTCTTTATCATTAACGACATCATCAGAGTAATTTGACCAGTAAGATACAACATATCCATTTGAGAGTAGAAAGAAATGCACCAAAACACTCTAAGGACCAATATAAATAAAAATAGATAGCCGAGGCATAAAGATAGCTAAACAAAGGAAGAATACTCTTTAATGAGCCCAACAATTAGTACTAGAAGAGAATTCTGCTTATAAATTCAAATTTGCACTTCTGGGCCATACAGCTCTCATAAAAAGAAGACTCTTCTGTGCACTCTTGTGGATGTGTGCCCTAAACTACCTGTATCTTAATAAGTGTCCTTTTGATAAAAAAAAAAAAAAAAAAAAAAAAAAAAAAAAAAAAAAAAAAAAAAAAACTAGTTGAGATCAACTGGCTGATTTTCAATGGGAAACTTATAAGCTTACAACACCATGAGTTGTGGTATTATATACCCCCTCTGATTACTGTAATTAGAGGAGACTCAGTGACTGCATCATGACAACTGAAGCAATATATCAAATTATAAACTAGATAATGTTAGTCAATAAGCATTTTTAAAATCCCTATTATGTGTTAGTCACTATGATAAGTCTTTGGGATACAATGAAAGGCAAAAAATAATCATTATTCTCTAGGAATATATAGTCTAATGACAGTGGCAAGTGTGAATAAATCCTTATGCAGTTTGAGAATATTAGAAGATTTTAGCAAATGATACCCCAAAGGAAACTTCTTGTGATATCTTAAAAACTCTGATCTTGTATAAAATAGCAGTCAATCCAAGAATAAGCTCAGACTTTCTGTGGAGGATTCTAGTGTTGAAAACTTCCTTTTCATAGAATTACAATTGCAGCAAAGGCCCACATTGGGAATTGCTCTTGGGGCTTGTTAGGAGAGAGTGAGGGAAGATGAGAGAGAAAAAGTTTCTTAATGGAGTATTAAATAAGGTATTGCATTAACCTAGGCAAGTGAGTGGTGATTTGAATTAGAATCCTGGTTCTGATAAAGCCCTGTTTTTTGACTCCTCCAATTAGTTAATTCCATTGTAGACTTTCCTTAAAATATGTCTGAAATTTTCTTCTGTGAGATTTTCTAAATCTTCCTTTATATGTCTTGTTATCCTGCCCTTCCATTCTGCTATGTTGTTCATGTCCTCAATTTCCTCCACACTGCTTTTCTTTTTTTTCTTCTAACATTTTAGTTCTCCAGTGACCTTTCTCTTTTCTTATCTTCTTTTTATTGATTTTTGATCTAGCTTAGCATTTATTCTCAAAACATCTTACCTCGATTCTATTCAGTGAAATCCTATCCTTCCTTGCTCCATCTGGGTACTTTTCACATCTCAAAAAATAAAATATCTTCTTTATTTCTAGTATATTTTTCTTGAGCTTTTCCTTCCCCAATTTCCTAATGCCAATATATTTTGAAGAGCTGTCTTTATGTTATATACCACTGTATCAATATTTTGAGCAATAATAACTTTTTAAAAAATGAAGTGCTTAAGATTAAAAATATTTGAGATTATGTCTTAATGTTGTGAATATCATTAGTAAAAAATAACAACATATAAAATCTTACACATATATAAGTACAACTATTGTATATTCCTTTTGCCACAATAGGAATGAGATATAAAGTACTGAGCAAAGAAAGTGTTGGGGGGAGGTGGGAGGCAGAGACAGAAAGACAGAAACAGAGACAAAGAGAAAGAAAAAAAGAGACAGACAGATGAAACATAAAGGTAGAGACAGAGGGAGAGAGACACACACAGAGGGCAATGTATAACTTGGGGGAAAAAGTCACCCTCATTATCAAAAGGCCTGGATGAAAGAAGAAAATGAAATATGATATCAAGGAGTGCTGAGTTGAAAATAAAGGATATGGGGAGAGAACTGATGTTGTATCTTCTAATTTATAGGTTTAAAAGAAATTTCCGAGTCCTGTACTCTTATTCTAGCTTAATCATATTATGGTTAAACTTAGGCCAGAGTACAGGATTTATTTAAAGCAATTTGGGAGTTCCCTGTACTTGAACGTGATATCTTTGCCTGGAAGATAGCTAGGAGGTAAACTAACTACTGACAGTAAATCGATTATCTCAGAATGATATAGTAAAAATATAATTAAGTCAGTAAAATGACTAATTCAGTTATGATTCTAGGTAATAATTATGATGTCATATACATTTCATCAATTAGGTATTTTCTGTCATTAAAATTATGCCTTATAAATACTGCAGCATTTTATAGTTTGAATATGGAAAAATAGAAATGCAAAAAAAGCACACTTCTAAACATGAACATCCCAAAGAAGTTCCTGAATAGATATGGTCTTATTCTTATTTTTTCTCATATGATTATATTTTGATAGTTATGAAATTCTTCCATTGCTTCCAGTTTTGCCAACTAAGAATGCATCATATAAGGACATATACATATACATATAATTACATGAACATATACATACATACACACGTTTGTTAGTATTTTTTACCTTCATCAGAGGTCCTTAAGGTGTCAAATGATCATGTTTTTACCATTCTTTATATCCTTAAGACTTAGTTCAGTTTCTCATACATAGTAGAGGAGGTACTTAATAAATGCTTGATGTTAGTGATTTCAGTACTTTTCAAGACTTATGAAAAATGCAACCATGGAACATACTTTTTCTTATGATTTACTGAAAATTGATGTCAAATGATGTCTAAAACGGCAAGTTTTCTATTTTCCCCATTTATTTGTGATCTAACAGTATGGACACAGCCTCCAAATATAAGATTCACACATAATGAAAAAGCATTTTCCAACTCTCCATGCCTTTTCATTATGTGTAAATCTTACATTTGTCTTTTGATAAATGCCCCCAAAGAGAGAGGATATCATCCATTACTCTTAGACTTCCTTGTAGATCTACTGACATGTATATACTAATTGAGCATATAGCTGAGTATTGTTTTTCTTTTCCAGGTAAATATATTTTTAAATTTTTATTTATTATTTTCATTTATTTATTTATTTATTTGCAGAGGCAATTGGGGTTAAGTGACTTGCCCCCAGGGTCACACAGCTAGATTTGAACTCAGGTCCTCCTGACTTCAGGGCTGTTGCTCTATCCACTGTGCTATTTAACTGCCCAGTAAATAACCTTTTTAATGATCTTTTTCATACTTCTGTGCTTCTTCAAACACAACTTTGTTGGCTTTGTACTTCCAAATGCAACTTTCCATTGTACTTTGGGATGTCTGCAACTGTAATTCTACAAAGGCTCTTTTAGTCTTTGGCTTGGAGCCATGAAGCATCATCTCAGTAGAAGTAAGTTCCTCTACTAAAATAGGTTTATCACCTCCTATGCAACTGACAGTTTTAGAGCATTTCAGAGAACACAAAGTTTCAATGATTGTTAAGTTCCTGTGGCTGAGTGTGTAACAGGTGGGTCTGGCAGCCAGATCTTCCTGGCCTGGCTCTTAATCAACTGTGCAATGCTGCCAAGTTTTCAAGGTTTTCTTATTGATGAAAATTTTCTTCAGAGATCCAGTTCAAATATAACATCATATTAATTGCATTAAATACTGTGATACTACAAAATATCTTAAGAAATCCATGGTAATGCAGAAAAAAAAACTATTTTAACCATCCATATTGGAAAAAATGAAAAAAAATGCAGTTGTCCAAATTATGACAGTTAAATGATGGGCCTGCCAAATTATTCTATTCATATTCATAACATGAACAAATGCTACAAATAATATTCTAGAGCAAAGCAGAACAAAAAGATCAGATAGATATTTAGAAGTTTTAATATTCTTAAACAGCTAAATGTTGCCAAGATCCATATTTTTAATCATGATTAATTAACTCCAGTGTTGCTGAATCACTGGAAACCTTCATCTCAGATTAATTTGTACTATAATGAATTCATTGGAAGGGTCATACTGGGCATTTGTACCTATTGTAATATTTCCCCTTCCCCAAAAACATGTATTTTTTTAATGCTATTCCTTCTGTCCAGACCTGTGATTTCATCAACCTAAAGACTTCCATGGGGTACAAATTCTCTCTGCATATGTACAAATTTCCTGTAATTTCTGTTCAGCATCAAGAGGTTAAGCTACTTGCCAATGGTCACACAGACAATATATGTCAGAAGGATTTGAAGCTAGATCTCCAAGGCTTCTTATTCATTATGTCACATGAACAAAGTCCTGGACCAAAAGTCAAGAAGACTCAATTGAGTTCAAATCCAGCCTCATACATTTACTAGCTGTGTGACCCTGGGCAAATCACTTAACTCTTATTTACCTCAGTTTCCCCATCTGCAAACAATAATAATAGCACCAACCTTCCAGTGTTATTGTGAAGATCAAATGAGATAATTATAAGTATTTAGCATGGTGACTATTACCATACATTAGCATAGTAACAAATACCATATTTGTTATTCAATCATTTCAGTAATGTCTGGACTATTCATGACATCCTTTAGTGTTTTCTTGGCAGATACTGAAGTAATTTGCCATTTCCATCTCTCGCTTGATTTTTATTTATATCTAAGGCTCACTTTGAACAGATTTTTTTTCCTGACTCCAGGCCTAAACTTCTATCTACTGAGCCGCCTAGCTGCCACAAATGCTATATAAATATTAACTGAGAAACAGAGAAAGAAAGACACAGAGATTGTGTGACCTTGGTGTTAGGATTATAGGCGGAATGGGGCAGCCAGTCAGTCATTCTGGGAGGAAAGCCCTAAGAAGCCAAGATTTCCAAGTCATGAGCCTGAGGGAGAATTTTGGAGGTGGAAATTGGCATTGTGTGCAATAACATTTGTTGTTCTTCATTTTGAAAAAGCACCAAAATATCACTATGTGTGTAAGACTGTGGCTGATCAGACCTATACAGGTTCAGAATGCTTTGCTACATCTTGGGCAAAATTAGTCCCTATAAACATTTGGGGTGGATTCTTGAACTTTGTACATCTCATGTTTCTTCTGAGGTAATTCAATTATCCTTTGCTCAGAGAGCAAATCACCTTCTCTGATGAGGGCGCACCATGCTGCATGATCCCATGCCAGTGTATCCCATGATATATAATCAATTCTAAAGTTCTTAAGAGAGGCTTTGACTGCTTACAATATTTTTTCCCTTGATTCCATAAATCTGAAATTTAGCTACGATATTCCTTGGAGTTTTCATTTAGGTGCTGGCTATTTTATCTTTTGGTTCTAGGACATTTGGGTAGTTTTCCTTGATGATTTCCTGAAAAATAATGTTTAGGCTCTTTTTTTCATTATGGCTTTCAGGAAATCCAACAATTCTTAAATTGTCTCTCCTAGGTCTATTTTCCAGATCAGTTGTTTTTCCAATGAGGTATTTTACATTTTCTTCTATTTTTTTTTGGTTGTTGTTCTATTTGACTGTTTCTTGAAGTCTCATTGATTCATTCACTTCCATTTGTTAAATTCTCATTTTTAATGAGTTATTTTCTTCACTTAGCATTTTATCTCTTTTTGCATTTGGTCAATTGAACTTTTTTTTGTTCATTGCATTGTTTTCTATTTCACAGATTTTGTTTCTCAATGAATTGTTTTTTTTTTCCATATCTATTTTGAAAGGAGTTAAATGTTTTTTTTTCTTTTTTTCCATTTAATGAAGTCTATTTTTTAAGGAGTTTTCTTCAAATAATTTCTGGTTTTTCTTTTTCGAACCCTCTTGCAAAGATCTCATTTACTTTCCCCATTTTTCTTCTAACGCTTTCTTAAGATTCTTTTTGAATTCTTCTAAGAGAGCCTTGTGAAATGGGGGCTAACTCATATCACCCTTTGTGGCTTCATCTTTAGCTGGCTTGCCTTTAGAATTCTCAGGGTTTGAAGTCTGTTCTTCTCTTTCTCCATAAAGAGTCTATAGCCAGAGTTCTTTTTGCTTTTTTGTTCATTTTTTTAAAAATGTTGAGGTCTGCTCTTAAGGCAAGGGATGAGAGGAGCTTCAATTTGCCTTGGGGTAGTTCTGCTGACTGACTTTTGGGGATAATCATGGCCAGATCCTGTGTTCTTCTGAGCCTCAGAGGCTCCCAATTTGCCTTTTGTATTGGCTTTTGAGTGTTTTACAGCAAATCTGCTTGGCTACCAGTTTACAATTAGGACAAAATAGCCTTGTAGTAGATTCTCCCATGTATGGATGCTTCAAAACTCTGGCTACTCTGCTCTAGCTCCCTGCCACAGGCTCCCTGTGCTATGGTCTGAGCTTGGCAGCCTCTCCCATGCCCAATTGAAACAGATCTTTTCTAAAGTTCTTCCACAGTATCTTCTTCTGGAAATGTGTTGTACTCCAAATATTTGTGAGTTCTGTTACTCTATAACCAGTTTAAAGAATTAATCTGCTGTTAATTTGAGGGAATCTTGGAGGAGGTCACAGAAAGCTGTGTCTGCTCTTTGCCATCTTGGCTCGGCCCCATTAAGAGAGGTTTTGAGAATGTCCTTGTATCACTTTTCCTGATCACCATGTGTTGCTTGCTTGTATGAGTTGTTCATAAAATAGTCTTTTTGGCAAGCATTCATTTGGAATTCAAATAATGTGGCTGGCTCAACGGAGTTGTGCTTTCTACCCTAGAGTTGGAGAAAGAACCTCAATTTAGTTTGAGATGGAACCTCAGTGTCTGGTATCTCATCCTGCCAGGTAATCTTCAGAAATTTTCATTGAGACAATTCAAATGGAAGGAATTTTGTTTCCTAGCATAGTCCAGGTTTCACAAGTATGCAAATAGTGAGGTCAGCACAATGGCTCTGTAGACCTTCAGTTTAGTAGTCAGTGTAATTCTGCTTCTCTCCCATGCTTTTCTTTGGAGTCTTCCAACTTCTCCAAGAAGTTAGATATAGTTATATTTATATACACACAAACGTACACACATGTACACTCACAGATACATATATATCTATAACAATACACATACATTCATAAACATCTTTGTAAGGCCACATTACTCTTGTTTGTCCTCTGTTACTCTGAAAATGGAGAGCATCATGCTTCATAAATTCAAACCTTTCCTTATTTTTTTAAATCCATCACATACACACCGTTGTGCCACAGTTACCTTTTATTATTCTGCCTTAGTTTCCCTAATTGTCCTGCCTTAGTTTCCCTAAATGGTTCTGCCTCAGTTTGCCCAATTGTTTCTCCTTAGTTCCTTGAATTTTTCTGCCTCAATCCCCCTGGTTGCAACCCCCTTTTTCTGCTCGTTAGAACTGAAATAATTAGAGGTGTGGAGGTCTAACATTCCAAAAGATAAAACTCCAGAAGTCCTATCTCAGATACCTAATTGATATCTCTAAATCTCAGACTTCCTGGCTCTAGTTGGACCTCTTAAGTCCTCCCAATTTGTAAAAATTTATGGTCCTCCCCAACCTGTCCAAACTGGATTGATGGTCTTTGCCTGGAGATTCCTACTCACCAGAGTTTGGACTCCACCCTCCCCTCCCCCACCTTTGTGTATCTACCTGAGCTTAGAGCCATATATATGTCATTGAGAACTCACATTCACTGCTGGATGCTTTGAGACAGTAGTCCTTAGGGCAATATGTTCCCAGCACAATCTCTCCCTCTCAAATAAAATATTAAAACTCTCTAATCTTTATCTTGCCTTGTAATGCCAGAGAATGTGAAGATCCAAATGGATCCATGGTTTGGTCCCAGAGCTGAATAAGACTATTGTCTACAAGAATCCAGCTTCCAGCCAGCATCCAGCCAGTGTCCAGCAGCCTAAGTGAGTTCTCCATGACATATTTATACACATTAGCCAAACAAAGGCAGGAGGAAGTCCAAACTCTGGTGATCAGGAATCTCCAGGCAGGAACCATAAATCTAGTTCCAACAGGTTGGGGGATAGGACCATAAATTCTTACTAACTGGGAGTTAAGAAAGTGTCTGGTTACAGATAGAATGTCTGGAGTTCCCCTTTCTGAATTTACACATTGACAATTTATAACATTAGAGCAAATAACCCTGAGTTATGTCAGTCTTCATGAATCAGAGAGGGGTTTGCAACTAAGGGTATTGAGGCAGAACAATTAAGGAAACGGAAGCAGAACAATATAGAGAAATGGAGACAGAACAATTTAGGGAAACTAAGTCATGACAATTAGGGAAACTGAGTCAGGACAATTAAAAGAGAATTGTGGTACAACAGCTTCAGTTTCTTCAGCATTACAACACAAACATACACACACACACACACAAGATACATATATATTTTTAATAACACACACATTCATATACATCTTTGTAAGGCCATAGTTGTCCTCTGTTACTCCAAAAATGGATAACATCATCCTTTATAAGTTCAAATTTTTGTTGATTTTTCTAAATCCATCAACTCATCATTTCTTACATCACAGCAATATTCCAATCTTATATTGCCTAGTTATTTTAAAAACAATATTGATCAATTTGACTGACAGTAGTGTTTTTCCCTATTTTTTCTCTTGATTCATTCTATTTTAATTTTAACTTTGTCTGAGATCAATGATTACAACTCTTGCTTTCTTTCTAACAAATTCTATTCTTTTCCATTATTATTATGATTGCATTCCTTATTTCCTATTCCTGCTGATTCCTGTTTTACTTCTACCAGTCACTATCTTGCCTTGCTATTGCTTAACCAAACCCTCTTCTAAGGATCCCAACCCTTTTTCTTCTACTTTATCCTCTTTTTTAATCTACACATTTTTCTTTACCTCACCCTTTATTCTATTCTCTTTCCCTCTTATTTCTTTATAACTTGAGAAGACTTTAATACATACATATATAAATGTGTGTGTGTGTATGTATGTATTGTTTCCTCTATAACCCATTCCCTTTGAGAGTAAAGTTTAAGAATTACCAGTTCCAACCTAATTCCTTTGTGTTATTCCTTCCTCTCTCACCTCATTTATATAATATAATTATTCTTTATACCTTTTCTTACAGGGCTTTGTTTTTTAGAACTACACCTTACCTAGCTCTATTCCAATCTTTCTTTCAAACTATCCTCTTACTAATGACAATCTTAGACATATGATTTACATTTCCACATATAAAGAAAAATACATAAATTTTTTTCTCATTGGGTCACTTGTAATTAGTCTTTGATGTTTACCTTATATTTTTCTTGGGTTCACTTCTCTAATTTTCTAATTTTTAAAAATTCAATCTCTGAAGGTTGATCCAACCTTCTCTATCCAGAGTGAGATAACTCTTTACCAAGGTGAGGTAGATATTGTATTCTGCTCAGCTTTGGAATAGAATAAATACTTTGAATACATTGCTCAAAGCCAGGGTTAATTTAGAAGTAATTGACTGTGGTCAAAATTCAGGTCCAGCCCCTTATAACAAAAAGAAACATCTGTCTCTGGCCCTCATTTTCTGAAATATGTACCTTCTTCTTCATTACCTCCTACATTCTCTTATTATTTATTCAAAAGCTCAAGTACCTGCCTGCTATAAATTCCTACTCTTAATGTTAGCCTATCTGAGTTGATTGCCACTTCTCTTTCAAAAAGGTATAAAAACTGTGAGCTTACCACCATGATTGTCTTTGATCTAAGAGAGAAACAGCCAAATGATCTTCTTTTTAATTAAATTCCTGGTATTGTTAATAAATGATTAAATTACCCAGAAACTATGTCTTCTCAAACCATTTCAAACATCACAGGACTTAGAATACTCCCTGTATCAATCATTGAGTCAGTAAACACCATGTTTAACAAATATTTGTTGACTTATTGACAGATGTCTGATTTGTAAAATAAAGCAGTTGAACCCTATGGACTATGAAAATAGTCCTTGTTTTAATTCATTTTCAGTCATGTTTTATGTCTCATTGTCTCTGTTCCATTTGTGCATGGAAGTCAAGGAACATTAGTGTTGCTGCCATCGGCTCTGAGGCAAGATCCTTGCTCCTTAGAAGCTAAATACATTAAAAAACAAACAAACAAACAAAACCCTTGAAAATGAGTAACAGACAAATAAATCTGAGAGCAATTATAATGCCTAAGTTTGGATTTCAAGAAGAGATGACAAAATACACTTTCCTTTTTTCCTTGAAGACCAGGTAAGGGACACGTTAAATTTTGTCAATGTTATTATTGCTGAGCTTGAAAATAAGAATCAAAAATACTAGACAGAACAAAGCCCAGAGTGCCAAATTAGGAAGTAGTAATTGTGATCTCCCCAGATCACAACACTTGGAAAGCACAAAAACTTTTCAAACTTGCAGAACAAGCCATGAAAACAGCAGTGTGGAAAAGGCTGAAGTTTGAGACAGGGTTCCATCCCACTGGGAAAAGACAAGCTTTAAAAAATTAAATAAATAATAAAATAAATAAATAATAAAATAAAAATTCAAGAAATAAAGGTGGTGCAGTGGATACAGCTTTGGCCCTGGAATCAGGAGAACCTGAGTTCAAATCCAGCTCTAGACATAATCTCTTCAGAATCAGTAAGTATTTGATGTCATGGCTCAAACTTTCTGAAATGTATTTGTCATTTGCACATTGATTCAGAGCCTACCACTACCCAGAACATTATTATCTTCTGCATCATTAGCCCACCATCTCAATTAGTATCCATGTTAAAAGAATTGATTGAACCTGGGATTATATCTTATCTATATTGCTCTCATGGAAGTCATGAGTACCATGCTTGTATGGAAAGCTACATAAAGCTGTATTTCCAATCCTACTTTTTGTCAGCTTGTCACTATAACATTAGACACCAAAGGACCAGAAATCTAGACTGGACTCATCAATGTAATACAATGGCAAAAGTGCAACTAAAGAAAAGCAATTTCCTCAAGGTCATCTTAAATGATGCTTATCTGGAAAAATGTGATGAGAATACACTTGGAATGTGGTAAAAGTTGGTGGCAAAATATTTGTGGACATTGGGCTTATTTCTCTACTTATTAAGGAGAGAGGTCAGCATTTCTTTTTGAAGTGCAGTATTGTAGCATTCTGGGCAGCAAAAAAGGTGTGCACCTTCCTGAAGCAGCTGTGGACTTGACTCTTATGTCTGAGAAGGATATCAAGATCCACCGTTTGAAACAGAGCAAGACATGAATATGCTGTGTGTCTTTTTTATCCAAATGTACAATTCTAGTGAATTAACTAAAAAATTAGATGAAATAATTAACATCTTTAGGAAAGTTAAATGATAAAACAAACCTATATAAATCTATTTCTACATATTATCCATCATCAAAAGATAAAAAGAGAAATTCCTTTTAAAAAACTGTAAATAATATAAAATTCTTGAAGATTTACTCGCCAAGACAAACCCAGGAATTACATGAACATATTAAAAATAATTTTTCACACAAAGTCATATCTAAATTGGAGAAATTTCAATTGCTCATGGGTAGGCCAAGCCAAGATAATAAAAATGACAACTCTACCCCAATTAATTTACTCATTTACATAGCAAAGTTCTTGAATATTTTATAGAGCTAGAAAAAAATTCATCTGAAAGAACTAAAAAATCAAGAATATCAAAGAAATCAATGAAAAAAAGTGAAGGAAGTTTCAGATTTCAAATTATATCATTGTGTGTTAATCATCAAAACAATCTGGTATTTGGCTAAGAAGAAAGTTGTGGATCAGTGAAATAGATTAGGTATACAATACCTAGTAGTAAATGACAATAGGCATCTAGTGTTTCACAAACCCAAAGATCTAAATTTTTGAATAAAGAACTCACCATTTGACAAAAATTTCTAGGAAAACTGGAAAGTATTTTGGCAGAAATTATGTATTGACCAACATTTCATACTGTGTACCAAGATAAAGTTAAAATGGATGAATGACTTAGATATCATAATTAATACCATAAAGATAATAGTAAAATAGGGGAACACAAAATTTTATTTATCAGATATATGAATAAAGGAAAAGTTGGTAATCAAACAAAAGATAGAAATAGAGAGGGTTACAGAAGTGTAATAGATAATTAAATATATAACATTTAAAAACTTTTGCAGAAACAAAATTCAGTCAAATGTAGAAGGAAAACAGTAACAAAAAAGGGGGGAGAGGGGAGAGAAATTTTTGTGACAAGTTTATGCAATAAAGCCTCACTTCTCAAATAGATGGGAACCTGGACCAAGTTTATAAAAAGAAGAACTATTACCCAGTTGGTAAAATGCATATTTCACACATAAATGTGAACATAAATGTGAAATATATTTATATGCATATGTATATGTATATATAGGAAGTTTTTCAGAAGAAATAAGTTACCCGGTAGTTACATGAAAAAATGCTCTAAACCACTACTGATTAGAAAAATGCAAATTCTAACAACTCAGATTCTATCACATGTTTATTAGATTGGCTAATAAGACAAAAAATATTGGAAGATTGGAACAGATCAGAACCTTGATGCTTTGGTACTAAAGTTGTGAACTAGTCCAATCATTTTGGAGAACAATTTGAAACTATTCCCAAAAGGCTGTGTATTCTCTTTGACATAGCAATGTCACTAGTAGGTCTGTTTCCCAAAGAAATCAAAGGAAATAGAAAAGGAGCTATTTGTACAATAATATTTATAGCAGTTTTTTGGGGGTGGCAAAGAATTAAAAATTGGGAGGACAACTATTAACTGGAAAATAACTGACCGTTCTGATCATATCGTGGGATATGATTGCAATGGAATACTATGATGCTATAAGAAATTATGAGCAGAATGGTTCCAAAATAATCTGGGAATATTTATATGTATTCAGACAAAATGAAATGAGCAGAACATTGTATACAGTAACAAAATATTGTAAGAATGATAAAATGATAAAACTGTGAAAGACTTAGCTATTTTGATCAAGGCAATGATCCAAGACAATTTCAAAGTCCCCAAGTTGAAAAATGCTATCCACCTCCAGAGAGCAAAATGTGATATACTCTGAATACAGATTAAAGCATCCTTTTTAAAAAAGAAAATCTTTTCTTTTTTACATTTTATTTCTTAGTCTATGATTTTTTTTAACAACATGAACGATATAGAAATACATTTTGCGTGACTTCACATGTACAATCAGTCACAAGGAAGAGGAAGGATGGAAGGGATAAAGAGAATTTAGTACGCAAAATTCTAAAAGATATCTATCAAAACCTTTTAAAATATAATTGGGAAATAAGGAAATATATAGAAGATATATTAAAAAGTGAAAATAATTTTAATCATCGTTTCTATTTGCCTCAAAGTATTGGAGTAGGGGATTCATCTGTACTCCTGCTCTATTCTAATCAATATTAATCAGTTTGATAGGATTCCATAAACATAGCAATTATAAGTTCTTTATATTAAACTCCAGTGCTATGAATTGCAGATTGTGCATAGGAATCATAGGAAACTTAGTAGAGGCCTTCTACCCTTGTTTTTCTTGTGATGGTGACCAAACCCAGTGTGGCAGAGGTAACACATGGAAAGTCTTCCAACTTTTTTTATACCTCTGTACCTTTCTCTCATCCAATTTAAGCAAATGGCCATTTTATGACATTTTATGAACACTTAGTCAGTGGAGATGTCCTATGCTTTACTCCAACCTGAAATACCCTCCCCACTTTGCTGATATACAATTTGTAGCTGATGGAACATTTTTGACCCTTGAAGCAAGCTCCATCAACTAATGGGATTCTGTACTTTGTGAAGTCTTTCTAGAGTGTTCAATAAAGGCCCTGGAAAAGGAGAGCACCTTAGAACATAAAGAAGATCTGCGATCCATTTATTATAGGCGACCATGTACTCTTTAATAAAGTGCCATTTGCTCAGAGTTCTAACAGTATCGTTTAAAATTGTAAACATCACAGAGATTCTGGAGATAACCAGATCTGAGGCATGATCAATATATATTATATAAAGTCACTTAGTCCATTTAATTTACTAAGTTCAAGATTCTTTTACTTATTTATTTTTCAAATTAACCCTAAATATTCACCATATTTGATACATTCGGCTTATCAAAAATGTTTTCTTTCCTTACAAAGATAACTTGCAGATGTGGCACCGAAAAAAAGTGCAACAAACCTGAAATCTTAAGAGGAGAAGAAAAAATACTGTGGAAATTTAGTGCAACAATAGCACATCAGCAGAATTTTTTTCATTGGGCAAATTGCTCCCAAGGAGGAAGTTAAGCACTTGAAGAAGATTATGTGTTTCAGGCCACTCAGGCCCTATTTAGTAAATGAGAATACAAATGGGTACTTTGACTGTCAGGAAGTTTATATGTGCCACCCTTCATGTCTCATTTTGTGGAAGGACTGAACAAGCCAAGAATTGTTCCAGAAGAAAAAATATTAGACACAAAGTAGATCATCTAATTATATTTATTAAGGGAAAAAAGGAGGTGGCAAGAGAACTATTAGTGAGATCACCAAAGTGCAAAAGATTTTGGCAGTAATAGACAAAGGTTTCAAAGATAATAAATATACACAGAAAGGGATGTAAGCCCAATATGCAATGTAGACTGTTTTACATGCTTCCAAAGAAAGCTTTTTCTAGAATTCAACAAAGAAGACAGATGAATAAAATAAATTGATGCCCATATTAAAGATTGATATTTCTCAGGAGGAGAAAGCCCTGAATTTAAAATGTAAGTAAGCTATAATTTAATCAGTTTATTAAGTGCCTACTATATGCCCAACATGGTGCTACATGCTATGGGATACAAAGTTCCTGTCCCCATGAAGCTGACATTCTAATGGAGATATAAAGTTTTCTTGGCATGGGAATTTTCTCCTCTATCACACAACTAAAGCATCCACACAAATTCATAAATATTTACTAATCAACTCTTTGTATTTAGTTAATGAATCAGTTTTCTAGTTCATGCATATAAATGTTGTTGTATATAATACAGTATTTTGTTGTATTGTAAGACACTTTATCAAATGACTTTAATGAAGTGCAATTGCTCTATTTGAGTCTCCTCCAACCTATCAATATCATAACAGAGAAAAAGAAATTAAAGAAAGAAAAAGAAAGAATGGAAGGAAGAAAGGAAGACAGGAAAGAAGGAAGGAGTGAAGGAAGAAAAAGAAAGAAAAGAAAGAATGAAAAAGAAAAGAAAGGAAAGAAGAAGGAAAGAAACAGAAAGAAAAGAAAGGAAGAGAAAGAAAGAAAGGAAGAAAAAAGGAAGGAGGAAAAGAAGAAAGAAAGAAGGAGGGAAGGAAGGAAGGAGGAAAGAAAGAAGGAGGGAAGGAAGGAAGGAGGGAAGGAAAGAGGGAGGGAAAGAAGAAATATAAGAAAGGAAGAAAAAGAAAAGAAAAATGAAATAAGGAAAGAAAGAAAAGAGAGACAAAGAAAAATGAAAGTGGTTGATGAGCATAAATTGTTCCTACTGTGTTTGTAATAGTTCATCCCAGTTACCCATGTGATCACACTATAGCCTAGACTTCTCTGGAAGTCTAATAAATCTCTTTATCCTGGAAGATCACTCCAATCCTTAAATTCACACTCAGGAAGTATCCTCTGCCCATTGACTTTCTTCTCTGATTAGATGGCTCACACTAGAATCTCTATCTAATTAAGGCATACAGACCAGTCATTTCTTCATTAATTATCAGGCTTCACTTCAGACTTCTTTACCATAACTTTAGGAGAGGTATTTTTTTTCTTCCTGCCTCCCTTTTTAAATTTCTTTTGCCAAACTATACGCCCTTGAGGCCAGAGACTATTTTTTAGCCTGTATTTATATTCCCCTCCTTTAGTATTTATATTTCCCTCCCTTAGCACAGTGTCTGGGATATAGTACTGTAAATGCTTAATAAATGTTTGTTGACTATTTCTGACCATTTCATTTCCTAAGCATTCACAAGGCAGTCCTTTAATAATTAATAAGTATCATCATCAAACTTATGAAATTGAAGTAGCCACATTCTTCTTCCTTTTGAATATTAGGACATTCATTATCCTGCTTCTTAAACCAATAATAGCTTCTTAGAACGACATGATTCTTCAGAGATCGATTCAGCAATCCCAATCACAACTTGTTCTTGTATGCTGATATATAATTCATCCAGGTGTGGTAATTTGAATTTATCAAGGACCTCCTAAGTACTCTGTCTTTTGTTGTTGTTGTTGTTGCTTTCTAATTTTCTTATTACCACTTTTATATTATTTTTCCTAGATCAAGTATTATTCTTCATAGTACTGAAAAGAGAAGAAAAATTTGAATTGTTTATCTTACTATGTACCTTCATAGGGTTCTTATTGCCCATTGCATTTAAAATTACTGTGCACAAACACGGCAAATTTTTTTTTTATGCTGATCGGTGTTTACTACAAATTTCAGGTCATAAGGGCCTTTAGCCCTCCTATTTCAAGATCTTTCCTGTCTTTTCCCCTTAAAAAATTATACATATTTATGCATATTTAACTGGAACATAAATACCTTAAAAGCAGATTCATTTAGTCATGCTGTATCCCTAACAACATCTGGTCCAGTATCAATCAACATTTGGTAAAGCTTTGCTGATTAATTAACAGCTGATGATAATTATAATACGACCAAGACCAAGGATTCTGGAGTGTGTGACAAAGGGCAGAGAAGAGACTGAATGACTATTTGCTCACTCTGCTGTATTATTTTTTAGCCCAGTTCCTATGTGAATTAGTGATCCATATTAGCCATGATGAACTCCATTCAGGAGTGGCATAAAAATTATTTAAGGAAGCAGCTGTTTGGCTATATATGTT
This sequence comes from Antechinus flavipes, assembly GCF_016432865.1. NCBI lineage: Eukaryota > Metazoa > Chordata > Mammalia > Dasyuromorphia > Dasyuridae > Antechinus > Antechinus flavipes. The sequence goes on from NC_067403.1 coordinate 148,507,713, forward strand.
AAAAGTAAAACACTAACTTTTAACCATTGAATTGTAAAGAAAAATTCAAAAGACACACCTCCCTAAGTTCAACATTTCTACCTTCTGCAATAGCCTATTCAAACTAGGAAGATTAACTGAAGAGACTGAAAAATATAAATATATTATATATAAATATATACATAAATAGTTATAAAGCTTTATAACTATTGGGTGAAACACTTGGCTGAGAAGACTGGAGAAAGTATATACATTTATACAATTACAGGGATGGATTGGAACCAGTTCTTGAGGTTTGTGAAAAATTTATAACTAAATTTTTAATGTGAACATATACATTTCAGAAATCTACAAACACTACAAATCTAGATTAATTTATTGTGTTGTCTATTGTCTAAACACAAGAAAGTGATGGAGAAAATGATACAGACTAGACTTTAAAATGTGATTCATATTTGTATACATAATATGATTAATATTATATATCTATATAATATATACATGTATATATTAAGTGTATATAAATATTTTGATATGTAAATGTGTAAATTTTAAGTGTATATGAATATTTATATATAAATGTATAAATTTTAAATGTATATAAATGTATTGATATGTAAATGTTAATATATGAATATAGGCATAGATGTATATATTATAGCATTTTATGTATGCATATTGTTTGCATTATATTTATATATATTTATATATAAATATATATACACATTATATACATATTATATATTATATATAATGTGGAGGTTACCTTTTTGTAGAGTCAATTGTTAAATATTTACTAGTAGTCTCCTAGTTGTAGATCTTTCTAGTTAATTTCTAGTTAATTCAAAGTACTCATAAATAAAAATACTCATTCAAAGTACTACTAATCAAAGTACTCATAAATCATAAATCATTTACAAATGAGCCAGATGCCACTTTTATTTAATAGAGCTAGGGATCTGTTTAAGAGATATGGAACGAATAGCTATTGAACCTGAAATATCTTTTTCCTTTTCTCTGGTTTTTACATTAGATAAAATGAAGCTGTATGGTAAAAATATCTTCATTCCTATTTAAATTAGTACTTAGTCAGGAATTCAAAAAGAATAAGTGTCCTGGCCCCGAGCCTTGGCCACAGCCCATGCAGAATTTTCTTAAATGAATGTTTTTATATTCTACCATTTGGGAATAGGGAAGTTAAGACCTTGATTGATGCCTTAATGTCCTCCTTTACAAAGTGATAACCCACCTGATTAAATTAATCAGCAGAGAATGAAGATGAATAAGGTAAAATCTCTCAAATGCTCTGAAAGATCCAGAGGAAAAGAGCTGAACAATGTTTTTTCAGAGTATTATTCTCACAGCCTTGCAACTATCTGGAAAGGGTTCAGCTTGGTTGGTCACAAGCAGCATCTGCATAGTGTCAACTGAACAGTCTTGGTTCTTTTGAATACAGAAAGTCAGATGTGAATCATCTTCACCGGAAAGCACTGAGTAATGCATGAGTGCCTGAGAAAATGTCATACCAGTCAACTGCTGGAGAATGCCAAGGAGATTGCTTTTTTTTTTTTTTTTTGGTTGGATAGAATTGTATTTCTCCCATTGGTAGACTTGTAAAATTTAATCAGTGATTGTGTTTTCAATCTACTAGCATAGCAATGAACACTAGTTTTTTGCTTTGTTGGAGAAAAGAATTTAAATTTCTCTCTTTATAATTGGGATAATCAGATAAATGCCATGCAATCTGCCTTGCTGCTACAGTTTGGAGGCTGTTAAAATGAGAAAAGGGATCTATTATTTGATAATAATAGCTTTTCTTTTATCACCTACTGCCGTAATATCTAAATATAATGATTATAGAAATATAAATGGAGAGAAGGGAAAGAAAAACTAATATAATCATTAGAAAAGATGGTGAGAAGCTCTAGGCGGAGCAGAATGTAAGGTGCTAAATTATAGCCAAATGCTTTCAAAGCATTCTTAGCACTGCCAAAGGAAAGACTGCAGCCACATGGGAGAAGAAAAGTTAGTGTTTTACAGAGGAATGAGCTCTACAGACCTCTAAACTTATTTCCTTTTCCTTGTCATAAGAAAGGAGCTGACAGTTTATAGGACCATGATCCTCTTCATGTTTCTCATATCTGCACTATATATTCCTATTAATATAAAATTATTATTGTTTTTCATTCTTTTCAGTTATGTCCAACTCTTCATGACCCCATTTAGGAGTACCTTGATAAAGGTACTGGAGTAGTTTGCATTTCCTTCTGCAGCTCATTTTACAAATGAGGAAACTGAGAGAAACAGGGTTAAGTGTCCCTGTCACACAATGAATACATTAGAAGAGATTTGAACTAAGATGAATCTTTCTAATTTAAACTAGGCACTGTATCCACTGTATCACCTAACTGTCATTTATTATTATTGATGTTAATGATAATAATCACATAATTGGTACATTATAATATATTATTAATTAATCCATAACAACAAAATAAATAATATATTTAGTATGTATAATGTAGTAAAATACTATTTTATAGTATCTGTTATTGTATTATACATTTATATTGTTAAATCTAAACTATCTTTATCTGTTGATCTTCAGATTCACATTTACAACTGCCTATTAGATGCTGTTGCTATTTATCCCTTGTTCTGGAAGAGGACCATGGCATCAGGAAAGTGATTCCATGACTTGCAAGTGAATAGGAGATAAGTGAGGGAGGACTGTGCAAAGTCACCAGTCTGACTTTCTCCTTCAGAACCATTGGGGTCCAATGGTGAATCATACTGACTGAAGATGGGCCCTGAATGCAGTGGGAGATCCTGGCTTTTTTAAATCAGTGAGTTTATATTCCATTAACATCTTAAAGTCATATCTAAAACTGAACTTCTTTTCTTTCCTGAAACCTTTCTCCCCTCCCTACTTCCTCATTATTGTCAATGGGACCACAATATTCTTAGTCCTTCAGTTTCACTGCTTAGGTGACATCATCAACTCTTCACTGTCTCTCATCCTTTTCCCCAACAACCAATCTTTTGCCAAAGTCTGTTGATTCTCCTTACACTCCGCTAACTTTGCCAGCACTATAGTTCAGAAAGATCTCTCATTCCTCCATGATCCCTCATCTCTGAAAAGGAGTAAGAGGAGATATTTTTCCATGTTTGGAGCCAACTTTGTTCTTCCATTTCCTATTATTTTGTGAACAGGTTTTCCATTTTCTTTACTTTAGTGATACATAATTCTATTATCTCTACTTACTTCATTTTGCATTAATTCATATAATTTTCATGCTTCTCTGTATTGATCATATTTATCATTTCTTACAGCTCAGTAATAATCCATTATATTCATGTTTCACAACTTGGTTAGCTATTCCCTGATAAATGATAATGTGCTTTGTTCCCAATTTCTAGCGATTACAAAAAGTTCTGCTAATAAGTATTTGGACTGCATGAAGTCTTTCTCTTCATCAATGGTCCTGTGGTTATAAACCTACCTGTATTAATGTCTAGATGAAAGGGTATGGATATTTTAGTCCTTATAGTTGCATTTTTACAAACTGCTTTCCAGAATAGAAGTACTAAATCATAAGTTTACGAACAATATTTTAGTGTCTGTCTTTCCACAAACTGGAATAATTTTCTCATCTTTTGTGATCTTTGTGAATTTGATGGGTGTGAGGCAAAATAAATTCCAGGGTTATTTTAATATATACTTTTGTTTACTATTAATGATTGACAACAGTATTTTACATATTTGTTATTAGATTGTATTTCATCTTTTCAGCACTATTGGCTAATATGCTTTGACAACATTTAACAGGAAAATAGTTTTTGGTTTTTTTATATTTCTCTTAATTGTTTACAAATCTTAGAACACCATTGTTTATCTTACAAATTTGATAAAAATAAATTTTATACTTACCTAATTTTCTTCTTTTTCTTGTTTTATTAATTTAGTTTGTGTATGGGGGAACTTTTCCTCTTCCTACAACGAAAAATTATCTATTTCTTTTATTCCCAATTGTCTCTATCACATGTATGATTAAGAATGAACCTCCTACCTGTAGCTGTGAAATGTCATATGTTGTTTCTCTTCTATATTTTAATAGTATAAGCTATAATATTAAGATCAAATATTGATCTTGGATTTATTTTGGAATATGGTGTAAAACCATATTCCATAAAAATATGGTTTTGGTCTAAAACTAGACTGCCAAATTGTCTTTCTATTTTTTTCTCAAAAATTATCATATTTAGATAAAATCAAATTGAGAATTCTTCATGTTTTAGAATTTTTATGTAGTTTCTTTTTTATTGCTTTGACCAAAATCAATAATGGAAGCAAATTATTCTTCACTGGTAAACCTGATTACTTGAATTTATATTTAAATGTTAAAGTTAATATTTGGAACAAATGACCCCTATCAATTATTATGATTGTTTCGTCTGAGGCCCACGAAGTCACATATTTAATTTAATTCATGTTTATTGAAGAATTGCTTTCTTGGTATAGTAAAAGACACACTGAACACTCAAAGAACTAGGTTTGAATCTTGATTTTGCCACTAACTGACTGTGTGACCTTAGGCAAAGTCACAATTGCTTTGTGCCTCACTGGAAAAATGAAAGAGATAGACAAGATGGTCTCTAATGTCCCTTCTATTTTGAAATTGTATGTAATATATTCAGTATGGGGAATATAGAAAGAGTACTTGATGTGATTTCTGCCCTCAAGAACTGGTAATATAAGTAGGGGAGAAAAGATGTGAACACCATAAAAAAATATAAAACAGACTACATAATAAAATATTGTAAAAAGAGGCAATATAAAACCCACAGGCAGTCTAAAGATAAACATAAATAGAAAAGAAATCAGAATGAGGAGAAATAACACAGAAAGAAAGATAGGACTATGATAATTTTTCCAAGAATTTCCTGTAGTTTGATAAAAGGAGCAAGAGAAAGGACAACAGTTCCTAAACAAAAATAAGTTAGTCAATAAATAAACCAAGAAATAATACAAGCCACATAGGAATAGAAGACATCTTATCTTGATGTAAAACCTGATTTAAGTAATATGTAAACTAATGCAATTGAAGAAAAAAGTTTGACAGAGACATAAGCAGAAAAGATTAGGTTAAAATGAACTTCAAGATAAAACGATAATCATTTTAATGTGTTTGTAGATTTAAGAAAGTTGGAATAAGGCAAGTGTTATTTTTCAATGTAATAAAAGTCCTAACATATGTTATTTTTCAATGTAACAAAAGTCCTAACATATGCTTAGATACCAGTAGTCTCCAACTTTGTCATGTATGGTAGGAGATGGGAGAAATAAACCCTGATAAAATGGCATCTCAACTCTCAATTTAAAATTTATCAAATAAAAATTATGAAATAAGTGATAAGTGCTGTAGATGCATTGTTATAATGGTACACATGATGAAGAAAGTATCATCATTGAGGGAAATGAAACAAGAGTACATTTACTATTTAATATGAATTTAGTACAATAACCTTTGAAAACTAGTGGTAATGGGAAATAAATAGTTTACATCAAATTATGCTGTGAATGCTTATGATGGTGATAATGCTATTGGTGGACTACTGATTGAGAAATTATAAGAGTTATTTTCTTATTATGGGATATACATCTACACATCTCTCTACCCATCTATCTACCCACCTTCTCCTTACCTAAGCTTCATACTATTCTTCCTTTAAAATGCATTCCAAAAACAATCTTTTACACACAGCTTTTCTTGATCCCCAAATACTTTAGTGTCCCCCCAACTACCTTGTATTAACTATTATTTATATATCTGTATCTAAATATAATATCTATCTATACATCTATATCTATATTCTATGTATTTAAACTATATTTTATATGTACATATCTCCTTCATTAGAATGTAAACTCAGTGATTTATGTTTTGTATTTATTTATTCTTTGTACTTATATTCTTATTATCTAGTAGGGGAGCTAGTAGGTACTTAATAAATGCTTGATTGATTAATTAAATGCTGTTAACCAAATGAGAGAATATATAGTTTTGAAAGAGACCACAGTCAAGCGTATAACATGATGCCATGGCACTTGCCACATTAGCACTATTTATCAAAATTCTCAATTATTTATGCCATTTAGTTTTAGCTTTCTTTATCATTGTGAGAATTTCTAGAATAAATCCAAATTAGAATGATATGAGACTCATTACCTTTTGTTATATCTACCTGCCCTCACTGGTAGAAGAACTATTAAAAGGTGAAAGGACAAGAAAGAAGATGAGGCAAAACTACCTCTCTATATGCTCTAATCTGGATAATTATTCCAAATTTTCTAATATGCAAAAGAAATTATTTTTCAAAAGTGTTTTGATTAATCTCAAATTATCTACAGGCAAATCTTCATTAAAGCTACTAAACTTAGGGGAAATAAAGGATTGGAATGCTATGGAATTATGAAATTATTAATTGTATCTCTAATTTTTATTGAGTAACAAATATTCATTATGCTGTATCTGGCACATTGATTTTACTTTGTCTCCCCTAAGTTTCCACATTTCATGTCATATTAGTATAAACACAAAGTACTTTAAAAATGATGCCATCAACATTTTAAGTAGAAAAAATTGTTATTTACAATACAGGCTAATTCAATTCATTCCAGAAAAAAAAAAAACATTAAGACCCTATTATGTGCAGAGCTCTATCTATTGCATGTGATATGAAGGAATAAAAATTTTAGATAATTTATAATGTTTGCCAGTCTATCAGAGGACATATTTAAATAACCTAAATAAAAGAAAATGCTATAAGTGCTTCAGAAATATTGGAGAAAAGTTAGTTAACAAAATTCAATTAAGCATTTACTATGTGCTGGCTTTTTCTCTAAGTCTTGGGGAATACTAAAAAAGGTAAAAGACCACCCCTACCCTTCCCCAATAGACATGAAAACAAATATGTGTGTGTATGTGTATATGTGTATATATGTACACATATACATACACACATACATATAAGCTCTCTGTATATACATATATACACTAAATATTTATGAATTTATATACATGTTTGTTTGTATATATAAATGTATGTATTTTTATGTATACAGACTTACATATATATCAATGAAATTCCTACTCTCAAATAGAGGGAAGACAACAAATACATCCCTAAGGATATATAGAATAAGTATAAACATGGGGTAGTTTAATACAATATAATTGGGATAGGAAGAAACTGGCTTTTTGAGCATGATATGGAAATACTTCATAAGTAAGATAGTACTGGGTAGTATTTTAAAGCGAGAGGGAAACTAAGAGGCAGAAGTGAGAGCAAATAAAGCAAAAATATGAGAGATGGAAGAAATATGTTATCTAAGGAATGGAAAGTAGGCCATTAGATCATATAATAGGTGAAAGTGTAAGAGAAGCTAGAAAGGTAAAAAGATATTAGATTGTAAAAACTTTAAATGGCTTCCAGGATCATATACAAAATCCTCTCTTTGGTGTTCAAGGTCTTTCATAACCTGGTTGCCACCTACCTTTTTGGTCTTTTAATGTTTTATTTACCAACACAAACTGTTCACCCAGTGATACTGACCTCCTAGATATTCCACAAGTAAGAAGCTCTATCTCTCTTTTGTCATTGTTCATTCAGTGATATCCAACTCCTTCTAATTCCCATTCTCTGTCAAAGTCTGTCCAAGGTCATGTTCATTGTTTCCATGACACTATTTATCCATAGCATCCTTTGCCATCCACATTTCCTTTTGCTTTCAATCTTTCCCAACATGAAGGTATTTTCCAGTGATTAATCTGTTCTCTTGTAGCCAAAGTATTTAAATTACAGCTTCAGTAAATAGCCTGGATACATTTCTTTAAGTAATGAATGATGCCATCAACATTTTAAGTAGAAAAAATTGTTATTTACAATACAGGCTAATTCAATTCATTCCAGAAAAAAAAAAAAAAAACATTAAGACCCTATTATGTGCAGAGCTCTATCTATTGCATGTGATATGAAGGAATAAAAATTTTAGATAATTTATAATGTTTGCCAGTCTATCAGAGGACATATTTAAATAACCTAAATAAAAGAAAATGCTATAAGTGCTTCAGAAATATTGGAGAAAAGTTAGTTAACAAAATTCAATTAAGCATTTACTATGTGCTGGATTTTTCTCTAAGTCTTGGGGAATACTAAAAAAGGTAAAAGACCACCCCTACCCTTCCCCAATAGACATGAAAACAAATATGTGTGTGTATGTGTATATGTGTATATATGTATATATGTACACATATACATACACACATACATATAAGCTCTCTGTATATACATATATACACTAAATATTTATGAATTTATATACATGTTTGTTTGTATATATAAATGTATGTATTTTTATGTATACAGACCTACATATATATCAATGAAATTCCTACTCTCAAATAGAGGGAAGACAACAAATACATCCCTAAGGATATATAGAATAAGTATAAACATGGGGTAGTTTAATACAATATAATTGGGATAGGAAGAAACTGGCTTTTTGAGCATGATATGGAAATACTTCATAAGATAGTACTGGGTAGTATTTTAAAGCGAGAGGGAAACTAAGAGGCAGAAGTGAGAGAGCAAATAAAGCAAAAATATGTGAGATGGAAGAAATATGTTATCTAAGGAATGGAAAGTAGGACATTAGATCATATAGTAGGTGAAAGTGTAAGAGAAGCTGGAAAGGTAAAAAGATATTAGATTGTAAAAACTTTAAATGGCTTCCAGGATCATATACAAAATCCTCTCTTTGGTGTTCAAGGTCTTTCATAACCTGGTTGCCACCTACCTTTTTGGTCTTTTAATGTTTTACTTACCAACACAAACTGTTCACCCAGTGATACTGACCTCCTAGATATTCCACAAGTAAGAAGCTCTATCTCTCTTTTGTCATTGTTCATTCAGTGATATCCAACTCCTTCTAATCCCCATTCTCTGTCAAAGTCTGTCCAAGGTCATGTTCATTGTTTCCATGACATTATTTATCCATAGCATCCTTTGCCATCCACATTTCCTTTTGCTTTCAATCTTTCCCAACATGAAGGTATTTTCCAGTGATTAATCTGTTCTCTTGTAGCCAAAGTATTTAAATTACAGCTTCAGTAAATAGCCTGGATACATTTCTTTAAGTAATGAATGATGCCATCAACATTTTAAGTAGAAAAAATTGTTATTTACAATACAGGCTAATTCAATTCATTCCAGAAAAAAAAAAAAAAAAACATTAAGACCCTATTATGTGCAGAGCTCTATCTATTGCATGTGATATGAAGGAATAAAAATTTTAGATAATTTATAATGTTTGCCAGTCTATCAGAGGACATATTTAAATAACCTAAATAAAAGAAAATGCTATAAGTGCTTCAGCCAAAGAACTCTCAAAAGTGTTCTCCAACATCACAATTCAAGTATTGATACTGTGGCACTCAGTTCCCTTATAATCCAACTCTCAAAGCCATATATTGTTACTGGAAAAATCATAGCTTGACTATATGGTTGACAAGGTGATGTCTCTACTTTTTAGTACATTGTGTACATTTGCCATATCTTTCCTTCCAAAAAGCTTACCAGTACATAACTTGTTTTATACATATTTGTTGTCTTTGCCCCTTCCCTCCACTGTAAGTTTCTTGAGGGCAAGAACTTGTTTTTGGTTTTTGTTTTACCTCTTTTTGTATCCCCAACAATTAACACAATTTCTGGCACATAGTAGACAACCATTGTTGATTCTAACTTGATGGTGTGACTTATTTTAGATAGTCTTTTTTCTCACTGAAGCAGACAGTTAAGTTATTGACTCTATTCTAAGTAGGGGAGATGAAGATACAGTTAGGGAATTAAATAATTGAAAAAGATTTTAGAAGATATACTACTCCATGTTATAAATTTGCTTTTTCGTTATAGCGGGAGGAACTTTGGAAAAGTATACTTGAAAGAACTATATCTGAAACAAGGTATGAGTTAAATGTTAAGGTATAAGTGGAATTGATGAGACAATGGTTATCTAGTTCACATAGTACTCAGCACAGAGATGTCATAGTTCTGCAGATAATGTAATTGTATTGGGGTATTTAAACTGAGGACAAAGTTAGCCACAGATATTCTATCTTTGACTACACTCGTGGTGGCTCTCCTGCCTCCTGCACTATGGGGGAGATTGGAAGACTAGCAGACTGGCAGACTGCTGAGGGAGACTGGATCAGACGATGACGGACTCAGAATGTAAGAGACAATAAAGCCTTTGGACTCTACTCTTGTCCATTCACATGGTGTCTGTCATGCTGAGACCAAGGCCCTTCTGGAGCCCTCCAGAAAACTAGCCCGAACATTACATTTCGTTGTGCTAAATATCTTCTGTTTCAAATAAAGAACGAATCAAAATAACAAGGGACAACAACTTACTAAAAGTGACATGTTAAAGTTCTGACTCTGTTTCTTTTGGGAGAGGGGACAGGGAAATGTAAGAAACTTTCAGAATGTTTCACCAGAAGAGTGAATAAGATGTCTCCCAGAGTTTTCATTACTAGATATACCCAGTGATTTAAAAAAAGATTACACTTTCCTCAGAACTTTAAAAGCCTATCTATTTTTTGGTAGCAGAAAGCTGCAAATAAAGTTCATCATTTAAAGAATGTTCAGATAAGTGCTGGCATATGAATGTGGTGGAATATTTTTGTACTGTAAGAAACTATACATATGAAGATTACAGAAAATAATGAAAGGTACAAATTATGGGATAGAAGTCAAACCAGACTTCTGTTTTGTTACCAAAAAATGTAAATGGAAAAATAGCAACAAAATCAACAAAAAATGAAAATTGAAAATATCATAATGACCTTTGCCCCAATTTAAACAATATAGTTCACCCTCCTATTTGCAAAAGTTGGGGACTTTGGATGTGCTACGATAAATAATAGGTCAGTAATGTTTTGGTTAGAAATGCTATTTTTTCTTTTTTTTAAGAGATGACTCTGAGTAGAGGTAGAATATATTGAGGAATTATGGTCACATAAAAACCCAAGTGTATTCCATAACTTTTAAAAGAAACAAACAAAGAAACCAAAAAATATCTCTGCAGCATGGAAGCTTGAAACTTTTTTTCTTTTGGTTATTTTTGAAAACACTCTGAACCCTTCAATGTCATGACAATCTTCAGAAAACAATACTGGAAGAGTGGAAATTCATTCTCTGTTTTCACACTTTTATTTACTTATCATTTTTATTTTCAGTTCCAAATTCACTCTTTTTTTAACCATTGAGAAGATAAGAAATATGAGACTCATTATGAATACAAAGTCTTTAAAATATTTCTATTCTTTTCTTTTATTTGGAAATTTATTATCAGATGTGAACTCCCTTAGTACTAAGACTATCTACTGCTAGTTATGTAAAGTGTTTCTCAGTGCAAAAGAATTCAGTCCTAGATTTTTGCACCTAATTGAAAAAAACATGTTCTATTTTTTTTTATATGTTGAGAAGTATGCTGGTAAACAATAACTGGCTCTTAGCTAGTAAATAATTAAACTGGAGTGGGGGGAATGTACCAATACCACACATTTATGTTTAATTTGCATTATTAGCATATTCTCCATCATTTTCTCAAGTCTAGACTATCAATAAAACCATAAATCAATCCTCAGTTTGTAACAGTTGCTGATTTCTGAAGTCTAAATGCTCACATTGAAAATTTAATGATTAGTTCTCCTTAGCAGGTATGAAAAGACTCCTGACACAAACTAATCCATTTGTATCCAGATATAACTTCCATGTAAAAGCTATGTAAAAACCATGTCTAGCTTTTCTTTTTTATCATAGCTCATAGCATATGGCTTTGCATATAACATGTTTTTAAAAAGTTGTTAGATTTTAGACAGTAGGACTATATATGATACACTTTTGCAAGTTCTTAATAATAAATATTGATGTTAACTCTGGAGGTTAATTTTTTTTCCAAAGGTTCTGAATTTATGCCTAAATATTTACTTTGGTAAAAGGAGAAGAGAATTTCTTTGCTTTTTAATTTTTTTTCAAATCGATTTAACACAATTTTGAAATTATACTAGGAAAAAAAAGTGTAAGATTTAGGCAAATAAATCCCCTTCTTTTTTTCTTTGCCAAATACCTTTGACTAGATTTCCTCATCCTCTAAAAGTCTAGGACAATACTTCTCAATAAAGATTTTCTAATACTCTACACTTTCTCCAATTATGTCAAGAGACATAAACAAATAATCAAAAACATTAAAAAAAAAACATTTTCATTCACTTTAATTTTAAAGTTAAATTTCTGTCATGTAATGCTTTTAATTAGCAGGATGGTGTGTAAACAATAGTGGAATACTAAGAGTCTTCAAAATTTGGAAATCATGTAGAATCTATTCAATGTTAGCCAAATGTCTGTATTTATTTAGCCAGATTAATAACTTCAACCTTAAATTTATGCCAAAGTAGATTTTCTTGCAGGATATTTCATACTAAATAGATGTAATAGTGCTGTTTTGTTCCCTTTGAAAACACAACTTTTTTTTTTGTTTGTTGTAACTATACTTTTGATATTTTTTCACTTAATCCAAATTAGTAAATTGGGTAAATGTGTGTGAATGGTAAGGCGTTATTTAAAATGATAGTTTATTTCTTAACTAATATCAGGATTGACTTGTATTTAGCTGTGAAGTTGATTAGTGGTTGTCCAGTTCTTCTTCTAATTCTCTTCTTTTCCCTTTTCGTTACTCAATTAGTTAATTCATTTCATCCTTTCTCCTTCAATCCTTACTCTGACACTTGCACTGTGATAGACTACTGAAAGTACTCTAATGTATTTCCCTTTCTCAACTCTCATTCACACCCTTTCTCTGTCCACATGTAGCTACAACCCTAGTTAAAGCCACGAGGTGGGCAGAGTGAGTATAAATAGGAGTTCAAATCCAGCCTCAGAAATATTCTAAATGTATGATTATTGACAAGTTATTTTATTTATATCTGCTTCAGTTTCCTCAACTGTAAAATTGAGATAATAATCACACTTACCTTCCAGTGTTGTGAGAATCAAGTAAAAAAAATTTTAAAGCATTTAGCACAATGTCTGCTAGAATGCTTATACACTGTTGAAGTCCTCATTACCTCCCATTAGGACCATTTCCTAAAGAGTTCCTCAGGGTTCTTTCCCAATCAATTTGATTGCTTTTTCTTTTTCAGAATATAAACTCATCAAAGACAAGGGCTGTTAATTTTAATCTTTGTATCCTTGGTACATAGTAGATGTCTAATAAATGTCACTGGTTGATGAATGAAATCAAACATTAAGTTAGCACCAAGCATATACAGGCAAGAAATTGAGAAAAGTCCAAGTTATATTTCCCTTTCTTGAATATTTTCCTTTTTCTAATTAAAAATACATACACTATAAGAAAAATAATACATAGAATATATAAATATATATATATATATTTCCATTTTTTCCAATTTTCCAATTTTCAAAATACATATATATATTGAAAATTGGAAATGCATAGCAGTGGGTTCAGAAGGAAAAGAGACTGTAAAGGCTTTAATTTTTCTCTTATAAAATAAAATTGGAAATGTGAAAATATTAATAATAACTAATGGGGACAATTGTTAAATTTATGCTACAGAAATCTCACTATCTCTACCATCACAGCTCCCCACCCTAACGTTGGAGGCAGGAACTATTTCTTCTTTGTCTTCTATATCTGGCAACTAGTATAATTCCATGAATAAAATAAACTTCTAATAAGTGACAAATGAATGAATGCTTTCATTTTTTTATTAAAGCTTTTTTTATTTTTCAAAACATATGTGTGGACAATATTTTAGCCCTTGCCAAACCTTGTGTTCCAATTTTCCCTTCCTATCTTCATGCCCTCTCCTAGATGGCAAGTAGTCCAAGATATGTTAATCATGGTAGAAATATATGTCAAATTTAATGTATGCATACATATTTATACAATTATTGTGCTACATAAGGAAAATCAAATCAAATAAGTTAAAAAAAGAAGCAAAATAAAATGCAAGCAAACAACAATAAAAAGAGTGAAAATGCTATGTTGTGAAACACATTAAATTCCCACAGTGCTCTCTCTGAGATGGTTCTCTTCATCACTGAAAAATTGGAACTGATTTGATTCAACTCATTGTTGAAGAGCCACATCCATCAGAATTGATCATCATATAATCTTGCTGTTGCCTGGTTCTGCTCATTTCACTTAACATCAGTCCTCTCTGAAATCATTCTGCTGGTTGTTTCTTAGAGAACAATAATATTCCATAACATTCATATACATAAGTTATTTAGCCATTCTCCAATTGATGGGCATCCATTCAGTTTCCAGTTTCTTGCCTCTACAAAAAGGGCACAAACATTTTTGCACATATGGGTCCCTTTCCCTCCCTTAAGATCTCTTTGGGATATAAGCCCAGTAGTAACACTGCTGGATCAAAGGGCATGTACATTTTGATAACTTTTTTAGCATTGTTCCAAATTGCTCTCCAGAATGGCTGGATCCATTCACAATTCCACCAACAATGTATCAACGTAAAAGGCTAAAACTCTGAATAAGTGCACTGGAATCAAACAACTGAGCACTTAAGGCTAATTATCTATTGGACAATACTCTACTCTATTAGCATATGCTTGGAAAAATGGCCCTTCTCACTATTCTGTGCTGACTTGATCTTTTGGTGTATACAGATAATCATTGGAGGGATTAGGAAGTGAAGTGAGACTTTGGAGGACAAGGTGAAGGAAGATTGGTGGAGAGCATGGGGCTGTCTTGTCAATCCCCTTCACTACTCCCTCTAAAGATTAAGGACTTTTGCTTATCCTAACTCCGGCTGATTCTGAGGCATCCAGGGAGCTAATCTGGACTTCACATATCAGTGTCCCAGTTCTCCCCTCCAACATTTGTCATTATCTTTTCCTGTCTTCTTAGCTAATCTGAGAGGTGTGTAGTAGTATCTGAGTGTTGTCTTATTTTCTATTTCTCTAATCAATAGTGATTTAGAGCACCTTTTCATATAGTTTGAAATAGTTTCAATTTCTTCATTTGAAATTTGTCTGATCATATCCTTGACCATTTATCAAATGAAGAATGGCTTGAATTCTTACAAGTTTGAGTCAGTTCTCTATATATTTTAGAAATGCGATTTTTATCAGAACTTTTGGAATGTAAAGATTGTTCCACAGTTTATTGCTTCCCTTCTAACCTTGTGTACATTAGTTTTGTTTGTACAAAAATGTTTTAACTTAATATAATCAAAATTGTCTATTTTGTGATCAATAATGATCTCTAGTTCTTCTTTGGTCACAAATTCCTTCCTCTACACAAATCTGAGAGGTAGACTATCCTATGTTCTTCTAATTTGTTTATGATATCATTCTTTATGTCTATATCATGAATCCATTTCAATCTTATCTTGGTATACAGTGTTAGGTTTGGGTCAATGCCTACTTTCTGCCATACTAGTTTCTAATGTTCTCTGCAGTTTTTGTTGAATAGTGAATTCTTATCCCAAATGCTGGGGTCTTTGGATTTGTCAAACATTAGATTATTACAGTCATTGACTATTTTGTCCTGTGAACCTAGCCTATTCCACCAATCAACTACTCTGTTTTTTAGCCAGTAGCAAATGGTTTGGATGACTGCTGCTTTATAATATATTTTTAGATCTCCTATAGTTAGACCACCTTCATTTGCTTTTTTTTTTCATTAATTCCCTTGAAATTCTTGACTTTTTTCCTTCCATATGAATTTTGTTGTTATTTCTTCTAGGTCTGTAAAATAATTTCTTGGGAGTTTGATTGGTACAGCACTAAATAAATATGTCAGTTTAGGAAGTATTGTCATCTTTATTATATTCACTCGACCTATCCAAGAGCACTTGGTACTTTTCCAATTTTTTAGATCTGACTTTATTTGTGTGAAAAGTGTTTTTTGTAGTTTTGCTTATATAGTTCCTGATTTTCACTTGGCAGATAGATTCCCAAATGTTTTATACTATTGACAATTATTTTAAATGGGATTTCTCTTTTTATCTCTTGCTGTTGGATTTTGTTAGTGATGTATAAAAATGCTGATGATTTGTGTGGATTTATTTTGTAACCCACAACTTTGCTAAAGATGTAGATTATTTCTAATAGTTTTTTAGTTGATTTTCTAGGGTTCTCTAAGTATACCATCATACCATCTGCAAAAAGTGATAGTTTGGTTTCCTCATTACCTATATCTTCTCTTATTGTGAAAGCTAGCACTTCAAATACACTACTGAATAGTAATGGTGATAGTGGGCAATCTTGTTTTATTCCTGATCTTATTGAGAATGGTTCCAGTTTATCCTCATTATATATGATGCTTACTGATGGTTTTAAATATTAGCTACTGACTATTTTAAGGAAATGTCCATTTATTTCTATATTCTATAGTGTTTTTAATAGTAATAGATGTTGGATTTTATCAAATGTTTTTTCTGCATTTATTGAAATAATCGTGTTTTTGTTAGTTTGGTTATTGATATAGTCAATTATGCTAACAGTTTTCTTAATATTGAACCAGTCCTGCATTCCTGATACAAATCCTATTTAATCATTGCATATTATCCTAGGGATAACTTTCTGTAATTGCTAATATTTTGTTTAGGATTTTTATATCAATATTCATTAGGGAAATTGGTCGTTTTCTTCTCTTTTTGCATCTTGCCTGTTTTAACTATCAGTACCATGTATGTGTCATAAAAGGAATTTGATGGGAGCCCTTCTTTCCCTATTTTTTCAAATAGTTTATATAGTATTAGAGTTAATTGTTCCTTAAATATTTGGTAGAATTCACATGTAAATCCATCTGGCCCTGGAAATTTTTTCCTAGGGAATTGATTGATAGCTTGTTTTATTTTTTTTTTCTAAAATGGGACTATTTAAGTATTTTATTTTCTCTTCTGCTAATCTGGGCAATTTACATTTTTGTAGGTATTCCTCCATTTCACTTACTTTATCAAATTTATTAGTATAAACTTGGGCAAAATAACTTAATTATTGGTCTAATTTCCTCTTCATTGATGGAACATTCTCCTTTTTCATTTTTTGAGAATAACAATTTCAGTCTTTCCTTTTTCTGATCTAATTAATTAAAGATTTATCTATTTTTTTTCATAAAACCAACTCAGTTTCATTATTAATTCAACAGTTTTTATTTCTACTTTCAATTTTATTAATCTCTCATTTTATTTTTAGAATTTAAGATTTGGTATTTGAGGGTTTTTAATTTTCTTTTTCTAGATTTTTGAGTTTCAAACCCAATTTATTGATCTTTTCTTTTTCTATTTTATACAAGTAAGCATCTAGAGATATAAAATTTCCCCTTATTACTGCTTTGGCTGCATCCCATAAATTTTGATATGTAGTCTCATTATTATCATTCTCTTGGATGAATTTATTAGTTGTGTCTATGATTTGCTGTTTCACTCATTCATTCTTTAGGATGAGATTAATTAGTTTTAAATTACTTTTTGCTCCATTTTCCCCTGGCCTTTCATTGAATGTCATTTTTATTGCATCATGATCTGAAAAAATACATTTACTATTTCTGCCTTTCTCCATTTGATTTTGAGGTCTTTATGTCCTAATAATGGTCAATTTTTGTATAGGTTCCATGAATTGCAGAGAAGAATGTGTACTCCTTTCTGTCTCCATTCAGTTTTCTCCAAAGAGCTATCATACCTAACTTTTCTAATATTCTAGTTACCTCTTTAATGTCTTTCTTATTTGTTTTGTGATTTGCTTTATCTAATTCTGAGAGTGCAAGGTTGAGATCTCCCACTATTAGAGTTTTGCTGTCTATTTCTTCTTGCAGCTCTCTTAATTTCTTCTTTAAGAATTTCCATGCTATGACACTTGGTGCATATATGTTTAGTACTGATTTTGCTTCATTATCTATGGTACAAGATGTAGCAAGATATAGTTTCCTTTCTTATCTCTTTTAATTAAACAAATATTTGCTTTTTCTTGATCTGAGATCAGGATGGCTATCCCTGCTTTTCTTTCTTCACTTAAGGCATAATAAATACTGCTCCAGCCTTTTACCTTTACTCTGTATGTATCGCTATGCTTTAAATGTGTGTCCTGGAAACAATATATTGCTGGGTTCTGGCTTTTAATGCAGTGTGCTACCTGCTTATGCTTTATGGGTGAGTTCACTCCATTGATATTTATGATTAAAACTACTAATTCTGTATTCCTGCCATCTTATTCATTTTCCTTTTTCCTTTTCCCCTTTCCCTCCTCCCCATATTTTACTTAAGAGAACCATTTCCCTCAAGCACCCCCCCTTAAAAGGGGATTTCTGGTGATGTTCAAAATTATCTTCTGCTGGTAATTTGTTACACTCTCAATATTTGTGGGTTCTGACAACCCAGAACTAATTCAGAAGCCAGATTTGCTAATTAGTCTGAGGGTCATGGGAAAAGGTCAGAAAGAAACATGTGTCTTCTTAGCCATCTTGGCTCTGCCCTTCATTGACAACCCTTCATTTTATTTTCAAGGAACAAATGATATATAAATGAATATGACAGGAAATTAAAGTGTAAAGTTAATTTGAATAAGTCCTGAACAATTATATCTAAAATGACTAATAAGCAAATGTTTTACATGATCGCATTTATATAATCTATATGAAATTGCTTACAGTCTCAGGAACGGGGAGGAAAAGGAAAAAGGCATAACTGTACGATATCTTTTGCTCTAAGTATCCCTTGCTTCAGTACAACACAGACAGTCATGCCTTCCTTGACTTCTCAGGAAAAGATGAGAACACCAAAGGTAGGTGATCATGACCTCCCTGACTTCTCAGTAAGAGAGGTGGGCACCAAAGGGAAATGGGGAGTCAAACCAGATATTATCAGCAGGTTTCCTCTAGGTTGAAGGGTTTATATCTTACCCAGAGTCCCCTCACTATCTGCAGCCCTCTACATCTTCAGCTTTCTTTTGTTTTAGTTGAAAAAGATATACATAAATTTATCAGTATGGGAGGTATTACACAAGCACGTAGTAATATAATACAGGTTAGTAGTGATGCAACAAACAACATGAATCAACACAAGGAATTATACATGCAAGTAGTGATGTAACAAATGATATGAATCAGCATGAGATTATAAAAGAATTCCATAAGTCCTAGAAGGAAGGTATGTAAATAACAATCACACATGCACCTCCTTCAGCAGCCAAGAGGTAGTCCAAAACCTATTTATTGTTCATCACTTCACTTGTCAGGGAATCCAATGATTCCTGCAGGCTTAAATGGACCAACACATCAAAGGGCTGAGCCAGGAGTCTGATGAGAGACTTACATGCCTGTTTTGACTATAGTCTTCTTCTACGTTTGAAAGTTTGCCTCCATGACATTTCACAAGATTCAACACCTGCTATAAGTACTCTTTGCATTCTCTAGCAAGCAGATTCAGATACATGTAGACTTAGATACCAGCTAAAGCATAAACTTACTGATCATGCTGTGGGGGGGGAATAATCGTGTTTCCATAAAACAAAAAACAGGGAATTGTTAAGGACCATGCCTAGGTGAAAGGTCTGGTCAATTCTCTGAAAGCCTCCACAACTGTGAATCCTAACACTTGAATTGAGTTGCAAAGCATTCTTTACTTATGCAGATGTTCCTTGTGGATTGGGAATGAAATAAATTGGAGGCAAGAGGCAAGAAGAGAGAGGTCAGACAACAGCAACTGCCTTTCAATGAAGAGGTCACACAACATAACTGCCTCTCAGTTTTCTTGTATCATCATCATCCTCTTACATGAAGAGATCCGTTCTATAGATCTGAGTTAGATCTCCAGCAGCCACTGACAAGTGCCTCCTGTATCACAACAGACAACAATTTAGAAGTCAAAACTTAAACAAAAATGAATGTTAACAAACTATTTTTATATGCAGTTGGGGGAAATTAAAATATTATTCAAAAAGAAAAACAAAAGGCATTAATAAGACCTTTTATTAAATGAATAAAATATGAAAAATGAAGCCAACATGACAGAAAAATTCTTGTAGAACTAATTTAGTTATATGGTTTTATCTGTATACAACTTCAGGCCTGCTTCTTTCAAATCCATCAACACCTTTTTCTTTCTCCTTCTTTCTATCTATTCCTCAGCCTTCATTACTCTATAAATGTCAAAATTTTACCTAAATGTGAGAGTAATGAACCTGGAGACAGAAGTCTTTTATTCGATTTTCTTGGTGACAGATTCTAACCTTGAATTTTTTTTTTTATGAAACATTTCAGAGCCTCTTTCTTTTCTTGCATATTTGATGATAAAGTGCCAATTCAATTACAAAACTGACAAGAACATGAAAAAGACAAATAAGCAAAGCAAAATATAGAATCCTTCAAAATTATCTTATATTTTCAATGATTGCTAGCTATTTAATTTGATTCTATACTTCTGAAATTCTAGACCTAGTATCTGAGGCTTGTGTAGGATGCTAAAAGTTTACAGTGTTATGCAAACACAACTACATATTCTGCTTATTGCAAAATGCTGTATTAGAGTGACATATTGAATGTAGGTACAATGTGTATCCAGTCTGTTCTTATAAAAGGCTAATTTCATGTTATTCCATTTTAAGCAGGAATTGGTCCATTCTGAAAATCACTCTTTATAAAAGAATTAAATTTTATTTGCCAAGATTTTTCCTTAAAAATAAAATAAAAATAAATAAAAACTCAGTGTTCAGAACAAAGTATACCATCATCCTTCTTTTATATTATAAATGCAGAATTTTCTTTTTACAGAGAGGTCTGTGCTTGAGAGTACAGCTCCATCCTTATAATACTCTACTTTAAGGATAAGTTCCTTTCATCATTCCATTCCCTAAAGCATATATCCAATTCTCTGAAAGTAGCATTGTTAGAGTGCTTAAGGATGGGGAGCAGAATTAAGATAATGAACAATTCCATGTTAAAGAAATATACATGATATACATATACATGAAAGTCATGGTGGGGATAAAACATTAGGAAGCTTTATGGTCTCAATACAGACTAGTTTGTTAGGTCAATCAGAAATCCACAACAGAAAGCATACTCATAATCAATCAGTGAACACTTATTATGTCCTTACTTTGTGGCAAAAATTAGGGAACTGATTGGAGATACATTTTAAAAATTTAAATAGTTATTCCCTTTTCAGGGAAATATATATATATATATATATATATATATATATATATATATATATATATATATTACAAATGTACATATGTATATATACATACATATGTGTATGTGTAAGATTTAAAAATGTACACATATATGTGTATATGTACATAAATATACATACACTCAAAGTCCATTCATGATTACTTCATGGTAGAGAGACACTAGGAACTGGGTGATCCAGAGAGGCCTTATGCAAGAAGTAGAAACAAGTTTTGATTTTTGAGGTGGGGCAATTAAGGTATTATATAGTGTACTGAAAATGTCAATTTATCTGTTGACATCCTGTACACATCCTGTTCATGTGAATGCTCTACTTGAAAACCCTAGAGAATGAAATGAAACATAATTTTGATAGAAGAAAAAATCAGCAGCTCTGATGGTTTGGCTCTTTTCAACAATAAAGTGATTCAGGACATTTCCAATGGTCTTGTGATGGAAAGAGCTATCTAGATCTAGAAAGACGACCACAGGGACTGAATGCGAGTCACAACATAATATTTTCACCTTTTGTGTTGTTTTTAGCTTGCTTTTCTTTTTCTTATTTTTTTCTTTTTTGATCTAACTTTTCTCATACAGTATGATAAATGTGGAGATAGATTTAGAAAAATTGCACATTTAACCTATATTGGATTGCTTGGATGCTTGCTGTTTAGGGGAGAGGGTAGGGAAAAGGGAGGGAGAAAATTGAAACACAAAGTTTTGCAAGGATTAATGTTGAAAATTATCTTTGTATGTATTTTGAAAATAATAAGGTATTATTAAAATAAAAAAGAATTTAAAAATCAAAAAATTCCAAGATTTGATAAATGGTCCAAATAGTATGTGGAGGAAACTGCAATAGTGACTTTCAGATATGGGATGTTTATGTAAGTTAGCATTAGGTATGGGAGAAACAGAGGAGATGGAAGATAACTGAAGAAAAATTTGGCTGACTCCACTATTTTGCAAAGGACAGATCTTACCAAGCTTTGTAAGCTGAGAATTGCTAGAAAGGACCTCTTAATGTTCTGTAACTAAAATATATTAGCCCTAGAAAGAACTAAGGTTAAAATTCATTATATGGCAGATGGAAGGTGAAGATATTTGCATTATCTGAGCAAATCATTCAAAAATGCACTATTACTGGTAATATAGAGATTTACCTTAGGAATTAATATTCACTATTTGTATTTTAGATCAGTTGACTTAATTCAAAGTGGTTTATTGCAGGATGAGGAAAAGATTCTTGAGGTTTTTTTATATAAATGCTCTAATGACATACACTAAAATTTGTGTGTTTTCTGTCTTGTAGATTTTGAATTCCATTTCTTTTTTTTTTTTTTTTTTTTTTTTTGCTGGGGGCAAGAGGAATTTGAAAAATGTATTACATTGAATATTAGTTTATTGGGATATAAAGGCAAACATGGAAAATTGGAGAATATTGGTTTCAGAATCAGAAAGATTTTAATACATATTACCACTATATTGTCTATGAGACCCTTGCCAAGTCACTAGAACTCTCATTATCCTATGTCCATTAAGAACACTATTTACAAGAGTTACTTTCTCACCTCTCAAACATGAGTTAGACTATTTTTAACTTGGATGGAGATTCACTCTGGGGACCAAGACTCAAATTATGATTCCTTTAGCTATAGTTTTCCAGTAGTCTTGGATTGCTTGACATCATTTTCTGTTTGCCTAAGTAAATGAAAAAACCCTTCCTTTTGGAATTATAATCCTTTAGATTTGGCAGCTATCCAAGATCTATCATGTTCCAAGTCATTATACTCTACTCTAATGATTAGATTTATTTTCATACAAGGGCAACTATTTCTACCCAAGGTAAGTGCTGGAATAGCCTTATAATCCTTCCTGTGCTATGGTTATGCAAACTCTCTTTTGTTAACCTACTGAATGATCTATGAGTGCTTGATTTCCCTCTACTATCAAACATGGACTAAGATGGTATCAGCTTAAATCTGTCCCTGACATATGATAATATGCTAAGACTATAAATTGAAGGGCAGGTGTTAAATCTGATTAACTAAACACTGGTAGTTTCCCTATACATATGAAATCAGAATAGCAGTTAAAAATAAAAATAATACTCAAATAAACTATTGAATATGGATCTGTAGACTAAAAGATGAGTTTACACAATAAAGTTTATAGTTTTCAGTGTTCTAGAATTGTATGGTTTAGTACTGTTTTCAGGGGTTGTAAGGCACAAAAATTAAACAAGCAGAGAAATATGATCTAAATGGACTTGATTTATGTTCCCTTTTGTTCTCCCAATTGAATAAAAATTTTAAAAACTATGATGTGGTAAAAAATATAAGAAAGTAGTTAATAAATGATAAGTTTCTATTCTGGACTACAATGAAGCAACAAAATAACAGTGTCCAGAAATAATATTGAATACACATGCAGGAAATATTACAAGTAACAAAATAATACTAAATCAATAACAATGTGGGCTGGAATTGAGGACTAGGATCAAGCTATTCTAGATTTAGATTGATCAAATTGTTATATTTATCTATCTTTAGAGGAGAAGTTGCCAAGCTACAAAGAGAATAAATCTCTATTTTCCAGTATACCTTGTGGAGCAATTAAATATAGTCATTTTAGATAATTAGGGGTAAAAGAGAAGATATTGAACTCTCAAAAACAGTGAGAGGATTGACTTTAAATAACAATTACCTATATGTCCTAGAGAGAGCAATTTGTGTAGTTTTAGTAAACTTGCAATCACTTGACCTAGAAATGAAACTTCCTGGAACATTAATTTGCCTCTAAAATGAAATAATTTTTACACAAGCTATGATTTAAAATGTTATTAGTGATGGCCCAAATAATAATAACTAGCATTTGTTAGTGGTTTAAGGTTTGCAAATCCTGTATAGAGGCGATTTTATCATTCCTATTTTACAGATGAGGAAACTGAGGCAAAAAGAGTTATGTGATTGTCCATAGTCCAATACTAAAAGTCTGGGACTGGATATGAATTTAGGACTTCCTAATTCCAGGTCCTGTGCTCCATCTTATATGCCAGTTCAACCTAAATAGCATAACAATGCATTTAGAAGCAGTTTGTGCTTGTTTTTCTTATTGTTTTCTTATGCAACATGGTGCTATTTCAAATATTTAAAATTTTTGAAGATATCAAAACTGTAACTTAAAAACATGCTGATTCCAGGACTCTCTATCAATGAATCTTTGAAAAATCACAATAAAAGCAAATTATAATGAAGATAAAAATATCATTTCTATGGTACAAAGTTATTGCGTGTGTGTGTGTGTGTGTGTGTGTGTGTGTGTGTGTGTGTGTGTATCCAGAACTATGATTTTTATCATTGTAGGGAAAAAGTTCTTAACATTTTTGAATGTGTGCTACTTCTAAGAATAACATTTTCAAAAATTCATAAATGAAGAAAATGTCCAATTTCAGTTAGAGGACAGAAAAAATTATGTTGTAATTGTTTTCCCACCCAAGATCAGTGGCATCCATATACAGATCTTGTGAAGCTCTATGAACCTCAGGTTGAGAACCCCTGTTTTAGAGGAACTACTGAAATGGAAATCTCCATTGATTCAGTTAAACAATTTGTCTGTAATTTATTTTCTCTTAGGGAGTTGCCTCAGGGACAGAGTGGTTAATTAGCTTGGAATCACAGATAAGCCATGCCCAAAACTGTATAGTATGTGTGTGGATTGGTTGTTGCTGCTGCTTTTTGTTTGTTTATTTGTTTGTTTAATTGATTATTTTTAGGGGATGTGGGAGGAGTAAGGCTAACAGTCTATTGTGTGAATTCTCTTATTAAAGGCTTCTCATTGAGTGTAACATTTTACAAATGAGTAAATCCATTAAACTCAAAGATAGTTCCTTCAAACTTTGATGGCATCAGGTAGTATTATAGTAAAAAACAAAACAAAACAAAAACAAAATAAAACAGTGAAATGAGGAGGGACTCTAAATAGCCATCCACTTATAGGATGATATCATGGTTAATAAGGAAGAACGAGTAAAGGGAAACATATAGGATCAAGGATTTTTTTTTCAAAAAAGTGTATAATAGAAGATGGAATTTATTGTTTGATGATAAAGGTGATCCAGTTGTATGTCTCCATAGAAAACAAATATCTCTTTTAGAAGACCTAGGTCATATTGTATATGAAAATAGAGACCTTGCTCTGGCTTTTCAGAGTCACTTATCATCCAAGTAAACCAGTGAATATGCTTCATTTCCTCACATTTTCACTTTTAAAATTTCTGTCTACATGGTGGCGTCACAGGTGCAGTGATGAAAGTAATTGTATGGGTTGAAGTAAAAAACTGCAGAAATATATGGAGTATTGAAGAATCAGAAGGTACAGTTTAAATTCTTCACTTTGCTGATACAAAGATGGATAGTAAATAGTATTTTTTATCAAGAAGAAACCTATTCTAAAGGCTCCAACCTTTTTCAGGGTTATTAAGGTTTCAAAATGGTACCTCTGCTCTAGGGAGAAAGGCAAAATTTTAAGCTAAAAGTTCCCATAACTCAATTTTAATAAGCAAAACAAGGAATAGACTTTCCCACTGTATATTTCTAAAAAGCTCCTGCTGCTTCCTGAAATTCAGCTCTGATGGGCCTCAGGGTGTATTTCACAGGAAGAAGAGAATGGATGAGTTCTAATTATGCTTAATTCTATATTCATCAGCTAATTCCAAGTCTTGCTGTGTGACATTAGGCAAGTCCCTTCCATTTCGTTGGCAGTTTTTTTAGCTATAAAATGTGGTTGTCCTACCTCACAAGGGTGCCGTAAAGCATCACTAATTAAAAAAGATTTCTAATCACAAGTGTGACTATTGCATTTAGTGGATAATAGGTAATTGGTAAAATTACCAAGATATTAAGAAACCTGATTGGAACCAGGATTCTTTTTTTAAGTAGGAAGCAAACTATATTTAATAGCTTTATCTTACCTTTTCATAAGGAAGTATCCAATAAGTACTTTGCTGATATCCATCACTATATGTAGGCGGGAGAGGGGGAAGAAAGGACTTATCCACATCCTTTATTTACCATTGCTGTTATTTTTATTGAGTATGTGACAACCACATATAAATAAGTTCCGTTAAGTACAGTCCAAATTTGCTGTGGGCAAGAGATGAAAGGCCAGGGTGAAGGATAAATTAGATCTGGAAATGGCCAACGGGATCAAAACCTCTCTAACAATTGAAATGGGAATGGGTTCCCTGACAAGGCAGAATAGTTATTGACGAGTTCTTATTGGATTCAGATTCCCACTAAACAGCATAGAAAAGAATGCAAAGTACATTGTAGAATGGAGATATTCTTATTCATAAGAGTTAGTAGGGCACACTGGAGGTAAAATGACAAGTTGTACGTTCCAACAGGCAAAGAGACTGTTGGCAGAATGCTGAGATAATATATATGCTCTTAGGTGTTAAAGTCAGATAAAAAAAAAATAGAATGGCAAGTAATACATAACAGTGTTCATAATCATATTTAGGATCAACATGTTTTGCTATAAATAATCATGTAAATACAAGCTGCATTAGCATATTGTCAGCATCCTCAACCAACAGGAAATGTAAAGCTTATCTTGTCATGTCTTTTTCAAGCTGCTGAAGAAAGTCCTGTTTTTGACAGCCTTACAAAGACAAAAGTGATCACTTCAACCAATTTATTTAAGAAAAGATACTTGTGTTGTGCATTGGTTGAGATAGGAAATAATATTTTAAAATGAAGAGAAATTCATTGGTTAAAAAAGAGTGAGGCTAGAAGATAATGGAGAACTCAGATAACTTCACAGGCATATCCTACTCCCTTGTACAGAGAATCAAGTGGAGGTTTCTGGAGTTTTAAAGCTTTTTAAAGTGAGCCTAGAAATGCTAAGTTACTATTTATTTTATATTATTTTAATATTGCATATATTACTTCCAATTATTTTGTGGTACTGCTACTATTTAGGAGATCATGTTTGGAACTGTTGTGTCCAAAAAATTCATCCATCTAGACTCATGCTGAAGACGAGACACTTCAAATTCTAATTGATCCTCAAGTAAAAGAGACCCAATTAATAATCGGCTGTAAATGAAAATCTTTTCATCTTGGAAGCATCTAGCAGAATTTATGATGCACCAACATCATCTTTGAGAATCCAGGATCATTCTCTCACTATGATAGGAAAGCATAATAAGACTTTCATGCTCAGAAGAGTAAGAAAAAAAATAATTTTTGATAACTTGAAAAAAATACTTACAATAACTTTTTACATTTTTATCTTTTAAATTTTTAGTTATACATGTACATTCATTTTTTGCATATTTCTATATAAGTCATGTTGGGAGAGAAAAATCAGAACAAAAGGGAAAAACCATGAGAAGGAGAAAAAAGAAGAAAAAAGGGGGAAAATAGTGTGCATTGATTCACGTTTAGTATGCTTAAGTCTCTCTCTTGATGCAGATGGTGTTTTCCATAGAAAGTTTATTCGGATTGTCTTGTATTGCTGAGAACCAAGTCTATCATAGTTGATCATCACACAATCTTGTCGTTGCTTTGTACCATGTTTTTCTGGTTCTGTTTGTTTCACTTAGCATAAGTTTATGTAAATCTTTCCAGGCTTTTCTAAAATCACCACATTTATCATTTTTATAGAATAATAATATTCCATTACTTTCATATACTATAACTTAAACAGCCATTCCCCAATTGATGAGTATCTACTAATTTTCCAATTCTTTGCTACCACAAAAAGAGCTGCTACAAATATTTTTGAACATGTGGGTCCTTTTCCCTTCTTTATGATTTCTTTGGGATACAGGCCCAAGGGTTGCACTGCTGGATCAAAGGATATGCACACTTTTATAACTCTTTGGTTCCAAGAATGGTTGGATCACTTCACAACTCTATTCACAATGCATTAGTGTCCCAGTTTTCCCACATCCTCTCCAACATACAATCATTATATTTTCCTATCATCTTAGCCACTCTGATACTTATGAGATAGTACTACAGAGTTGTTTTAATCTGCTTTTCTGTAATCAATAGTGATTTAGATAATTTTTTTCATATGATTATAGATGGCTTTAATTTCCTAATCTGAAAATTGTCTGTACATATCCTTTGACTGATTTATCAATTAGAGAATGGCTTATATTTTAATAAATTTTAGTCAACTCTCTATATATTTAGAAATGAGGCCTTCACCAATTCCAATAGCAACCAGAGAGAGGACTGTGGGGACTGAGTATGGATCACAATATAGTATTTTCACTTTTTTTGTTTTTGTTTGCTTGCATTTTGTTTTCTTTCTCATTTTTCCCTTTTTGGTCTGATTTTTCTTGTGCAGCATGATAATTGGAAATGTGTATAGAAGAACAGCACATATTTAACATATATTGGATTACTTGCCCTCTAGGGAAGGGGTAACGGTAGGGGAGGGAGAAAAACAACTTGGAACATAAAGTTTTACATGGGTGAATGTTGAAAACTATGCTGGTGTTTTGAAAATAAAAAAAATCTTTACAAGAAAAAAAAAAAAAACATAGCATACCAAAAGAAAAAAAAAAGAAATTAGGCTTTTATCAGAAACCCTAGCTATAAAAATGTTTTCCCAGATATCTGCATATCTTCTAATTTTGGCTGCATTGGGGTTTTTTTGTGCAAAAACTTTTTAATTTAATGTAATCAGAGTTATCCATTTTAAATTTCATAATGTTCTCTAGTTTTTCATTGATCATAAATTCCTCCCTTTTCCAAAAATCTGATAGGTAAACTACTCCTTGGTTTCTAAATTTGTTATATTATCACCCATTATACTCAAACCATATATACCTTTTGATCTTATTTTGGTATGGAATGGAAGATATAGTTTATGCCAAGTTTGTGACATATTATTTTCCAATATTTACAGCAATTTTTGTCAAATAGTGAGTTTTTAATCCCAGAAGCTGGAGTCTTTGGGTTTATCAAACAGTAGATTATTATAGTCATTGATTATTGTGTCTTGTGTACCTAATCTATTCCTCTGACTGCTGCTATATAATAGAGTTTTAGGTCTGGCACTGCTAGAACACCATCATTTGAATTTTTTTTATTAGTTCCATTGAATTCTTGACCTTTTCTTTCCAGATTAATTTTGTTATTATTTTTTAGCTCTATAAAATAACTTTTGGCAGCTGTATTGCCATGGCACTGAATAGGTAGACTAATTTCAGTTAAATTGTCATTTTTTTTATTATAGCTTTTTATTTACAAGTTATATGCATGGATAATTTTACAGCATTGACAATTGTCAAACGTGTTGTTCCCATTTTTCCCCTCCTTCCTCTCACCCCTCCCCTAGATAGGAGGATGACCAGTACATGTTAAATATATTAAAGTATAACTTAAGTACAAAATAAGTTTACATGTCCAAAGCGTTATTTTGCTGTACAAAAAGAATCAGAATCTGAAATATTGTACAATTAGCCTGTGAATGAAATTTTTAAAAATATGCAGGCAGGCAAAAATATATGGATTGGGAATTCAATGTAATGGTTCTTAGTCATGACCCAGAGTTCTTTCCCTGGGTGTAGCTAGTTCAGTTCATTACTGCTCCCTTGGAACTGATTTGGTTCATCTCATTGCTGAAGATGGCCATAAATTGTCATTTTTATAATGTTAAACAATAACTGATGTTTCCCAGTTGTTTAGCTCTGACTTTATTTATGTGAAAAATATTTTGTAATTGTGTTCATCTAGTTCTTTGAATTAATTGTTCTTTAAATATTTGGTAGAATTCACTTCTAAATCCACCTAGGTCTGGAGATTTTTTTCTTAGGGAGTTCATTGGTAGCCTATTCATTTTTTTTTCTTAAAATGAGGTTAAGTATTTTATCCTCTCTTCTGTTAATCTGATCAATTTATATTTCTGTAAATATTCATTCATTTCAATTAGATTGTTGTTGGAATACACAGCAGAGTTGTTGGAATACATGAGAGCCACCTAACAGTGGCTGCTAGAGATCCAACCCAGAATGGATCTTCTCTTGTAAGAGGATGATACAAGGAGACTGAGAGGCAGTTGTTATTCTCTGACCTCTCTGATTGAGAGGCCGTTGCATTGTTTAACCTCTCTCCTCTTCCCTCTGCCTCCAATTTATCTCATTTCCAGTCTGCAACACCTGTGGCAGCAAAGGCTGCCCTGCAACTCCTTCAGATGTTATGATCCACAGTTGTGGAAGCTCTAAGAGAATTGATCTGTCCCTTAACAATTCCACATTTTTTGTTTTTTGCTATTACTTCTCCCCCACATCATGGTCCGCACACTGAGAAATGCAAGCAGCACTATCACTTTTAGATGGTTATAGCAGGTGTTGATTGAGGTAAACTTTCAAATGGAGAAGAAGATTGTAGTCAGAACAGTCATTTAAGTCTCTCGTCAGTCTCCTGGCTCAGCCCTTTGACGTGTTGTTCCATTTAATTACCCCAACTAAAAAAGTCTTACTGGGGCTCTTCTTCCTTAACTCTGGAAGGATCCTTCTCATGAACAGCTTTGGTTCTTCTTGTAATTCTTAGCCCATGTTCAGGTGCCATATGTTGGAATACATGGGAGAGCTGTTGTAATACATGGGAGCCACCTGACATTGGCTGCTGGAGATCCAATCCAGACCTGCAGAATCCTCTTGTGAGAGGATGATACAAGAAGACTGAGAGACAGTTGCTGTTCTCTGATCTCTCTGACTGAGAGGCCTCCTCTTCCCTCTGCCTCCAATTTATCTCATTCCCAGTCCACAACACCTGTGGCGCCTTCAGATGTTATGATCCACAGCTGTGGAGGGTCTCAGAGTTTTAACCTGTCCCTTAATAGATTGTCAGATTCGTTGGCATACATTTGGGCAAAATAGTTCCTAATTCATGATTTAATTTCTTTTTTCATTAGTGGTAAGTTTACCATTTTAAATTTTGATGATGATAATTTGGTGTTCTTTTCTTTTTTTAATGGAATTAGTAAAAAGGTTTATCTATTTTGTTGGTTCTTTTTTTTCCATAAACACAATTTTTAGTTTTATTTGTTCAATAGTTTTCTTACTTTCAATTTTATTAATCTCTTGTTGATTTAAAAAATTTCAAATTTGGAATTTAATTGGGGTAGTTTAATTTGTTCTTTTTCTAGAATTAATGCCCAATATTTTATCTCTTCTTTTTTTCTATTTTATTCATGTAATTATTTTAAAATAGAAAATTTCCTCTAAGAACTGTGTTGCTGTGTTCCATAAGTTTTGGTATATTATCTCATTATTGGCATTCTTTTGGATGACATTACTGATTGTTTCTGTCATTTGTTGTTTGACCCATTCATTATTTAGGATTAGATTATTTCATTTCCAACTTGTTTTTGGTCTATCTTTTTTTGTGATCTGAAAAAGATGCACTTATTATTTATGCCTTTCTGCATTTGGTTATTATGTTTTTATGCCCTAATAATTGGTTGAATTTTGGGTAAGTGCCATCTACCACTGAAAAAAGGTGTTTTCCTTTCTATCTCCATTATGTTTTCTCCAGAGGTTTCTCATATCTGATTTTCTAAGATTCTATTAATCTCCCTAATTGTTTTTTGGTTAGTTTGTAGTTAGATTTATCTAAATCTGAGGGGGGGGGATCACACAAGTACAGTTTTGCTGTCTATTTCTTTTTGTTACTGCTTAATTCTCTAAGAATTTGGATGCTAAAACACTTGGTGTATATATGTTTAATATTGATATTACTTCATTGTGCATATATCTTCCTTCCTTATCTCTTTTACTTAATTCAACTTTTGCTTTTGCTTTGTTTGAGATCAGAATTGCTACCCTTACTTTTTTTTTACTTCAGTTGAAGCATAAATTTTCTTCCATCTTTTACCCTTACTCTGTGTGTATCTCTCAGTTTCAAATGTGTTTTTTTATAAACAATATATTTTAGGATTATGGTTTTTAATCTACTCTACTATCTATTTCCATTTTATGAAAGTTCACCCTATTCATATTTACAGTTATTACCATCTGTCTATTTTACTTTATCCTGTTCTCTCTCCAGTATATTCTTTTCTCTCTTTGCACCCATAGGATTTTGCCTCAATCTGCCCTCCTTTCTATCATCCCTTCTCCTTCTCTTACCCCTTTTTCCTCGAGTTTCTGACCTTTCTTCCATCCAGTCCCTCCCTTTTCTTTCCTCTTTATCCTCTCACTTTTATGTATAGGAAGATAAATTTCTATGTCCAACTGAGTGTGTAAATGTTATTACCTCAGTGAGCCAAAATTAATGAGATTAAGATTCAGACAATGCTCTTCCTTCTCCCCTCTTTTCCTCTACTATAATAGATCTTTTGTGACTCTTTATGTGATCTAATTTGTCCCATTCCTTCTTTCTTCTTCTCCAAATGATCCTTTTGCCACTCCATAATGCATTTTTCTTTAATATCATCAGATCACAGTCAATTTATACTCACTCTCTCTGTCTATATAACCCTAATCTAACTGCCCTAATAATAGATACAGTTCTCAAAAGTTTAAATTATCATTTTTCCATCTAGGAATTTAAGCAGTTAAACCTTTAAATAATTATTTTCTTTCCTTTTTATCTTTCTATGCTTCTCTTGACTCCTATGTTTGTAGATTAAATCTTCTGTTTAGTTCTTGTCTTTTCAATAGAAATGATTGAAAGTCTTTTACTTCATTGAAGATCCATTTCCTCCTTAAAAGATTATGCTCAGTCTCACTAGGTAGTTCATTCTTGATTGTAACTGAAGGTACTTTGCCTTTTGCAATATGGCATGCCAGGCCCTCTTTTTCTTTATTATAGAAGCTGCTAGATCCTGTGTAATCTTGACTGTTGATCCTTGATACTTAATTTGCAGACTTGGAAGTCTGCAATAATTCTTCTTTGATATTATAGTTCTGGAATTTTGTGATGATGTTTCTTGGAGTTTTTCTTGTGTGATCCTTTTCCAGAGCTGATCAATGGATTCTTGTAATGATTATTTTCTCCTTTGCTTCTAGTATATCAAAGTAGTTTTCCTTGATGATCTCTTGAAGAATGCTATACAGTTTGTTTGGTTTTTTTGTTTTTTTTTTTTTTGGTCATGACCTTCAGGTACATCAATGATTTTTAAATTATCTCTCCTGGATCTGTTTTCCAGATCAGCTATTTTTTCCAATAAGGTTTTTTTTTCATTCTTTTATTTTGTTTGACTGATTTTCAATGTCTCTGATTCACTAGCTTTCATTTTCCCAGTTCTAGTTTTTAATGAATGATTTTCTTCAATTAATTTTTTTATATATCCTTTTCCATTTGATTAATTCTACTTTTAAAAATTTTGTTTTCTTCAGTGGGTTGTTGGTTTGAAGTTTTCTTTGTATTTGGACAATTGTATTTTTTAAGGAATTAATTTCTTCAGTGGAATTTATTTTTGTATTTGAGCAATTATATTTTTAAAGGAGTTGTTTTATTTTTCCAAGATGTTGACTCTCTCTTGCATACCTCTCATTTCTTCCCCAAATTTTCTTCTACCTTCTCTATTATTTATTTTTTTAAATCTTTTTTGAGGCCTTCCAAGAAAACTTTTGGGGTTTCAAACCAATTCATATTCCCCTTTAAGGTTTCATATATGGAAATTTTGTCCTTTTTTGGGGTTGGTGTTTTATTCTTCCCTGTCATCATGGTAGCTTTATATACTTTTGTTTCCTGCTTCTTGATCATTTTTTTCCCTAATTTGTGACTTAAAATGTAGCTCTGCTCTTGGCCACAGAGGGCATTGTCCCAAACTGCTTGTGTAGCTTTCTGCCTTAGTTTAGATTATAGGGGCCCCTTGTGTTTGGTGTCTTGCTCACAGCAAGGAGGAACCTGATTTGGACTTATCTGTTATCACCTAGTTTTCCAGGCTGGGAATTTTCCTTCTATGCAGGGACTGAAGGCTGCCTCTATTATTTGCTTTGCTACTGCTTTACTGAGCCAGTGTCAAAGGTCTCAGATGCTGATCTGCTATGATTAAGACCCTTCCACTGGCTTTTCCAAACACTGTCTGGATGGGAATATAGAAATCTTTTACCCCAAAGAGACTGACTTCTAAGTTCTTACAATCTATTTTGAGCTGAAAAATTGTTTCATTCCATCTCTTCATAGGCTCTGTCATTCTATACTCTGTTCAGAGGCTAGATTTCATGTTGTTTTTAAGGGAAACTGGGAGAGCTTGAGGAATTTCCTGGTTTCACTCCATTCTCTTGGCTCTGCCCCCTAAATAACTTTTAATAAGCCTTTCAATACTGATAAGTTGTATGACAGAAAACTGGTGTAAGAATCAGAAAGACTTGGGTTCATAAAGCAGAGAAAGCCATTCAATCTCGCAATGCCCCAGGCAGTTTTGTAAGGCTACAAATTGAAGAACAATTGCTGAATTGCATGAGTAGAGGGGAACTGAGAATTTCATAAATCAATGAAATAATAATTTTTTTAAAAACATGTAAAATTGCCTCTCAACATATTTGGGAGTAGGGTATCCATAATTTTTCAGAAGTTGCTAACAGTGACTTCATAGTCACATTCACTAAATTTTCAAGAACTTTATAATATCATACAATTTGAATCTGTTGTCCTGATAATATAAATGGTATCTACTAAAAAAACCTTCACTACCACCCCATTTATGTTGTTTTTCATCTCCCTATTAGGTTTTTAAGTCCATCTTTCAAGTTCAAAAATTATACTTTGTCAGAAAAAAAAAAGAACAAAAATAAAAGTTGGATTCCTCTGATTGTTTTTGTCCCATCCACCCAAAGCAGGCAGTTTTCTTTCTTCTATCATTTCCTTTTCCTGTTAACTAAAATAAAATTATACATATATTTATATTTACATATGTATGTATGTGTTTATTATATATGATTTGTACATATATATCATAAACACACACACACATATATATATATATTATATGTGTATATAATATATACACATTATTTTAAATTATTCTTAGTTTCCTTTAACTGCCTTGGCTCACTTTGAGTGTTAGAATTCCTAAAATTATTCTCTTAGAACCATTCTAGCATTTTATCCTTCCTGAATTTGCTTCTATCATCTGTGATAATTTTTTTAATCCAAGTTAAAAATAAAAATGATGGTTTTGCTATAGATGAATCACTTGGCTTGGCAATAACTATATTTTTTATCAATCTTTTTGAAACTGTATGCTCACACGCCCACAGAAATATACATCTTTCTAAATTAATTTGAGCCAAAACTAAATTAAAGTAATATGACCAAAAAATAAGAAACATTAATATTAACATTTTTCTTTTCAAATGTTCAGAAGACAGTAATGGAAAAGAGTAAATTTGATTTATAAATGTGGTTGCTTTATGTTTTCACAGGCTACCGATGTGATTTTTTGAACTTCTTGAACATACACACACACAAAAACATGCACATACACAGAGTTAGCTGTCTAACCATTCATTTTCTTCTCTTGTCCAAAAGAAAACTCATGAGACTGAGAAAAATCACCAAAGACTTGACAACTGGCAAGACTTTGTGACAACCCTAGCTAACTTGCCTGCTGTGATTGCTATTATTTTGTCTCTGTGATAAAGCATAAGCCTGTATGTGGTGCTATCTTGTTCAGTGTTCTCCAGATAAAAAACAAACAGAAATATTTCTCTATATAATAGCTCTACAGAAAAATAAATAAAATTAAATTATATCAGTATCAGGGATTAAAACATAATACTATGAATTTAAGACCATGTCCTCTGTCTAAAAGTTAAAGTTGAATTAAATTAAGGGAGGGAAATAACTTTATTTTCACAGTGTATGATGAGAGACATTAAGAAATCCATCCATGACAAATAGTTACTTGGTGAAAATAATACAATCACATTACTCAGGAAAAAGAGCATAAGTGAAGTGAAATCATTTGAAACTTTCATAAACTAATAAACCAGATTTAATTCGGAAGAATACATGAAACACAACATCAGGAGCCATAACAATTCTTTTTGATTATGAGAATCCCAGGAGTCTGGAACTTCCCAGCGTTCTAAATCTATTGTAGATTCTTAAAACACACACACACACACACACACACACACACACACCAGCAGATAGATATTTTTCTCTTTTTTTCTTTAAAAATGTTTTAGAAATATTCATCTCCAAATATTCAATTACAGATAATTCTGAATAATCTTATGTAACTATCCATTTTTTCC
This sequence comes from Antechinus flavipes, assembly GCF_016432865.1. Lineage (NCBI taxonomy): Eukaryota > Metazoa > Chordata > Mammalia > Dasyuromorphia > Dasyuridae > Antechinus > Antechinus flavipes. The sequence goes on from NC_067403.1 coordinate 148,544,219, forward strand.
TCAGGACTTTAAACATCTTATCTATGAACAATTCAGTCAGTTTTCTTACTCTTTTATCCAATTAACATTTTTTTAATCCTTACTACCACTTTCAAGGTGGGTTGCTGTTGTAGTCGTAAGAGAACATGGAAGTGAAAAAAAAAATGAAATGAAAGTTGAAGAAAGGATAGTGACAGAAGTGAGAGAATAAAAAGGTGAGAAAATATTTTGACCATGTGAGCCCTCTTGAATCAATCCTTGCTAAAGTTAAGTGCACTGTGGTGTTCTCTTTTTTTATATAAAATATGATGGCTCTCTGTGGAAGCAGGTTTCTCGCGGAGGTTTTCTCGAGGCAACCTTAGTTTCAGTTCTGTGTAATAATCACCTCAAATGCAAGCAGGAGTTAAAATCCAATCTTTTATTGTCCCTTCCAAAATAGCCCAGTAAGCTTTCCTTGGTTTTGAGAGCTCTTCCAGTTTCTGCCTCTAACTCAACTCCGACTCCTGGCTTCTCAATCTCACAACTGACTTTTGGCTCTCAATCTCTTCAACTGAACTCCTCGCTGAGACTGAGAACTTCTTATATATGATCTCTTAAAGGTGTGAACCCAAAGGTTGATTCCTCCTCTAAGAGAGTGGGATTGTAGGAGGTGTAAACTTCGATATCTCCCGACTTGTGAACTCCAATGTGTGAGCCAATGTGTAAACTCTCAAAGGTAAAAACATTGTTTCTATCAATTCTAGTGACTTAATAACTTGTTTCAAGTTCTGGCTCATAACAGTGCACCACCTTCAAACAGGAAACAAAAATATATAATCTATGGCATAGCACTCTTAAGATGTGAGATAAAATGTATTGTGTTCATCAAATTCCAAAAAAAAAAAATCAGTTTGTTTCTCTTGATTATTTTACCCTGACCCAGAGTTTACTTTAATCTCCAAATACAATTTTTCTATATCTCATCTAAATTTGAACAAATGTGACTGACTGAGTTGCAACTCCCTTACAAATACTTAAGGGGACAAATGCATATCTGGTAAAGGACAGTTTTTATAAAATGCCAGAAATGCTAAGAGAAGGAAATATATAGTTAGGCATCTAGTTCTATGTGTTTATGTTGTGTGTGTGTTTGTGTGTGTGTGTGTGTGTGTGTAGCTATGTTTTATAAAGAAGATTGTTAGCCATATTAAAACTTCAATCAGACTATATTTGTGAATATCAACTTCAACCTTTTCTATAGGTGCTGATGTTATTTGGTGAAAATTTGAAAATTAAAACTTTAATTCTTTTGGGCAAAGATTATAAAATGTGTTACAGTTCTATATGGGAGTGTAGGCATATAATTGCAAAAAAAAAATCACCCAAAATAGATATTACCAAGTCCAACAAAATAAAGCTTCTTCAATACACCCATCATTCCCGTTTCTTTTAGATAGGCTTAAATTCAAAATCAAGAAAAATAATATTATTTTGGAATTATGAAATTGTGACAAAATGTGCTTGCAAATATGACTATATATTTAAGTTTGGTTTTTTTTAATTGCATAAGAGATAGAAACAAAGACATGCTAATAAAAATGGTAGCATGATTCAGCAGGGAAAAAAAAATTCAGGAAGGCAGAAGATGGCATAATTCAGGAAACATAAAGTTTCAGGACAGAAAAGAATGCTTGTGGTTAGGACCTTTGAAGGATCTCTGAAAACAGCTGCACAAAACACCTGAAGCTTGGAACAGTGCACTCTTTACTCTGGAAATAAAGCTCTACTTTAACAAAGAGTTAAAAACTGAGTAATAAAATAGGAAAATGAGCAGACAACAGAAAAAGGTTCCGATTATAGAAAGTTACTTTAGTGATAAAGAAGATCAAAACACACTCAGAAGAAGATAAAAAATAAAAACTCCTAATATCCGAAGCCTACAAGAAACATAAGAATTAATTTTAGGCTATGAAAGAGCTCAAAAAAAGGATCAAGTAAGGGAGATAGAGGAAAAATAGAAAGAGATAAGAGTGATGCAAAGGAAATACAAAAAGCTAATAAAAAGAATGCCTTAAAAATAAAATTGGACAAATCAAAAAGGAGATAGAAAGCTCACTGAGGAAAATCCTTAAAAATTAGAATTGAGCAAATGGAAGCTAATGACTTTATGAGAAATCAATACAGTAAAGCAAAACCAAAAAAAAAAAAAGTGAAATATTTCATTGTAATAACAACTAACCCAAGAAAATTCAGGACACATAATTTTAAAATTATTGATCTATCTGAAAGTCATAATGAAAAAAAAAGAGCCTGGACATCATCTTTCAAAAAATTATTAAGGAAAACTGCTATTTTAGAACTACAGGGTAAACTAGAAATTGAAAGAATCCACCAAATACCTTCTAAAAGAGATCTCCAAATGAAAATTCCCCAGGAATACTATAGCCAAATGCTGGAGCTCCCACATCAAACAGAAAATCTACAAGCATCTGGAAAGAAACAGTTCAAGTATGATGGAGCCAGTCTACCTGAAATGACAATGCCTTGGAACATGATGTTTCAAAGAGCAATGGAGCTAAGATTACAACCACAAATCACTATGCAACAAAACTGATTATAATCCTTTAAAGGAAAAGATGGAAATTTAATAGAATAGAGGATTTGCAAACATTCATGATGAAAACACCAGAGTTGAAGAGAATATTTGATTTTCAAATCTAGGCCTCAGAAGAAGCATAAGGAGATAATAAGGAAAGTGATATCACAAGAGTTTACAAAAGTTTTTTCTGTTCTTATTCTTACAAGGGAGCTTGATACTTGTAACTTATTAGAACTTTCTCATCATTATGGCAGTTAGGAGTATATATAGACAGGTATAAGTTGAATATGAAGGGATAATATATTAAAAATGAAATTAAGAGATGAGAGAGGAATATATTTGGAGAAAGAGAAATGGAGAATTGGAAGCTTTTATAGTAGAGTGGAAGAAGAGGAGAAGGTAAGTGGGTGAACTTTACTTTCATCAGAATTGGCTCAAAGTGAAAATAACAAATTCAATATGGGCATAAAAATCTATATTATCCTAGAGGAAAGTAGAAGGGATGAATTATAGAAAAAGGGGAGCATGATAGGTGAGAGGGTATATTGGGAGAGAGCATTGATATTAGCAAAATTTTTTTGAGGAGGGACAGGGTGAATGCAGAGAGAGAGATAATAGAATAAATGGGTGGGGATATAGTTAGCAATAATTGTATATTTGAGGCATTCCTCAAAAGAAACAGGTATGTAGGTTAATCAAATTACAAATTGAAAACAAAAAAAAAATTAAGAAAAATAAATAAGTACAATTACCAAGAAAGGATCAGTAAGTGAAATTAGTTCACGCATATAAAAAGGTTATTTGTGTCTGGTTGCAATTTATTATTTATTTTAACATTCTTTTCTTTTTAAATTTTGAATGCCAAATTCTCTCCTTCCTTCCTACTACTCTTCTACCCATTGAGAAGACAAGCAAAATGAAGTAAGTTAATTGTCAATCAATTAATTATACATGAGAAATCATGAAAAATATATTTCCTTATTGGGTATGTCACAAAAAAACCCAAACACAAAAATAGAGAAAATTATATTTCAGTTTGCACTTTGAGTTTATTAGTTCTTTCTATGAAGGTGGATAGCATTATTTGGAATTGTCTCAGATGATTGTATTGATCAGAGTAACCAAGTGTTTCATAATTGATCATCATTAAAATATGGCTAGTATTATGTACAATGATCTGGTTCTTCTCACTTCAATTTGCCTCACTTTGTGCAGGTCTTGCCATGTTTTTATTTTTATATTTTGTTTTTTATCTTAAAATACCTTTCTCATAATTTCTTACAACAAAAGAGTACTCCATCATAATTATATGTTACAACTTATTCAGCCATTCTCCAACTCGTGAATATCCCCTCAACTTTCAATTCTTTGCCACCACAGAAAGAGCTGCTATAAATATCTTTTTACTTACATGCCTTTTTCTTTTTAATTTTATGTCTTTTGGATGCATATTTAGTAGTAGTATTGCTGAGTCAAAGGGTATACACAGTGCATATTTTCAAATTGTTGTTCAGAATGCAACCATTGTACACAATAATTTATTAGTGATCATTTTTTTTGCTCTTTTCCTCCAGCTTTTGTCACTAATTGGGGGGTTGGGAGGGTCTGCAAATGTTTACTGTTTCCAGGATGATGTGATTCAGGGACAGGTGTAGTCACTGCTCTTCTGGTCTGCATTTTGGTCTTTAATCTCCTGTAGTTACAAATGGTAGTACTCTCTTGGCCCTCGAATGGTAACTAGGGTCCCTACTTCCTTATATCTTACTATAAGCACTCTCTCTGCTCTGGAACTGAAAACCAGAATTCCATCTAGCCAAAAGAGTTGCCAATCAGTGCCTGTTGCACATAATGCCAACTAAGTGTCCCTGGTAATCTCTTTCTTACAAGTTATCCAACCCTTTAACTATCTCTGGACTGAGTCTCTAAATCTGATGTTATTGTTTTATTCCAACTACTAGTGCTTCTGCCAAGCTTCTGGATCTCTTGTTGTCATAGGCCAGAAAAAAATATATTATTTTTTGTTAGCTCTGCCATTCTAAAACTAGATTTGAGGACTTATTTTAAATTATTTTGAGTGTAATGTTGGGAGAATTCAGCTACAATTCTGTATAATACAGTGACTGTTTTACATCATCTTAGTTTTCTTTTTGTGTGTTTTAAGTAAAATGAATAAAGAAGATGGATTATCAAGAGACAAAAAGGACTTTTGAAATTTTCCCTCCTTTCCTTCCACCCCCTCCTCCAGATGGCAAGTAATCCAATATATGTTAAGCATGTGCAATTCTTTTATATATATTTCCACAATTATCATGTTATACAAGGAAAATCAATTCATAAAAAATTAGAAAAAAATGCAAGCAAAGAACAAAAATGTGAAAATACTCTGTTATGCTCCATACTCAGTTCCCAAAGTCCTCTCTAGGGATGAAGATGGCTCTCTTCATCGCAAGACCATTGGAACTGGCCTGAATCATCTCATTGTTGAAAAGAGCAGTGTCCATCGAATTGATTGTCCTATAATCTTGCTGCTGCCATGTACAATATTCTATTGCTTCTACTTACTTCACTTAGCATTGTTTCTTGTAAATCTCTACAAGCCTCTCTGAAATAATCCTACTGATAGTTTCTTATAGAATAATAATATTCCATAATATTCATATATCATAACTTATTCAGCCATTCTCCTCTTGATGAGCATCCATTCAGTTTCCAGTTCTTTGCCATTATAAAAAGCGCTATCAAAAATATTTTTGCACATGTTGATCCCTTTCCTTCCTTTGTGATCTCTTTGGGATACAGGTCTAATAGAAACACTGCTGGGTCAAATGGTATGCACAGTTTGATAGCCCTTTGGGCATAGTTACAAATTGTTCTCCAGAGTAGTCGAATCAGTTCACACAATTTTCTCACATGCCCTCCAATATTCATCATTATCTCAAAATAGAGTTATCATCAGAAGAAAATTAAGGGACACTATATCAATAATACACAAAAGTGAATCTTTTTTTTGTGGCAAGATCCTTGTTATTAGGTGGTGATAGGTGGGAGGGGGAAAATAAGAGATGAAATAAAGGTTAATTTTCACCTTCTACCTTCTACTTCTATATCAGTGAAGAGAGAAGGGAAAGTTTTTTTTTTTTTTTCAATCTGTCAACAAGAGAAAATCCAATGAGAGAAAGGTGTGAAAACAACATAGAAGAGAAGCTGGGATGGGGGGGGGGTGGGGGTAAGTAGATTCTACCTTCGAAGAAGAAATGATTCTAAGAGAATATGGTACTAAGGAGGAGGAAAGAAAATGAATTATGAGGCAGCCAGGGACCTTTCAAAAATATTTATCTAAGAGAAATTTTGACATTAAAAGGTTACTTTCTCTGACACAGTATTGTAATTCCCAGAATTCATTTTAGCCCATAAAATGGATATATAAATAGAGTATCAATCAGCATCGTCTTTAAGGATATTGAGAAGGGCATAGCAACAGGGCTGGAACAAGCTTACAAGAGAAAAGTGAGATTGCTTCCATTGGACATTGTTTCCTTCAGGGACTAATATTTATAAGACTGAGACAGGAAGAAAAAAAGGAACTATAGAAATAAGATCTACAAAAGACAGAAATGGAATGGGTAATTCTATATTGGATTATTAATTCAAATTTGACAGCCCAGAATGTCTCATGCAGAACACAAAATGTAAAGAACAAGTCATCTTAAGATAAAGCCAATGAGTATTAATTAAATGTCACTATGTTCCAGTCCCTATATTAAGTGCTGAGGATATAAAGAAAAACAAAAATAATTTCCATCCTCAAGCTTGATAGGGAAGACAGCATATAAATAAGATATTTTGTACAAATAAGATATATACATTTAATTATATATATATATGTGTGTGTGTGTGTGTGTGTGTGTGTGTGTATACACTTAATTGGAGATAACCTTAAAGAGGAGGCACAAATTTTAAGGCAATTAATTAAAGATTTCTTGCAGAAAATGGGATTTTAGCTGAGATCTCAATGTAGCCAGAAAGAGAAAAGAGAATTCCAAGCATGGAAGAGAATCAATTCAAATGCTCAAAGTAGAGAAAGTATGCCTTGTGTGAAGAAGAGCAAGGAGGCCATTGTCACTGGATGAATGTAAGTATGTGAGTGTGTGTATGTGTGTTTGTATCTGCGTTTGTGTGTCTGTGTCTGTGTGTGTGTTGGAAAGGTAGGAAAGAAGCTGAATTTTGAAGGTCTTTAAAAACCCAGAGAATTTAAAAAATTCTGAATCCTAGAGTAATAGGGAGCCATTAGAGTTAAATAAATAGGACAGTGACATAGTCAGATTTGTATTACAAAATTATAATCAACAGCCAAGAAAGAGATGGGATGGGGAGAGCCAGACATGATACAGAGAAGCTCTCCAGAAAACTCTAGCAATAATTCACACATGAAGAGATAACAGTCCTACATAAGAGTGGTGATAGTGTTAGAATACAAAATGGAGAATAAAATCCATAATATAGTAAAAAGGGAGATACATTTTAAACTACCTTCATAGGTTAGAATACTAGTCTGAATATAATAAAATGGAATTTACTAGAGAAAATATAAATCATATTTTACTTTAAGAAATTGATTTCAATAGTTGAAAACAAAGAATGTATTTAGACAGTAGGTTTTTTTATTATTTTTCTTGAAAAAAACTTGAGTGTTTTGCTGAGCTAAATGCTTAATATGATTTTATAACAGGATATGGGACCTTCTAAAAGCAAGGAATGAATTAAGGGGCACAGATGTTGTAGGAAAATATTGCCTTTAGTTCCAAAAACTGATAGCATTATCACCATTATGCAACTGAGGAAACTGAAACAAAACACAAATTGTGACTTGCATAAGATAATATATAGCTAGTAAGTATTGAGGTCACATTTGACTTCAGGTCTTCCTGATTCCAGGTCTAGTGATCTATTCACTTTACAATCAGATGCCTTGCTGCATGAAAGATGCCTCAGCTACAGTTCCCAGAGGAAGGTAACCAAAAGGGTTATTCTGTAGAATGAAGGGATTCAAGATCCTATCATTTAAGGATCAACAGGAGGAACTTGAAATATTTAGTCTGGAGGAAAGATTTATGGGGAACATGATAGCTGTCACCAAATATTTGAAAGCCAATCCCATGGAAGAAGGATTAGGTATGTTTTTTTTTTTTTCTTAACTCTTGATAAAATGTCAGAACTAGATTACAAAAGATGAAAATTACAAAGTATGAAATTTAAGTGTGATATAAGGAAATTTTTCTTATATTTTCATTTATCTCAAAGTAAAATGGACTTCCTCAGTAAATAATGGACTTCCCTACATTGGAGGAATTCAGGCAAAGGGTGGATCATCACTTATTTATCAGGTGTTTTAGCGTTAAAATGCTTTTGTTCCAATAAGGTTTGGAAATGATGGCTCTGAAATTGTGAGAGTGTTTTGATTTCTCTCCAATGCTCTTTGGTTGAACTCATTTTTTCCCTCTATTTCCTTTAGTGTTTCCATACTAAGAAGGAGAAAAATTATAGTCAGTCAGAATGAGATGACCTGTCTCCAGTTTGTGTGTGTGTGTGTCTGTCTGTCTGTCTCTGTGTGTCTGTCTCTGTCTCTTGTTTCTCTGTCTCTGTATCTATCACAGGACTTTTGATAAAACATGAAGTAATATTATGTGGAATAGAATACTAAACTATATTAAAAGTTTGGTAGAATAGGTACATTCGGTACACAAAAATCTACTTGATTCTAAAAGAGCAAATAAAAAGTTTGGATTTGTAATAGTAATACTCTACAGAAATAAAGATTCATAGTATATGAAGATGGTTGATTGCACTATCTCTGATAACTTCTAATATTGGAATATGTATTTATTTATTCCATTCTTCTTTGACAAGAGCATTGTGTAATCTATCATTGTGTATTCCATCATAAAGAAATTACTTTATTAGTCTTTTATTATTATTAGTCTTTTAATATTAGTCTTTTAAAGAATGTCTATGAGAAAAGAAAAAAGTGTTAAAAACAAATAAAGTTTCCCTCCTATCCATAGGGAAAAGGTCCATATAAATAAAAAAAGAAGACATCTGGAGCTTTGCTACAAGCTTATATAGGAAGAAAATTTTGTCTTCTTTCTATGGGTCTACAGGAGAGATTGCTAGATAATAATTGTGAAAATATTTAACATCTCTGTAAAGCTTGTGTCAGGCAACATGGTAAACATTTTACAAATATTATGTCATTTATCTTCACCACTACCTTGGTAGGTTGGTGTTATAATTATCCTTAGTTTATAGTTGAAGAAACTGAGACAGACAGGATAAGTGATATGCGCAAGATCACAAATCCAGCAGATACCATAGGTTAAAAAATTTGAACTCAGGTCTTCCTGACTCTTGAATTGCATTGTGCCATTCAACTCTTAAGTAGATAATTTTTATCATCTAATATATGTCCAGTGTGTGTGTGTGTGTGTGTGTGTGTGTGTGACTTGTCTGTGTGCATGTGTGTGTGTTTCTGTCTCTCTGTCCCTCTTCATCTGTGTGTCTTTGTGTCTGTGTGTACATGTACATGTGCTGCAACTGACAGCATTTAGCACAATTCCTAGAATACTACTTAATATATGTTGATTGATGGATTGTCACATTCTTGTTATAGTAGCACCAATTTGCCCAACATTTTTCCCTGAAAGTATATAAGAATATAAGCTTAGTCTTAAAGCAACAATACTCAAAATGGTGTCTATAGATCACTAGACCTACTTTCAGAGTTTTCAAGGTAAAATAATATTTAAATATTATTTGCTTATTAAAATATTCCTTTATCTGACTACATGTATGTTTTCTTCACAAGTTTTATCTAAAAAACATATTGCAACAGATTGGTTATGACAATATAACTTTCATCTTTGAAATCCAACATGAAGGAAACTTGTGAAAATATATTTTTTTGTTTTGAAAATTAGTTACTTAAAAATATCATTTATGTTAACATGTGCCAGATGTCATTGTTATTATTATTGTATAAATTGATAACTTTAATTGACAAATTTTTAAAAATGTACTATATTTTCAATTCATGAAACAAAATAAATCTTTCCATAATACAACACAATAAAAAGGATGATTGTACATGAAACTTCGATTCTTCCAAGTATTCTTCAAGTAAACTTCAAATCCTTCCAAATAAACAACAAAGTTACCATGCAATTTTCTTTTGTTCCCTCTTTTCTTCCTTTCTTCTCCTATCCCTGGCCTGGAGGTGGCTACCATTAGACACAAATAAATGTGTGTATATGCATGTATATATACACATATATACATATACTTACATATATGCATATATGTGTATTTTATGTATGTATTTGAGTGTGTAAAATTATTCTATAATACTTCTATTTATCAGTTCTTTCTCTAGATATAGTGTTTTTCTTCATCAGTTATTTTTAATTTGTGTATTTATGATAGTAAAAATGACTTAGTCACTCAAAGTTATTCTTATAGCAATATTGCTATTACTGCATACAATGTTCTCTTGGTTCTGCTCATTTCATTCATCATTATTTTGAGGCAAGTCTTTCCATGCTTCTAGGATCATTGAATTTATTATTTCATATTTTAGTATTCCACCATAACCATACATTATGACTTGTTCAGTTGGTAGGGATTCCTGTAATTCTTAGTTCTTTTCCGCCACAAAGAAAGCCACAAAAAAAAAAAAAAAAATCCTATTCACATTCAAAGTTATAATTATTATTCATGAACTTCTTTCTGTCCTATCTTTACTCACTATTTTCTTTCTCATTCTCTCTTTTTACTCTATCCACTTCATTATTTTCTAATTTAAATTTACATGAAATTACCTTATCTTCTAATTTATATTTTTATTCTAATATATTAAATATTAATAGGTATAAGGTACATAAAAGAAAGCTCTTTGGTGTCCTCAATAATTTTTAGGAGAGTAAAAGGTTCCTGCCAAAAGGCATGAGAATTGTTGGCCTAATTATTCCGAGCTACAGAATCATTGAAACTCCCCGAGAAGAGAGAATGAACTCTTCCTTCCTCGTGGCAAGAGGTGGGAAGAAGAGAAGGAGGATGTTAAAGCTGTCACAGGGATCCTCAAACTACGGCCTGCGGGCCAGATGCAGCAGCTGAGGACAATTATCCCCCTCACCCAGGGCTATGAAGTTTCTTTATTTAAAGGCCCACAAAACAAAGTTTTTGTTTTTACTATAGTCCGGCCCTCCAACAGTCTGAGGGACAGTGAACTGGCCCCCTATTTAAAAAGTTTGAGGACCCCTGTCCTCTGTATGGCTTGCAATTGCTTAGTTGTTTTTTTTTTCCTTTTTACAAGAGAAAATTCAGTCTAGAGAGGATAAGATTGGAAATAGTTAATGAAATGCCAAAAGTCAACAGTAAAATGTGTTTTCAAAATTCCCAATTCTCATTGACTCAGTTCCACCTTAATTAAAGACTCAGAATAAAGGATTTAACAGCCAGATTTAGTCCTATGTTGTTAATTTTACTTTGAGAGATAGAATTTCAGGTGTCAAGTCTTACTATTCAGTTATGCTAGCTTTGTATCTCTGAGGCAACATGTAAAATAGAACAAATAGTACTAGACCTGGAATCAAGAATGCTTGAATTCACATGCTTTTTTCAGACCTTTGTAGTTATACCCTATACAAGTCATACAATGATAATATTTCTCTCCTAAGATTCATATGAGGAAAAATTGAGACAGTATTTGTAACACGTTTCACAAACCTTAAAGAATTATATAAATTTAAATAGCAGCAGCAGAATTAAATTTGTCATTGCTCAAGGAAATTCTGAATTGCTTATCTGTACCAATGAAGCAATTTTCACATGATGAATTTTTAAGTTTGAATCTTCAGCCAGTATTGTTGAATAAAGTTCAAAGAAGAACATTCTAGTTTGAGGAATAATATTAAATCAAAATAAATGTTGATGAAATTCTTAAGAAAAATCATGATTTTCCTTATACTATGTTTTTAGCATTTAGAAAATGCATTGTAATAATTAAAATGTTTTGCTACAGATTCCAGTAAGTAGCCTGAAAATGCAGTAAAAAAAAATTACAGTGTATCAAAAATCTTAAATTAATACCAGTGGCATAATTTAAATACTCTTTTTTCTATTAACAATGATTTATCATGTAGCTGTAGCACCTGCTTTTAAAACTATATAGATTTATAGGCCATTCTCCAACTGATAAATGGTCAAAGGATATGACCAGACTATTCTCAGATGAAGAAATTGAAACTATTTCTAGCCATATGAAAAGATGCTCCAAATTCTTATACATCAAAGAAATGAAAATTAAGATAACTCTGAGATACCACTACACACCTGTCAGATTGGCTAGAATGACAGGGAAAGATAATGCGGAATATTGGAGGGGATGTGGGAAAACAGGGACACTGATACATTGTTGGTGGGATTGTGAACACATCCAGCCATTCTGGAGAGCAATTTGGAACTATGCTCAAAAAGTTATCAAACTGTGCATATCATTTGATCCAGCAGTGTTACTACTGGGCTTACATCACAAAGAGATCTTAGAGAAGGGAAAAGAACCTGTATGTGCAAATATGTTTGTGTCCAGAAACTGGAAATTGAATTGATGCCCATCAATTGGAGAATGGCTGAATGAAATTGTGGTATATGAATATTATGGAATATTATTGTTCGGTAAGAAATGACCAACAGGATGATTTCAGAAAGGCCTGGAGACACTTCCATGAACTGATGCTGAGTGAAATGAGCAGGACCAGAAGATCATTATACACTTCAACAACAATACTCTATGATGATCAATTCTGATGGATCTGGCCCTCTTCAACAATGAGATGAACCAAATTGGTTTCAATAGAGCAGCAATTAATTGAACCAGCTACTCCCAGATGACTATGAACCACTACATAGAATTCCCAATGCCTCTATTTTTGTCCACCTGCATTTTTTGATTTCCTTCACAGGTTAATAGGTAAGGAGAGGAAAAATTGTAACAAAAGATTTTTGCAATTGTCAATGCTGAAAAATTACCCATGGATATAACTTGTAAATAAAAAGCTATAATTAAAAAACACTATATAGATTTATCCAAGTTGATGACATGGCATACTCATCTTTCTCAAATTCTAGTAAATATATGTCATCTGACAGTTTTTCTTCTATACTAAACTATTAAAACATTCCTGTATAATGAAAAATATCTTGAGGAAGCCTAAGACAACACATTTTTCTCTACAGGATATTTGTACTATATATCATAAGCGTTCACTTTATTGAAGCTGGTTGTATCAAAGTGTAGAAAAATGGACAAGAGAGAGGGCATGGAGTTATAAGCATCAGTTGGGATTCACCAGAAGAATTTTCAAAGAATTCCTTGCAAACCATGGAAAACCAGGGAGTATCATTCCTAAAGGAATGATGGAAGAGTCCTGCCTGAGCATCTTGAATTATTTATTTTGCTTTATTGATTGAAATAGAGTTAGCCAAAAAGAATCCTCAACTGGTCTTTGCTATTTCATTTTTTAATCCCTTTATATTTCATCAACTTTCCAAAGATTTTATTAAACTTAGTTATGGAATATGATAAGAGAACATGTATTTTTTTAAACCTTATTTCAACAGAAAATAATGAGGTTACAAAAAAAAAAAAAAAAAGAGTAGGGACAGAAAAGAGAGTGGACTACAACTCTGGAGTCCATTAACATATCCACACATCCACACATTAGGTGGAATTATAAGGAAACTGATTATAACATAAATAATAAACTTTGTTTCCTTGACCTGTTTTACTGTTTCCCATATCTTTCTATAAATCTTTTATTTATAAAAAGCACTGTATATATTTTCTCATTTGATCCTAATGGGCCTTATTTTAGCAAATCAACCTTAGTTTCAATCATATACTTTCTGGTCTCTCTTTCCTAGATTTTCTAAAGTTAAGTTAAACTAGATCTCTTAAGAAAGCAACCAATGTGGACAAAAAGAAAAAGTGGAAAATTTGAGAAGAAGAAATGTCATAAGAAATGTAAAATGAAGAGAGGAATTATGTGAAAAAGTAATCAGATTGATTTAAGGCAAAATGTAGTGTAGAGGAGAAGTTAACTTGAAAAGTTGATGGGCAAGCATAAATACAAGGCATAGGATTACTGAAGATGGAAAAGTTTGAGAAAGCTCTGAATCTAGAGTCAGGAAAACCTGAGGTCAAATCTAACCCCAGATACCATCTATCTGCATAGCCTTACACAGTTATTTGAATTCTGTCTGCCTCAGTTTCCTTATCTATAAATTAAGGATAATACTAGCACCCATCAACCATTTATAAGAATCAAACAAGTTAATATTCGTGAAGAACTTGGCAACATTAAAGCAGTATATTATTGTTATGTTAGCTATATTTTCAATGTTTACTTTTTAAAACTTTTTTCCTCAATTACAATAAAACAATTTCCAAACCTCATTTTAAAAATTTTGACTTCTGACTCCAATCTACTTTTTCCCAATGTTACCTTGTGATCACTCAACTGCAAGTAGTTAAATTATGTTCATCTTGGATTAGGTCTCTCCATTCCTCTACCAATCCCTTCTGCCATTTTGCTTTTGGTTAATATGACTCCCTTAATTTCAATCCCTTCAGCATGTTCTGCAATTTATGATTCACAATCTTAGAAGGGTTATATGATTTATATAATGGTCACATAGTCAGTATGTATCAGAACTGGTCCTTGAACCAATAACATCCAGACCAGTTCACTATATCCTTTGTTACATCGCCTCTCACATAAATTCTAGAAGTCACTTGATAATATTTGTTCATTTAAATAAAAGGTCATTGTCACTTATCTATTTCATTATTAGAAGAAGGTTATCTGTTCAGTTTACAGGAATAAAGACTCAAATATTGATTGAATTGACTTTCCATTGAAATATTTTTAGGTAGCTTTTGTATAAAAGTATAGGAATGACAAAATGTTAAGACCACAAATGCAGAATGGTAACTCATATGTATACAGATATAACTATAAAAAAAATGTGACATCCTGGATGACACATTTGTGAATGAAGAGAAGCTATATGAACCTAGGGGAATCTTCACAGGGAGATAAAAAATGAACAATCAGAAGGAAAGAAGTGTCCTTCACAGGAAAAAAAATAGTCAATTTTATTTAATACAGGAATTCTAAAATAATTTTGAGAGTAAAAATTGGCGAAAAGTCATTTTGGAGATGCTGTAACTTCTAATCTAATTATTAAGTGCGAGACTCTATGACTTAATCCTATTTACCTCAGTTTCTCATCTGTAAAATGAGCTGGATAAAAAAATGGCAGACCACTCCAATACCTTGGCGGAAATGAACAAATAAAAATGGGATTATGAAAAATTGGACAGGAATAAAATGACTGAATAACAAAAGAATATAAATTCCCTGAGGACAGGGTTATTTTTCTTTGTATTTGTAACACTTAGCATGATAAGATAGAGGAGATAGTTAACAACATCTGTTGGGTTAGAATACTGTGCAAAGCATATGATCTCTTTTTTTGAGGTTTTCTTAACAGCTGTCATTTAGTTATCATTTTCTAATTCTGGATGGCCGAACCTGCCTAAGAGGATGCTTTAATTGCTGAGCCTGCCAAGACTTGACAGAGTGCTTTGCACACATTATCTATTTTGATGGTCTTTTTTGTTATTTTTTTTTTCTGAGGCAATTGAGGTTAAGTCATTGCTCAGGGTCACACAACTAGTAGAAAGTATTAAGTGTCTGAGGTCATATTTGAACTCAGGTACTCCTGACTTCAGGACTGCTACTTTATCGACTGTGCCATCTAACTGCCCCTTGATAGTCTTAATGATCATGCAAAACATCCCAAATATTTTCAACCTCATCTTAAAATTAAGAAACTGGAATTGAAAGAGATTATTTGGTTTGTCCAGGATAATAGATGGAGCAAAAAGTATATTTAAACTCATATTTTTTGGTTACTCCATAGTAACTGATTAATCTTTGCTAAAAACAATGCTAAACAAAACAGTACTATGCTAAACTGAAGGTAGTTAGAGGCACTAGAGCATTGAGTCTTAAGTCAAGAAAACCTGAGTTCAAATATGACCTCAGACACTTAGAAGTTGTGACTCTGGGACTTAACCTCTTTGTGCTTCCTAATCTTACTAATTTACTTACTAACTGCGGCACTTTGGGCAAGTTACTTAGCTCTGTTTGCCTCGATTTATTTATCTGTAAAATGAGCTGAGAAAGAAATGGTAAATCACTCTGGTATGTTTCCCCTAAATAAGAAGTTAGATTCGACTGAAAATGACTGAACTACAACAACAAATGTGTGGAAATTACCCAGAGAAAAATCATTATTATAATTTTACACTTGCTTCTACTCATAATAGGTTGATTCATAAGTTACCTTAGCCATATTCAATTATATTTACCTGATTTTCTCCACTCTTTGTAGAGAACTGAAACTCTGAAAAGGTGTGCTGGAATCAAACAGCAGAGCACTTAAGGGTAATCATCTGTTCTATGTGAGATAACATCTCGATATACATATATTTAGATGAGATGGTGATGTGAGGGCTTTCCTCACCATTAGTGCTTGCTGAATGGGTGGTGGTGAGGTAATCATAAGCAAGGATTGGAGGGCTGAGCCCCCTCAGAAGTCATAGTCACTTGGCTGCAGGATGAGGAGGAGAGAGGCTGGAGACTCTGGACTCCAGCCTCCAGGATACATCTTTGGCAAGCTGTGTGGCAGTTTGCCTGCCTCCTTCCCTTCTCCCCCTAAAGACTAAGGACTTTGATTAATCCTGACTCTGACAGATCCTGAGACCCTCCAGGCAGCTAGATGAGACATTATAATCTTTAATAAGACTTTTGTCTGTTGAGTGCTGGCTGGACTTTTAATCATGCCCATGTTGACTTTTGCTGAGTTTTGAATTCTATGTTGAATGGACATTATTTATGGAAATATGCAGAAGTTTCAGATCTTTAAAAACACATTTCAATGAGCTGTATAGTGACTGTTGTCTTAAGAAAGTCATATGTTTACAATGGTGTAAAACAGTACCCATTTTATAAAAGCATAAAGTAAAGTACTGGGAAAAAACATAATAACAATGACAAACTTCAAGAAAACTATTGCTGAAAAATAGCCTAATTAACTCTCAAAAAACAAAGACATTCAAAAAGTACTGTCATCCCCAGGGAGCAATACTGATTCCTTGACAATATGTCATAGGCTTTTCAAAATTTTAAGAACAATGAGAAGACCAATAAACTAATCAAATTTGATAAGAAGAAAAACATGCTACTCTTAAGAAAGAATACTAAAGTAAAATTAAACACTAAAGCTTAGGGGAAAATATTTATTGATGAAATTCTTCCCCTCTTCCCCAATTAAGCCTGTATCAAAGCCATGTTAAAAGAAGGCCAGCTATGCATGAAAAATTAGGCTATTTTCATTAAAAGTCATTAAAATATGTTCTAGGTTTTGTTTATTTGTTATTTTCTGTTGTGTTTACTTCCAATAGACTCAATATCATTATCATGGAATGAATGATGAACATTAGTAAATATATTAATTTTTGAAGTATAATTGTTTTGGGTCACAAACATGGGTCACTCCCCATCATACACACACACACACAAAGAGACACACAAATGGACCATTTCTATGAGCTAGCAGTATTCCATAGAGAATAACCTGAAGAAATAAGAATAAGAAATATATCCAAGTGGTAGAAATAAGAGTATTTCAATGACCAGAGAACCTGATCACTAGATCTGTAAAAATATATTACATCCAATGTGATAAAAATGGCAGCTATATAGTACAATGGATAGAGGATTTTGGCCTGCTGTTAGGAAGACATATGTTCACATATGTGACCTCAAACACATAATAATTGTACAACCTTCAACAAATCATGCAACAAGATTGTGAATTATAAAAAGGAACTCATTATAGAAGTAGAAATAATTGATTATTAGTAAGTATATAAGAATAGAAAGGGAATCCCCTAATTTAATCTGAATCTTTTATCTACTCTTGGGTCTTCATTAGCCATGATCCTTTATGATTAGAATCCTGT